>NC_052060.1:43278347-43898347 GCF_903992535.2 Arvicola amphibius | reverse complement strand
CAGGACATGTGTAATTCAGTATAAATGTCACGTAAATACAAGCCCCACAGTTACTAAGAAAACGCAGGAAAAGCCTCCCCTCTTTCCATTTTTGATTGTGGCTATTCTGTTTTTATCAAATTTTCTTTGGAGAAATACTCCTGAAATTATAAGTTACTGTGTGGACAAGCAACACACCTTCTCATTTCATGTCAAAAAATGTTTGGTTTAGGACCTCTGGGTGACAGTCCCTAAGTCATTTTGGCAACTGATCTTAATTGAGTGCCATCAGGGTACCGAGCCAGCTGACCATCATCACCCTGCGCCATTTTGCTATAACACAGAATCTCAGCTCCTCTCTCTAGTCACAGTCTCTATGTTAATGCCAGTCATTTAATACTCCACGAGCCCTCAAACATTTTTTTTGTATCTTAACAATTTACTGAAACCAACTTTGTGTTTGGATTATCAACCACATGCCCACTCCACATGAGACTCTGAAGAGAATGTAGCATTTTCTTCCTTAATTAACTTATTATTAAAAGCAGATAATTTTCCTGAGTAGCCTACAGGGTGCTGCCAGGCTAATAGGGTGGCAAGAGCGAGCAGAATTGAGAGTGAATGACAACATCCCATGAGTAAGTGCTGAAGGGGCGGGCCAGACAAAGTAGGAATTTAAGCTGCAGTGCCAGGGGAATTCAGTACTTCAAATAGTATTTTTCTTGGCCATATCTACTTTGCTATTATCCTAAACTAGTACAAAAAAAAGACAATGAATTCATAGCAAAAATTTCCCAGAAAGCAGGAGAGTTTGCCATTTTCCTTGAAAAGTAAACTTCCTAGTGCCTGCTGTGAAGTGGCTTGGTGAAGGGAGCTGTGTGGGGATCAAGAAGAGTTGGATGGCCTTGGCAGAGAAACACACTGGCTGCCAGAGGAACGGCTTGAGGCGGGCAGGCACTCTCTTCCCAATCATTTGAACTGTTAGGGCGTCTCTTGCCTCCATCTGCCCATCGCCTCCATCTGCCCAGTCCTTGCTCTCTCACACAGGGCCTCCCTGAGCCTCAGCAGTTTCTCAGGTCTTTTATAGCTCCGTTTTTCCTCTAGGCAACTCTTCCTGGTTGCTAATGAGTGCCACATGAATAGTGCCAATAAAAGAAGAAAATAGGAGGGCGTCTTGCTGATGTGATCTCTGGCCAAACAGAACACGCCTTTCATGTGCCAAGCCCCTCCGCCAAGCAGCCCAAGTGAGAATCCCCAGAGCTGAGCCCTGCTTTGCTCCTGGAGGTGTCAGGATGAGGGAGAGGCGAGGCAATTTGGGGCAAAACGTACAGATGTTGTTAGAGTAAAAACACAAAGCTGGGGCTCTGGAAGGAGCCGCGTCGCTATCCAGCCCAACCTCTTTCTCTTCATAGATGTGAAAGATCCTGCCTGAAGAACATGGAACCTGCTTGCCTCAGTCACAAGAGAAATGGGAGCCACTGGCTCGGAGACTATGGGCTCTTGGCTCGGAGAGCAGTGTCTTCTCTCCATGGTTCGGTCTTGGCTGTGATACCACTCAGGGCTCAATCGGGAAAAATATAAGAATTCTGTTCCATTATCAAATACGTTCAATCATTTTTCGATAAAATTTCTTACTAGAACTATACTCAGATAAATGTGTTATGAAGGATTGGATCTGTTAACACTCATGTCAACCAGATAAATGCCATTTCTTTTATATATATATATATATATATATATTTCTTTTTTTTTTTAGGAGGAGGAGGAGGAGGAGGAAGAGGAGGAGGAGGAAGAGGAGGAGGAGGAGGAAGAGGAGGAGGAGGAGGAGGAAGAGGAGGAGGAGGAGCAATAAATGCCATTTAAAATGACTACTGACCTATGAAAAATTTAAAACTTCAGAACGACCGAATGATCCGATGTTCCTACGTTTTCAGGATTAGACTGAAGTTAACTTGAGAAATTATAAATGTCAACAATGCAATAAATTTACTTTTATTTGAAGTATAACAGTTTAGAATGACTTGACAGATGGTGTAGAGGATTATGGGACCTTTTTTTTGGGGGGGGGTGTTATGTAAAGAAATCTGAGTCAACAGTTGCTGGTCACTTTGGTGTGATTTGGGTAGATCCAACGGTCGGCACAATCTCCATTACACAAACTGAGATGGCAGACCAGCTTCACGGGGCCTGGCAAGCAAATGTAACCCACCAGGTCCCTGCTCCAGATCCTGCCTCAGTTTCCCCCAGTGGTGGACTGTGACCTGTAAGCCCAATGCAGCACCAGAGAAACAAAGTAGAACACCAGGGATAAAAGTAAATATGCCTCAAGCAGAAGAACACATCTTGGATGCCCCATGACTTGCAATGAAACACAGTTTTCCACATTAAAGCAAGGGAAAAGGAAAAGGCATCGAGACATTATCCTCAATGCCTGAAGATTCACATACCATTAAATGGTGGACTGATTCTACCAGTCCTGGTAACCTGATGTTACCAGGGTAAGAGGTGACAGACAGCATTGTCTTTTAATTCTGTTTTTTTTTTTTAATTTTGTAATTCTTCCAAGTTTTAGAATACTACATAAAATTAGGTCACATAAACAAAGCTGTCAAAACTAAAAGAAACAGAGAATCACAGAAAGCTCATTGAGTCACATGATTTAATCATTAATTAGAGCAACCTCGATCCTGCAATTACTATAAATAAATCCTAATAAGCTAATTCTATGGATTTAAAAGGCAGCTCACATCTTTCAAAGTCAGATTTGCAGAGAACATAATCAGGAGCTATGCCAGAGTCGGACAGAGGAATTGGAGTCCAGGCATGCAGCAGCCGTCTCTCCGCCCTGGGGAGAGGATCCAGGAGCTACTTGTCTGCGTCCTCACACTAGCTCAACACTCTAGGAGGGCAATTTCACACTTTTTACCACAAAAACAAATTTCTTTTCCCACTTCAGTTAAAAATAAAGTCAATGTGTTATACAAATGGTTTTCTCTGTTGTGTGTGTGATATTTATAACTCAAGGATTATTTTGAAACATGACCATTGCAATGTGAACAGCCACAAAGAACAACATTAAAGGTATATGGATAAAGGATAAGGAATGGAACAACAGAGTCCAGTTATTAAGAAAGAAGCCTGACAGAATTTTAAAGTCTATAAATGTACTTATTGACTCTATGATTTTAGTATTAGTTGTCATAATCATAGACAACCCAATAGGAATTCATGGTTTGTATTACATTTAAAATAGATCTCTTATTGCCATGTAGAATGACTACTTGTCAATACATAGACTTTTCATTATTGTCTAATAGAGAAACTGATGCTAGCGTAGGTTCAGTGTGGTGACCAGTTCTGTCACACGCAGAAGCAAGACTAAATTTCATTGCTGCATCATGACTGAATCTCCATCACTAACTTGTCCGAACTCTCAAACCTACTAATAGTTAATTTTTATGAAAGATTAAAACTCTTTGTGGGTCTGCTGCATGCAGTGGCACGTGTTTTACCTTGGCACTCAGTAGGCAGATGCAAGTATTTATAGGTTTATAACTCACATAATAAGTCTCAGGCCAGACTGGTCCACAAAGCAAGTTTCAGGCTAGTCAACACTATACCATGCCTTTAAAAAAATTTAAAAAGTAGATATTGACTATTTTCAAACAAAAAGATGTTTCATTAAATATAAACTTTCAAAAATAGTCTTATATTAATTCTTTGAAAATTTATTTTGCATGTATCTTTGGATAACATTCACTCCCCTCTCGTCCACCTCCAAGATCCACCCCCACTTTCCTACCTAATCAACTTCATGTTCTCTTTTTTCTTTTAAAACCCATAGAGTTCGATTTGTGTTGCATGAATAGTCTTGGGGGTAGATCAGCCTATCATTAATGGAGTCACACCATTAAATAAATCTCCCTCTCCACTTGTGTCTATTGATCTAAGTGAAGGATTAGTGAAGCAAGTGACATAACTTTGAAACACACTCTCGAAATTATGCAAATTCACACACATAATTTTCACTTGCATATATTGTGATTATAACATAGCTCAGCAACCATCCTCTAGAATACTATATCATGTGAAATTATTTCAGGAATTTATATTTCATCAGGGGAAGAGTTAACACTATACTTATTAGTTGATTCTGACTGGAATCAACTTGGAATAAAAGCATTTCATCTAAATGGTGGAATTTGATAAATGGTGGAGCATTAAGTTCCAAAGTTTTATGGTACTTACTGCCCACTCTATACATTTTGTGTGCATCACCTCACAATCAATGTCCCCATGAGGTGAGAATTGCACTTACTCCATCGTATAACTCAGAATATCAGAAGTTAAGCAATTCATCCAAAAGACAGAATCTGAATCACATCATCTGAATCCAGAACTAATACAATTTGACATTAAGTGACTAATTCTGTAACTTCTGTCTCCTATAAACCGTATATCTGTTCCACTGACATTTCGAGGCAAGTCTCTTTTATTCTAGCCAGTGTGGCGAAAGGCACTACAGTTCCTTCTATGAGATTCATGAGGATCATTTGAATGAGGATGCTAAAAATCATATGTCCAAGCAGAAGTTCTTGTAGGTGCCATGAGAGGTGGCAGTGGTTTCTCAACTGATGGAGGGGGGTGTCTCTAACTATGTTCTTCTTCTTTTTTTAAATCAGAAAACAACTTACAGAAATGTCACCACCCTGGGAAGGTAGCAAGCTACAGAAAAAAGTCCCAAAGAGCGTCACTTCTTGTGTGATTTCATGACATGTGACCTTACTATACTCTCACACTGTTTTGAAGCCTCAGCTTCTTGGACAGTAAAACAGATGCAATACCAATGGCCTTGGAATGAGAGAAATAAGAGAGATTCTCATCAGCACCAATGGCAGATGCTCTCAGAGGCTGCACAGATACTGCACACTTAGGAAAGGTTTCAGGCAGAAGACGACAGATTGAAGAGATTACTAAGTGGTGCACATTTCAGTAAAATCAACGGTATTGATTTTTTAGACATAGAACTCATTACTGAGTCTGTGCACACACAACTGTTTTCTTCAGAGCTGGTCCTCTTTAGGGTATTGCTTAGCTTACAAACAAGAGATGGGTCAACACTTTATAGTTATTTAAGTAAGGAGAAGCTGTAACTAATCCATATCACTGCCTACATCCAAACGTTTCCACTGAGAAAAGTGAGTTCCCTGGGAAGCAGAGTTCGAAATCAGAATGTGCATGCCCTTGGTTTAGGAAGAGCTGGCGTTGCAAGGGAAAGGGTGTGGGGGTAGAGCAGCGGGTCTGAAGCATTTCAGAAAGAAAAGGAAAGTCCTGGGCTGAGGAGATGACTCAGTTGATGAAGGGTTTGAGGACCTGAGTTCAGATCCACCCCCTGCCCCCAAGCAAATGAGGCATGCGCACCTGTTATCCCAGCATGAGGGATGCTGAGCCAAGAGCATCCCTGGAACTCACTGAATGAGTCACTGAGTCATTAGATTAAGTGAGACCCGGTCTCAAAAATTCGGTGGAAAGGCATTGAGGAAGATACCTGACATTGACCTATCTCCTGCACAAGCACAGAGACACCAGTCTCCTGCCATACATGCACAAGCACACACGTATTTTCACACACACTCACACATGTAAATAAAACAATGGGAAAATGGAAAGTATTCTCCCTGACTTCCTTCCTCTTCATCAAATGCTGTCTTGTGGAATGCTAATGTTACTGTGTTAAATTACAAAGAATTTTTAAAAAAAAAATCAAGTAGGATTCTGAAACAAAGGTTAGTATCAGAATAGCATCAGACAGAAAGCAAAATACAGCCACCAAAATGAAGCAAAACCCTGTCTGGATACACCTGTGTACAGATGGCTGCCACAGCAATGGCTGGAGTTCTTGTGGTCAGGAAGACTACACAGAATAGCAAAATGAGAGTCTAATTCTCCCATGGTAGCACTTCTAATTTGGAGAGCAGTTGTCACCACTACTGATGTATCTGTGCGTAGGAAACAAAACCCCTGCTCAACTTCTGAATGTAAGCTTCCATTGGCCTTTATGAGAGTCCACTAATGCTTCCCGTGTCTATTCCTCAGTCATGTGCTGTGGTGCATAGGGTTCCCCGCCTGCCAGCTGAACTCTAAGTTTCTCTTCTGAGCGACCTTTTCACACCATGGAGCTATTACTGCCTGATTCAAAAAAAAGCCCAGTGACCCTAGGAGTTCAGAAGCAGAAAAGGGGGTAGGACACAGGAATCGGATGTAAATTCTTACCTTGAAATTCATGGCTTAGAAATGTAGCCTCTCAAATTATTCCTAGAGTTGCAGAGGCCATTGGAAGCTGATTGCTACTGAAAAAGAACCTTAGTAACTGGAATCCTGCAATGATCCATAAGTTCAATATTTACCTGAAGCTTAAGCTAGAAGAGGAAATGACCACTATCTAACAAATTAATTTCTGAAACCCTCAAGTCTGAACACTTTTTTAATTTTCTGAATGATTCTGACTTACGAAATGAAATTGAAAGAGAATTTGTTGAGGAAGATCTTATGGAGGTCCAGGAAATACTCCATATTTTGATAATATATGATCACTTTTAGTTCTTATTTTTATACTGATCTTTACGATATTGTAATTATTATATACTGTATTTATTTATATTATTTATTTTATTATTTATTTGTCATAGTTACTGGCAAGCTGTAAGGCGCTTGCAGTGTGGAAGGAGAGCTAAGATGCTGTAGGGACTGGCTCTCATGAGATTAAGCTCCATACAGAGTGTAACACATCGGCGCCTGGAAGACAAGGGAGCTGAGCATTCATGTTGCTGTCACAATGAGGAGGGTGAAGCTTTGAATCAAGAACTGACCTCTACAGAAGTTTCTCAGTCTCAGGAGGTCCCATTTATTATTTTTTTCTCTCAGTGTCCATGCTACTGGGGTTACTCAGAAATTAGGAAACAACCTTTCTCAAGACCCAGTAAATACCACTTTTGAGTATATACCCCAAAAGGATGCTCAATCATGCCACAAGGACATAGGCTCAACTATGTTCATAGCAGCATTGTTTGTCATAGCCAGAACCTGGAAACAACTTAAGTGCTCTTTGACCAAAGAATGATAAGGAAAATGTGGTATATTTATACAATGGAGTACTACACAGCAGAAAAAAATAATGACATCTTGAAATTTATAGGCAAATGGATGGTTCTAGAAAACATCATATTGAGTGAGGTACCAGACCCCGAAAGACAAATATCGTATGTACTCAGTCAAAAGTGGCTTTTAGATATAAAGCAAAGAAAACCAACTTGCAAACCACAATCCCAGAGAACCTAGACAACAATGAGGCCCCTAAGAGAGACATACATGGATCTAATCTACATGGAAAGTACAAAAATACAAGCTTTCCTGAGTAAATTGGGAGCTTAGGGACCATGGGAGAGGGTTGAAGGGGAGGGGAGGGGAGAGGAGTGGAGCAGAGAAAAATGTAGAACTCAATAAAATCAATAAAAAAGGAATAAAATAAATAAACTACTGATAATCTGTGGGGAAAAAAAAGAACTAGATGCCAGGCGGTAGTGGCACACACCTTTAATCCCAGCACTTGGGAGGCAGAGGCAGGCAGATCTCTGAGAGTTCGAGGCCAGCCTGGTCTACAAGAGCTAGTTCCAGGACAGGCTCCAAAGCTACAGAGGAAAACATTACCTCCAGCTTCCAGGACATTTGATTCCTATTGCACAGCTCAGCTTACATGTCTCACCAGAATTAAAACCTACCATCTTACATCACTGTTTCTCCTAAACTATCTCTTCACATGTTTCCTCGTCTGTTCTAAACCATTTGCCCAATCTGTGTCCACACAGCCTTGTCTTGGCTTGTCTCTCATCAGCAGTAAAAATGATAGGAACAAGCAACATGTGCTCTATGTCCTTGACGCTTCTCCCAGACCCTTCTTTACACTTCAGTGGTAGACTTTCTGACTGACAGTGTCTGGTGCAATGGTCTCTTTGTCCATTCTCTCTCCTGACCCAGGCAGTCGAATCTATTTTCTGCTGGAGACTGATCCTCTTAGTTTATAACTTTAATGATAAGCCCCATGCTCAAGAACTTTTATAGGCACCAATTGTTAAATGTAAGTCAATATTGCTTTTGTATTTGTTTTATAGGTGTGGGACTCTAACCCAGTGCCATAGATAAATTAAGAATCTGCTTTACCCTGAGCTACAGCTCCGGGGATGGATACCAATCTGTAATTCCCATCCTCTACTCAACATCTCCTGATACCATACTTTGCACAGCATTTCTTAGTATGTACCCAGACTCAAACTACAGCTTCTTTGTATTTATAGACTAGAATGCACTGCTGTTTCAACAGTGTCCCTATTCAGGAAATTTTACATCTACCTTGAGCCTCCCGATTTTCAAGTTACAAAGTTCAGCATATTTTTATGAGAAGTTGTGAGATTTCCCAACATACCAAACTAGGAACTTGTGATTTCTCTATGCCATTTTTTCCTTATTCCTCAAGACCCTTGATAAAATTTGTGTTGTTTGGCTCTTCCTCTTCTCATCCTAATACAAGAAATGTCTCCTATTGGCTTTGGTAAAGCTACAGGATTTAGCGTAGCATCTTCTAATAGTATATTCAATCAATTTTTTGCTTTATAAAATTGGATGCTCTATCACTAACAAATGAATTCTTCCAGGCAACTAAATCCATCTGTTATCCATATCCCGGGGTCTGTTTCTGCCTACCCCAAACATTTTCATCTCTCCTAGACTGATGCAACGTTTAAAAATAAAATGGTAGAGGGAGTAAATGCACACAGCTTCCAGGCTTCCATTTCCTGGAATCGTCTTTTAACATCGCTGAGCCTCAGCAGTCAAAAGCTCACCCCTCTAGACCCCAGAGTCACTGGAGTGTCTGTTCAGGTTTAAGTACAACACAGAAGACTTCAGGAAAGACTGACCATCTCCTTCAGGAACTTCTGGGACACATTTCTAAAGAGCAGCCTTCCAAGTTGGACACTATAAATTTTTAGGCCAGCATCCTATGGACAAAAGCTACTTGCTGCCATACAGATAATTCTCTGGGTCTCAACAAAAGTTCCACCACCAGATTGTATTTATTTAAATCTGAGATTGACAAAAAAACACCAGAAAGAAAAGTACTCAGTTTCTCGGAAAAGAAATCATATTTAGCAGTCAATTTCAGAGCCAAAAAGCATGCATTTGTTTGACAATCTGAGCGTTAGAGCTGAAATGGCTCCCTCCCAGACCCCAATAATTGACTCTGCTGATGAATTTGTTGATCATTCTAAGTGTGAGGAGCCAATAAAGCTCAGAACTCAATGTACTTGGGGTACATGGAGTTAGGAAAGAGCTGATGAGATGAACGTAGGAAATGCTTCATTTCCTGTGCCCATTCTGCTAAGGAAACATAAACTGGCAGAGCCAGGTGCATCCAAGTCATCCATGTAGCCTGGAAAAACTCGGTCAGCCCTACCCAGGCCACTGTCAAGGGTCAGTCTGTGGTGCCAAGATACAGCAGATACAGCTTCTGTTTTTAAAGATCAGTTTCTCCTCTCTCCTCTCTCTCTCTCTCTCTCTCTCTCTCTCTCTCTCTCTCTCTCTCTCTCTCTCTCTCTCTCTCTCTCTCTCTCCTTCTCCTCCTCCTCTTACTCTTCCTCCTCCTGCTTCTCCTCACCTCCTCCCCTTCTTCCCTCTGCCCCTCTCCCCTCTCCCTCCTACCCTCTCTCCCTTCCCTCCCCTCCCTGTTTTCCTCATTCCAGATACAGGTCTTAAGTTATCAAGTAGGTTTGTTGGCAGATGCGAAGGAAATACTGTCTAAATATTTTCCCTGCCACAGTGAGGAATTATCCAGTGTGGGCTAAAACTTGTTAGCATGTTGACCCTGCTAAAGCAAGGGTAGACGCTTGACCAGTGAGCTGAAGGAGGCTGGTGTTTTCCCTAAATGGACATAGTGGAGAAGTCTGTGAGCCCTTCTGTGTTCTCTCCATGCTGGTTCCCTCTCTTACAGTCAGCTTGGAGGCCAGTTCCTCTGACTCCCTTCCTCTTTGTTTCCAGGATGCACAGCCCATTCAGCATTAAAACGCGCTGGCAGTATGCTGCACACTAGAAGGCCTGCAGACTTGAAGGGGTGGAGAGCCTAGCCCAAGCTTGCAGAACTTTTATCAGCCAGGCACATGGGTTTTGAGCAAAGTGTCGCAGGGTAGATGCTCTCATCAGCTGTTCTAACACATCCTGAAGAGACACACAGAAGCAAGCCGCTGAACTCCGCTGCTTCATGGACACTTTTGTAAAAAAGCCAGATTCACAGGAGCTCCTTCTAACTTTCTGGCAAGATGCAAGATAAGCAAGTGTGTGATGAGAAAAGACTTCCAGATTTATCCTAAACTTATAAAAAAGATTTCTTTTAAAAAAATTACTGACAAGATGTAGCTCAAGCTGGACCATTGGTTGTGTTTTTATTCTTTTTTTTTTTAACTTTACATTGCTTTTATAAATTAAAATTTTGTAGGCAGTAAACGTTGGGAAAGGGTGCAAGCAAACTTAGAATTGAGTTTTCTGGACCACCCCTCCCCCCCAACGCACACATACCCTCTGCACACACCCTCAGAGTCAGAACCAATCTCTCCCAGTTATGTCTTCTCTTACATTTTAGCTTTCATGCTTATAGAAGCTGCCTAATGCTAGAATCACTGGCCTATTTCTCTCAATAGCACATCTACCACTGTAAGAGAGGGAAGCAACTTGCTCATTTTGCTGTTCCTTGCACCGCCCAGCACAGGACAGGAGCCCAATAAATTAGTGCTTTAGCTTAACTGTTTATTTTGTGTTACTTAAGAATGGTTGGAAATAAAAAACAGTGGTGTTTGCATCTGTTCACTAGGGCGGTGCAGCATGCACCTGAGGGTCTTACCGGGCAGTCGGTGGTGGGTTTTACACGTTTATCTTTAAAGTTCTGAAAGTCACACAAAGTATTGCGGGACTGTGTTCACATCTGCATATACTTCTGTAACAAAGGTCAATACATTTATTTCCCTGCTTGCCCAGTCACCTAAGATGCTAATATCCTTCTAATAGCGAATCACCATTCACTTCTTTAGCTAGCTTTACCCAACCAAAGCTGAGAGCTGGGATTGACACCGGCGCCCTTGGCAACACAGTTTCCCTCATACAGGATTCTCTTATCATTCTGGGCCGATGATAGAAAAAAAATATGTCTTTTTGAATTAACACATTTTTAGCCAAAATTCTATCTTAGTCTCCGAAAAGGTAACACATTTCCCCAGTTGTTTTATGAATCCATTAAACATACTTTCAGGCCATCAGGCCAGCAAGCATTTCCTTTTAGCAGAAACCAGCTCTCATCTGTGGCGTGCCTTCTCGGCCTCTTCCCCGCCTAGCTCCCTTGTATTCCATCGAGCAAATCAATCGGCACATGAGAACTGCGGGAGGAAGCCTCCTGAAGGTCAACCGGGGCTAGAAACTTGCCAGCTCCGATTTCTCATCCACACCATCAGAAGGATCAAAGAAACAGTACCTTCGCTGGCCTCACTGCGGCAGACACGGTTGCACAGGAGGAGGAGAAGTGCGGTCACCTGAAGCAGCTGCATGGTGCCTTAGGAGGGTGTCAGTGGCTTCTCTCCCGGGGTAAGGCGTGAAGGATTCCTCCCAGCCTGTCCGGGCCGAGTTAGCAAATGGAAAAGGTGTGCCGCATGTGGCCAGACGCTACCCATTCCTACTTATTTTGGGGACTCTGATAAAGAACTAGAGGAAACACACACACTCCCTTTGGGAGGTCAGCAGAGCGGAGATTTATTGTTTCAGCCCCTTACAGGAACTCTTTTTCCCCCCCTCTCTCTTCCTTTGGCAGCCACTTGTGTTTTTGTTACTGCATTATTTTGCTCTTCTTCAACAAAAAGGTCAGGATGGGATTGGAACAGGAAGGGACCCTTCTCAAGAAAGGGCCAGGGAGCTTTCTAACTTTTGTTTTGAAAGCGCGTTTTGGAGTAGCTGTTAGGATGCCTCATCAAGCAGCTACTCAGCCTGCCTAGGAAGGCTGTAACTTCCCAAGGGCTGGATTTGAGTACAAAACCCACAGGGAAAAGCTTTTCTTTTCTCTTTTCCACTCAAAGCCAAATCAGTGAATACTGCCACCTTCTAGAGGCAAATGCAATTATTGATTAGATTATGCTCCACTCTTGAGAAAGCAAGCCGGCCTTTTGTGAACATCCAGAAATATTTTTTTCAAGACACGTCTAACAGAATTAAGCAAAGATCTAACCCCCTGCTCATTTTGGATTTGATATTTTCCTCCTTACTTTGCACACACACGAGGGTAGTGTACTACCACCAAGCTACATCCCTAGCCTAGATTTCTGGGTTTTATTAGTGAGTTTTTTTTTTTTATGAACAACAAGAAAAAAATTACGACATTGCAGGTATAAGGAATCTGCCTCAGTCTGCTTGGGCGGAATGAGGCATTGCGGCGAGTCAGGGATGCTGTGAATTATGTCTTCTGCAGGACCCAAATACCAACCAGCAGTCCCTTTGCTCTCAGTGATGACCAATTAATACACGATAGTCACACAGACCCCTGCACACAGCGCCAGCGTGAACAGGAGAATAAGGGGCTCTAGCCACAGACTTGCCATCTAGGCTCAGCGGCGGGCTCTTTAACACACCATGAGGGGCAGGCTTCCTAGAGAAGAGTGCTGATGGATTCTTACAGACTAAGCCTGCAATCCCACTTTACTCCAGCCGTTCCTTGTTACACCATCCAGGGAAGAAAGGTCTCCATATAAAAGCAGATCACTGGCTCAGACCCCTTGAAAAGATGGCTTATTTCATCCTGACCATGGCCCAGTCTCAGAAGAGCTGGTTTTTAATTTTTAATTTTGTACATAAGTAAGAGTAATTTTAGCCTCTTGATTGACTTTTCCAAAACAGAATGCCTGTGGGCGTCCCCTTTATTAGGCATAGCCTAGAGGGTACAAAGATGCAGAGCATGAGGCTCACGACACACGCATGTTCCAGGAATAGGCTGGGACATGGCCCTGTGAGAACAGGGTGAGACACACTACCTCACTTCCTGATTGCCGTTGCTCTTCTTGGGAAGTCGTCCTTTTTGGGAGATTTCACTCACCAGAATTTCCATGAGTCTTTGGTGTTTTGGACTTTTAGCATGTTTGCTGTGAATTTTCATGGAGGGCACGAGACATCTATTCCAGAAAGAGTTAATCCTCGAAGATTTTCAAGGTACTTTTATTTACTTTGCTACGTGTGTGTGTGTGTGTGTGTGTACGCATGCATCTGGGATACATATGTGTGTGTGCACCCATTTGGGCAGGTGTGCTCACTCATGTGAATGTGTGAATGTGAGGAGAGACCAGAGGTTGACGTCTTCTGCCCCCTTTTTTTTGACTACATCTGTCACTAAACATGGAACTTACTGTCTCAGCCAGACCTCCTGGTCACTGATCCTCTGGATTTGCCCATCTTGAAGTTTCAACAGGAGGGTTGAAGACACACACTGTCACACTGCCACACTGTCATACGGTCACACTGCCACACTGTCACACTGTCACACTGCCACACTGTCACACTGTCACACTGTCATACAGTCACACTGCCACACTGTCATACGGTCACACTGCCACACTGTCACACTGCCACACTGTCACACTGCCACACTGTCACACCGCCACACTGTCACACTGTCACACCGCCATACTGCCACACTGCCACACTGTCACACTGCCACACTGCCACACTGTCACACCGTCACATTGCCACACTGCCACACTGCCACACTGTCATACGGTCACACTGCCACACTGTCATACGGTCACACTGCCACACTGTCATACTGTCACACCGTCACACTGCTGCACTGTCACACTGCTACACTGCCACACTGTCACACTGTCACACTGTCACACTGCCACACTGTCACACTGTCACACTGTCACACTGCCACACTGTCACACTGTTACACTGCCACACTGTCACACTGTCACACTGCCACACTGTCACACTGTCACACCACCACACTACCACACTGCCACACTGCCACACAGTCACACCGCCACACTGACACATTGTCACACCGTCACATCTGTCTCTGATCAAAACTTGGATCCTTATGCTTCTGAAGCGAACACTTTACGCACTAAGTTATTAGTCTAGCCCTATACACCAACTATTTAGAAGACAGGACCATTTGTTGAAAAAAAAAAAAGAGGAAAAAAACAAGCTAACACAAAAGGAAACTGCCTAAGCAGAAAAAGAGAATATTTTCACAGATGCGTGAGTTGATGTGTGGGTGTGAGCACAGAGGTAGATTAGAGATAGGTGAGTTTAGATAGTAAATAATCTTAGTAGGATGTGTATTTAATCAGTTTGTTAAATCTGTTGCTGACTATTTAAAATCAATTTAAACAATATCTTACCTCAAAAACAACATTTTAAAAAAATATGTTAAAGATTTAAATGGGGAAACCAAAATAGAAAATTTTAGGAAAAAAATACGGGTGATGTTACTAAACTGCACCAGAGAGAATAGTTTATAAATGATTAAAACATTTTGGCCCGATATTCACAGGATAAAAACCCAAATAGAAAAACTGGAAAACTGCTAAAAACATATATATTCTAAAAATAAATAACTTCTTGTCTACACAAAACAAAGGTCACATATGTAAACAGAGACTGCCTTTTTGTTCCCAGCTGCCCAGACCTGAATAATCACATAGAAACTATTTTAATTACCACACTGTTTGGTCAACAACTCAAGCATATTCTTAGCTAGCTCTTAAATCTTAAATTCACCCATTTTTTATTAATCTATGTATTGTCATAAGGCTGTGGCTTACCGGTAACATTTTTCAGCATCTTTCTCCCTCAGTAACTACATGGCATCTCTCTGATTCCACCTGCTCTTTCTCTATATCTCTGTATAGATTTCCTGCTGGGCCTTGCTCTGCTAAGCTATTGGCCGAAACAACTTATTCATTAACCAATAAAAGCAACACATATACAGAAGGATGTTCCATATCACACATGCCTGAAAATGAGCAAAATGTTACCAAAGAAATAGAAGGCCAACGAAGGAAAAAGTTGATGCACCTGACTGCAAAATCGTAGAAAAAGACGTGCGGATAACAGGTTAAGCTACTGTTGCCTTTCAGATATAATCAAGTCTGGGTACTGGTAAATACTTGTTATGCTTCTCTCCTTTTACAGAGGCACAGCCTTCCTGGGCTGGGAGAGGGGATTAC
Source organism: Arvicola amphibius (assembly GCF_903992535.2). Taxonomy (NCBI): domain Eukaryota; kingdom Metazoa; phylum Chordata; class Mammalia; order Rodentia; family Cricetidae; genus Arvicola; species Arvicola amphibius. The sequence continues at coordinate 43,883,060 of NC_052060.1, read as the reverse complement.
TTGGCACTATGCATTGATGCTGGCCTAACTGGATATCAACATGTAGAAGAATGAAAACAGATCCATGTCTGTCACCATGCACAAAACTCAAGTCCAAATGGATCAAAGACCTCAACATAAAGCCCACCAACACTGAACCTCATAGAAGTGGAAAGTACACTTGAACGCATTGGCACAGGAGACCACTTCCTAAATATAACCCAGTAGCACAGACACTGAGAGAAAGAATTAATAAATGGGACCTCCTGAAACTAAAAAGACAAAATGTCAGCCTACAGAATGGTAAAAGATCTTCACTAACCCTACATCAGACAGAGGGCTGATCTCCAAAATATACAAAAAAACTCAAGAAATTGGTCATCAAAAGAATGAGTAATTCAATAAAATAAATGGTGTATATACCTAAATAGAGAACTTTCAACAGAGGAATCTAAAATGGCTGAAAGACACTTAAGGAAATGCTCAACATCCTTAGCAATCAGAGAAATGCAAATCAAAACAACTCTGAGATTCCATCTTATATTCCACCTGTAAGAATGGCCAAGATCAAAAATACTGATGACAACTTATGCTGGACAGGATGTGGGGTAAAGGGAACACTCCTGCATTGTTGGTGGTAATGCAAGCTGGTACAGCTGCTTTGGATATCAGTATGGTGATTTCTCAGAAAATTAGGAAACAACCTTCCTCAAGACCCAGCAATACCACTTTGGGGTATATACCTAAAGGATGCTCAATCATACCACAAAGACATGTGCTCAACTATGTTCACAGCAACATTATTTATCATAGCCATAACATGGAAACAATCTAAATGCCCCTTGACTGAAGAATAGATAAGGAAAATGTGCTACATTTACACAATGGAGTACAACAGGAAAAAAAATAATGACACCTTGAAATTTGTGGGTAAATGGATGGATCTAGAAAACATCATATTGAGTGAGGTAACCAAGACCCAGAAAGACAAATATATGTACTCACTCATAAGTGGCTTTTAGACATAAAGCAAAGAAAACCAGCCTATAATTCACAATCCCAGAGAACCTAGACAATAATGAGGACCCTAAAAGAGACATACATGGATCTAATCTACATGGGAAGTAGAAAAGGACAATATCTCTTGAGTAAATTAGGAGCATAGGGATCATGGGAGAGGGTTGAAGGGGAGGGGAGAGGCAGGAAGGGGAGCAAAGAAAAATGTATAGCTCAATAAAATCAGAAAGAGAGAGAGAGAGAGAGAGAGAGAAGAAGAAGGAGAAGAAGAAGAAGAAGAAGAAGAAGAAGAAGAAGAAGAAGAAGAAGAAGAAGAAGAAGAAGAAGAAGAAGAAGAAGAAGAAATGAAAAAGTCTTTCTAATGCCAGCAAGGTGGCTTGGTGGGTGGAAATGTTGGGTACCAACTGTAACAGCCTGTGTTTAATCCCTGGGACAAACCAGGTGAAAGAGAGAAGCGACTCCTACAAGCTGTTCTCTGACTTCCACAGGTATGTTGTGGCACATGTGTACATGTGCGTACATACATAAATAAAAGAGAATATGAAAGAGTTTAAATATTTTCCTGGAACTAACACATACTATTTCTGTCATCTAACCACAAGAGAATGGCTGCTGACCTTCCGTTTTTGTTTGAGTAAATATTTAAGATGTAATATTTAGGATATATATTTACACAAGTATTACTAAACATTTGGTGTTCTAACCAGCTTGACTGTTTTAATCATTATGTAGTGGGCAATTTAAGAGCACTTTAGCAAAGGAAAGATAAGTGACCAGAATAAAATTATTCCATCCTGAAAGAAGAAACTGTGTTGGCTTTGTATTCTTCACAAAACTCATCCAATCCCGTGTACAAGGGAAAAGGATGTTACTTAAGTAAGGTCATGTGAGAACCATCTCAAGAGTTCTTCCCAGGCACTCGCCAAGGGCTGCCTGTGACGTCATTGACACTGGAGAATTTGGAGGCTGAGACTGTAACAATGGTGACTTCTCTCAACCTGTGTGTCACCAAGAAGATATATTTAGGCGGCACTATTGTTAAGGCCACAAATTAAAGCCTTCTCCATACCTGTCTCCTTCCTCTCTGCTGGCTAGTCTTGCTGAATAAAATAATCATCTAAAGTAGTTGGGAAGCCATGGGATGATCTCACAAGCTGGCAGATTTCAGCTCCCCACCCCTTCTTTCAGTGCTGTGCTCACTGGCTGAAATATTTGTCCTCTAACTGTCTAGATTCACCATGGGAAATTGAGGGGGAGCATTATGCCCTTCTCCAATAATGTATAAAGGAAAACGTGAAATTCCGGGATGTCATTTAACAGTGCCTGTGGAAATAAATGAAGCAAGAAGAGAAACCTGACGTTGGCTTCTAGAATCTTTAGGCCAAAGCAACTTGTTTGCTGAAGCAGTGGTATGTCTTCATGCTGTAGGATTCTATGGGAGACATTATTTCAGAGTGATAATTTGATTTCTGAAGAAATAGCTAGTGAATGTCACAAAGGTCTGAGGAGAGACGATAAAGAGAGCCACGACCCTTATTTTCGGAGGTTTGCTCCGTGTTCAAATGTTGGGCGCGCTCAGGGGAGATGGGACTTCACCGCTTGTCACTGCCACTTGTTATTGAAGATGAGAATTCTGGAGCCACTAGGAACAGAACTAAACAGAACTAAGACAAGGAAAATTTAGAAGTCATGGTAGAAAAGATACCAATTCTTCCTTCTTCAGGACCAAAATAACCATCGTTGGTGAAAGTTCTCAGTCTTTTGGCCAAACCCCTGCCACCAACGGAAACATTCTCCTCACTTATTTTCTGTTAATTGGGCTCAGGTGGTCCAGGCTGGTCATCAGTACTCAAGTTCATTATCACTCAGGACATTGCGGCAAGCTGCATTGGGTGTCCAAACTGTTCTCTGCCCCATTCTCTATCCGCCCATCCATTGTTGTATACGCAACATGTAGGGATCATCTTTCAACTCACACTAATTCCCCAAGCTTGCATTGGTGCAGAGAGGCATCAATATGACAGGGGCATCGTCAAAACAATAGTTCCGGATTGAGGTATATATTTATTTCAGTGCAAATATACAAATCTTATGACATAAGCACCCAGACGTCTGTCAACAGATGGAATGATGAAAACACTCTTCTCTGTGAGACAAGCCCATCTCCCATGTCAAAAGGTTCAGCAGCCATTCCTAAATCTTTACCTGTTCTTATGACCTTAGGAAAACTGCCACATATTGAATCTCCCCATACAAAGCTGAGACAGAGCAATATTTCCCACTGATTATGTATACTAATAGAAAACATAATATTTTTCATAATAAATAATACACCCATTTTCAAAATTGATTCTGAGTCATTTACCTCAATGCTCCAAAGTGACATTACATTAATGTGTTATTTCATCCCAGTCAGCCTGGCTATCACAAACAGGATAAGTTCTAAAACAACCTCATTAACTTCCTGTTTAGGTCAGCTATTACTAATGTAGTACCCTGTGTCTTAAATTTCTGCCCATATGTCTTATTTTTTGGTGTGCAAGAAATAGCATTTTAGGGAAAGATTCTTTTATGTCAAATAACGTCTACTAAACTTGTTGAATGTGACCGTATGTGCCTGTGAGATTTAGGGCTGAAAATGTGACTCCAGGATTGAGAGCACTGATTGCTTAGCTGGGCAGTCCCCAGCACACTCAAATCATCTCTAGCTCCAGTTTGGGGGAGTTGGGGGACGGACAGACAGACATGATGTCCTCTTCTGGTCACCAGAGGCGTCACGTTCCTGTGGTGCACAGACATACTCATACACACAAAATAAATGTAAGCAAACTTTATTTTTTTAATCATGAGGCTTATGTGAATTTAGTTCTGTGCCATCCCTTGTCACACTTGGTTTTCCCTTTTCCACCTAGCTTTGCTAGTTTACCTCTGGCTGTATCCACACATCCCTTTGTCTGCCTATCTTAGCTGTTCTCAGTTTCTGAAATATCCCCTTTGGATTTTTTTTTTCTGTTTAGCCATTCTGTAATAATCGAAGGAAAAGTTCGGCTCAGCCAATTTAAAGTCATGATGAGGTGATTTATTTGTTTTTCCTCTTTCAAGTTCCAGATAAATTGAGGTTGAAGTTAGTTCTACAAAGATGTGTCAGTTTTTCCTTTTTTCTGTTCCCAATAAAGAAAGCAAATTGCAAGCGTAGTTTTTGGTACTCATAGAAACATGAATTTAGAGTTGGAAGCAAAGTGTACTGTGTTGTTCATTTATAATCCTTAGAGGTCAGTCATGAAGGAATTGTTTTTCAGATGATACTCAGAGAAGATTCAAGATGTGGCTGCTTTCTCAGAATAGTGACCAGTTAAATCAGTTCATGCCTACTAATGGTTTAGATTGGTCTTTATTTTTTTGGGGGGTGATACATCTTAGATTGGTGTTCTGTGAAAAGATTTCCCAGATGATAATGTTCTACACTTCCTGACCAAAACATGTTACTGATCAAAACATGTATCAGTTTGTTACTGATCAAAACATGCTTCAGCTGTATATAGTGCAAAGATGAACAGGTATGAGTTCTTCATGCTTTCCAGTCCTCGGCCTTGATAGTCTTAGAAGTCATCTATCTCTGATCATGTAGACTGGATTCCCGAGTGACTCTGTGGAGCAGAATTCTCCTTTCTCAGCAGAACTTTATATCTGCATGAACAATATGGAAACATTTGGGTCCTATTAAACCCCTGGTATTTCAAGTTGATTTTTTGGCGCTAACCTCTGACAGGTGGAGAACTCTGTTATCTTCTCTAGATAAGTCTTAATTTGACGAAGCTGGAACTAAACCAGTCACACCATTCATATAACGCTCGCCTCCTACAGTAGATAGTAAACTCATCAATGGCGGAACTTTTGGGTCACTGGCCTGTCCCCGTAGCTCAGCGCAGTTTTGATTACAAGATAATCTAACTTTCTAATGTTAATTAGGCTATTTCCTCAGTTTTCATCCTTCGGAGGACGTCTTCAATTGGTCCCACCCCTACTCGGTTTGCCAGATGTTATTTACCTCCAGCAACAAAATACTATTGACATTTCAAGAACCCAAGTGAGGAGTCACTGTCATTCTTTGGCCCTTGATTTTGTTTCAATCTAGGACTCAATTCTCAAGTTGCCCATAGGTTTAGTTTCTACCAGTTCTTCCCCAGTTTCAACAATCTTTAGAATTTCAGGAGATATGCAGAGTTCTATCATACAGCATGAACTCACGGTAATACATGAGGTGAGTGGGAGGGTCAAGTACAGTGAGGTCTTCATGAGTCAAGGGGATATCTACTTTAGTAACAGGAAACAGTACTACATTAAACACAGTCTCAGAAGGAATCAAGACCGGAGGTAAAGCCCTAATTCTTGTTTATCTGGTTTTCTCTTTTATGTTTAGTTTAGTGCCATTCTAATGAAATACCCGACACAGGCTCACGCTGTTTGGCTCATAGCTTGGAAGAGTCAAGGGGACAGTGCTGAAGTCAGTTGAGTTATCTGGTGTGTCGTATACTGGTGGATGGCAATGGCAGGGACAGAGAGAAAGAGCGAAGGGAGGAGCAACAGGGGCTGGAGGGGCAGCTGGGGTGGGAGATGGGCAGGGGCTAGCTAACTTTTTCTTACAACCTCCTGAGAATTACAGGGTCTCATAGGAACTATGACGGTTTCTAGTTCATGCTCTCAGAGACCTAAGAAATCCCACTAGGCTCACCCTTAAGAGTATATAACACTTTCAAATACCACCACACTGCAGCCCAAGCCTCCAGTCACAAGGCATCTGTGGTGGTTTGAATAGGAATGGACATACACTTATAGATTTGAATGCTTAAAGAGAGTCACTAGGAGGTGTGGCCTTGTTGAAGGAAATGTGCCACTGGCGCTGGGTTTTGAGATTTCAAAATGTTTAAGCCTCCTGGTGGTGGTGGCACATGCCTTTAATCCCAGCACTCAGGAGATAGAAGCAAGTCCCAGCATTCAGGAGACAGAAGCAAGAGGGTCTCTGCGAGTTTGGGTCCAGCCTGGTTTACAAGAGCTAGTTCCAGGACAACTAGGGCTATTACACGGAGAAACTCTGTCTTAAAAAACAACAACAACAACAAAAAAAAAACCCCAAAGAAACAAAACAAAAACAACAAAAAAAGCTTAGTCTATGGACACACTTCCTTATACTTCCTTATTTGGGCTGGGTGCACGCCTTTTAATCCCAGCACTCCGGAGGCAGAGACAGGCAGATCTCTGTGAGTTCCAGCCTGGTCTACAAGAGCTAGTTCCAGAACAGCCAGGGTTGTTACACAGACAAACCCAAACCCTGTCTCGAACAACCAAAAAAAAAAAAATGTCTGTTGTCTGTAGATCCAGATGTAGAACTCTCCATCACCATGTCTGCCTGCACACTGCCATGCTTCCCACCATGATGATAATGGACTGAACGTTAGAACTAAAGCCAGCCCCAATTAAACACTTTCCTTTATAAGAGTAGCCATGGTCACAACGTCTTCACAGCAATAGAGCACTGACCGAGACAGCGCTGTAATGGAAACTTAGCACCCACTTGAACTGTAGTAACACTGTTGGAAAAGAACATGAGAGGGACATATCAGTTACCTCGGGCAACTTTTTACATCCCTGTCCCATCACACGACACAAGAGCAGGTAGCAAAATGCTTCCTCCGTGTCTTGGTTGATTTGCCAGCACAATAACAGCCCTCGGTTCTGAACCCAAGAAGCAATACTATTATTTAAAAACATCTGAATGGAAATATTTCACTCTTCATTTCTAAGTAAAAACCAGACAGTGCTTTGTGTATTTTCTCAAAATTACTTGAATCTTTTTTTTTTAAAGTTAATACAAATCGTTTTAGCAACAGGTGTTAATAATTATGGGCACAGCCAATGTAAAATCCCCACACTTATCAGAATGGAACATTTTAACAAAATGCAAATCATTTTCTTTCACAGCAAGCTTCTCAAAATAAACCATTTCCATTTCAGCCCCAACTAGAATTGTTTACAAGTGCTTTCAACTTCATTAAACATGTACTGCATATATCTAACTAAACATTAAAATATCTTGGATGAACAACAAAGCTGGACACTCTGTGACCCATCCTTCCAAATGTAGCCTTTGCTCAGAGGAAATGACACAGCAATTGCTTTCATAAGTGGACCAGAGCCACACCTGAGTGTGTTTCCAACCATAAAACACAAACTTCCTGTCCTATGAGGTCTGCGGTGTTGATGGCTCCGAGGAGCCTGATGCTACAGCACTGACTTGTTGTCTGGGTTTAATTTTGTCCATGTCTGTCTGCAGTCTTAGCACTAGATCCACCCTGCGGAGATTTTCAAGAACATTTATATTTAGGGTTTGCTACAGAGCTTAGGAAGCACAAGGTAGGATCCAGCATCTATGCGGGGGAAGCGTCCCTTGGTAATTCTGATGGCAACTCCGAGTTAATAATTACTGGCATGGTCATTAGGAAATATATTTTTTTAATGTTTGCTTGCTACTGAAAGGAAACAGCTGCATTTCCCGGTCTCCATTGTCACACTCAACAAGAAAACCCTCTCTTTTAGATTAGTGGCCTTTAATGTTCATTCATGAATCACCTATTGGGTCACACTGTATTGGCATGCTGGTTTACAGAACAGGAAAAGCACAAAGCAAAACAGAATAAAACAAAACAGAACACCTCTAGGCTTTATAGAAACAGTTGTAGAGAGGTCTCAGAAGACTTTTCTACCTATTTGACCAATGTGTCTTGTAGTCCCTCAAGTTTGAGACTTGGTGATTGAGATATGATCCTACTGGAGCAGTGCTAGCTCAGAATTTTCAATCACCCCATGTCTTACATCATACCTCCAAAGTAGCCTTCTAGGTTTATACCAACAGAATTCTCCTCTCGGGCCTGAGATGTGCTAAGCTATGGAGCACACGGCTCTGCTTCATAGCAGTGATTATACTGCTTTCCTTAGTTTGCCAAACTAACTCTTTATATTTCAAGAGACTCTAAGCCTGGGATCCTAAATGTAAAGACAAAGTTTGGATATCTTCTTAAAATTGTCTTCCTGCTTTTATGAACAGTCACAACCTCCCAGCGATGAATTGTTTAGGTTTATTTGGGGTTTTTAAAGTGCCAATCTATTAATTGTCTGATTTGCTAAATCTTTTTATTTGTAAGTACAGAAAGCTTTTGAGGCATGCACACATAGAAAATAGCTCAGGAACCTGGACCACACTTAGTTCAGGTTGTACACACATCCTTCTCACCACTTGGCATCCTGGAAGCTTTATCTACTTGTACTATGTGCACACACACAGTCTTCTCCCAACAATGCACCCAGCAGCCTACTGACAGCCTCGGACCTCCACCTGTATTGTGCTACTTGTAGGGCTTTTTCAAACAATGGAACTAGTTATTTTCCTTAGCAACTCCTTGACCATGTCCTGTTTCTATTCAAACACATACTGGGACACAACAGTGAACTAGGACAGTTTTGGGTACATGTGCCAAATGTTTTCCAAATGGACTCTTAGGGAGAATACCCTGATTACCATCTTAAGTCCATGTATAATTTGGTAGGCATACTCCTAAAATCAGATGCAGCAAGCCTGCCAATCAAAACAAAGAAGCTCCCCCTCCCCAAACAACAATCCTTAGCCACAAAACATCTTCTCTCTTGAACTGCGTAAGAGGAAACCCCAAACATTCATCAGGGGCCTTTAATATCCTTACTCATGTGGTTTACTGTGACTCTTGACAGTATACAGTATATTCCTTTCATCCTGTATTATTTTGTTGCTTTGAATACAGTTTTCTTGTCAGCTTTTAAATCTGTGTACTCATTTCTGTTCTGAATAAGACGTCAAAAATGTGGCAGCACCAGACCCAGACCCTAACCGCTGGTAACAATCTCATTTTATGGTTATATATATATAACCATATATATAAACATGTTTAGTGGAAGTGTGTTACATGTTGGTAGGAAAGAGAAAGAACAAGCCGATGTGCTAACAGTGGTTGTGGCCCTGTGCAGCAGGACTTCATTGGTTGCTTCATAATCAAACCACTTTATCCAGCTCTCCCTTTCTGAAAAGCCTTTAGGATTAGGGTCCAGAAACTCAATTAGGATCTGATACTGATCCTGAAATAAGTATCTCTGAATTTAAAGAATTCATATAATTTCTTACAATTTGTACCAATTTAACTAGGAAACTGAAAAAACTTGTTGATCCAGGTTGCTATTTTGTTTCACCAGCTTGCTTGCTTTCTTCTGATTATGATTTATCTGGAAAAATTCTTATTGTATTGGGCATGGAAAAAGATAATAGAAATGGAGTAATTTATAAAACAACACGTGAAATTATCCACGCCAATTTCTTACCCCAACATCAATGTAAATCTCAAGGTTTAAAACAGTGCTTTGTTGTGTGATGCTCACGGTGTCAGATTGGGATGAATGATTGTCACTGTCAACTTGACTAAATCCAGAATGGCCCAGGAGACCAGCAAGACACATCTCTGGGTGTATCTGGGAGTGCATTTTAAGAGAGGAGTGTGAGACAGAAGATCCTTCTAGAATACAATGGGCACTGGCTATGAGCTAGAGGTTACAGGAAAATAAAAGAAGAAAAAGAGAATTACCCTTTGCTTCTGTTTCCTGATCAGGCTAACATAGAGATGCTCTCCTTGGCACATGCCCCTGAGACCAGGATGTTCTTCCCACTTTGCAAGTGTGCAGGTCATCCGACCAGGCGGTGAACACCTGGAATGAAACCATTCTCTCTCTCTCTCTCTCTCTCTCTCTCTCTCTCGTAAATTTGCTATGAAACAAGCACCAACAACTACTTATACATCATTTGCATAATGTAAGTAACTTGGAGTGATTAGAAGGATGTGGACAGGGTGTATGATAATACTACACTCTTTTGCACAGGGAACTTCAGCAGCCCCCAGTTTTGCCATTGGCAAGGAACCTGCACTGATCTCTACAGATACTGAAATATGCACTTAAGGTAATTAGTAATTAATAACCATAACAATAGGTGGTGTGTATTATATACACTGATCTTCTGGCTTTTGGGAGGCATCACAATTCACGCATTTAATTAAATTGTATTGTGCTCCAACTGGGATGCAACATGGCCAAGGGACAGAAAACCAGGTGGATTTCTTGTGTTGAACCCTTCACCATTTAGTTGCTCTTCTCAGGTATTAGTTTATGATGATGCAAAGTTAATTAAAGTGTCTGTCTGAAAAGCATCTTAATTTAGCACTTAGAAAGTTAAGTGGATTACCAGTCCAAAGGGACAAAATGGAGGAAGAGCTTTTAGGTGTGGAAGACAAAAAAGGGAATAAGCTAACACATTAGGACTAGCTGTTGACTCAAATTCTGCTGGAGACTGATTTATATACAGCCCTCAAAAGAGTTCAGCTTTGTTAACTTGAGCTTGGAAATCTATAGTTGTTCTTCTTGAGTATGGCAAGGAATCATGACCATAAAATCACTAGGAGTGTTTGTTTGGAACAAGAAGAAGGAGGTTGGGAGGAAGAGGAAGAAAAGGAGAAAAGGGAGGAAGAGAAGGAGGAGAAAAGAGGATGAAGGAGAAGAAGAAGGAGGAGGAGGAGGAGAAGGAGGAGAAGGAGGAGAAGGAGGAGAAGAAGAGGAAGAAGAAAGAGGAGGAGGAGGAGAAGGAGGAGAAGAGAAAGAAGAAGGAGGAGGAGGAGAAGAAGAAGGAGGAGGAGAAGAAGAAGGAGGAGGAGGAGAAGGAGGAGGAGGAGAAGGAGGAGAAGAGGAAGAAGAAAGAGGAGGAGGAGGAGAAGGAGGAGAAGAGAAAGAAGAAAGAGGAGGAGGAGGAGAAGAAGAAGGAGGAGGAGGAGGAGGAGGAGGAGGAGGAAGAGGAGGAGGAGGAGGTTGTCCTATGATTTGGATGTGCTTGGTCTATGAAGAAGTAGAAGGGGGAGGGGAAAATGGATTCTAAGGCAAAATCTCTATGATTCTGAGCAATAGTCTTGAGAGGTTCACACATGTAATCTTATGCATATGAAAGTTTCAGAAACACCACTCAGAGTTTATTTTGTGGTTTTGTTTGTTTGTTTGTCTTGGTTTTGTTTGTTTCACCTGCATCAGGTTGTTGTGGTTGTTCCCCCTAAGGTTTTCCTGCAGGTGAACTCTGGGTGGAACCAGAGGCTTGTCAATCAGCAACTAAGAAAACCAAGCCTTTTCACCCGGATCAAAGCAACATAATTTTCCTGAAGGTATTTTAACATTTCCGTACATAGGTCATTGTAGATCTGCTTCAAAATGGGGAGCTCTGCCAGTACCCCAGATGTCAGCCGTGTGCCCCCCTACGTGCTTTCTAGCCCATGGCTAAGTGTGGGAAAGTCAGGGCGGACTCTTCAGCTTTACAAGTCTGCACTAACTACTTGGCTATGCCAACAGCTGCAGCGCAGTAAAACACAGATTTGTGGGATTTGCTCATTGCTCTCCTGCCACTAGATGGCTAGTGGTCTCCCAGGACAATGTTATTCAGCTGGCGCCCGCAGTGATCAGAGACATTTGAAGCTAAGGGTGATGTGCAAAGAAGAACCACAAGGCTAGCAAGGTGCCACCGCTGGGATGTAAGAACTCACGGCCCACCCAAATGAGTTAATTTCATATTTCAGATATGTTCTCGTTGTGGCAGCGACATTTTGTAGGTGGAAAACACAATAGGAACATTGCAAGCTGTCCCTTGGTTGATTCTTTGCCTGTGAGCATAATGAAAAATCGAAGCGCTTGCTATGCCAAGGATAAATTTATTTTCTCCTTGATATTCTAAGAGACTAAAAGGACAAGATGTAAGGCTCGGATCTCAGTGCCTTAAGAGGCTAGACCGAGTCGCCAGTCTGCCCGAGGCCAGATTTCCTGTCTAACTTGGTGGCCTTCCCCAGTCTGAATCTACAATAAAACAACAAGCTAATGGACGAGACCTCACCAAGGACAAAGCTGAGGACAGGGCCGAATTACCGCAAAGCTAATGGCGTTTAGCTTTTAGAGTCTTCTATTTACAGATGTCCCTTCCAAGTTCTTCTGAGTGGAACTCAGGGATAAATTCATTCAGCCATGTTTGTGCTGTAGCATCGGTTCTTTAGATGAAATCAGTCATGATAAAGCTCGCTCCTTTGTCCCCTTTCTCTGTCAAATAGCACTGGAAATTGGTATCGTGGAGATGTAGGTAAGGGCATGAAGGGTAGAGAGCCTTGGTAGGATTTAATGGTATATTTCCAGGGCTCATGGTCAAGTGTAGGTATCAAGTTTGACGGTTTCTGTGTCCTGGTGTTCACTGCACTGATTGTCCCTCGGCTCAGCGTGATTATATGAATGCATTTTATGGCTCTCCATACTGGAATTTTGTGGGTTGTGGAAGCAAAGCAATGTCAGAGATGTATGGAGTGGCAGGCTACTTTGGGTATAATTCTTATAATTATCAGACATACCAGGTTAGAAGCAGAGCATGTCGTCTTGTGTTCTCTTCTGTGAGGGATGCTTAATAAATTCCATACTCTCAATCCGTCGTGCAATGTAAGGGTTTTGTTTCAATAAAAATCATAACAAATAGAATTTACCATGTTGTCTGAAAGTGTGTGTTTGTACTGACATGGATAGATATCACAACTGAATATAACTTAACAAGTTTCATCAATTCATGTTGACTTCCTTTTCTTTCTGGAGAAAATGGTTTTCGTAAGTTTTATTTTTAATCATAGAAAATGGTGACCAAATATTACAAAGTCAAATATGTAGAAATTATTATTATTATAGAAGAATATTTATTGTAGTGTTTCTAGTTCTTTTGACATTTATAGTTTGTTCTGATTTTTCTCCCATTTGTAAATGAATAATTACTCTAGCACATTTTTTTTTCTGAAAGTGACCATGAAATTTTATAAGCTTCAGAATTGTTTATATCCTTTCTGGAGGAGATAAATGGTTTATATTAAACTGTCTACCATGTCACTAAATAATGTGACTCTGAAAACACTCTAGAACTGTGTAGTAAGCCTGAAATTATGCCTGCTCTCCATCTCTCCATCTCTGTTTCTCTTTCTCTGTGTCTCATCTCCTTTGCCTCTCTCTCGCACACACACACGCAGACATAGACACACACAGATACATACACACACACCTCACACACACACGCAGACACACACCACACACAGAACATGGAGAGACATACACACACACCTCACACACACACGCAGACACAGACACACACAGATATATACACACACACTCACACACACACGCAGACACACACCACACACAGAACATGGAGAGACATACACACACACCTCACACACATACACACACACACACCACACACAGAACATGGAGAGACATACACATACACACACAACTCACAAACAACACACATACTACACAGACAGACACCATATGTGTGCACACACCCACAACACAACACAACACACAACATACACACAACTCACAGGCTGTTTAAATTTTCCATACTTAGTAAAACAGACCTTCTCAACATTCAATGTAGCAATTTTCCTAAGAGCTCAGTCACCCTCAGCCTGAAAAGTGTATAATGAACAAAAGCCCAGATAACACTTGCTCTCTGTTTACTCCAAATCATCTTGTAAAGCTCATTCTTCTGAAGCTCATATCTCTGAAGAGAGTTCATTCTATGCAGAGAGCCATCCTTAGCCTCTGCCTAGAGCCCTGGGCATTTGTCCTTGACTACGCTGCAGATGCTAACTAGGAAAACAACCCAAAACCACAGAGGAAAATAAATATCTAATTCCCCTTGGGAAAATCCAGAATAAACAGACAGCGTAGTCAGATGAATAGATCATACAGCGAACTTTAAAAAAACGAATGACTCAAGTTTTTACAACAAATTAAAGCAAAACAAAGTCATTCAGCTGGACACCTTTCCATTAAGAGAAACAAAGATGCGCATTTAATCTAACATGCACATGCAAGTCCAGGAGCTAGGCTAAGTCTCTTCCAGACTCTTCCTTGGCGCCCCGACCCTGAGTGTAAGTCTTTGAGGTTAATGCCTCGCTCTCTGTCCCACACCTGTGTGATAAATAGCAGGATTGTTGTACCAAGACATTCAGTTTCAGCGTCTCAGAGTTAAGTTTGAGTCTGAACTTTCTGGATATGTGGGGAATACACCCAAGGAAAACATTGACTCAGAGCAATGCTTCAGTATTCTATGCAGATTAAATCACTCATTTAGGAGATATCTGCTGAATACAAATTTTAAATCTCTCCTTGTTCTAGACCCTAAAATCAAAAGAATGAAATATATATATATATCTATATATCTATATATCTATATATATATATATATATATATATCTGAATGATTTGGGAAACTAGGCTCAATTTACAATTTACTTAATGATATTTATTTCTTTAAAATATAGAAATGTAATCAAATATTAAGTGTTAACAATTACTGTTTTATTCAGATGTGAAGGAATTTGTAAGGGAATATATTGAAGAATGAAAATGTGTAGTTAAGTGACTTAATTCTAACAATAGCATTCTCTGAGGAAGTTACATTAAATATATATTCAAAGAATGAGTAAATCTTTGACAAATAAAGTTTGAAAATTTGATGGACTCTGAAATAGAAAACCATTGCATTCAAAGCAGAAGAAAACAAGGCATCGGAGTTGTAGAAACATGAACAAGAGGCATAACAACAAATCTGACATTTGGCCAGAAGCCAGGGTGTGAGGCTTGCTTTTAACTCTACTTAAGGACTGAAAGACTTCACAGAAGCATCACACTGGTGGTGCAATGTTGATTTCCTGAGAGAGACAATGCTTTAGTTTTAATTCACAGAGTGAAGAAGCAACAACACTGTGAGGCCTGCTCTTCAGGAGAGATGCTCATGGAGAAGGAGGACTACAAATCCCAGGTATCTCTGTGAGGAGAAAGGTCATGGGGTACATCAGGAGAAAGCAATTGAGTAGAGTGAGGAACCAGTGAAGAGAGCACCCAGGGCTCATACGCATAGACTCTGGGCAGTTTTCCTGACAATGAACATCTTCAGTACAACCACAAGAATCTGTAAGAGCTGTGCACTACCTGTTTGTAAAAATGTGTCAGAGGATGTGTTTCTCTCTAGGTTCACCAAGGAGATGGAATCTCAGCTGCCTATGAGGATCCACGAGCAGAAAAGGAAGCAAGAGTTGCAAAGTCAGGAGTCAACAATAGCCACACGTAGGTGCAGAGGTCTATGTGGCAGGCTGTGCTGAGCCCCATGCTTGCATTTCTTCACATGGTTGTCATGGGAATCGCGTGCCATAGTATAATTATTATCCCATCTGTCAGGAACCAATGCTCAATGAGGCCAGAGGTCACAGGTGCACTTGGTGGCAGAAATAGGTTTGAATACCAGGAGCACTGCCATGGAGTTCAGCTTTTAATTGCCATGATAAAGAGGCATCCGTGTGGTTCATATTGTCAAGTTTTCAGTCATATTCAAATATGCAGAAGGAGAGAAGCTCTAAGCACTATGACATATGTGTCTCTTAGTTTCCCAACACACATCAAATGTCTGTCTGCACAATATTATTCTAGGCTCTATGGACAAACAGATCATCTCTGGCAGAGTCCTCAGGCTCACAGCTTCGTGGACGTTGTTGTAGTGAGAAGCAAAGGTCTAATCAAGAAGTATGTGGTGATATCTTGTTTATACAAATAAAGTGTGCCTGACAATCAGAGGGCGGAGCTAGCCACTACCTAACCATAGAGGTCTGGAGGTCTGTACAGACAGGCCGGAAGTGATATGATTGGCCAGAGAGAGGAAGTGATAAGGCAGGAGGAAGAAGGAACTCACTCTCTTTTCGCCTGGGAACTTGAGAGGTAAAGTGACTCCTTTGTTTCTCTGATCGCTCAGCATTTTCTCCTATATCTGAGTCTGGTCTTTTATTCTTAAGAGCAATTAGAACTTGTACTACAACAGTATACCTCATAAACATGCAGAACATGTTACTTTCAACATTACTTTATACTGTGCGATTTGAGAAAGTATTTGTAAAATTTGGCTTAGTGAAATTTGTGTACAGGCAGGACTTCCTGGAAGAAATTACAACAGTATGAAAACTAAAATAGTCAAAAGGAGAAACAATCACTCTAGACAAAATATCTTGAAGACCTTTCATGAAGAGGAAGCACAGAAGAACAGAGAGAGGCTACTGTGTCTAACCAGGAGCAAAATGACAGATACATGGGTGTTGCACAGGTTGTTGACATGAAGACGTGTGGGTTAATGGGCTCTTTTATCTCAAGAGTGCTCATCCAGATGTGTACTTTGACAAGCTTGCCTGTCAATTTATTGCAATGGATCTGGCAGATGGTAGTGCAAGCATGGCCTTGTCAGAGGTCTCGTCAAAGCCAGTGGTAATGTGGATATGCTGATGGGAAGGTCATTGATGCTCACCCATGAAATAAAAGGAAAGAAATTAGAGAGGAGGTGATAGTTACAAAGAGAAAGGAACATAGTCGAAAGGCCTAGGAGGTGGTTTGGGGAGCACTTGAAGGATTGAATTAGGAGTTGGGGGAGAATGAACTATTGAAAGTTCCTACCCTCCCCCCCCCGCAGCTTAAAGAAATTGGGTTTCAGCCACAGTGCTAACAATAAAAAACACAATTTTCAGGAGGACGTTTCTAAACTTGGTTTTGCCGATGTTGAGTTTTGAGGAGACTCAAGTGGGCACCTGCATCTTTCCATCCACTAGTGAGAAAAACCATGAGATAGGGAGATGAATGTGGTCTATGCACACTGTCTTCTAATTAACAGCAATGGATGGACATGTGCACAGAGAAGGGGCCTGAGGTCATCCCAACATTTAATTGCTCAGTGAAGGAAAAGGACTTCACAAAGACATAATGAACTTCCAGAGAGATAAGATTGACTTTATCGACAGAGAACAAGGAAGGGAACGAAATGACCTCCCATTCCCACCCACTGTTGCAAGGTCACGTGAAATGAGATTTTTCAGAACACCCCATAGGGTTAGCAAGCTCTAGTGCTTAAAAAAAATGCCCCAAGTGATGTAGACAATAGAAGACACGGAATCCAGGGTGTTGGCCGCAAACATGTGTTTTTCTTTCCTGGCTCCCTATCGTAGAAGTACGGGTGTAGGGTGCTTTTCTTACACCACAGTTTGTCCCAGAGGTCACTTCTCTTTATTGTGTTCTACCATGGAGGAAATCTTGGACATTCTTTCACACTTGAAGAATGGTTAGAACAACAAAAATTAGTGTCAAGCCAGCTTCAGGGGACCGTAAGCTTCAGATAGGACTCACAGATTGTTAAATATGTGCTACACCGTGTGAATAAAAGATGCATGATTTTCACATTAGCAAGGTGAATTGAAAAGTTTAGACTTTAAGTTATACTTTATTTTTCATTTGGGGAGAGTTTGTGTTTGTTGGCAGATAGGTGAAACGGTTGGCAGCCCCAAAAGCCTTATCCAGCCAGCGGTTATCATGCCTGGAATCCTGGTATGGGAAAGAGTACATTTCCATCCTGATTTTCCAGTTCCAAGAAGTAGGAGCGATTGAGTCATCATGATTAGAAGCCTCCCAATTGAGACAAATAAGTCTCCTTAGCATGGGACGTGAGACCTCACCACAGTAGTGAAGCCAGATTGTAGAGGCCACATCTTAATGAGAATTTAAATTAAGGCGCTGCAGTCTTCAGCTGGTAAGGAGCTAAGCAGCAGAACAGCCAGAGTTATTTCTTCAGATGTGCCTGGCTCAGTCCTTAGAATCCCACGTTTTAATCAGCCTGACAGCCAATTCTGTTGTTCGTTGTTGACACAGCAAACATAGACAAGCGGGCCCTGTGTCTCAGAAAGTTTCTCCCTGACATTGGCCTTGAGGTTATCAAGCTGGTGAAAGATAGTAAAGCCCTTATATGTTCCTAAAAGGTTTGTGGATTGCTCAGTCTTTTTACCTTTATTTTAAGTCAGCTCACAATACAAATGATTATGTTTGTTTTAAATGTTTACAACTAAATTGTTAACCGCAGTTAGCAGAGGGAGTAATGCCTCCTGAGTTAGGCAGGCAGAAGATGAGTAGCGGGAATTTAACAGCTGAGTTTGTCAGGAATTGGGAAAACATGGAGTCTTTCCAAAGACTCAGGGTGACTATAGTCCAACCCCTCTTCAGAGGGCAGTAAAGCTGTCTCAGGAGCTGCAGTGGGCACAGAGTACAGACCCCAGGAGCTGCAGTGGGCACAGCGAACAGACCCCTGGAGCTGCAGTGGGCACAGCGAACAGACCCCAGGAGTTCCAGTGGGCAGCACCACAGTGCAGACTCATACTGTCCACTATTTTTTAAAGATTTGCTCGTTCTCGGGATTCTGTGTTGAGGACTCGTGGGAAGTCCAGGGCATCTCACAAAGAGGTATTAAAGTAGGGTACCAAATATGGAATAGAGTGAGTATTAGCAGATTAGGAAGCAAAGGAAAGAGAAAGCCATATTAGAAGCTTGTGTGAAGTTTGCTGATCCTGGGATTGGCCTGCCGGTCTCTTCATCAGCGTCACCTGACTTATCATTAGCATGAGACTTCTGCTTCCTCCCCAAACTCAGGCAGCCATGTAGCTAGAGCTGCTGGCTTGGCTCAGGTCTTCTGGTGCATCACCATAAGCTTGTCATCGGTTCTCAGGCATCCTGTCACTACCCACTGAAGTGTCTGCAGCTCTTCATATCTCTTTTTGGAATAAAGTCTTCCCTTTTGCCTTACTCTGATGCTTCCGTCTCACTGGGTTACACGAATCAGCTTCTGCTTCTAGTCCATTCTTTCACCCAAAAGTCCCTTTCATACTTTGTTTTTTCACTCATCAGCATTTTACATAGCCCCTTCCATTGAATTTTGACTCTGATTTTTTAACCTTTAAATTCAATATGGCAGGAAAAAAAATAAAGCTAGCTTCAGAGACTAGACCTTAATATTTAATTTCTCCTGAAATGTTTGCTTTTGCAGCTCCACTATTCTACTCTGCCAAGGCCAGGCCACCCTATGAACAGTTCATTTGCCTTATTATAGACAATAATGACTGATGGGGTTTGGGACTGTGTCCATACATGATCGGGAGATATGTAAATGAGCAAACCTTCAGATGACATCACCTCCCAGGGGCTAAGCCCACATTCACCTTAACGTCAGCCATGCTGCTGCCACTTAAGGCAGATGAATACTGTCACTTTGAGGCCTTCCCACTTTGTATATTTTTAGCAAAAGAAATGATGATTTTTATGTTGTCAGTAAGTTTTGGATGTTTCATTCCTCAACGACAAACAATTGAAGAAAAGAGTTCTGCTGTTTAAAATGAGCTCGGTTGTTTTTCTTTTTAATTGGCTTGAATGTGTTCTGTAGTAGACTCAAGATGAAGACCTTGTCACATACATGTGCTGAGAATTATTTTCCCAGTCTATGACTAATATTTTTTCTTAGCAAGTAATCTTGCCTAATAGAAAATTCTAACATCATGTAGTATGTTTTTCTTTAATAGTTTCTTCTATATCATTCTGAACAAGGCTTGTGTACTCAAATGTCCTGATGTCTTTGTTTCAAACCAAATAATTCTATCTCACTGTCCATTGATTTTTTTGGGGGGGATGGGTAGGTTCTTTATTAGCATGATTATAATATGTAAAATATATATATATACATATATATGTATATATATGTATATATATATATATATATATATTTTTTTTTTAAGGTGGGCTTGCGCAGAACCTTAAAAGATGACAGGTAAGTGCTTCCAGTGTGGTTATTTTTCAAACTGAATCAGTGATCCAAAATCCTTTCATCCTTTAAGAAATTTGAATTGAGTTATCATATAATAGGGGACAGAATGGTCCAACTAGACATCTTACGCCCCCAAAGTAAAATATTCAGTGTCAGGAATGGTTTGCATCTTATTGAGTTGTTGGCCAAAAATATTCCATAACCATCCCTGCCCCTGAAAAAAATCATAGGCTATTGTCAAGGCTACTTTTTACTGTTACCTGATGGTAAGGCCCTATTGCTGAAGATACAATTTACTTATGCCATCAAAGAAGCTGAGCTGATGCCCAGGTAGAAACTTCAACCCGTTGTCTAGTGTTCATGGTGCTAGAAGGGTCTTTACAGTCTACCAGCAGAGAAGAGTAATCATCAGTTTCACCCAGCTGCAAACCTTGTGAATCATGACAGAGACATGCCTGCAGGATACACTGATATAATAGTGGCACAAATGTCATGGAAGCAATCAACAACTTTTAAAAAATAGATTTAAAGTCTATCCCCATGAGATGGAATTCATAACTGGCACTCCCAAAGTGGTTAAGAACCTGAGATTGGACAGGTCATGGGCCTAGCGGAAAATCTACTATAATTTTGTTAAAGGAGCATAGCAGTAAAATGTCTCTTAATGACATATCGCTGGACCCCTAGAACAGAACACTGCTTAATCCTGATCACAGAAGCTTCTTGTGCTAAGGTGATAATTAAACAGAGATCCACAGCTGGACAATGTTCAAGAAGAGACAGACTTTGGAGCACTCAGTCTGCCCTAAATGGATGTCTTCTTTCTCTTTGTTAGAAGAATCCTGCTCCTCCAGCCCAGACTGAGAGCACCAGGAAGTGTGGGAAGATGCTGTCCCTAGGATCTCAGAATTTGCTCCACAGTCACTTTCTCTTCTGACTATTTCCATACTGATAGGGATGAATTTCTTCAGTGTTTTTCATTCCTTCTTAATAGTGGATCTACGTAAGGAAATATTAACTAAGCTCTGTACACAGCAACTCCACTTAGAAGAAAGCATACACTGGAAACCACAATTACTATCACACTTTTATTTAAGAAAACTGGAGAAGTAAATGTTAATGTCAAAGGCCATTGACATAATAGTAAGAGAGAATTGTATTTACTCGTTTCCCTTTGGCTTTTTCAAACATTTTTACAATTTCAAATTTTAAAGTTAAATTTAGTTGGAATGAATTTGAATAAGGCAAGTTTAAAAGAAAACGAACCTCATCATTGGAAAAGCTATTAGTACAATGTCCATACTCTAAACGTGTGTGTGTGTGTGTGTGTGTGTGTGTGTGTGTAAAATGGTAATAATTAAGGAAGAAGAGCACACAAATTTGAGAGTGAGTAGGGTGGACACAGCAGAAGGGCTGAGAGTGAATGGGAAGAGTGATGCAAGTTCACACTCATGGATGAAATTCTCAACATAAAATATAAATAAATTGAATAAGACTATTTGATATTTGGTTGATAATGAATTGAATTTGCAGTGAAATTAAGAATTTTTATCCTGTCCCCAGGTCATACACTTCTAAATGTTTTTTTTTTTAATCAGCATATCACCAAAATAAAAATAGCTTAAAAGTCAGCCCTTTAGGTTAATTTGCATCTATGCAGAACTGGCTGGTTTAGGCTATAATACAGAAGAACATTTTATGTATACCAAACATGTACCGGCATCTTTCCTTGTTGTTATCCCCTATGCAATGTGGTGTAGTAGCCTTCTACAGAGCATTCACATGGTGTCAGGTTTCACAAGCAATCCCGAGAAAAGTTAAGCCATAGGAGAGGATGCATATAGGTCATATGAAACAAGAGACTCGAGTACCCCAGTTTGGTATCTGTGAGAAGCACAGCTGTCTTCTACAATCAGTTGCCCTCAGATACTGAGGGGAAATTGAATTTATTAGATGGCTTTGCATTTGCCAGCAGAGGGGTTCAGTGTATCAAGTCACATGTAGACTGATTTTATTGTTTCCAAATGCAGACTTTTTAAAAAAAAACCCAAATCTCTAAACACACTATTCTAACTACATCACATACCAAAAAATACCAATGCACCAGTTGCTTCTAGTTATTTGTTTTCATTTCATTTTAATATTATAAATTATAAGTTCTAATATTTCCAAATATAATATAACTCGAGAGGAATTTCTATTGATCATCTATCTGAGACAGGGACTGGCATAAGGCAGGCTCTCAGCAATAATTTAATAAATGAATATTTTAAAATTCTATTATTATGAAAAAGAAAACTGAGTATTATAAGGTTCTTAAGGAAGGGGCTGTAAAGATGTCTCAGCAGCTGAGAGCAATGGCTGCTCTTGCAGAGGACCTGAATCAAGCTCCTAGCACCCATGTCCTAGCATTTTCCAATGTCTGTTATTTCATTTCCAAGACTCTCAGATGTTTGTGGCCTCCATGGCCGTATACACAATAACAACACATAACCAGACACATAGTCATATACATAAGTAAAAAATAAACAAGATCTATAATAAATCATTATTAAAGGAGAATGAGTTTCCCTCAATGATTTATTTAAGACATGTAGAATAGACATAGTAGCATGCAGGGGCTTGGGAAATAAGGCAGATCCGTGCAAAGAACCTCATTAAGTGTGTAATCAAAATTTCATAATGTGTTTAGAGAATTGAGCAGGCTCTCCAAGAAGTCATAAAATTAATTTGGAATGGAATTAAAAGCGGAGATACATATTGCTGTGTAAAGAACTCTGCCTCCCATAAAGCCCCCTAAACGTGCATCTGAGCATCTTGTCCTCAGCCCACCAAAGAGGAAACAGTGCGTCTGTTTTGTAGCTTCTGGTGCTCGTATGCTAGGGATTATTATGATCCCGCACTCTGCGCTCGCAAAGGAAACAAATAGAAGTGTGTGTGTGTGTGTGTGTGTGTGTGTGTGTGTGTGTGTGTGTGTGTGTGTGGATCATGCAGGCTTTAATTTTCCAGGAGACTGACAAATGAAATCTCAACCTACCCAGACACAACTCTCATCTCTTTTCTTGTTGTTGAGCAGGAGTCGGCTCTTCTGGGCCTGACTGACAGCACCAGACAGTGTGGGAAGATGCTTTCCTAAGTACGGCACCTGTTACTCTGGAGTCTTTCTTCTGAGCATCTTAAACATAGAGACAATGGAAATTTCCCGGCATTTTTCCTTCATAAGTCATAGTGGTTCAAAATAATGAAATATTAACTAAGGTTTGTAAGTAAAGGCAATGACTCCAAATACAAGAAAATATACATTGGAAACCAAAATTAACACAGACCTTTCATTTGAAAAGAAAATGGAGAATTAAATGTTAGTGTCAAATGCGACTTACATAATGTTGAAGTTATAGTATTTTAATGATTAAAATCTCACATTTCAAATTGATATTTATAAATCTAAAATCATTTGTTGTATATATTTTAGAGCAACTAATGGTTAAAAGTTGATATATAAATACTAATGAAAATAGAGAATGGTTTTTCATTTTATTTCTTATTTTTATTTTTGTGATGTTGGGGATCAAACCTTATACATGTCAGGAAAGTACCACCAAGCTTCAAACTCGACTCATGATAGGCTTTTTAAAACAACTAAAAACCCAATGTCTCTCTTTTGCATTCCCATGAACCTGAAAGTAAAGATCAAATCCACAACTACAGAGATATGTGTGAAAAGTATCCAGTCTACAGCAGTGAGAAAAATATTGAGAACTCGATTTACAAAAGACACAGCAGATCCCAAATTAGAGTGCAGAAACATGTGACAGGGCCCACAAACACAAGCAAAAGCTAATCTCCAGAAGGAGAGGCAGGAAAAATATAATTCAGATAGTGGGGCTGCAAGAAGCAGAAGCTGAAAGGCACCCAGTGCTGGTACCTGTGACACTCTGATAATGGGGAACAGTCCTGGGAGGAGTCTACCACCAAACTATTGTAGTGGGAAGAGCAGAAGCTCAGTAGAATTGCATTACCAAACATCCGAGTCCTTTCTGACTAAACAGTTAATGACCCCACCAATCACTGGAACACTGACAAAAGCTGCCCTGAACACAGAGTCAGTGGATGTGAATATACTCAGGCATGGACTGGGGACACTTGCTGCCAGGGCTCAGGAAAGAACCTTTGTAAGCTTCCTCAGAGCCTCAGAGGTATTGGTCGCAAATACCTTTACCTACTGAGTCATCGCTGCAGCCCCAGCTAGCTAAGTTTTTATATAGACGACCAAATTATTCATTGAAAAAATGAAACAGCCTCTTCAACAAACAGTGCTGCAAAAATTGAATTCCTGTGTGGAGAAAAATGCAATTAGATTCATATCTCTCACCCTGCACACACACACACACACACACACACACACACAATCAATCGAAAGTGGATCAAAGACTTTAATATAAAACCTGAAATGCTGAAACTATTAGAGGAAAACAGAGAATCTATTTCAAGCTCCAGGCATAGGTAGAAACTTTTTGGTTAGCACTGCGATAGCACAGGAAATAACTAAGGACTGACAAATAGGTTTATGCAAAATTCAAAAGCTTCTGCACAACAAAGAAAACATTCAGCCTGCTAAGAAAACAGTCTACTGAGTGACAGAACGCTGCAGCCATAGCAAGAGAGAGGGCTAATAGACTATATAAAGAACTGCAGTGTGGCTATCCAGGGACTTAGAAGAAGATAACGTTGATGGAGGAAGAAGCGTCCTGAAATAAGAAAATATGAAGTCTTCCAATGATAAAATTCATAGCACAATGCTAGAACTCAAAATCTGTTGAAGTTTAAAATATGCCGAGGGCAACAATAATGCTTCTGTTTTTTCTACTCTTATAAGGAAGGGTTAGTCTTGGAACAGACGCCTCAGAGTTGAAGGGGAGAAAGGAAGTAAGTCACTATTTACTTAACTCTCACTTTACATATGAAAGGCAGATCTTCAAAGTGTCCAGGATTAAAATTGCCAAAAGGAAATTAAGTTCAAGGCTTTGCAGGACAACAGCAGTGGCCGTCAATGAAAGGAATGGGTATAGGTAGAAAATAAATGAGATTCTTTTCCAGAAATTCCTGAGGAAGTGAAACAATATTTCTTCTTTTGTATCTGGATGACATCTTTACGGTGGTTACAATTATCTCAAAGTGGGATGGGAACATTTCCAGCAGGATATCCCTGCTATGTGGGTCAGCGCGGTACAGGGTCATCAGACTGAAGGAAGATGCAGGCAGATGACTACTGCAAACACTTCCAACGGGCAGTCCTTTGGATCCTACATGGAAGAGTGTTGAGTTGTCTTTATTTACTATGGCATGAAGCTCCTTATTATTCTCAGTTCATAAATCTTACCAGCATCTCAGTGGCAGCTCTAGAATGTTTATCTAAAGAAAAGTGGCTTTGTTGGGTAAACCATCTTTAGTTCAGAAAAGGCTATATTTTCAGTTGATTGTTGAAACCAAAAAGAATTTCGGTAAAAAAAAAAAAATGCCTTCAATTTCAACTAAAGAGTCAGATTAGTTGTTCTAAAGTGGCAGTTAAAAGCAATGAAAACTGCTGGACTGTGGTGGTGCACACCTTTAATCCCCATGCACGGGACTCAGAGGCAGGCGAATCTTTGTGAGTTCGAGGCCAGGCTGGTCTACAAGAGCTAGTTCTAAGAAAGCTATGGCTGTTACACAGAGAAACCCTGTCTCAAAAAAAGTCACAGCTGCCTGAACATGTAGACTAGAGGAATGTTCCTGGTGCAAGCCCCACTTCCCCCATGTTCTAAGTCAGAATTATCTCATTTATCAGTGCTGCATTTATCACTATTTCAGGAGTCCCCTCTTCCAAAACTGTGAGCCCTGAGGAGCAGACACAGTCTAAGCACAGTGTCCCTAACAGGAGCAAGAGAACCTAGCAACATTGTATTCAATAAAGTACTTAGCAGCTGCAATGCTAGAATGATATGGAACCATTGATTCGAGCAACTGTTGCTGACAGACACGGCAGGAAGCTAATGGGACAGAAAAGCTTTTAGGACCTTCCTGCTTTTAGGACACCTGCATTAGTAACAATGAGCATCACAAATGTGTAAATACTGACTGTACAACAACAGTCTGTGGAACTGACTCACTTGAGGTGTTTCTTAAGTAGAAAATAAGGCAACTGATAAATAAGTGCTGGGTACAGGCCTAGAGCTTGGGAGGTGGACTAATGAGAATTGTTTTATGTTTGAGGCCACCTTGTGATAAAGAACAAGTAAAAGGTACCCAGAACCATGTAGTAAAACCCTGGAGAGAGAGAGAGAGAGAGAGAGAGAGAGAGAGAGAGAGAGAGAGAGAGAGAGAGAGAGAGAGAGATCGTCCCTATGTCCTCACCAATAACCGACACAGCCTTTTGTACCGGGTGATTTTTCACTCTTGCAAGGAAGATAGTCTCTGGAATTGTTGAACACGCTGCACAGAGTGTTCTGTGCATGCATTTCTTTTCTGTAAAATTACTTTGAATTCAAGGATTTTATGCATGAACGTACTATCTAAATGTGACAGAGATTTATATAAGCACTTTAATTCAGTGCAGCAGAATAGCCCTTTGTCTCCCCCACCCTTCTCCTCATCTCCTGTGAGCTCATGGGGACATTGTTCAAATTGGAAGCGGTTTCTGCTAGTTCTAACCAGAATCCTTCCTGAAAACTCTTTTCTTTCTTTCTACAAGAAAAAAAAAAGAAAGAAAAGAAAAAAGAAAAAACCCAACGAGGGAGATGAACAGACTGGTTTCTTTTTTATCATACTGATGGTATTCAGAATTGATGGCCATGGCAGACACGTTCTTTCCACCAAAAAGTAATGGTGTTTTCAAGGTAAGCTGCTGTCATACTGACGGCCTGAACAGAGATTTAAAGAGCAGCAACAATAATTAAAAATGTGCTTGCTGGGGAGGAGGAGAAATTTTGACTAGAATTCCAGTGAATGTTGAACCCTTTTCTGCCAGTGTGATTTTTCACTTGCAAGATTTCGGTTTCCTTTCCAGGATGCTTTTGGCCTTCCAAACAGAATCCAAGTTGAAATAGGATGTATTGATGGACCCTAATATTTAAAGTCTGACATCCACCGCACGCATTAGCATCAGCGTTAAACTTTAGAGATGGCCTAAATATAAAGATGCCTGAGAGAAAAGCTGTTGCTTCCTTGGCTGCATGCTGGTGAATACATCCGCCTTGCTGTTGTGGCTGCTACCGCTGCAGACATCCTCCACTGGGGTTGAACCCATCATTGTTGGCTTTTCTCCTCAAACGGAAGGCCAGGCATTCCTGGAATTCTCCAGTTCTCCAGTTTGAGACTGAGATTTCTGAGGCGACCAGTCTCACTGACTAATGAGATGGTGGCTATTGACAGACCAACCATACCAGCTAAGCCACGCTAAAACTTCTCCAGTGATTATATGTTGAGTCTCTTGGTTCTGTTCCCATATAGTCCCCGACCAATACACATGAGTTTATGTTCAATAAAAGGCTGGATCACTTCGCTTCTGCACCAGACTTGTTGGGCACCTCCAGCTACATTTCATCTTCACTTAAATTCAGGTGGAAAGCAGTCCTCTGTGTCCTGGTGGTTTTAGTAAAAATCCCATGACCTTACTGAGGCTGCCCAGAACACACAGCTTGCCGAGTTACTGGGGTCCAGGCTCAGATCTGCACCTCACATTCATCCTGCTATTGAGACTTGGTCAGCTGCACGCTGGGCTGTGTGCTGAGGGACAAGGAGGAACCAGGCAAGTGTGAGAGAACAGCAGATATATTCAGAGTCTAAAGATCAATAGCCTATGCTGGTCAAGTCCCATCATGCATTTCCACGTCTGCTAGAAATAACAGTTAAAGCGAAACCTTAGAAATGCATGATTAGAGGAGAAAAAAATCAATTTTTTGTTGGGATGATAATGCAGTGGAACATAGCACTGGATAAACATGTCCAGAGTGTTCCTGGAGAGACTGAGGGTGCATGTGGGAAAGACATTTGTTTCTCTCTCTCTCTCTCTCTCTCTCTCTCTCTCTCTCTCTCTCTCTCTCTCTCTCTCTCTCTCTCTCTCTCTCTCTCTCTCTCTGTCTGTTAGAAGTTCACAGAAAGCTGCCTGTAAGGCCACTGTGTGTGCTTGCTGGAGGAAGATGCTATATTTTCTTCAGTGGTGAAGGAGGAAAAATCACTTTGAGGAACACAAAAATAGTTTCGATTTTGTTTTATAAGCCTAAGATCAATTAAAAGGGACCAGCTAAAGCTTATTGGTGATTTTGTTTCTTTGAAGTTCACAAAGAACTAATACTGATAACTAGTATAGAAGCACAATACTAATACATATTAACAAAGACATAAGATTATTTGGGAACATTATTTGGAAAATCTTGGGACGTTTTTCCAGTTTTAATGTTCACTGATATCATCTCCTCTGGCCATGTCACAGTTTCTCCCGTCACCAAAAGAAGGCAACGAGCAAGAGAAAGACATCATGTGACAGAGCTCAGGTGGAGGGTTTCTGGGGGGGGAGAAAGTGAATGGGAAAATGAAGGGGGAGGAGTGGCTGGCCTCTGGGGACAGGGAGTGGCAGAAGAGAGGAGAGAGGAGAGAAAGAGAGGGACAGAGATAGATACAGAGAGAAAGAGATGGGAGGTGGGCAGGACTTTTTAAAGGGGGAACATAGTGAAGGTGCACAGGAGGTGCTCTTAGTGGCTACAGCTGAGGACATGTACCCCAAGGTCAGGCCGGTACAGATTCCTGAATACTAACAACCTAAATCATCTCTGGTGGCTATGCCACAGCCTCAGGTACCATGGGAAACATCAGAAATCTTTGTCTTCATCTCATGGGGAATTTACCTCTGAAACTGGCTTCCTTCCTAGTAGCTGGGAACTTTCAGGCAGGAGTTGGCTCCATGTGATACACACCTGAGCTGGTAGTGAGGGATCTGTTTTCACCTCAAATATTCTCACCTGTTGGGAAACACCAGTTCCTCAACTGTGAAGTAATAGTCGCTGTTAAGGGGAAAAGCTTAGAGAAAATAATCCTTCTTCCAAATTGCCCTTCAAATTCTTGAAGAAAAGTACTCATAAGTGAAATTTTTATTCCATTTTGTTTTTTTTTTTCTGGAACTTTCAAAGAGTCAATAATAACAACTTAGCAAAGATTTACTTTCTTAAAATTTTCTATGATTTGAAAGCATTTCTTCTTTAAGGTTAAAGGTGGGAAGAACATTTTAAATTCTCTTCCAGTTAATCAGCAGTCTGAAGCCTTGCAATGATTATTGTCTCCAGAGGTAAAGAAAAAAATCAAGCCAAAAAAGTTGATATAAAAAAGTTTCTATGGTACTTGGAAATTTCTATGGTCTACTTTTACCTTTTATATATTTGGAAGCTAAGAGGGGCACCTTGATTCAATTTAACATGTTTAATAGAAATTCAGAAATCAGTATAAGTACTATGGTCAGTTCCCAATATATCAGAATATAAATGTTGTTCCAGAATTCCCTGCCCTAATCAATGCCTCCACTTCCTTAAATCAGCAGGAAAACCATATATGTGTGTGTGTGTGTGTGTGTGTATTGAATTTTTATATATATATATATATATGTATATATGGGAAATATCTATAGATCACAAGTGGCCTAGATGATAGGTAATGGAATAGAAACCACAATTCATAGAGAGCTTCCCTGGGGCCTGCCTGTGGCTGCTCTCAGGCTACCTGTGCAAAGGAATTTTGAGCTTCCTGTTGTGCAGAGGCTGGAGATCACTGAGCATATAGTCCCTACCTTTCAGAATGTTCTCTATCACTCATGGGCATGAGTTCTCTATAACTCACTCTGTACTCCCGCCTGGGTTCAAAGGGCAGAAAAAAGACAGTCGCTAAATGAACCCCATTGTATCAGTACAGGATAGCCTCATGGGCAAGGAAAGTTAGCTTTTTGTGGAGAATGAATCTTCAGTCTTTTAAATAAAAGAAATATAAAAATCCAATTATCAGTAGTTTAATTAGGTATGCATTCAAATGAATGTTTATGCCCCCCAAATTCACATGTTGAAACCTAAATTTCCAACAGGGTGTATTCTCGTGAATGGAATCAATTTCCTCATTGTTGAGACCCCAAGTCACTTCCTGACCACTTTTGCTATAGGGGTAAATAATGTGAAGATGAGTATCTACGGACCAGGAAATGAGCTCCCATTTGACACCAAATCTGTTGGTACCTTTATCTAGGACTTCTTAGCTTCCTAAACTGTGAGAAATACTTCATTGTTGTTGTATGTAAGCACATTAGCCTCTGATATGTTTCTTCCAGTAACCCTCTCATTATAAAATAAAACTGGAAATGATTTAGCCAACGTAGCAGAAAATGACTGATGTCCAGGGAGAAGAGGTAAGAAGGATGCCAGACACTTTGGGTGTCATAGAAGAGGACTAACTATAGCATAGAATAATCTGTCCTTATGGCAAGGGGAGAATGGCTCCTAAGGCTTTTCAGAGACATAAAGTACTGCCAGCCTCCTTATTTTCACAAGAGGGAAGCATTTTCTTGCTTCCAGCAGGGAGCCTTTGTCAGAGCCAAGGAGGCCACCTTGCAGAGGCCTGGGAGAACAACACCTAATTGCAGAGCTGTGGGGGCAGGATCTCCACCCCAGGGAAGGGAGGTGAGTCTCTCACTGAAGTCCTCCTGAAGAGGAGGTAAAATACTCCTTTACACTACAAGAAAATGTGTCCCTGTGATTGGTTTGATAAAAATATAAATGGCAAATAGCTTCGCAGGAGGTACAGGCTGGACTGTCAGGCAGAGACAATACTGGGAGGAAGAAAGGGGAAGTTGCCAGTCAGATGTTGAGGGAGCAGGATGGGCAGTAAAGACTAAAGGTAACTGAGCCAAGTAAAAGAACGTAGATTAAAAGATATGGGTTAATTTAAGTTATAAGAGATAATGGCAAAAGCCTAAGCTAAGGCCAAGGTTTCATAACTACTAACAAGTCTCTGTGTCATTATTTTGTGAGCTGGCTGACCAAAGAAAAATCCTTGAACACATGGTGCCCAACATCCTGCCACATAACTCTACAAAAGGCCTGAGAAAACTTTAAAAAAAAAAGGTAGAGAGACTCTCTAGGCCATTATCTCCGTGCCCCACCCCCACCCATCAGAGCCCCAGAGACCTGGAAATAGCATCCCTACATCCCCAGCATCCCCCCCCCCCATAGCATCTGCAAACACCAGAGTCTTGGCCACACCTGGAGAGATGAGTTTCTAGTTCCCCAGCCTGAGGGTCCTAATCTAGGCCCTAGCCCTTGGAGAAACATTTCATGCCCCCACTCCACCCAGCAAAGACCCCAGAGACCTGGGAGCAGCCTCCCCAAAGATCCAACCATCCCTCATGGTGTCTGCAACCAATGGAGTCTTGGCCCCGCCTACATCTGGAGGAGCTTCAGAGCCTTATTAGTGTCCACCAGAGGCATAGACCTGCCTGCACCTGGAGGAAGAGAGATTGCCTAAGCCACAGGCCCCAAGTGCACCCACTGGAGGAAGAGATGAGCAGATGACAGTGTAAGAACACATTCCACAACATAAAGAGCAATACGGCACCACCAGAAACTAGTAGTTCTACATCAGCAAGACCTGAACATCCCAACACAAATGAAGCAGAAGAAAACAACCTTAAAAATAACTTTATGAAGATGATAGAGGTCCTTAAAGAGGAAATGAAAAATTCCCTTAAAGAAGTAGAAGAAAAGACAAAGAAATGGAAGAAATCAATAAATTAGTTAAAGAAAGCAAAGAAAGCCAAGATAAAACAAATGGGTGAGGAAATGGTTCAAGCCAAAAAGATGATACAAATCTAAAGTTATTTTTGTTATACTATATGTATATTTCCAATCATCTTTGGGATATTGTGCTTATGCAACTCATTTTAAAATGTAATGTCTAATTAAGAAATGTAGGTTACTAGTTAGTCATCTATAATAATCAAACTTGTAATCATATTAGGTATGTTTTCAAATTTAAACAGATATATTTTAGATATATGATCTTCAAACACTTCAAAGACCTACAGAATGTGGCATTTAAGATGGCAGTTAAGATGTTGTGTTTTCCTGACAGTGATACACATCTGCTCCTGGCAGCACCAATTAACCTCAGAGAGAAGATGATGGGCATTGAAATAACTCCATATGGAATTTGATTTTATTGTCACAAAGCTAACCATTTGGATAATAAACTGCCCTTGCCTTGATTGCTGACTGTATGCTGGACAAACTGGACGAGCAGGACACAAAGAAAAAGATTATTCAACTTTGCCAAGATAAGGCGGACAATACTTCAAAAATTTCTGCTTTATAGAAAAGTCTGCAAGATCTTCTAAGCATATAGGGCAAAGATGGATGCTCCAATGTTGCAGAAGAACTTTGGGTGACTGTTCAGGCAGCCAGCTATCTCTGATGTTTGGAAGTGGTTTGCATTGCACTTCCTGTTTACTCAGGTAATATTATATCCTTCTGTGGTTTTTGATGGAGTTGAAGATTAGGTAGATATAATTGCAGTTTTCCTTAGTTATGATAGAAGATAAATTAGTACAGAGCTTTGGACTCATCAAGACAAAATAAGTAAACATTGTAAATTCTAAAACTGCCTCTTCTTCTCAGGGCTTTTGGGAAGGAATAGTCTATGACTCTGACAACTCAGCATGGTAGTAAATTCATCTCTGCTCACAGAGACAGTATCACCCCCCCCCCCCAGGCTGTTTGGCTGTTTCTCTGGGGACACTGGTTCAGCTAGACTTCACTGATCCTCATGATAACTTGTCCCCTGAAGTCTCTGATACTGTCTGCATCTGTGGGAGCCTGGAGACTTGGCCCTTTTAGAGAATCATATGTTCTAGCTCCTTGCCACTCAACTCATTACACTTAAAACCGGAGACCACCATTTCCCATGGTTTGGGGGAGAATGCCACTTCCTTTAATTCTTAGGCAGTGAGGGTACCATTTCATAAAATGAGACTAAATACACTGCCTTAATATTATTTAGTTCTATTTATTTTTCTATTGTACTAGATGTTACAGAAGAAGACATCCCTTCCAGCTTCTTTCCGAGCTGTATCACCTCCCTATTGCTTTCTTAAGCCACTCAACAGAAATTCTGTAAGTGTAAACAAGTTTATAAAAAGGGGTGTATATATACTTTGACATAAGCTCTTCCAGTACTTTTGTAGTGTTCATACATACACTTATTCCTGGTAATTCTAGAGCTTGTTAGAATTGTCCGGTGAAGTGGTTGGAGAACAATGCTGTGGGAACTGGGAAGGGAGGGTGCTCCTTGTCACCTGCCCTTGGTTCACATTGCTTTGGCACTCCGGCATTCCTTTTGTGAGTATTCACTTGGCAGGGCTTTCTTCTTTTGTTTGTGGGTAGAGTTTTTCTTTGTAATTCAAATGGAGAATGTCCTTAAGCCATTACCTGATCTTAGCCTAATTATGTTCATGAGTAGAAGTGGTTGCTTTCTGTCCTGTTATGTTAGATTCCTTTCAGAGTTCTGAAAGTTCTTTGCTTTATGCATCTGTGATATTTTAATGTGCTCTTGTCTTTACTTTTGCTTTATGGAAAAGAGGTCAGAATATTTGCTCCTCTAATTTTTGGTCAATTTTATAACTTATTAAAAATGATAATCTTTATAAATGAACTCACAATTTTGACATTTGGTCCAATCTTTTCCTGTGGTTAAATAGATTTGAGATTCCCAACTTTCCCCTGTGGATTTTCTGGTCACTTCTTTTTTTCTAAATGTTTATTTTTGGTTCTAATCAAATGTACAAATGTGTGTCTATACATGTGTATGTGCAGGTGTGTGCATTGTTTATGTAGACCCAAAGAGGGCTCTAGATCTCTGGGAGCTTGAGTGACAGGTGGTTGGGAGCTGCCTGGCATGGATCTGAGGAACTGAACTGAGATGAGCCATCTCTCTAGTCCCTCTGCTAAGTCCTTGATCATCTGAATCTCTCTTACCTTGCGTAGCATCAAATTATTTATGAACAGATGAGAGTAATTTCCTTCAAATTTACATTTGACTTATTCTTTAAATATATGTTGAAATTTTCTTGATTTTAGGGAACTCTTAAATTATACATGAAATATTTGTCTTGTCTGTTTTTATTTCAATTTATTCTATGAGTTCCTGGTACATTATCTAGGGCCTCTTTACTTACGTTGTATATCTGTGAAGGGGTAAAGGAATACTCTCAGCTTTTTATTAGTGTTTTCAGTCTCTGACTAGGAAGAAGAGAAGCTAGAAGACAATTTTGGTCAAGAGAGGCAAATAAATCTTCTTTCAACATTAGTGACTAGATTGCAGTCAGACACCAGTGTGTGATTTAACTACGACTTTTCTCAGGCTGCAGATGTTAAGCTGAGCTATGCGAGTGGGTGACACTGTATGTTAAGGGTAGCTTAGGTTCCCTTTCTGTTGAAGCATGAAGCAGAGCCTTTTCTCAAAGCCTCAAGTATCAGCATGACTGAAGGGAAACATGGGAGAAGGTTCTTTAGATTATGTTTCTCCCTACATGGAAAAATGCTTCATCTGTAGGCTTTGAACTATAAATAAAAAAAAAAAAACTTAATTAAATGTTTATCTCCTATAAAGCACAATGACAAAATTGATTTTGTTAGTGTTCTTTAGAAGTCAATTTCTGGAGTCATATTTATAAGGGTTCAGATTATAAATGTTAATTCTCTGTAACAAATACACAGCACTGGCAATGAGAAAGAGTGAACCAGACTGCCCCCAAAGGAATGGAAGCAAGATCTTTTGGCTTTAAAGAATGAAACCATGTTGTCAAAGAAATTCCGACCATCACTGGCTTAGACCAAGGCTGGAACTAAGGGGAGAGCAGCCGGCACAACCCTGTGCTAGATCCTCGCTTTGGGTTTTTCGAATGACATTTGAATTTCAGTTCTTACTCTGAGGAGCATGGGGCATGGCGTTCTGCAACCCTCAGGCACGAGAGCATAGAGGAGGGGCACCAGGTCCAGGTTCTGCGTGACCAAACCGAGAAGGAATCCAAGGGAAGAGAGTGGGATCTTTGAAGAATGCCTAGAGGGCCTGCACCTTAGAATTCTTCAGCTGCCTGCTGAGTTACGTGTCCGCCCCTCTGTGGATGTCACAAATATTTTCCTTTTTCTGGTGTTTCCTCTTTTTAGTCTCCACCCGAGACAGGAGATAACAAAGTATTTCTCCCAGCACATCCTGAAATCAATTCTGCAGTAAGTACAGATCCTAAAATGAAACTGTCCTGACCCTCTCATAAAAGGAGGCATTTTCAATTGCTCGCTGATGGCTGGGAAGTATGCATCATTTTTCATACCCGTAGCCTTAGTAATCTGTCAGGTGTCTGGACATTTCATTACCAGCAATATTTTACTATCTATCCATCTCCGCTCTTCTGAGTGCCTGTTTTTAACACTGAGACAATAGATATTAACCAGTCAATAAAAGGGTATTCTGATATATGATTTTAAGGACAGGTGTCCTGGTACTGGAGAATGTGCTTCAACTAGACTGCATACTAAATTCTCCCCAAGCCTTGAAAGTCAGTGTCACACAAGTAGCTGCCTGTAGAACTGTGATGAGGAGTAATTTATCCTATATTTAATAGTATCGACATTACCGGACAGCCTGGTGAGTGCTGTGATCACAGTATTATAAACTATGAGAGATGCTATGGAAAAAGAGAACATGATATTGGGACAGAATGACAGGGTGGTACTTTAGATACAGTTGTTAGAGAAACCGCTCTGGGAAGATTTTGCTTGGGCAGGCTTGAATGGACCAAGGAAACCAATCATAGAAACAGTGGGAGAGAGGGTTAGGGCATAGGGAAGAGCAACTTCACGATGTAAATTGGAACAGTATTTTTATACTGAAGAAGCTGGCTTAGTTTTGCTCTGTCTTTCTGTACTTGGTCCTTCCAGAACAGGAGAGGGGGAGAGAAAGTGGAGGGAAAGAGAAAGCACTTGAACTTGATTTCATGGATAGACAAAGAAGATAGAAGATAAAGATTACACATTTTCCTGACAGGCTTAGTGTTTAAGCTCTTAGAATCCATTCACTATCCCAATCTTCCGTTACCCCAGTAAGGTTTTCCATGATACAATTCAGCAGTCTTCTCAGTATGGTTCTGGCTCCAGTTTTATTCATTCTTGGAATCTTGTAATAGTACTAATTATTGGGCTCTAGGCCAGTCATATGGCCTGACATTTTATTTTAATCAGACTTTCTGATGGCCTCATGCGCGTTGAAATTAAACCATCACTGAAAGTGAGATCTTCCCTCAAGACAATTGAATCCAGTCACTACTAACAATTAAACATGACCTCACCATCTATACCTTCTGAGCTTCATATATATACATATGAAGCTAGTTAAAAGCATAAGTGAATCAATATTATAGTGTTTATAGATTAACTGCTCCCATTTATATAGAAGCTACTAGAAAAGGATCCTCCAGGCACCTCCTGCAAACAAGTGCTGAAAGACAAGGTAAAGAAGACAAATACTTTCTTCACTCACGTATAGCAAGATAAGACAGGCAGGTGGGTGCATTCATACTTGATGTATTAAATGTCATACTTTTCATGATGACATGAATTTAGGCCTAAAGAAGAGAGGGGGTAATTATGTTTGGGGAGAGCAGCGAACCAGGGCCATTTTCTTAGATGTGATAGCTATAGAGAGCAAAGTCGTCCTTAGTCTAGAAACCACGGGAAGGGCGGGGCTTACTCTTACTCCTAAGAGGAAATCATTTTATGTATACACATGACAGTGACAGCCAATTTGCTACTTCATTGCATGCAATAAAAGCCAGACAGAGCTCAAAGAAGAAATAGTAAGTTATTAAACATTGAGAACAAAAAATATAAGGACAGAACTGGACTATGATTTTGAAGGGAATTTACATTTCTAGTGCCCAGCAACATCGATTTCTCTGCTTTTCTCTAACACGTTTTTTTTTGGGGGGGGGGAGAAACCACATTTTAAATATATCAAGGACATGGGAAAGAAAAAAAAAACAGAAAAGAAATGTGTCTCAAAGCAAAGCCCCAATAGAAAGACAACAGGGCAACTTTTCCTATTGTTCTCATTCCTTCCTTCTCTTGCTGATATCCAGAATGACAGAAAAGCTCAGCTTTTTGAGAGACAATGGCAGGATGGGAGGAGAGAAGGGAGGAAAGGAAATAAAATGGAGGTGAGGGGCACACAGAGAGAATCAGGGAGTCCCTTGGAGATCCACTGTTTTTAGGGCCTGGCAGCCCGGAGCAGAGTTTTTGACACTAACGTAACTGAGTCTTGGAGTTTTGAATCCTTTGTGGCACATTATTTATGACTGAGTTCTTTGTAAGTAGTTATTTTTAATGACTTTGTTCCCACACTAAGCCCTTGGTACCACTGTGCTAGCACAGTCCTGTGAAAAATTGACCACTTTGTTCTGTTTATAAAGGATGACGGATTTACAGTGCCGAAAATAAAACCCACAGCGTCCATAAAGCTGGCACTCCTGGTCCTGTGACTTACCTTACTCCGCATTTGAACATGTTTTCCCAGCCACAGTCATAATCATAGTTTACTGCCCGGCTCAAGGATGGAGGCTTCCAAAAGTGGACACTCTCTCCCAATTAAAGTCAAAAGCCTGAGCTTCACTCGGTTCCTGCTCTCAGGTCACTTGGTAGCCCAGGAGGCCCAAGGCGGTCTTATGTAAACACCACCAGTGTACGTTACCTCTCAGTCGTTTGGGGTCTAAAATTTTCCACTCTTAGCAGACGCTTACCACATTTCCAAGGAAAACAAAGAGGCCTTACTTCAGCACCATAATGTGCAGTTTCAATATAATTAAATTGCAAACACATAGTCACACTCAGGGAGGAAAAGGATGTCAACTCCTAATTTGCCCCCAAACATTGTCTCCGGTTATTTTCCAGAGATGAGAGTGGTAGCTTCAGTAATTGGAGGGAGGAATAAACAAAGTTAGCATCAAATTATAGTCTGACAAAACCTTAGATTCTGCATCGTAAGGTCTGTATGAGCTCATCTGTCATGG
Source organism: Arvicola amphibius (assembly GCF_903992535.2). Lineage (NCBI taxonomy): Eukaryota > Metazoa > Chordata > Mammalia > Rodentia > Cricetidae > Arvicola > Arvicola amphibius. The sequence goes on along the minus strand of NC_052060.1, from coordinate 43,845,135 downwards.
GGCCCAAAATAAATAAGTGTCCAAGGCGGAAACAATGGTCTAGTTAAAACTCATCTATGCAAATAAGCAAATGAGTCAAATGCCCAGAATGCCTTCTGCTAGGGGCAGAGAAGAATTATGAGAAGGTAAATGTTCCACTTCATGTTCCTTACAGACAGGAAGATTGCTGAACAGCCGTGGAAACACATACTTTTGTTCTGTCTATGGCATAATAATAATCATGTTGGAAAGCATGAAAGCTGCTGAGTTATTGATTGCAAGGGTAATGAGTCCTAATATCTAGGGAGTCTTTAATGCTTATCTTTGAGGCCCCTATAAGACCTATGCAAGATCAAGCCAGTGGGAATTCTAGCATGGGGGGGGGGGCTAGTGGGGCACACATGGCTCCCACTCCTAGCTGAGGAGCTATTGATGGCTGCTTTGGTGAGAGTCAGTTTTTTTAAAGGGGTGTGGCCCCTGGTAGACTGCTCTTGCTCCAGTGAATTAATAGCACTCAGTAAGTTATAAAAGAAAAAGAAGAAGAAGAAGAAGAAGAAGAAGAAGAAGAAGAAGAAGAAGAAGAAGAAGAAGAAGAAGAAGAAGAAGAAGAAAGGCATGAAGCAGGGAAAGGAGGAGACTGGGAGGAGTTGGAGGGCAGGAAGGAACAATAAGACCAAAAGGAAGTGTCTACATGCATGGAATTTTTAAAAAAAAAATCATGTCAAAAACAAATCCAGAAGTTGAGAAGCAGAGAGAGAGGGGGGAGTGAAGTGGAAGATGGTTTCTTGGGATTAACCAGCACAGAACAGGAGACAAGGTCAAGGCTGAGCAACAAGCTTGAAGGTAGAACAACCTAAGTTTACAAAAATGAGTGTGTCCTAGGAGAACATAGTCCTGAGGTATAGACAGAGGTCCATAAATACTGAGAATCAAAGAGGTGAGAGAGCAGCCTAAACCTCTCTGGGGAGATGGTTGTACCCACACTATGGTCTCATCACTAACCAGAGCAGTTAGACAGCCAGTTACATCTTTACCCAGGACATAGAGATGACATATTATATAATATTTAGTAGCAATTACTTAGAAAGAAAACTAAGAAGACGTTGAACAGAAATCAGTAACATTATCCCTTTAAATTTATCAAATATTCATCAACATTTCCAAATCTCAAAGATAGCCCACGGAAAAACACATCTGTCTCAGAAATATCAGAACAGCTGATAAGAATTCTATTCATGTTCCATATTTGGTTTGCTGTTCTTGGCTTTGGGGACTATAACAACTCACCGGGGAAGCTACTGTGACTTTATGTAGTCGTGGAATCACCGTGGTCATTTTAACATGTCAAACTCGGATCATGGTAAGGATTTATAAGGTACAATCAAAGAAACGGAGACTGGTTGAAAGAGATCAGCAAGTGAATTATTCCTCCTTTCCCTCTTGAGCCGAGAAAGATAATACCCTGAGACCTTCAGCCTAGTTTGTAGGTTGTTTGAGACCTGAGTCCTTGTGCCCCTGTCACAATGCACACTGGTGTCTGCCACACAGTTCCTTGGACCTCAAGTTCATTTTACTGGGGAGGTGGGAGGAGCTTGTGTTAGGAGTAAGGAAGAAAGTGTGTAGTAATAATAGCTTTTCCAGATGACCGGACCCTAATGAGTGGACTCAGGATTCTCCCAGCCCGACATGAGTCATTTCACGTTTAGAGACACGATAAGCAGCGGTTCCCAACCTTTGTGATGCTAAGCTCTTCAATACAGCTCCTCTTGTCGACATGACCCCCAAATGGCTACTTCATAACTGTAATTTTGCTACTCTAAATATCAGATGTGCAGGCTACCTGATATGTGACCTCCAGAAGGGGTCTCGACTCACAGGTTGAGAACCTTACAGTGTAAAGCTTCTGATGCACAGGTCCACTGTCTTCTCATGGAATTGTTTCTTCTGGCGCACTGCAGAGGTCAGATCACGAAGATGCCATAGCATCTCATGGTCTGGTGTTCTAAAAGAAACCTGTGAGATCCCCTGTCCTGCTGTTTGTACACCTCTCACTACAGCATGCAGGGGGTGGAAGAACTGACTTTGAAAGAGCCGAAGCGTTCAGTTAGGAGTATCTCCGAGATCCAGACTGTATTCTCGAGGTGCCAGAACTTTCGGAGTTAGAAGCATCTCCACGACATTGTGCTTTCTGTTCTCCTTGAGAAATTTGATGACCTAGCGTGATAGTTTCACTTCTGCTAAAATGAGTCAAGGGTTAGAGGCATGTCTTCTAACTCCCCTCACCTTTACAGCGGCGGATGTAATTCCTCCACTGTTTTCTCTCGACAAGAATTACCTGTGATATGTAACAGCAGTTGCTAAAGTTGCTGAGTGTCTATGACATCCAGGTTTTTCAATTCTGCCTATTGATGCCTTTGTGTCCCGTTCTCTCTAAACATCATCAGCATCTTGGGTGCTGCACCATGGAGTTCAGAGGCCAGCTTGAGAAAAATAGAGCTCAGCTAAGACATCTGAATAAATCTGCATAAACGCATTCTTACTACCTGCCTCGGAAAAGGCTATGAACTCCCAAGCATACTTCAAGGTCAGTGCTTTCCTTTCGTCTCTTTCCAGCACTTTGCATAACTGGCAGCCCTTCCTCCTTTGGGAAGTGGAGGGGACACCAAGTGTGCGTACGACTCACAGTCTAGGGCAGAATTTCCATAATTGCATCAACAGATGGGATAATAATCAGCAGTGACGTGATCACTGGCTTCTGGTCCAGGGAAATGTCTCCCGGCTTCATTTCAAAAATTGTTTTGGCTGGCTCTTTAGACAAAAGTTGCTCTTCCTTCCAGGAAATGTTACACGTTCAGGTGACCCTAGAAGAAAGAAGTGTAAATCCCACATCTGAATGCAGTGGTATGGAGGGCACTGGGGCTGGGCCTCTTTGAAAGCTAAATGGGACAAAAACCTTCCTAAGTGATTGAGAGCTGTAACGGTGAGGCCACTGTCCTCTCAGCAACTGCCTTCTGTCCAACTTGGCTCTATATCCGCAGCATTTTCTCATCATGCAGAAGCAGGCTCCCCTCATCTCAGACACCTTCTCTGAATTATCCATGGAGCCTGTCCTGGAGCTAGCTCTTGTAGACCAGGATGGCCTTGAACTCACAGAGATCCGCTTGCCTCTGCCTCCCGAGGGCTGGGATTAAAGGTGTGTGCTTCCATTGTCTGGCCTCAAATGGTATTTACAAAATCTGGTATATTAAAGAACTTAATGTTGATGAATGCATAGCAGCGTCAAACTGTCCAAGAAGACTCAGGTGAACATTTACACAGTTAAGTTGTCCACACAAACATCAAACAGCATCTGGGTGGTATAGATTTTGAAACGGTTCAGTGTTTAAGTCTTTATTGAGAACATGGGTTACCTGAGAAGGTTTAGATAGAAACATAAATTCATGTTGCTCGACAGTCTTTTACAATGTAATGTGCAAGTCTGGGACATGGGCAGTTGAATGGCAATGAATGCAGGATAAACAGCAATCTCAGTGATCCTAAGAATTTATAGAGTGGGCCACAGTACTAGCCCCATACTGCATGATATAGTCTAAAGAGTAGGGCCTAGAGGAGGAAAGGATGTGCTTAACAAAGGAACAGCGTGGGAAAGTAACTTCTCAGCTCCCTGGTTACTCAGTGCTCCAAGGAGAGAACCCTTTGGTTGGCTTTTGTTTTCTGCTCCCCACTAATTTTCTGTGATCCATCAGACCCGAAAGAGAACAACAGAGTCTTCCTTTTTCTTTGCTTATCTGTCCCTGGAAGCTCACATCTTTTGTATAGCTTTAGTGAAATCCAAATGTGAAATCTCTAATTTATAATTAATTTATGATTTTATAATTTAATTACAGGATATCCCCCTTCCCTTTCCTACTTCCAAAGCTTCCTACACACTGGTCACCACTCTTCTTCAAATCCATGGTGTTTTAAAAGATAAATTGTTCTTGCATGCGTATATGCACAAATGTGCATATGCATATATGCTGATAAATACAACCTGCTAAGTCTATATAGTATGATGCATATGTACATTTTCAGGGTTGACCTTTTAGCATTGAACAACCAATTAATATTCTTTTCCCTGAGGAAGATCAACACCTCCCATTCTCAGCTTTCCTTAGTTGTCTGTAGTACTTTTTGTAGTTTTTTTTTTTTTAAAGAGGGGGCTGAGATGTGAGAATATCGCCCATGATCTCTACCTGTATGTGGATGAGTGAACTTGTCTCATCTTTGTGCAGTGTATTTATGATGAAAATTCAGTCAGTATTTGTTTGACATTCAAATGTAACTAGGCTTCCTGTATTTTAATTCACTAATTCTGGCAAGCCTAGGAGTGGGGAATCGGATCGGGATGTTTTTGTTCTATTGTGTTTTCATGTCTGCCTTTTTCCCATCCCTTAATTCTGGACGGTAAACAAGACCTAAGCATTTCCTTGTCTTCAGGATTCTTGTAGGGCATCATGTCAAAGACAAAACTCCCCTCCAGAGAAGATCTTACCCTTTCTTTGGAGGGAAGAGAAGACCAGACCCTCAGTGGAGTGAGAAATTTCACTGAGACACAGGTTAGAGATCTTTAGATTTTGTTTTGGTCCAGGACCTGGCATTGCTTTAAGTCTGCAAGGCTCCGAGAATGGGTTTGTCACCTGTAGGAAGGCAGGCTCTAAAGCAAGGAGATTTCCAGCTTGTTTGGCTTGAAGAGTGGCTAGGAAGCAGTGTAGCAGGCTTGAAGGAGCTGGGTGCACCACAGGAGGGGTATGCAGCTGAGCCACTGTTGACTGATGGCTACAGGAATCCTCTGTGCATTTCCATCGTGTTAGACAAGGATCTCCAGGGGGCAGAGCCAGTAGGAGGCATGGAAGTACAGAGGCAAAGATTTGTCAGTTAGTCAGTTTACGTGATTGTAGTACAAATAATACAAACCCAGAGACAGATATTGGGATTCATCCTGAAGATCAGAAAAGCAAAGCAGCCAAGCCACTAGAGAGCTCTTACTTTTATGAAATGTTCAGACTGAAAGAGAGTGAGTTCCTGTCTCATCCTGCCTTATATTCCTCTCTAGTGCTGGGATTAAAGGCGTGCACCACTATTGCCTGACCTCTATGGCTAAGTAGTGTGGCTGCCGGTAGGTGTGACCACCACCGCCCAGCCTATATGGCTAACTAGTGTGGCTGGTAAGATTAAAGGTATATGCCACCACTGCCTGGCCTGTATGGCTGACTAGTGTGAATGTTTTGTGTTCTGTTCTTTATGCAAGCTTTATTTATTAAAATACAAATAAAATATCACTACATGTAGCTGTGGAAACTGAGTAACCCACATGAGTTATCTTGGCTGAGAGCCAAGAATGCCAGGTAACATTTCTCAGTTCTGCTTCAATGTCCACGGGAAACCAAAGACTATAGAGATGGTGGTCTAAGTACTGGAGACCACGGGCCAGAAAACCTCATCTTTGAATAAGAGGGAAGGTTGTGTCTTCTGTATCATTTTTCTCTGGCATCCTGGATAACAATATGCTATTGCCTACACATATTAAAGACACATTCTTTAACCTGTCCACTCAACTGCACATGACAGTATTCTCTGAAATCATCCTATGGGTTCACTCCAGAATAATGCTTTTCCAGGTCTCTATATACTTTCTAATTCAAGTTGCTTGACACCAAGACTAACTTCAGGTGACATTAAATAATATTAGAACCTTGCACGAAGTGAAGGCACATTGATTTGTGTGATTGAAATCCCCATGTGTGCAGAAATTTCATCCTTATAGCCAAATGCAAGCTAATTTTAAAATTCAATGAAAGGGCACATTTCTTCTCTAGTACATCTGGGAAATCAAATTCAAACTATTTTTTTATAGAAATTGATTTTCTTTAATCTAACAAGCATATCTTCTCAAATGTACCACTGATGGCGAGTTGTTTTCCTAAGAGCTGAACATGCTAGAAACTGTCATTTTATTGTCCTTATAAGCTTTGAGAAGGTGGCCCAACTAGGTTACTGGACCCTGAAGTAATATCTTCCTGACTAGAAATTAAGCATACAGAGAGGGGGGGGGAGATAGAGGGAGAGGGAGAGAGAGAGAGGGAGATAGAGGGAGAGGGAGAGAGAGAGAGGGAGAGGGAGAGGGAGAGAGAGAGAGAGAGAGAGAGAGGGAGAGAGAGAGGGAGAGGGAGAGAGAGAGAGAGAGAGAGAGAGAGGGAGAGAGAGAGAGAGAGAGAGAGAGAGAGAAGATTCTCTTCTTCTGCCTGTCCTAGGACTTGAATTTGAAGGAATGCCACCAAGATTTGGAACAATCATATTCTGATTCTAAGGAAACATACCTGAAAAGATAATATTTCCAAAGGGAGTAAAATGCTAGAAGAAGTATTAAGTCCTGATGATAACTGAGCTATGTAACAGTCATCTCTATATATGCCCATCTTCTGAACAATTTATGAAATGTTACACTTAAAAGACACTGCTTGATTATTTCATTGTCAGCGAAAATAATTAAAAATGACTCATCGCTGCTACCACAGGTTAGGTTTCCAGGAATGGATATCCAGACAGCTGAGGTCCTATGTGTTTTGAAGGACCACCAACTGCATAAAGGACAAAGATTTCTATAAAGGCGTTGTTCAAGGGAGTATTGCATAACAGGTCACAACCAGGAGAAACTCTTGGCTTGCTTAGCTGCAGGTAAGCTGCTGACGTGACTTTAGGCAGAAGATGCCTGTGAAGATAAGGTAGACCTGCTGGGCAAGACAGAAGGATGCCGACCTCTGACAACAGTGTTCTAGAAGCATCCTTCCTTGAAGAATGACAAGGGTGTTGCTGTCTATACCAGTTGTATATGCGTATGTATAAACATAAATGTGTGCATGGATGCATGTGTTCTACCAGCCAAAGCTACCTATACCTAGACAATCCAACATCTCACATTCGATACTGTCAAAATTAATAAGTGGCTCTATTTGCATATCTGTCATGTAGGTTGACTCTTGAAATCTCCCTCGACATAGCCTTCTTCCTTGTCCCCAGCCAGCCAGCATTCAAGGACAGTGGTGTCTCATTCTGAGCACCTTTCCCATTTTTGTGGATGTTAGTGAAACAAAGCCTAACTGTGCCTTACTGAGGCCAGAGTCACTGAGACTGCTAATTTCATCTCCTAGGCACTACTCTCAATTTATTTTTCTTGCAGCACAGATCTATCTTACTTACCTTGCTGCTGCCTCTTTGTAAAATTGTCTCTGGGCTTATTTATTTGTAAAAATCTGAACAAATTGCTTTTTTTTTTAAAAAAAAAAAAAAGAATCTTTAAGTTCCTCAGAATTTTGCCTCTAACTTAGATTTTGAGATAAGGCAAGGGTTGATCAGAAATTCCAGAGAGCTATATCCTGTATATTCTCTTTCAGTCAGGCCATCTCGAAAACCTTTCTGAGTTCTTATTTATGACTTCTGAAACACTATTAGATCAAAAACCTGATCAGTATGCTATACCAGGACATGCTGGTTAAATGTCAGGTCTCATTTTAATATATCACACATTTTGCTTTCATTATGTTTTCATGACTGGCTTCCCAATAAGCAGATTAAGCAGCTTCTTAGGCACCATGAGATCAGAACAGAGCAGATTGCATTTCTGCTGCACTGTGATCAATACACTCGCGCTGCCTGTGGGCTAGAACACATCCCAGCTCCAGGACATACTGTTATCCCAGCACCATCAATCTGGGACCAGCTTGATGACGTCTTCCTCCGATATGTACTAGCGGCTTCTTGCTTTACACCCAGGCTTTCCTGTTGCAGGCATGAAATTGTGTGGGATTTACTCAGTGGCTAAACAGGTATAGCAAACAGGTCAAACTCGCAGAAGTAGGCGTGAATTGGGGTTGTGATATTTGCATGGAACCAGCAAGAGTCTTCCCTTACAACAAGGCTGACCCATCTTTATGTGGAAGAACTGTACACTCTTCATTGTTAGGTTGCTCAATGGATTTTCCACTTCACTTTTAAAGTTACTCTCCTGTAGATATCTTCAAGGATATAACAGAGTCATATGGCCTCATTTTCCAACTAAACCATGACCCACAGTCTTCACAGATGCAAAGGGTATTCCTTCCAGTTTGCAGCTGGAATGTCCATTAGCACAACTTCACTAGCTTGTGCTAGTTAGTTTTGTATTTTTAGTTCTGCCATCTCATTGAGAGCAATGTCACAATCACAGAAAAAAGGACCACAAAGTACCAAGATTCCACATAACCTTCAAAATTTACCACACAGCCTTCTGACAGTAAGTGGTCCTGCACAGACATATTGCTATCCAAAGATTTTTATAGTTTCCACTAGTGGTTATTCTTAGTGTACAGTCAATTGTTTGGATACATACATGTTGATGTCTGTCTAACATGAGAGCCTCATCACAGGTGTTCTAAGAGTCCTCTACAATGCACCTCACTTATTGGTCCTTTCCTTACCACGTGTCTGTGGTACTTACTCATTTCTTCGTTGTAACCATTAATGTTCTCTTTTCATAATGAAAATACACACTATGTAGTTGTTTTGGATTGGCTTCTTTTGCTTAGCTGTATGCGTTTAATTTTCCTTTGTGTTTTTTTTTGTTTGTTTGTTTTGCTTTGTGTTTTGTTAACAATTTGTCATACTATAAAAAGACATGATTGGTAGATATGAGAGCATATCACTTAGAGACAGTACTTTGGTCTCTGGAAAGCATTGATTAATATAGCTCTCAGTCCTCATAAGGAAAGCTTCTTTGTTCAGTGGACAGAAACCCATAACTTGTCTAAGTATTTAAACTAAGTGTCTAAGAATATTCATTCATAAATGAGACATCTATATTACATACCGCCCTTACCAAAGCTCAGGGAACATTATGGAAGAGGGGAAGGAAAATGATAGGAGCTGGAATTTGAAGAAGAATGGGGCTAAATGATGTCTTCTGAATATAGCAGGATCAATGCAATCATGAAATCATAACAGCTGGGCTTACCTGCACAAGACATGTTCAAGACCAAGCTGGCCAACATTCTAGCATGGAGAAGGGAAGGACCCATGAGCTCCTATTTTAGCAGAGGAGTTAGTGACAACTAATGGCTGCAGGGGAAGGGGAATCCATTTTCTTTAGGGGTTGGGTCACTGGTAGGTCTACCATGCTCCAGTGGATATCCAACACCCATAAATACATGAATTGCATAGATTGAATTCAGTAAGGCACTTTAAAAACAAGAGGAGATAATGTTAAAAGAGTTAGGGAGTGGGGGGTGAATTAGATCCAGGAGGAGTTCAAAGCAGAAGAGGATGGGTCAATATGATAAAATACATAGTATATGTGTAAGAATTTATCAAATATTAATAAAAATATTATATTAAAGCTAATATTAAAAACTGAATAATAATAATAATAATGATAACCTAGGTTCGTGGGATTTGGGTGCACAAGGTGTATCCTATTTGTGATCTGAGAGCTGCAGGGGTTCTAGAACAGATACAAATGCTGCTCAATACAATTGTGTACCATAGACATCATGTTACAGTCCCAGAGGGTTGGGCATCCCTGTAAGAAACAGCTAATACATTTGAAAAGTGCTTTGGTGTGAGGGGTTATATTCTCTCATTAATAGACCAATACTAGTCTCAGTGTGCTATTGTTGAGTCTTGGCACCTAAAGGAGGTGATTAGATTATCCAGGTGGAGTCCTCATGAATGACAGTTACTACTTAAGGATGTCTGAGCAAGCCTATTTTCCCTTGTCCACCATGTGAGTTCATAGACAATGTTTTCACCAGAGACCAGTGCTTGCTGACCATTACACCTGTTAGTTCCTTGACTTTCAGATACATGTACAATGCAGTTTCTTTCTTGGGTATTTTGCCAAGAGAGCCTGAGTGGGCTGAGGAAAATGACAAGATTGAGATTATTTGCTTGTTTTTCTTCTCTGTCAATAAATCACAAGAGAACCTAAACAAGACCATAGGAAAGATACTTATGTCTTTAAAACACTGCTTTTTGAAGATAGAGTGGTTCAGCTCTCCGGGGACCAAAAATAAATAAATAAATAAGCAAACCCATCTTTGTTGAAGCATGAGAGGAACAAACGCTCAAGCACATCCACTCTAAGCTATTTATCAAAGTATATTCCATTTCAAGATATCTGTCGAAGCTGGGGAAGCTGTAAAGTTCCAGGCTGACATAGCTTTATTTCTTTCCTTTTACTTCTCCTTGAGTGGAAAACAGTTAAATTGAATAGGGAGTGTATCATTATTTTATATGTTTTAAGGACACATTAAACAATTTAAATAATAGCTGTGATTACGTGATTCTCAATATGTCTTTAGGAAGAAAATGACTTATAAAGCCATTTACTTCATCAGTTTTAGAGGACATGGGTTCTAAATGGAACATTTAGAATTAGGGTTAGTCATTTAGGAGCAATGAGGAGGTGGAAATGGGGGTATGAGCAAAACTGAGAGTGGATTCACATCATGAAAATCATTCTGACATTTTTAAAAATGTTGGTCAAGTCAATAAAAAAAATAACATTCTCTCAGTCATGCTATCGCACACTCCATTACAAGACAAGGACAGAAGACAACACAAAGCACCAGAAAATTCTCTCGTCTGTGGGATTCATGCAGGAAATGTTTAGAATGCAAATGTTGGACTCGAAGTCAAGAGACTGTAGCTGGGACCATGTTGGAAAATAAAAACAACTAATAACAACAAACCCACAAAACCCAATCCTAGGTGGTTTTAAAAACCAATTCTATCAAGGATTTGTATTTTTAATTGAGATTTTATATCGAACTCATCAGACACTGGGAGTAAGGTCGCTATTAAAGCACTATTTTGAAAATGAGTCTTTTGCATCAAAAGAGTTTAAAATTAGGTTTTCATGAGTTTAGTTTCTGACATTACTAGCAAACTCCCTGATCTCCTGGGTCTTAAAATCTTTTTGCTCCTTCTTCTGAAATGTCCCCTGTGCCAGGAATCAACCCTGAAAACATACAAAGTAAAAATATACAGACTGAGCAGGCTGCATTTACATATTTGGGAATATATGTGCAAATCCAAAATCATATATGTATACAACAATGATTAATGAGAAAGGAGGCTGTGAACTTGAAAGGCAGCAAGAAGGGGAATGTGGGAGAACGTGGAGGGAGGGAAGGGAAGGGGAAAATGGTATAGTTACATTATAATCACAGAAGATAAAAACAAGTACTTCCAGGAGTCTGAGGAAAATAGGACGTACCTTTGTGTTAATACCACCTGTAGGAAATCCAAGTCTTATAAACCACGCCAAAACTCATGCCTCTCAGAAGTAATAGTTGGGATGATAATATTGATTTTCAACTTATCAGCATCTAGAATTACTTAGGGGGCAAACTTCTGAATGTACCTGTATGGTACATTAACTCTGTATTTGACAGAGTTAATTGAAGTGAGAAGATCCAACCTAATGTGGTGGCACCATTCCACGGTCAGGGTACCAGACTGAATATATACAGAAAGTGGGTGCTAGCAGGCTTCTCTCCATTTCATAACGACAGATCCAATGTGACCAGCTGCCACACGCTGCTGTCACCCAATGTATCTAGCTGTCACATGGTCCTGTCACCGCACCTTTCCGCCATGACACTGTCCTCTCAAAATGTGAGCCCCATTAAAGTCTTCCTCAGGACCACAGTTTCTCTTCCCTCCTCTCCTCCCAATCCTTTCCCCACATGCCCCCTCTGTTCCTACCTCCAAATCCACTCCTCCATTTCTGTTCAGGAAGGAGCAATAATGAGAAAAGGTATTTAAGGCAGTAGATTAGTAAAATTTTAGGTACAATATTTAGGAAAATGAATAGCTATCCTAAATGACTAAACACACGCACACGTGCGCGCCCACGCACGCGCGCGCGCGCGCGTGCACACACACACACACACACACACACACACACACACACTGTACATGTGGTATACACATACCAAATGCATACAGTGTGAAAACATCTCTTATTGACTCAGAAGCAGTTCCACACAAAACCATGAACTATCATAATTGTTTTATTTTTCACACTATTAAGTAGAATCTTGGGAAGTATACCATCTTTGACCCCTGCTGCTCTCTCACTCATCAGGAAGCCACTGTCACCGTCGCGCCTACCATCATTGGTTTGTGAAGGAGATCACATAGTAAGCACGTTTGTGCATGGCTGAGTTCCGTAAGTGAATATTTTCCTTCAGACAACCCAAACACTACCATGGTAATGACAAGAGTTGTTAAACAAAATACTAAGACTTATTTAGACTGAATAAACTGTTTCAAAAGAGTCTAATTTTAGTTACGTGTGTGAATTCTCACATTTAATTTAGTGTTCAAAACGGGAAAAAGTAATGTGTTAGATGGGTCTCAACCCATCATCCGTATGAATTAGACCCTTCATTTCAGCATAATTAAGATCAGTTCTCCCAGAAGACACAGTATCGTAGGGTTTCTACTACAGGGATGGAACACCATGACCAAAACAATTTGTGGAGGAGAGGGTTGCGTTCAGCTTAGAACTCTCAGATCAGGTCCATCACCGGGGAAGTCAGGGTGAGAACTCAAGGCAGGAACTGAGGCAAAGGCCATGGAGGGGTGCTGCTTACTGGCTTGCTTCCCAAGGCTTACTTACCCAGCTTTCTTATGAAACCCAGGACACCATCCCATGAGTGGTACCGCTCACAATGAATAGGACCCTCCTACATCAATCATTAATCAAGAGTATGCCCTACAGGCCACCTTGGTAAGAACATTTCCCCAGTTGAGGCTCCAGGTTCCCAAATCACACCAGCTTGTGTCAAGGTGACATAAAAGCAGGCATTTCCCGCAGGCCACTCTAAAGTGTCTCATCTCCCGTGAGAATTCAGACACTGTTCTCATGTATTCATGTGTTTTATATATCTGCCCAGAAGAAGGCTGGATTCTTTTTCCCTCAAAAGCTTTCGTACAATGGGAGATGAGTTTTTACAGTGTTAAAATTAAACCTTGCTGAACGTCAGACCTTTCCCACCAACACTCTGTAGTTACTTCTGCTTTGCTGTTAATTTAGATGTAATTAGAATGTAACGCTGGTGTTTTGTTGCATCAATGCGAAGGTGGGATATACCCCAAGAGAGTTTTCATGCAATGCACTTTCCCTCAACTCAGCTTTGGGTTTCTCTCCTTTCATATACTCAACCAGCATCTCTTCTGAAACTCCTGTTCCAGGACAAATTCTTTTATTTATGTATCTCTTTTGAATGTTTTTCTTTTGGAGTCTGTCTCGCACAACAAAACAAAACAAAATAATGTAAAACCCCGACTCTTAGGAGTATACTCTCTTTCAGCGTCTCTTTCCTCGTATTTTCTCATTACTCCTAATGCTCCTGCTTCCCATTCAGCCCAGCCACGAACATCACTACCTCCCACTAAGAGCCTCTTTCATGCCATTAGTTGGTTATGTCATTCTCTGCATCATCATCATTATTTCTACTCCACCATCTGCTACCACGGGGCACATTACAATTTGTCTTAAAGGTTTGCTTCTCGGCCCTAATGGTCCATCATCCAGGGGACTTGGTATACATTTTGACACATCCTGGACAATGTCGGATGTTTTATCCCATTTGGGTGTCTTAGATTGTTATGCCAGCACAGAAAATTTTGTGTGTAAATGTGACAATAGAACAGAAGGGAAACGGTATGGAAATGAAGGGACCAATGACCAATGGTACTGATAAAGGAAGGAAATGGGTATGGGGATATATATATATATATATATATATATATATATATATATATATATATATATGTATAAATATATGAGAGAGAGAGAGAGAGAGAGAGAGAGAGTTTCTTTGTGTAACAGTCATGGCTCTTCTGGAACTAGCTTTGTAGACAAGACTGGCCTTGAACTCACTGAAATCCACCTGCCTCTGCCTCCTAAGTGCTGAGATAAAAGGTGTGCAAGACCACCACCCTGTGAATAAAAATGTTTTTAATGCAGCACAGTACCACATACAATGAATGCAAACAATGGAATTAAAAAATACATTCTTTTTATCCTTTTAGATTGATATTCATAACTTGGTCATATTCTCAAGCATTCTTCTGGGTAATAGGGACTCTTCCATTTGATGGAAGCTCTCTGTGAGTCTTAGTTTGCTTTCCAAAGACTTGATCACCCCCATAGCTTCCATCTTCCAGCTCACGCGGAACACAGCGTGTTAGAAAGTCCAGTTCCTACTGGTGACTACATGGCTGCTCCAACGCCGTCCTTAGGATGCCTGCAGTACCTTGCGTTTTGGTTGGTTGAGGGCAGGCACAGCCGTGTTGGAAAGACAATGCATTGCTCTTTGGAAACAGAGATTGTCATGAGATGATAAAACAACCACAAAAGCAATCCATTACAAAGCCAGTTCTCTTAAGTTCCCTAACTTTCTTTTTGGTCTTTAGGAAAAGTCTTAGCACCGAATCCCAAACTCTTTGTTATCCAGCCACAGCTCCTCTTCCTATGTGTCTGTATCCCTCCCCTTATCGTTTATTCTTCTCAGGAGTGGCAGGGGTTTTGTTTTTGTCTTTTGTGTTTTTGTTTTTGTATTTAAAAACACCACGAGAGACAGTGCTTTCTTGCCTCTTAGCTTTTTCCTTTGGCTTGCTCGGTGTATAGTAACCACCTCTCCTGGCACTGCAAGCCCTCCTGTCTGTCCTTCTAGTTGTAGTTTAGGAAGGTTACTTTGAAAGTCTTCGCAAACACCTCTTCTTCCCCCTCCTTCTGGCAAGAGTAATTTGCCCCTAGGACCACTGACCCTTTGTACATCTATTTAGCATAGTCCCTACCACATAACATTTTAATTTTATATTTATTTTCCTCTGTGTTATTGATATTCGATTGTAAATTCTTCATAGTTAGGGAGTATTTTAAATAATCTTTCCTATATTGATTGATAGTAACCATATTTTCCTTAAGTATACTCTCAACAAAAAAAGGAAGAGGTTTCAAAAAAGGGAAAGAAGACAAAATAATTCCTTGTAACTGTTCTCATACTGACAAGAGAGGCTTGACACCATCCTGATATGATGTTAATATCTGCTATAATTTTTTTTGTGAGTTGAAATGTTTTTGCCTCAGGACACAGTAAGTATAGTGATCAGTGTGTAAGTGTGCTTCTCCTTAAGTTGCCAACAAGGTACATAAATAAAAATCAACTGCTTTATTTACTAGGCATAATCTATCTGGATTTCCCTGGGAGCTGCAGAAGTTCAATAGTAAATAGTATTCCTCAGAGAGGTACAGCCTCTACATCAAATCCCATACTGCTTGGATATTTGCTTGCATTTGAAATCCAATGATGTTAGTTTGGTGCCAAAATACAAGGGATGAATGATTGCTTTCTTGGCTTATCATCTGAATAAAATTATTTTGAGAATTTGTTTGATATTGTGTGATTACTACAACCTGGACCAAAAGCATGGAGTCATTTTAAATATCATAAGTAATAAGCTCAACACCTCTTATGTCCAATAGTTGCCCCAAAATTAAACCCGTGACTAGCATATAATGTGTTGAATCAGTTGTTAAAAAGCTATGGTCAACTGCTGTGCAAAGACTGGAAAAAGTGCGCCCCACAAGCCTGGTGGCCCAAGTGTAGAGAGCTGGAAGCCACACGAAAGCCAGACACAGTGGCTGAAGTGGCTGATGGGTCTGCTGTGCCTCTGCTCCTAAGATAAATGTTGAGCAGAGACTGGTGAATCCCTGAAGCTCATGGACCAGTTAGTCTGGACTGACTTAGGTAACTGTGAAGAGACGTCTCAAAAAGTGGAAAGCCCAGGAGGCACTACAGAAGGTTTTTCTCTGACTGCCACCCACACACTGTGGCACATCTGCCCATATGAACACAATCACCTACACACTAATACACCATACACACCCATAAAGATCCATAACAATAGTAATTAAACCTGTCTATGAAGATGCATTCCTTATCTTATTTTGTATCTATAAGGATTATCTGTGTATACGTGGGACACTCCTAACTGTCTAGACTGTTTCTAGGCTAGTCTTAGATCTCTGAGACCCATCAGAAGCCAGCACTCCCTACACTCATTAGAGTAGCATTAAATCTGTAGCGACATCACCCAGCTTGCTCCCGATTACTGCTTCTGAACGCATTAATTGGAATGGACTTTTCAGTTCCTGTTTTGATCATCTCCTTCACCTTCTTCTCTAGCTGACAGCCCATCTGCTATTGCTGCTTCTGTCAGACCTATGATTTTTCTCATTTTTTTCCATTTGTATCATCCTAAATGGCACGGCCTATGCAATGCCTGCCAAGAAAGGGACTTAAGAAGCCTTATGAGAATTCGTTAACTATCCAGTGGGATTTTTTTTTTACTTGGCAAGTCAAGGATGTGACATTGGATGCTAAGGCACAATAACACATTTGTTCTCCAAGGGTGACTCACCTGTGAGTGGGCTACATCATGGGTAGCTGCCACCGTGGGAGTCCCCAATTTCTGAAACCACAATCCTCTGTCACCTGATTTATAGCAGAAGTGACAGGGCCTTGGCAAGGGGAGAGTAAATATTCTGAGTAAATGGGGCCAGAGGAGGTGTGAAACAAGAGGAAAAGAAAATACTTTCAAGTCAGAATTAGACTAGCCATCTTGCTAATGGCCATCCTGGGCTCCTCCACCTCCGCCTCCACAGCAAATGGAGTTGATGCCAGTTTTTTCACCTTCTCATGCTGACAGCTGATTGGGAGTTTAGCTGTGCTCAGGTGTTGGTTTATAAACAAACTAGTAATAAAAAAAAAACAGAGCAATTAATGGGATACCACCTGGTTGTCATCTACCTCACCCCTAGGACCGGAAAGCACCCAGAGGATATCACTAATGACATATTTCACTGCACCCCGCTTTCTAAAGTTTCTAGCATTTCTTTAAAAGGCGCTTCCCCAGTGGGAAACCAAGACTTTAACATGAATTACACATTTCTCTCCATAGACAAGGTTTACAGAGAGGCCATGTAGTGACATTTGATCATAATGCGCAGATAATCAATGCCAAGCCTTACCAGGAAGCAACTGCCACCATACATACATTTCTTTTTTTTTTTTTCTTTTTTTTTTTTCCGAGATAGGGTTTCCCTGTAGTTTTTAGAGCCTGTCCTGGAACTAGCTCTTGTAGACCAGGCTGGCCTCGAACTCGGAGATCCACCTGCCTCTGCCTCCCGAGTGCTGGGATTAAAGGCGTGCACCACCACCGCCCGGCTTCCACCATACATTTCTAAGGAAGCACAGATTAACTTTAAAAAGAGGAGTAGTCACATAAGCTTAACAACTTTTTTGTTTCAAAAGGAATTTGTCCTAAGAGTGCCGACGTATTCTGATTTGAATCTGCAGCATCCACCACTGGTTCACATTTTTAAATGTCCAATCTTAGCTTGTGGTACTACTTTAAAGGCTATGATGCTTTTAGGAGTTGGGTCTTGACTGAGGAGGAAGTAGATCCGTAGAAGCAGACTTTTAAATGCTATCCCAGAAGAGGTAAGGAAGAATTCTCCCTTGTTCTTTCAGAGTGAGAGGCAGGGGTGAGGTACTAACACTTGACTTTTCAGGTAAACAGTAAGATTCAGACTTCTCAACTCTAGAACTGTGAGGGAATATATTTCTGTTGCTTTAAGCCGTCAAGTTTGGCTGCTTTGTTGTGACAGCCTTAAGAAACACATAAACCAGTGGAGCATACAAACATCACCAAACAGAACTTTCAAGGCTCATAAAGAGTCTGAAGCTTTGCTCTACGTGCATGCTAGCATCTTTGCCAACCATGATTTTACAGGAACTGGCAGAGCACATAAGTCTGTTGGGTCAGACACAAAACACACCATCTGGCCAGAACTTCATATCCACATTGGTCCATCCACTCCAAGCACAATGACCACACTGGTGCCTCCACCCTGAGAACCATATCCACATTAGGTCCTCAAAACTTAGCTCTACATCCATATTAGTTTCTTCATTCTGAGCTCCATGTACATATTGGTTCCGCCACCCAGAGACTCATGATAACATTATGACCATGTGAGTTGTGTTAGCCCAATCTCCATAATCCACATTGTGATGGCGATCAATAATCAGGTTCCCATGCTTGTACAGCAATTATATTACCCATTGAGCCATCTTCCCAGTCCCGAATCTAGGATTTCTGTGTAATTGACCAGGGTACTTGTGTGTCTTTGGTGTTAGGGTGAGTTTTTTTTTTTTTTCATTGTAAAAATGAGCTTTAGATTTTCTTCTCTTCAAGTCTGAGGGGAATAGATGTAAATTTTAAAATGTTTGAGAGAATGAACCAGTGAACCCATCTGATCATGGATGTTTGTAAGGGGGAGGGCTTGGTTATTTATTCAGTTTTGTTACTCATTACCTCTTGAGATTTTCTATTTCTTCATTATTCTATTTTTTGCATTTTATGTTTTTAGGTCTCAGCATATCTTCCATTTGTACATGGAGTGTCAGCAGGAGAATTTGCTAGACCCAAAGTGGGCAGAAGGAAAGAAAGATTAAAAAAAAAGAGAGAGCAGAAATAAAAATATGAACAATAAAAGATTAGAAAATATTTGATTTTCTGAAAAGCTCAAGGGCTCACTTCAAATTGCACATATATATGTATTTCAAAATTGTTACCAAGGTGAACTCTAAGTATTAACCTCAAGCCCCCAGAAGGCTGGCAAATTGTTCATTTTAATAATCTTTCTGATTAGGTAAGTGATGACCAAAAGTGGAATTCATTTATAAGTATTCTTCTCCAACTTACTGCTTTCACTTAGATTTATAGTGAATTTCCTAAATTTTGATTATAAAATATAGTCGTACCATTAGGTTTTGCTTTTATTTTTTGAGTTGCTTCTTTCCTCTCATTTTAACTTTGCCTCTGGCTTATTTAGTTATTGTTAATAGGATAATTTGACTCTAATTATTCATTCACTGTCAGCCAGGTAAGAATGTATTTTACCTATAGATAACAAAAAAGAATCTTACAATAATTGCTGACACTTAAATGATTATTTGATTGTGACTGAGCTATTCTTCACAAAATTTGTCTGTATTTTTAGGACACTGTCTGGGGAAGAAGGTTCACTCTCTTCTCCACACAGATAAAGACAGGAAATGGGGAAGTAGCTATTCTATGGCTCAAAAGTTTAGTCATAGTTTTCAGCATATTTGAAAAACAACATATGCCGTTCACCGCACCCCGTGTCTGCGTTCGGTGCGCTTTTACCCAGTTACCAAGCTTCAGGCAAGGGGCAGGAGGTTAAAATACACAGACACACACACACACACACACACACACACACACAAACACAGACACAGACAACGACATGGGTCATCCTTGAATTCCCCAAGAATGCCCCCTTTATTGTGTTCATTGGCAGATTATATAGAGATAGCCATGCCCCTGCCAAACCCACCAGAAACCACTCTCCTGCTATCAGGAACTCCTGAAGGTCTCGTGCTCAGAGCAGCTGTAGGCACTCAGATCAGGGGATTACAAGAAATTCAGGATCTGGGGTCTCATTGCTCCCAACAAACATACTGAGATTTTAAAGGGTTTTTATATTTATTTCTTTTACCTGTGACAGCTAATAACCCCAATGTTAATATGCTAATAATCCCCTCCTTGTGACCTTGTCTTGAAGCCATGACTAACTGCCTTGATCCTGGATCTGTACGTCCATGCATGACCTCAAAGACAAAAGGATAAAGAGGAATAGAGAATAAATTAAAGCCATATTAATACTGGCTATTTTTCTTTGCAGCATTCTTAGCTTTGATTACTATTTTTTATAGTTCTACTATTCTTTTCAAATTTTCTTCCTAGAGTTTGAATCGTATTTATGAGCAATTTTGTTTCAAGTATTGAATCACTGAACACACTACATTACCATGAACATAATTATATAATCAAAAAAAAATAACAGTTTGAAGAAAAGATTCACAAAAATTACTACTATTCCCTGAATATTACATTGCAGGCATGACAATGCACATTTCTTCCATGTTTTTTTGTTTTTTTTTTTTTTTTTTTTTTTTTTTTGGCGGGGGGGAGGTTTCCAGGTTTTCTCTAAAAGCTTTTTATATTTTTTAATTGAGAAAAATAATCTCAATTAAGTAGACACGGTTTTGTGTACAGCAACAAAGCATTCACAATTGTGCTTTAGATTTCCTTTTAAAATAAAAGGGCTTGGGAGGAACTGTCTGAGAAAACCTTTTGAAGCTGTGACATTATTCCACTTAAGAACTATTGATTGCCAAATGTACCGTGTGACTGCTGTATTGAAAGGGGAGGTTCAGATACAGCGGCCAGGAGAAAGAAAGCTGAACAACACAGGGCAAGTTCTCAGATTCAAATGGGGAAGGAATAGAATTTTCATATGGTTTCAGCACAAGATGGGCAGGAAGGAAGATAAGTGATACAGAAGTTGATGACTGAAGAGATTTAAAAAAAACTGCTACTCAGGACCCATTTCACGCATAACAAAACACTATCATGGCTCAGTGATTAAGAGCATTGTTACTCTTGCAGAGGACCTGGGTTTGGTTCCCAGCACCCACAAGGTAGCTCACAACCACATGCAGCCTCCAGTTCTAGAGAATCGGACACCATCTTCTGGCTTACATGACCACTAGATGCATAGATGTGCACGTTCATACATGTAACCAAATACTTATAAATATATAATTCAAAATATATGGTTTTTTTAAATAAAAACAAAAACCTACAGACTTGGTGGTTTAAATGACAGAAAGGGGTAGCCTCACAGTTGGGAAGGTCTGAATCAAGGCATTTATAGAATTGTTCTCTTTTGAGGCTACTCTTTTTGACTTGAAGCTATCTACTTTCTGTGTTTACACAGAGCCCTTTTGGGAGTGCACATCTTGAATATCTCCTCCTGTGCCCACATGTACCTTTTCATAAAGATTTTCAGTCAGACTGAATTCATTCTTCTGTAATGGCCTCGTTTTCATTTAGTAACCTCACTAAAAGCCTTTCTCCAAACACAGTCACATTCTCAGGCCCCAGGAAAACACTCCAGAATATGAACTTGGAAATCTTAAATTAACCTAGAGCATTCTACCCTTATGGTTCCCAAATTCATGGCCTCTCAAGGAAAAAAAATGCATTCACCCTATCCAAACAGCCCAGAAAGCTTTGCTAGATCCAACAACAATTCTAAGTCCTTAATCTCATCTAAATGTCATCTATATAAAGTGTGTATGGAACTAGAAGTGTGATTTATCCTGAGGCAAAAATTTCTCTCCATCTATTAAACAGGCAAATTGTCTGCTTCCAAAAATACTATTGTGGTAAATACAGACAAATATTCATATTCTAAAAGGAAAAAGTAAGAAAGAGAGATGAGGTCTCATGATCCCAGCAAACATAAAACCTTGCAGGAAAATATCTTCAGACCTTAAGGTTTCAGGATAAACCTCTTTAGCTTCAGGATCTGTCCCTAGGTAGACAGCCCCACCTTCAGCCTGACAACTCTGCTGCCTGTGCAGCATCTGAGAAGTCCAGATAGGGCTCTTCTCTTTTCCCTCCCGCCAGTCTAACCTTTAACGTCCATGCGGATGCTGTGCACTGGTGTATCAAGGAAACCTGGGGATGTGTTTACTTTCTCCTTCCTCTTCCTGATATAGTAAATCATGAGAATTATTCTATATAGCAATTTGAAGGGTTTTGTTTATATGTTGTCTTCTGAATATACCATAGCCATTAAAATACCTTCAAAATACTGTAGACAATCCCAGTTCTTACCTTCAGCCTTTTGTATAAATATTATTTACCTTTATTATGAGTTACATTATATTTCTCCCCCAAATTTATATGTACAGTTCAAACCTGTAGGACCTCTGAGTGTGGCTGGATTTGACGATGGAGCTTCTAATCTGGTGATTAGTTTCAAAATAAGGCTCTTGAGGTGAGGTCCATTCCAATCTAAGCAGTGTTCCAACAACAAGAAGTAATGTGGACACATGGGAAGGTTTCTGGGAAAATATGTACAAGGAGGTAAGAATGAATGAGGATGCAAGCTGGAAAGCACTGTAGCCCAGACTAAACTTGTCAAACACTTGATAGGAACATCTAGAAATGCAAGATGTTAGGATGTGTAGGATGTGGTGGCTCATTGCCGCAGTTATGACAAGCTACTGTGGCTGCCCGTTCTGGGAGAATGGTCTTGCTATAACTAACGTTGACATAGCTTTGTAACACACCGGATAGAAGTGGGTATCGTTTGGAGGTTGCAAGAGAGAAAAGCCTAGGCTTCCTTGATGAGCTATTAGCAACCAGACAGGCTGATGGTCTTTTCATGAGCCCCAGATGGAAACAAGAAACAAGCGCTGGGCTCCGGAGGAAAGGTTGCTCCCATGTGGCAAAGATCATGGCTGAGTTGTGTTCTGCTGTTTTGTGGAAGCTACAATTTGTAAGCCTTTGGGGGATTTTAAATTTAAGGGATTTCTATAAGAAAAATAAAGTCACAGAATACTGGTTGCTCCTTACATAAATACAAGAGAAAGGGGGTACATTGAAGAAGGAATTGCAAAAGAAAGACTGTAGTGGTATTTTAATAAATAAAGGGGAAGTCAGAAGGGAGCAGCGGTTGTCTCCTATGGACCTCAGAGTACTTCATGTTCTTCCTTACATGTCGATTCTCTCACTAAGACTTACCACTTACTTAATTAGAAAAATACACGCAGTTAGTAGAAGGAGAGTTAGAAATTTTTGCTTCCCCTCTACTAACAACTTTTAGTTACAATCATCAGAGTACAACTTTGTATTCTTTACACATGAAGGGAATTTATAGAAAGGCTCTTTCGGTGCTTAGTAAATCATAGGGGCTCCTAAAAAATGCATTATAGGAAACTCTACAGTAAGGGCAGTTGTAGGGATCATGAATGTTAGAAAAATTCATTAACAATCATATTGGCAAGTTACTGCCAGTAGGTCTTATCTCTGACTACATTAACCATCTTGGTAGGACAGTGAGATTGGGCTGGTTTAGGTCTTATACCACTCCCTGGTATTTGGAAGATGTATTGTTTGATAACCTCACTAAAAGACCCAGCCATTAAGAGAAGTAATCCGAGAAAGGAAATTATGTTACCAAGGAAAAGGAGGCCTTCAACAATTTGTCTTCATTATATCACTAAAGGAGGCTTTAACAACAGGTCTTCATTGTCACATACGCCTCATGGTCATGGCTGTGCCTCTCATTACAGCATTTTATGCATACGGAGTTCAACTTAAAAATCCAAGCGCCACTTGACATGAATCCTTTAGTTACTTCTCAGATATTTCAATCCTTGAATTGAATCATATAATGCATGACTTCTCTTTATGATTTCTGTGTCTACAATAAAGATTTTAATTTTAAAAGGCTTATCTTGTCTTTTCTCTTTTAGTTTCATTTTTCAAAAAACTATTGCAAACTTTGTGTCTTATTTCATTTTAAACCAAAGTCACATTCCACTCTTGAATAGATCAGAATGTCTAAGAGTCATATGTAATAGTTCATTAGTCACCTTTTCTTACAAATCATTAATGGTCAGCATCAAGGCTGTCTTTCAACTGCCCACAACTTTCTCCACCAAATATTGACTGCTCTTCCCAACTTTGTGAGCATTCTCTTATAAGCACTTTAAAAAAATCTGTAACAGTGATATATCTCATGCTTCACTTGTCAAAATTTTCTAATCCTCTTGTGTGGTGTTTTGAAAAAAAATTCTGAGAAGTTAAAAATAAATTAATCATACTTACCCTCCTTTATTTAAAAACAATTCCCTTAAAATATCCAAGTATCAGATATGGTTTATGCCTCTAAAATGATGAAAGCAATCTTTTGCACTCCGTCCTTAAAGATCTACCTTCACTTTCTTTTTATAAGACTAAAGCAATTGTTATGATTTAAAATGCCATAGCAACACAATTTTAACAGATTGTAAACTGGGATTTGAAGAAGAAGCTTAAATTCCGCAGGTCCATTTATCCTGCAAAGTGATTATGGATACCAACTGAAAGAGCATGTACTCTTTCAAAGTGCTCTGTTTTAAAGGTCGCAAAGGGGTAAACATCATAAATAACAAAGCCCAAATAAGCTAACATTACTGTTTGGAAATAATGCATCTGCGAGCCAGGAACACCCAGTTGATACCATATGAGAGATTGCAACAAGTACGAAAAATTCAATTTGTTGTAATCTTAGTACTCCAAACAATGAAATGTTTCCTTTATTTCCTCTCAAAGCTTATGTTAGCATGAGTTTTCCTCCCCATTTCTTATAAACAACTTTATGTTTGAAATCTTAGAGGCACTAAAAATTTTCTCATTTTGGTGCATAAAGATAAAGAGTCCATGGCCATGTCGTAATGAATCTGCTTGCTTACAGATTTTGAAAAAGAATCATGACAAAAAAAAATAAGAAATCATGAGAAATGTGTGTTCTCCTGAAAATTAACCTGCATTTTTTAAAATAATAAGATGTGGTTGATTAATGAGAGTCTTAACCCAATTTATTATTGTTGTTGTTATTTTGAGACAGATTTCATACTATGACCTACGCTGACCTGGAGATCATTTTGTTACCCATGATAGCCTTGAACTTTCAGCAACACTCCTGCCTCTGTTTTCAAGTGCTGGGATTACAGATGTGTACTACCACATCCAAGAAGGAAGCACTAACTCTAACATCCAGGCAAATATGCCTCTGTTTTTCAGTAGATACCAGATTCAGGTTATCTAAACACCTACTTAATTTATATGTCATTTTAGCATATAGTTGTAGATTTGGTCAATATTTATCACCATCAGCATACTCATAAAATGTCTAGAAAAATAATCACTGTCGAATGGTCTAATGCCTCTCTTTGTATGCTGGCACTTTTGCAGTTCATTTTTAAAAGATTTATTTATTTCTAGCACACACACACACACACACACACACACATATATGGGGGGTGAGAAAGAGAGGGAGGGTAGGAGAGAGAGAGAGAGAGAGAGAGAGAGAGAGAGAGAGAGAGAGAGAGAGAGAGAGAGAGAGAGAGAGAGAGAGAGAGAGAAAGTTTTCCCAGTACATATGTATGTGCAGCACATGGGTCATGGGTGCCTGGTGCCTGTGGAGGCCAGAAGATGTGTGGATTAAATGCTTTATGATTAACTCTTAGTTACCAGTAATGCATGAGTGTCACATTAGGGAAGAAACATAAGCGGTTTCTCTGAGAGTCATATAACCAAGAGTCTATTATTTAAATTATCTTTGTCATGCTTCCTGTGTCTTCCATCCTCTGTCTATTTTTTATGTGAATCTATCTGGCCAACGTGAGGATTGTCTGGTGAATTAGTCCCTGTGTTTGTATCTGTGAGTCTGTTCGTGTATGTGTGTGTGTGTGTGAGTGTAACTATGTGTTCTGTCTGTGTGTATCTGTCCATAACGAAGGGCTTTGTTTTGTCTTTATTGAACAGCACAGAAAACATTACATGGGAAAGGAATGTGATCCCTGTATCAGAATCTTTAACAGAGTTCTACATGGAATTTAATCACTGACTCCAACTGATCCCAACTGACCCAGACAATAAACAGCACTGCAAACATCATTATTTATCAACCAATATCCACAAATGGATATTCATTTTGGAAGATTGCTTCCAACCCCTGTTTTCGCTGCTTTCAGCAAATGATACACAAGCATTATTCTGGGTCAGGGGCATGGAAGAGTACATGTTTTAAGATTGTAGTTATGCGGTAGCTTGGGTTATAAAAGCTGATTACATAGGAAATCCAAGGCAGGTAAGATTGATTGTTACATTGTTCTCTTAATGGCGGGTTAAACAAACAGGCCAAGTACTCAGTAGGATAGCAGTCTTTAGTCCTTAGCAACTTCAAGATGTATTATTAACTCTGGTAGAGAATCCAGGAAAAGTTCCAGTGTAGTGCTATTTCATTTGTATTTTAATAAATAAAGATCACCTGAAGATCAGAGGGTAGAACAGCCACCCTGGTCAATGATGACACACACCTTTAGTCTCAGTAGCCTTTCTGTTTCACCATGGAAACCGGGCGGCAGTGGTGCACGCCTTTAATCCCAGCACGAGAGAGGCATATAAGACAGGAGCAGACAGCTCTCAAACGCAGTCTCATTCTGCGGATTCTTGGAGGCAGGGTCGCCATTTTGAACTGAGGTAGAGTTAAGAGCCAATGGCTAGCTGTTTTGCTTTTCTGACCTTCAGGTTGAACCTCAATGTCTTGTCTCTGGGTTTTTATTAATCGTGCTACATTCCAGTCTCTTAGGACACAAGAGATACTTTTATCACGAATGCATTTCCACAAGAAGATAGTGTTGGATCTCTGGGGATGGAGCTCCATATGGCTGTGAGGTACCTTGTGGGCACTGGGAATGGGACCTAGGTCCTCTTTAAGAGCAGCAAGGACTGAGCCATCTCTCCAGTCTCTGAGCTTCACAGTTGAAACCACAAGCATTCTCATTAATGTACAAGGATAAGCCTGTAAAATCCCAAGGACAAACCCTGTACACGGGTGATGTTTGTGACTTCACGGATGGAAGGACTCCCACGTTCCCACAGGACAGCAATGGGGAGAAGGATTCCAAGGCTGGTCTCTGTATCAGTGCCCCCAGCCTTTAACTCATTTCCAGCTGCATACCTGGCACTCCACAAGATGTTGCAATGAGCTGCTCATTCAACACTTTCTATATTAAATACGTCATCCAAATATTGTCCCTTGTGTTTGTCCCAGTATTTTTAATGACACAATAATCTTTTTTTCACAAGTCAAGGTCAAGAACTAATCAAAAGTACATTAAATGACTGCCTAACTTGTCATGCCCTAACAGTAAATTGTCTGCCACACGATGAAGCATCCTTGAAAACTGTTTTGATTTCCAACTTCTGTTTCCCTGACACCACTTTTATTTGGTCACAAATTACTTTTGAATTATTTGAGTTATCAAAAAGTCATGAAGAATCTCTTCAAATGGGTGTTTTATTCTAAATAAACAACCAAACTTTTCTGTTATTTATTAACTACATGTGAATGCTCTCAAAGCCTTGAATGCTCACTCACTAGCTCATTTCCTCAGAATTAATGGTCCAGTGGTCTAATCATAAAACACTGGGGTAAGCATCTGTTCTACTTTTCAAAAGCCGAGATGGACAAATTATTTTATGTACTGATAAACAGTGTAGGATTATGGCAGTCTGATTTTATAGACAGTGACACATACGTACTACATTTGATAGGGCAATAGGCAGCTATTCTGTGTGATGGAAGGAATCATTAGGGTGAAAACATTTGATAGGGCAATAGGCAGCTATTCTGTGTGATAGGAGGAATCATTAGGGTGAAAACCCATGGAAGTAAGAGAGGAAGTATTTAGAAGGACAAATTTTAGCATGTTTAACCAACAGAAAGAAGATGAATGGAGTAGAATTTTTTTCTGAGGTAACATTGCCTAAGCAGAAAAAAGAAACACCAAGGAAGATATGAAGGAGCATCCTGTAGGGAATCACCAGCAATAAATACATTTTAGGGCTTGGGGATCTGTATGAGAGTTTCCGATATGACATAGACATTACATCAAAAGGTGACACTAACTTCTGAGAGAAGAGTGCTGACTAGCAACTGTTCCGAGATGACTTATGACAGATTGTGAGATTCCTTCCTTCACTTCAGTTATATTAGATCACTTCTGCCTATTCAACTTTTGATAGTCATTCTCCAAAACAAGAAGGACTTTCTGAGTTTTGTTTTTGAACGAACAACACTTAATAGTAACCACAGATGCAAACATGAGAAGGTAGCAACCCTATTGAGGCTGTGTTGTTTCTCAGCAGAGGTTGCTGAGCCTGGAGAACTACGCTACTATGATTCCTTGTGTGGCAAATAAGTTTTTCAATATATTTTATATATACCTATTAGCCTTCTTTCCCTCAACTCCCTCTTGTGATAGTGTATACAGAAAGTGTGTACCATATGTTCTTTGGTCTCTAGCACCTGTGGGTTCCACATCTGAGGATCCAACCAACCAGGAATTGAAATACTTGTAAAACATATATCTGTACAGTGGCATAGTAGTTTGAATGAAAATGACCCCCATAGGCTCATAGGGAGTGGCATTATTTGAAAATATTAGGATGTGTGGCCTTGTTGGAATAGGTGTGACTTTATTGTAGAAAGAAGGACAGCGAGGGTGGGTTGTGAGTTTCAGAAGGTCAAGCCAGGCCCAGTCTCTCTCTCTTATTTCCTGCTGTGTACAGACTGGGATGTAGGCCTCTCAGCTCCTTCTCCAGGACTATGTCTACCTGTGTGTCACCATGCTCTCTACCACGACAAAAATGGCCGAAATCTCTGAACTGTAAGCTAGCCCCAATTAAATGTTTTCGTTTATCAGAGTTGCTGTGGTCATGGTGTCTCTTCACAGCAACAGAACTCTGACTAAGAAGGAGGAGATACAAATTCAGTGTAACCAAATAGTACATCGCATTTAAACTGCATCATGGATTGCTAAATTTCATAAGCCTCTTGCTCTTCACTCGACTAGGAATGGTGCCCTAGAAAGAAGATACATAAGAAAGATTTTTGCCAGTTTCACATGCAAAAGCTACTGTAATTGTGGTAGAATGTGGCCAGGTCTATCTCAATCTAGCAGCCAAACGTGGAGTCATATGCAATATTGATGTGTTTTGGAGGTATGAAAAATCCAATATTGAGTGGGTTCTGGACTTTCCCCATGGTTTCAGGGAGTCATAAAGGCCATGCAATGTGTGTCAGGGTTGGAGTTACTTAAAGGAGGGCATCAAAGGCCATTGAATGAAACTCCAATGGTGAAGCGTGGATGGGGGTAGAGATATTCAGATGTTAGAGACACCATGGTCATAAGACATCTGCCAAGAAGGAGTGAATATAGAGTGTTGAGTAAACCTAAGAGAGATTCACATGTTGCAGGCAGCAAAGGGAGAGGGGCAGAAGCTTTCAATTTCCTTGAAACTGAAACCCCAGGAGCTAGAAATGAAGCTACAGGATTTGGTGTTTTCCCTAATTGTTGGCTTTTTAGTCTTGTTTGGCTCTCTCTCTCTCTCTCTCTCTCTCTCTCTCTCTCTCTCTCTCTCTCTCTCTCTCCCTCTCCCTCTCCCTCTCCCTCTCACTCTCCCCTCCCTCCCTCCCTCCCTCCCTCCCTCCCTCCTTCTCTCTCTCTCTCTCTCTCTCTCTCTCTCTCTCTCTCTCTCCTTTTACTTGTAATAAGTATGTCACTTATTTTTGTTGCTTTAATTTTAGAGTGATAGTCAAAGTTGCAAAGATTTCATTGAGTCTCAAAAGAGATTTTTGAATTTGGGCAGAGCATGGTGGTTTGAATGAGGATGTCATGCCTAGGTTCAAGCGTATGATCCCTAGCTGGCACTGCTGTTCGCAGAGGTTATGTAACAAGTGGAGCCTTTCTGGAGGAAGTACATCACTAGGGCGGGCATTATAGCCTTACCCACTTCCTATCCTCTTCTTTTGTGTTTAGTATGTGAATGAAAATATTATTAACTAGCTTCTACATGTATGTGTTTCCTAGACTAAAAAACAATGTTCTGTGCAATCCTATTAAGATAGGTAATATTTTTTTTTCAAATTAATGGATGATAGTGTCGGCAGAAGCATTGCATGGCAAACTACCACTCATCCAGTTACATTGTGCCTGACCTTCTCTGTGAAGTATCAGCCCAATTTCCTCTCCCACAATGGAAATGGTCCAAGTGTAATTGATGTGCTATCAGGTACATGGATGATCACCTGCTGCTCAGTATTGGTGCCTATGTTCACAGACTGTGCTGGTAGGGTCCAGGCCTAAATAAAAGACAATCTATCATTTCAAAGTAGAAGACTTCACCAGGACAAATACTGGGTCACATGTAGAAGTCACGTAAATTTGAGGTTAGAACACATATTTTTCACATTAGAGGCCCACCATCCATCCCACTGATGGAATAGTCCATGTTGTAGTCTCTTGGAAACTCAGGGGAGACTCTTCTCCTATACAGTTTTCCTTAAGTAAAAAACCACTGCAGTGTGGCCCCATCACAGGTCTGCTGGAAGTCACTATATTCCTGGTGCAGATGGAGCAAGGGGTCCGTGTGCTCTTGATGTCAAGTTCTCATTGCATGTCTGGGTTTAGATAGGTCACAATAAAATAAAACATACATAGTACACTTAGACAAAAGAATGTTTGGATATTGTATGCATAGTAAATTTAAGGAAGACAAGTCTATTATCCATATCCATACAGGATTTCCATGGAAACCATAGAGAAAGTCAAGATGAGTTATGGGCAAGTCAGCATATGTAGGGGCTCACTATATATGTTAAGATAACAACAAATCTCTCCCAGACAGCACACTGGCAGCAGGCAAGAAACTGTACCAAAGTGCATGAACTTGATGGGGCTGCTGTGGTTAGGGTGTGGCTTAGGTGTGTCCTCCAAAGTTTTACCTATTTGTAACATGTTCCACCCTGTGGTGATGTGATACCCTAAAGTCATGAGGTCTGGGTGGAGGCCATTAGGACATTGACCCATCGGCCAATGCTCTCTGAAGAAGACTTCCTCTCTGGCAATATGATGCCTTTTAACACCTACTCCTGGCCTGTCTGATGCAGCCAGGAAGTCTTCACCAGAAAGAAGGAAACTCAGGCTAAGCTACACACAACGTAAGTCCATTTTCTTTGTAAAGAAACCCCATCTCAGTTATTTTGTTGAAACAGAAAACAGACTAATAAAGGGAATTTATCTCTCTAGTGACCTCCTCATGCCCGGAAATCAACATAACATTTTCCAGGTAGTAGGTTCAGAAGGGTTTGTTTGAGTCGCACTGTGCCATGTATTTGCACACAGCCTTGGTGACTGGTTTGGAATAAGCAAGGCTGATTATTTAACTATTAAAACACATAGTATAAAACTGTAGGTCGGGAAGGGAAACATGATGTCTTCTGACATTGCCCCAACTTAACCCACAGGGTTTCCCTGAATACAGCATTGACACTAATGCCATAAACAAATTTGCTTTTTAATCTCCACTATTTTTTATCATATAATGTAACTGTCTTATTTGAAAATGTTGCTTTTTCTTTCCTTTATTTTTTTATTTTCATCTTTCCCTTTTATGTCCCCTTTCTTTTCTGCCATGTCCTCAGTTTCCCTTTCCTGTTTTCTTTGTGCTTCTGTCTGATGATGCTTTCTCTTTTTGTGTGCCATTAGACAGAGATCTACAGATATAGTGATGTGTTTTCCTGTGTATACATCTGTATCTACATATAAAGGAAGATGTCTTTTTGAGTGCAACCAAAGGAACTTGGCAAACCAGAGGTACCTCAGTGCAATTATGAGAATACAAGACCCCGAGTTTCTGAGTCAAGTAGGTACATGGTGTAGGTGCTGCCACACAAGCAGAGTCTCTATCGTTAGCTCAGTGATCCCCAGGGATGCATTAGGAATTGGATGGCAGTGTTGAATAGAAGAGCCTTCCGCAAGCACTGGATGCCATCTCCATTAATCATGCCTGTCTTTTCTTTATAATGATGAAGTAGAGAGATCTTAATTTGATGAAAGTGTTTGGGCTGATTTTTTTCTCCATAAGCAAACGATTAAATATTAAATCAAATCCACACAGATTTGAGATGCATAGAGGATAGTCATGCTTATGGAATGAAGACCGTGAACTTAGGGAAGTTACGGCACAGTGGGCAGAGGGAGATTTTCTACATGAAGTGCAGCTCTCTTTAGAGATCTGGTTATGGGCAGTGCCCGGGGCTTTGGTGACTCCATTGCCTGCAGGTGTCTTTTGCCCTAGAGCTTAGTTGGGTACACTTGTTCATTACTTATTAAGAAAAGTCTTTCCCATTATTTATTCAGAAAGGTCTAGTAGGAAAGTTTCTGTATAAAGTGTAACTATGAGCTGACTATTGTGAGGAAACACTGTGACAGCTGTCCAATGTTATCCTTAAAAAAACAAGACATAATTATACGATAAAACGTGACTTTTTCGTATTTTTTTGTTTAAAGACATGCTTTTAATAGAAAATTTATATGGGCTCAAGATAAAAAAAAAGTCAAATACTCCTGACTTTCATCATAACTCCCGAGAGAGTTGTTGTGGACTTTTTCTTGTGTTTCTAGAAGTCACACTATATATGTGGATCCCCTGCTTTCACTTACTATGCTTTGACATCTCTCTATCATGAAAACTAAGGGATTATTATATCCAACTCTCATAAAATTCCTACAGTGGTTTTTCTCATAGTTTATTTAACAAGTGCCTTGCTGATACACAGTCAAGTCTCCCTTAAATTTTTACTTACATAAAATGTTGCATTAAACAATCTTGCATTTTACCTAATATAATGAGTAGATATATAAAGCAAAATTTTCACACGTGGAACAGTGGAATATCTGCATATGCATATTTTAAATTTTGGTAAGAAGCCAAATGTTCAAGGGAAGGTGGCTAACATACTGTTGTATCCAGTGCTTAATGGGTTTGTAACATGTTTCCCTGCTTGGAAACTTACCTTAGTTCCATCTTATTGTAAATGAACTGAACAGATTTCCATATGATTGCTAATATTTCTATTGTTTTTTTCTGTAGTTTTAGAAAGTGAATAAACACAGTCTTAGCTTTCAGTACCACAATGCCTTCTTAATTTCTGTCAGTGTTAGTAGCTTCTAATGGCTCTTCAGTTAATACCCCCTAGTCATTTCTAACAGTTCAGAATTGGGCTAATATGGGCTTATTCAGAAAAAACTTATAAGGAACAAAGAAGGATGAGATATGGAGAAGGGAGAATGATAAAGAGAAACCTTCATGAAAACCTGGTCTCCTGAACTGCACAACTCCTGAAACAGATTTTGAACGTGTCTGAGTGACTGGCAGTAGCTCCAGCACCCAAGAATGAAGACATTTCCCATGTTCCACTTTAACAGCCTCCTTGAAAACGAGCAAGGCAAATGCCTGTGTTTCCAAGTCTCTCATCTATGCCATTGCTGTTGCTTACCTGGTAGGATGGCCCCCTTTGCCAGCTTCCTTCCTTCCCTGTGCAGATTGAGTGTCACATAGCAGGTGGGTGGGCTTCGCTTCTAAGAGTTGGTTTCTTTTCAGACTGGGACTTTTTTTTTCTTTACTTTCAGCACATGAAATGACACCCTCTGCCCTGTTTAGACGTCAGGACTGTGAAAGTATACTAATGGGGACTCATACAGGAAAAAAAAAAACTACTTTCTTATTTTAATTCCACCTTTTAGAAGGAACACCTTTTATTCATCTGTCTCCATTTCTAAAAACAACAAATTAAGAAAAAGGCGTTCTTTTAAACCCACTAGGACATGCCAATCATTATGACGCCACACCTTCTACATCACTCACTGGTCTGTACTTGAAGGAGGTGGGGCTACTACACAGAAGAGCTGTGATCCACAGGAGAGGAAGGGACCATGGGGAATTTTCAAAACAAGGAAATAGAGTGTTGAACCTTCTTTTAAAATAGGAGAGGACTCTCATTTTCCTTGTTCATCCAGAAGGATTATGTATAGATCAGGACAAGGCCACTGATTCTGCATTAGAAAATAGCCCCAGTCCCAGGGCTCTTTAAGTCTATGCAAAGGTAAGACCCTCAGTCAGAAAAGCATCCTGTGAGCAATGAATGAGGACACACTGGTCTGCCTTCAGTTTTTCACGTGGCCTAAATGCATGTTCTCTCTCTCTCTCTCTCTCTCTCTCTCTCTCTCTCTCTCTCTCTCTCTCTCTCTCTCTCTCTCTGCCATTAATAGGATTTGGGTGCCCACAATAGACCTGTGAACTCATGAATGATCTTGAAGTTCAAGTTCATTGGACTGTATGTTTAAGAAATACTTTATTCTTCTTTGTTCTTTTCCTACCACTTCAGGCAAATTAATCAGCTGTCTTGTATGTGTTTTTCTATTAACACAGTATGTCACACTGGGCAGAAGAAAAGCTACATACCTTGTCATAAAATGTCCCTGCCTTTTCAGTTTACAGAAAAAGAAGTTTGCAGTTACTCTTTTGTGAAATACTAGAGTCATCAAAAGGAAAGGTAATAAGTGAATTACTTAGCAGCAACGAGAGAAATAAGTCAGTAGTATTTTAATAATTCTATCTGCACAGCGAACACAAAATAATAGGTTTCTGTTGAATGAATGAGATTCTTTGTTCACTGTGTTGATCGAGTGACAAAGGTGAGTGGGGGGAAATTGTTTTTGCAGAAATCTCCAAATCACTTAATTCATCTTGAAATGGAGTTTTCTTACAACAGGGTTCCTGAACTTTTGAAAAGTACTGCGGAAGCAAATCCTTGAGACATCAAGCAGCAAACTTCCCATGCTCCCTATTTTAGTCACTTCCTACATTCCGTGAGCAGGATGTGGGAGGAGAGGCCATTTCCCACTTATCTAATCTATCTCTAACCTTGGAAACCAAGGTTAAATTCAATTGCATTCTTGTCCACAGTCTGGCCGATAGCAATCCTTAGCCAAAGACACCGGCCTGTTCATTATTTTTCTTTGTGTGAGGCACCATCCTCTTCAGATAACCGTGATAAAGGACTAGATGAAAAACAGTTGGTGTCACCGTATCAAAAAATACCTGAAATTTTTCTAACTTGAGCAAAGAGAAACCATAATTAACCTCAGTACGGTATCATGCAAAAATGACTTTCTCTACCATACTAAAATTCTAAGCTAAAGGTTTAGCTAACAGTCATGCAATAAGCACAGACTTCATTCCTTCACATGCAAAGATGGCATTATCAGTCCTGGTGCCCTGGGCCTGTCACTTGACTTGTTGTCTACAAGGGAGGTATGTGGAATTTGTCACCAGTAACAGAAATGAGGAAGACCTAGGAAAACATACTTGGATTAAAATGAGTGAGCTTGTGAAAAGGAGCTTTTAATTTTACACAGTACATCTGTGTTCTTTGCCGGGCTCAGGGTACACAGAGCACCATAAAACAAGGATAGAAGGCTTAGCTATTTTCAGAGTTTGGAAGACTTGATCAGGTTTGCAGCATGTGCCGTGGTCTGAGAAGGGCTAAGCTTCTTGGAAAATGGGAGAGAGCCATTTTCTTTCCCTGCACTTCCTCCATTGTCTCAGGCATCCCACACCTGCCTCTCGAGAAGTGCAATGACTAACCTGAGTTCCTGGGATTTCTCTTGCTCACTGGTTATTTTCCTGGGATACACATGAGAAAGAAAGGAAATGAGGAGTAACTGTTCAGCCAGAAATGGTGGACCTCAAGACCTGATGTGAGCTTGAGATGGGAGCAGACGATTTTCAGTCTCTCTCGGTGGGAGGAGTTATTGTGGTCACATGCCTCCACTGATTGAAAACGATCTCTGACAGGCAGTTCAACTGGAGCAGCCTCATTCTTCTGGAAGATGACATACACAGAAGGATCATTTAAGTCACATTAAGAATTAAAGTCCAATAGGATGTGGAAAACAATAACTTCATAGGAAGACGTAAGAGCATCAAAAAAAGAAAGAATTGCCCAGTGAGGTACAATAAGTTTAAATATAATTTATGCTTTAATTTAAGAATGATCATAAATGGTGTCTGCTAAATCCCAACTGGCTAAGGTTAATCTTCAACTGATGAAAATCTTATAGAACTCTCTTAACACATTGGAGATACCCTTAGGAAGAAGGTAAGGCCAATTTTATCTTCCTTCCTATTTAGAGGCATATACCATCTGTAGAAAAATCAATGTACTTCAGATACAAAATAGATTTCTGGATAAAAGCTCTGAGCAGTCATAATGAAACCTCAATGCAAAGTCTCTATTATTCCATGGCCAGGTTGGTGGATACGGACCCTATATTTTCTAAGTCCTTACAAAGAAGTACACTTTCTTCTTTAAACACAAATGATATTTGATAGAAGAATTAAGAATATCATCCAATTCGTTTCAACTTTTAGTCTTTAGACTTTGATTTATTTCTCTAAACTGATTTTTTAGCAAGAGAAAATGTTCAACGTAGTGTGTCTGTTGTTGTTTCTCCACACGAATTGGAAAGAAATTATTAGCAAGCTTTTTCAAACCGAGAGCTGGTCACTGAGGCTGATGTGGAGATGAAGTAACCATGGGTTGTAAAGGACTCCAGTTCCAAACATGGCAATTATGAAGGAGGAAGGCCAAAGAGGACCTTACAGAGACATGAAATATCTCCCTTTGTTGCTTCTAAGCATTTTCTAGTAGTCTTTATGGATCAGTCTGGCACTCAAAACTAGATGCGTGGTATTAAGAAGGATTAGCATCTCCCTTCTAGCATGCCTTGACACCTCAGCTAGTGGTAGGGTTCTAATCAGAAGATGTCTTGGAAGAGAGAAAGCACAGTGTCATCTTGTAGCAACTCATTGGAACATCAGCTTTTCCTTTGGAACTATCAGCTTTCATTACAATTAATCAATCTTATGTCTTGCGGTACATTCTAAGGTATGTAGTTCTTAGATATACTTGGATCCTATCACTCTCAGCTGTGAAGGTTGGTATATACAGTTAGCAGAATAGACTGCATTAGCCTGTAGATATTATTCTTAAGATGGGAATTATTGATGGCATGTATATTGACTTTGGAACCTAACACTTGGCCAGAGTGATTTACAATTATTAGATTTCATCATTCCTTTCTTAGGAGAAGCTATAAGAAAAGAAATCAGTAAGGACTATTTAGACATAAAAATGAAGTATAGGAATAAAAATTGTAAATCACGTCACTTGTCAATAGTTCCTTTAGATTTCACAGGGAAGAACAGGGCTTTGTTTTGTCAAAGAATTCAAGCCCTAAAGTGATTCCAAGGCTTACTCCAGGCCTTGACATTTGCTGTCGTTCACTTGCGTGACCGAGGGGAATGTGTCTATTTTATATTTTAGTTTATTCAGCTCTGAGACTAAGACAGAGTACGTGAGCATGATGCCAAGGTAAGACATCTTAAATGTATGCTGAATGTGAAAGGTGCCCCTATCATATAGTACTGAAGACATGTGTGAAAATATTCCTGGGTTATTGTCATAATTGTTGCACCATGTAGTCTTCCTTCCACTTTATAAATTTATCTCAGCTAGGTGAGAATTTTAAAAATCATGGTCTGAAAACCTAGGGGAATATTTTAGCACTTCTACTTTTATCATCGATATGAATATGGATATTGTTTTCTGTTCTTTGTAAATACACTTAGAACAAAAGGGAAAACACTAAAATCAAACAACTTTGCCTACAATAAAAGTAATCATTAAGTGAGACAGTCTCTTAAAGGCAAGGACAATTCCCAACAGCTGCATGCAATAGCCATTTGGCAGAGAAGTTGTAAAATTCCAGAAAGACAATTAGAAATGTTTTAATTCGTTAAACAATTTTCTCCTGCTTGATGCCTTGGCTGCACCTGTTACATCTTGCGACACTCAGGATTTGCTTTATGTGTGTCTGTAACACAGGAATGTCAGATGGCTTTCCACATTTGGCTTGTGAATGGGAATTTTGAGGACAGAAAACATGATGTCCTCCATCCCGTGAAACTTGGTGGGGAAAATGCTAAGGGTATTATGGTTGTTTTTCCTCTCCTCTCGGCTGGGTTTGTTTTAATTGGAAACAGGGCCTCTAGAGCACAGTTCGAATGAGTGACCGTGGAAAAGTAGTAGGATAGCTTGTATGGACCCTTGACAAAGGGGAGACTGCTCCCGCCATATTCGCTAGGCTGTCTATCCATGAAAAACTCAGAAGGTAACTCTTATTACCTCTTGTCCTACATCAATTCAACCTGGTTTCAGTATTTGCAGAATGTTGATGGTCTGGTTTTAATTTTAAGGAAGTCAGAGGTACCAGTGTGAACATCCCTGCAGTAGCATTGCCTCTGGCCCTCTGGTGTAAAGGAGGTCCTAGGAACAGGTCCTTTGTTGCATGAACTATCTACTCCAGCATCTTAGCATCCATGAAAATGCTCAGTTAAGGCCACCATCATGCGTATCTGTAGCTGACTTATTATAAAAGTTTATTTTAAACTCTAGACAGTCTTCAATATAAATAAAGACATTTTAGCTTGCTTTTTTCCTTTATTTTTTCTTAAACACAGCTCATATATTTTGGAGAGTCTAGTGTATTTTTTTAAAATTTTATTTCATGTCTATGTTATTTCCCTATATGTGTGCCTGTGTACTACTTGTGTGCCTGGTGCCCACAGAGGACAGAAGAGGGCATGAAATCCCCTTGAATTGGAGTCATAGGTGGTTGTGAGCCAACATACAGGCTCTGTGAATGGAGTCTGGGTCCTCTGGAAAAGCAGTTTGTGCTCTTTACCTCTGAGCTGTATCTCTAGCCTCAGAGAGAAGTTAACCATCAGGAGTTGATTAAGGGATGCTGTTACTCTCAATAGAAGTCCTGATAGAATCAAATCAGTCATGAATGAAATGGAAGCAACAATAAGACTATATATTCAAAGATTTTCATGAAAACATATAAAGTAATTTTTGATAAAAAAATCACAGCATTCATATGAAAAATAAGGACATTATTCTAAAGTAATAAAGCCCTTTACTAGTTCAGAATATTAGTCTAGTTCAGAATATTGATGCTCTTGTTTCTAAAATAAACAAATTTACTGTAGGTTCTTCATTTGTAGTTATTTATTTTTTAAGATTTAACTTTATTTTCTCTGCATGAGAGTTTGCCTGCATGAATGTATGTGTGCTACCTGTGCCGTGCGTGCCTGGCGCCACAGGGGGCAGAACAGTGTGTTAGATCTCCTGGCACCACAGTTCCAGATGTTGATGAGCCACTGTGGTGGTGCTGTGAACTGATTCCAGGTCCTCTGCAAGAGCAGCCAGCGCTTTAACAGCTGACCCATCTCTCCAGCTTCTGTTGTTCCTTCTTACCTTGAAGGCAATTCTTCTCAGTCTCAGTATACACACAAAAATATTCCATAAGAAAATGAAAATCTAAAACAATACAGAAAAATTGATTTTGTTATCACATGTATAATACTTTGACTCTGACAGATGGTTGGCAATCATACATTAACATCAGATAGCATGATTTGCGTGTATCTTAAGGAGAAAACTAAAATTTTTTCTTTTATTGGATTTTTGCAAAAAAAAAAACACCCTCAATTTAACCAGTGATGAATTAACCAATAAATTATTCTCATTAATTAGGTCCTCATGCTGAGAGTAAGATGGAAATGTCCGTCCACCTGCCACTCAGCAGCAGCACTCCTTGTCCACACGCTCTGCTCATGTATGCTTTATCTCTGCATTTGTCTTGTAGTCATGGTGAGCGTGTTGGTATACTTCGATGTGTACATGTAGTAAGACCTGTAAAGAAGTATTAAATAGACAGAACCTTTCTGCTACTGTATTTAACAACTACTAAAATTTACATGAAAACGATCTAGACTTACGTTCGATTTGTGAGTCTAGATATTTTAGTTGTTTCTTCTGTGAGAACCTCTCTTTAAAATGCTTCTTAAAACCACCCTAAGGGACAGCTGAAAGCGTCAAGGGAGAGTAAATGTTCATTAAGGGTGTGGCCCCTGGCAGGTGTATCAGGCTTCAGTTGATGGACACACACGAATTAGGCTTCTTTGATTACTAGACGACAACAACAACAACAACAAAAACATTAATTAGATAGGTGTGGATGGGTATGGGGTGGATTAGGGAGAAGTTAAGGGGAGGAACCATCTTGAGTATGATCAGAAAACATTGCATCATATTCTCAAATAATTAATAAATACTTAAAAAAAACCTATCCCAATGGGGTTGAGTTAGTGATAAGAAATGTAGTAGCCAGGGTGTAGAGTTAGGACTAAGATGGAATGTCAAGGTAGTTCTTTGATTTTTAGCTAACTGGGTAGAAGAGAAGCAGTTAACATTTTTTTGGAAAGGTTTTAAGTCTAGCTTTTAATGGCTGAGCCATCCCTCCAGCCCAAGAAGTTAAGGAAATGGAATGGCCAAAGGGGGAGAGGGATGGAGTGGGAAAGCAATGATGGAAAGATCGTGATAGAGTCACTATGAGGTTAGGAAGAAATGTGGTGCTAGGGAAATTCCCAATAATCCACAAGGATGACCCCAGCAAAGACTTCTACAATAGTGGAGAGGGAGCCCAAACTGTTCTTCCTTTTTAATCAGATTGGAGAACACCACACCTATCATAATAAAGCCTGATGGAACCAGATGCAGAGATCCACAACCAAGTACCAGGCCAAGTTCCAAGAATCCACTCAAAGAGAGGGAGGAGGGAATATATGAGCAAGGGAGGTCAAGATCACGATGGAGAAATAAATTTACAGAGACAGTTGAACCAAGCTCATGGAAATCCATGAACTCTAGACAGACAGTTGTGGAGCCTCCATGGTACCAAACTAAGCCCTCCATATGTGGGAGACATTATTGAAGTGTAGACTATCTGTGAGGCACCTAGAAGTAGGACCAGGATCTATCCTTGGTGCATGAGCTAGCTTATTGGAGCTCATTCCCTATAGTGTGGGATGCTACGTTCGACCATAATGCAGGGAAGAAGGGCTTGGTCCTGCCACAACTTAATGTGCCAGACTTTGTTGACTTACCATAAGAGTGGGAGGAGTGGATGGGCTGGGAGGTAGGGGGTGGGAGGGAGAACTGTGAATATAATGTAAAATAAAATTTAAAAAATAAATTAAATTTTTGGTAGGATGCCAAGGGAAGATCATTAATATAACTGTATATTAGCCCCATTTCTCCTTGCTGTTATAGGATACCTAATAAAAGAAATTTAAATAAATAACAGTTTATTTTGGTGTACAACTTTAGGCTAGTTTAGCACATGCAGTGACCAGAATGGAACAGTTCTAACTGTTTGATGGCAAATCCATCAGGCATTGAATCCTTAGCCAGATAGCAGAGAATGATCACTGTTGGTGTTGAACCCCAGTTTTATTGAGTCTGGGACCCCAGTTCCTGAAATGATGACATCCATGCCAAATTCTGTCTTCAGTGAAAATTTTTTTCAAAACCACCTCATAGACACATTCACTGATGTATTTTCATGGCGATTCTAAATCTAGTCAAGTTGACAGAGAATATTAACCATCAGAACTCCATCCCATCTTAATCTGACAGACAAGCACATCATTTTAATCATAGCATTCCACTTCATCACCCTTAAAGTTTCATTCTCATTTCATAATGCAATATGCATTTAGTCCACCTCTAAAACCCCTGAAACTCTTTAATAGTCTAAATACTGAATGATAAGAACACAGCAAGAAGAGACCAGACCAAAACAGTAACTATACACAGCAGGATAATTTCTAAGTCCTTCAGTTCCGTGTCTAACATTGGGGATGTTGATGGAATCATCTAGACTCTGATGAACATTTCTCCATCTCAGCTGCCTATAGCACATGTCATCTTAAGTTTGCTTTACTCTGTGCCTCCAGTTCTCCTCTGTAGGCAGAAGTTTGTGTCCTGCAAGCCACCCTAACTATCCACCACTATTAATTTTAAATGATTGGCTAATAGCTCAGGATTTTTACTAGCAAACTCTTGCATTTAAATTAACTCATTTTTTTTCGTTTATGCTCTGACACATGCCTTGGTACCTTTTCTCATATGGAATGCCCATCTTGCTTTTCTCTGTGTCTGCTGGAGATTCCACTGACTCTGCCCTTTTTCATCCCAGCATCCTTAGTTTGATTGCTCCTCCTATACTTTCTACCTGGATGCTGGCCAGTCAGCTTTTTTATTAAACCACTTCAAGTGACAAATCTTTACAGTATACCAAAGGATTATTCTACAGTATTCTTTAGGGAGAATTCGCCAGTGCTGGCATTTCCAAGGTCTTGGGGTTTCCACTGTAACTTAGGCTCATATTTCTAGCATCATATAATGACCTATCATGACCTTATTGGAGGGATTTTGATACTATGACTTATTGCTTGGCCTCAGCAACATTTTATAACCTTGTTGCAAGCCTTTATTGAGTCCCTCATCCTTGCATCTTTCATGCTCATGAAACTGGTACCACAAGTATGATGCTGTCAACTTGAGTCTGGCTCCCTTGGACCACAGTTGAAGTGACCTATATTATCTATCTTCAAGGATGACCTTGGAGAGACATTTCCCTAGACAGTGTTCTTTTTCCTTCAAGTTTTCTTCTCCCAAATGATTTTGCATTTTCACATGCTGGATTTTTCAATGGGTAGGGTCTAGTGTTCAGGTCACATTTTGTATTGTTACAGCTAAGAACTAAAACTTGATGCTTACCTTTACTGTGCTAATTTCTCTAATAGTTACAGATACTTGGTCTATACCTTCACTATCTGCAATTTGAAACTTGCTCATTCTTCTTTCCTTGCCAAACTTTACATTTTTCATATCTTATTGCAATTTCTTTTTTATGAAAG
Source organism: Arvicola amphibius (assembly GCF_903992535.2). Classification (NCBI taxonomy): domain Eukaryota; kingdom Metazoa; phylum Chordata; class Mammalia; order Rodentia; family Cricetidae; genus Arvicola; species Arvicola amphibius. The sequence goes on along the minus strand of NC_052060.1, from coordinate 43,802,610 downwards.
GCATGAATAATATCGATGAATGATAAGCATGCCACAGTGTGAATGCTTTCTTTTCTTAAAATTTCTGTCAGGAAGTATTAGTCTTTATGCTACTTTTGCAGTCAAACTCATAAAGCTTTCAGGACGCAGGCAGGATGAAGCCAAATTCCTCTCCAGAGCAGAACATGAATGTCCTCTCCAGGTCCCCATAGAGCCATTGCTTCTCTCTATAGCCTCAGGAGCTGGGGACACTCTCTGGAAATCTTTCGTCCTCATAGTTTTCCAATTTGTCATCAGAATGTCCCAAACAGCTCTTTTTACATCATTCAAGTGCTTCTTTAGTATAAAGTCTTCTACACTCTTTCTAAAAACCAGCCCTCAAAACGTCTGAGCTATGTGGTCAAGTTTATCATGGCAATGACCCCATTCTCAGGTTTTCCCTGTTTGTTGCTTTTCTTGTTGTGAAAATATCTGACAAAAACATAAACACACTTTACAAAAGGAAGGATTTATTTTAGCTCACAATTTGAGGAAGAAGGTGTGGTGGAGAGAGTGAGTTTTTCTGTGACAACGGGGACATCAGGCATCAGCCAGCTTGTCACATTTTGTCCACAGATCAGAAAAGAAAGAAAAGAAAAAAAAAGGCATAACCAGCATTCAGTTCATTGCTTTTCATTTACTCTGGGAACCCAGCCCATGGGATGATACCACTTATGTTCAAGATAGGTATCTTCTCCTTAGTTAACCCTGCCTGGAAATCCTCTCATAGATACACCCAGGTTTATGTTTCCATGGTGACTCTAAATCCAGATAAATTGATTTTGAAGATTAACTATAACAGACCGCACGAACATTTTGTATCCATGGATATTAGAAAGACTTAATCTGCACTGCAGTTTATCCATTTTGTTCAGTCACTTAATAGTTGTTGAGACTCTTCTTTGAACCAGGCATTCCAGAAAAAGAAAAATCCCTATCTTCATAGAATTTGCATTTTAACAGTATGGGCATAATATGCAAATCAACGAACTATTTAATACTATCTATTTGTAAGAATGCATAAATTCAATTATAAAACCCTGCAATGTGCAGTTGGGATTAAAGAATGTTAGGACTGTGCATAGGGTGAGTGAAGAAAAAGTGCTGAGAAAACACGATTTGTACAAAAGTCTAAATGCAGCAAAGAGAAGAGCTGCAAGGTTATCTGAGTGCTGGGTACTGCAACAGTGTTCTCACAGAGGAAACCCTGGCTTTCCCAGTGCTGGGCGGGATCCAGCTTCATGTTCAAAGTCCAACAAGCAAAGCCAAATTGGGTAAGTTAGGTGAGTGAAGGCTGACTGAGGGTAGGATTCAGAAATAATATCAATTAGAATTTAGGGGCCATTTTCATGACTGTGGAATTTCTTAGAGTTAGATAGGGAGCAATCTCAGTGGGAAAAAATATGTGCTAGGGTCTAACTTTTATTTTAAAAGAATTCGTCTGTATCCTGTCTGTAGGGACATCTAGATGAGAGACTGAGCAGCAGTCCACAGCTAGTGACTCCAAGGACAGAAGAGAAGCTGGGGTCATGGCCAACGTGATAATGGCAGTCAGATGGACAGACAGACTTTTGAAAATGGAGCTCTGTGCATCTATTTTTGCAACATGTTAGGTCAGCAAGGCTCAGTTCTTTTGGCTCTAAGGAAGTACAGTTTCCTGGAAAATCTTTATTACCTAATTAAGCAGGGGAAAAGACTTTCAAGTGGTCTCCGAGTCTCTACTCACTTCGCCATCCTCAGGCTAACTGGAATGCCAGGACTCAGCAACTCTGTGGGATGACCAGGTAGACCCAAACAATGATTGTTTCTTCCATGTTCACGTAGGAATGTTGTCCTTGGCACAGTGGACTTCCAGTAGCTAAAGGCTCATTTCCTTAGGTCAACACACCATCTGGCTGTGAACAAAGGCTTTCCTGATCAACCTCAAGACACGGTATGAGGCGCTTGGGAAGGTGAAGCACAGAGCTCTGGAAACCCAATGGGATACTGAATACAGGCTTAGTGCAGAGCTAGTGCTTTTCAGTCCTGATTGCCTCAAACTTTAGATGCAAAGCTAACACTAAGTAGCAACCATAAACACAAGACTTACAGTTCTCCAGAAGATCACAGAACCTTCTGTTCTCACACAGAAAGCAGTATTGCTCAATAGTAGTGAGAGCAGATTAATGTGCAAATGTCTGCAATGACATAATTGCTTTCTTCACTGGCAACCCATGTTATATCTAAGGTTTCACTTCTATTCCCTAATATTTATATGTGGATAGCTTGAATCTCTGTTCCTAATTTTAAATTCTTTAAGAGAAAGTACTACATAGTGGATAGTTTTGCTCTTTTCACACACTTTTGGCCTTATATGTATTTTACACAGCTTAGACATTTATGTATACATCTTGTGTATCTTAAACAACTTACACATCTTTCCATTTTTCAAAGTCAAATGAGATCATGTGTATTTGAGATTACTCATAAACAACAAAACACCCAGAGATCTGATGTGGGATTCTTCTCTGTATGCTATGAACATATTTTATTACTATTGGTTAAAGAAGAAGCTACTTTGGCTTATGAGAGGGCAGAATAGAACTAGGCGAGAAATCCAATCAGATATAGAGGAGGAAAGATGGTGAAGTCAGAGAGATGCCATGTAGCTGCCAAAAGGAGAATGCTATGCCAAAGCCTTACTGGTAGGCCACAGCCTTGTAGTAATGCACAGATGAATAGAAATGGCTTAATTTAAGATGTCAGAGCTAGTTAGGAATACGCCTAAGCTATAGGCAAACAGTGCTGTAATTAATATAGTTTCTGTGTAATTACTTGGGTCTGGGTGTCTGGGAAACAAACAAGCAGTCTCTGCTTATAGATATCCTAACACCATCACTGCAGTCTTCTTGGTGATGCATGGGCATGAGAATTTCCTTCTCAGCGTTCATTTGTGCAGAATGGTGGAGATAGTGTGAGCAGGATTGTAGGCAGAATATAGAGGTGGTGCAAAGAGGAGCCACATATTGTACCTACAAGGTCAGGTACAAGTGGCACAAAGTCAGCCAAAACAACAACTATGTGTCAAACACCTTGCCTACCCCATCTACATTTTCACTCCTCAGGTCTATGTTCCTGGGCGTGCTAACAATAGATGTTTGCCATATGTACAGGAATGCTGTAAAACATTTGCTAAGTAATGAAAACCAGTCTTAGAAAAAAACCACTTATGAGTGAGTACATGTCATAATTGTCTTTCTGGGGCTGGACTACCTCACTCAAATGATGTTTCCTAGCTCCATCCATTAGCCTGCAAAATTCAAGATGTCATTATTTTTCTTCCTGCTGTGTGATACTCCATTGTGTAAATGTTATTAAACATAAAGTAAAGAAAAGCAGACCACAAATCACAATCCCAGAGAACCTAGACAACAATGAGGACGCTAAGAGAGACAGACATGGATCTAATGTACATGGGAAGTAGAAAAAGACAAGATCCCCTGAGTAAATTGGGAGCATGGGGACTTTGGGGGAGGGTAAAAGGGAAGGGGAGAGGTAGGGAGGGGAGCAGAAAAAAATGTAGAGCTCAATAAAAATCAATAAAAAATAAAATAAAACCAGTCTTAGATGTTAAATATTCCAACTATAAGCAAAGATTTCTTGCTATGAAAAGTTATGTTCTTATATAACCGCCACACAATGCAACCGTGTCATGTCATAAGCACTAATTTTGAAGCTAGCTGTGTGCAATAGATTTGTATATGTTTGCAATTGTTTCAGGAAAATAGTTTTGCTACAAGTTATCCGTGCGCTTGTTGTAACATACTCAGGATATGTACATTGTTTGGTCTCTGTTACCAGTTGTCAAACAGATTCTTTCATTATCATCCTAAGAAGCACCCAAATATGTCATATGAGTTATAACAGAACACAAAAGACCTCTTTAAAGGAATGTAGTGATAGGAGTTTTTGGTAGTTTGATGCTTAACTTAAATATTGAAAATTATAACCTTCCCACTTTAACAGTTTCCATTATATTTTAAAATGCTTCATGCACTATATTTTAGTTAAAATACAATACATTCATCATAAATATGGTTCTACTAACATGCTTACATGTATATTCTAATGGCATAATTATGGCAATAAAATTCTTTGTATTGACTTTACTCTCTTTTCCATTGAATAAAATTCTTAATCTTTTATTATCCTCTTTTATGTATAGAGTTTGGACAATTGCTTGAAATAAATATAAATATGACATAGAAAGAGAACATTGCATTATTTCAGAGCAAGAATATACAGTTACATTATTAATAAGGCTGTGAGTTCAAGAGGAAGAAAAATGCCATTAAGAAATAATACTTTTTCACTATGTAGCTCTTGAAAGTCCTATAATAAAATGAATACCTAGAGTGTAATTCAACATTTATACAGTAATGTAGTGTTCAGCATTGTAAAGTTGATACTGAATTAGAAAACCCTTGCTGAGTCCCTACTCTAACATATCAATGCTTCATTTGGCTTTTCATTTGTGCGTAAAACTTTATCATTCCCAAAACACCGAAATTATATTTTTCAGACTCATTTTTTGCAGTACATTCTTAAGGAAGCATTTTTGGAACACAAAACCAACCTTAACTCACACAAACAAATGTGTGCAACTTCCTTGGGAAAGGTTTGTTGCTTAAATTGTTTGTGAGGGAAGTAATTGGTTTTTCTTGGCAGATTTGGCAAACATAACGAAGTCTTGATTGTCTTATCTGAAGGTCATGTCCTTCTCAGGAATCATCAGTGCATAGCACAGATTTAGTTCAATTCAAGCTGCCCTGTGATTCTTTTACAATGTGGTTGTCAGATGCAACCAAATGGTTTTACTATCATAAATTACACACAGTGGTAAACTATAAGCCAACAATATGTATCTATATGTATACATAAGTAGTTACATAAATAGGTAATAAAAAGATAAGATATATCTTTATAAGAAATTAATCAGGCAGTAAGAAAGGCATTAATAATATTATCCCTGGTGGATGTAGGGAGCTAGGACCATTAACTGCTCTTCCAGAAGACACAAGTTCAATTCCCAGTACCATAGGGACAGTCATAACCATATGTAAATTCATCTCAGGAGCCCTGATGCCTGATGCTGGCCTTCCTAAACAGTGGGCACGCATGTGTGCACAGACACACATGCAGTCACAATGTCCATACACACAAATACAATGAAAAAAATTTCTCCACTGACTTCCCATTTCTGTTATTTCCACCAAAATTTCTTCATTAATTCTTGATTTCTGAAAATTTGAGACTTGATTCAAAAGTTTTTATTTCACTGTTTGTCATGAATTAAGGCATAATTTGAAAGCAAAATAGAAATTCAAATAAGAGTATTGTATGATTTCTCAATAGGTTAGAATATGAGAAACAATCTAAAAGTTTAATGTATCACTAATTCAAAATTATTTTTATATTTTCACTAGAGAAAATCTACAGGGAATTTTACCGTGAAGCATTTGTTGGTAATGTGTGCAATAAAAACAATGAAAAATGTATCTATTTAGAAACTTTTCTGAGAAATGAAGAGACAGCTCAGTGCTTAAGAACACTTGTCTGCTCTCTTCCAAAGAACCCAAGTTTGGTTCCCAGAATCGAGGTAGAGTGGCTTTTAACTGCCTGCAGCTCTAATGCATGGGTTTCCAACTTCCTCTTCTCAACCTGTGTATCTACACTTACAACCTGGGTGTCTACATTTACCAAACTGGCTATCCACAGTTACTAACCTGAGTATCTACACTTATCAGCCTGGGTATCTGTATTTATCAACCTGGGTATTCATACTTGCCAACCTGGGTATCTACACTTACAACCCAGGAATGAATTCACACTTACCAACCTGGATATGCCCACTTACAAACCTGGGTATCTACACTTGTCAGCCTGGGTATCCACATTTATCAACCTGAATTTCCACACTTCCCAACCTGGGTATCCACACTCACATATACCTATGCTTGTAATTAAAAATCAATCTTCAAAAACCTCTTTGCAATTTATGTTGATTAAGTAGTTGATATTGTTATTATTATTGTTATCAATTCAAGTTAGTACCATTGGAAACATAATGAATTGATATATATATATATATATAAATGGTAAATCTGGATTCAGTAATTTTATAATGTAGACATCTTTGATAAGTACAACACCCATGCCAAACTTGTGAAGAAACGTTGTTCAAATACATGTACATAGTGCTGGACAGTGACAGTCCTGAGAATGTTCCCCAGAGCTGGACTCATAAATGATATTATTACATTAGAGATGTGTTGGGAGGCCCTGCTGGTCAGAGGTTGCAGTGTGACATAGCTTATCAGCTCTCTTTGGATTTGGCACAATATGGAAGACCCCCCTGTCCCAATGAGGACTTCCTGCTGTCTACCTAACCTTATCTGGAGGATGTCTTTAGGCCTGGATGCCTGACTTATCTTAGGGATGACCCTTGACACAGTTCCCTGCAAATGCTCTTCCTCTGCTGCCCACATGGTAATTAAGCAATATGCTCTAGCTAGTTTTATAAGGCCATGTTACCACTAATCCAATTAAGGTAGGATAGGATAGGAGCCTGCCATCTAATGCAAATTGCAAATTAGGGTTTGCCACAGCTACCACCCCAATCCTATATATCCCCTATACACAGGAGTAAAGTTGAGTTGTCTCACTGAAGCTATCTCTTGCAGGGCTGTTTTACCATGTTCACAGACCATCCAAAGCTCCCTGTCACGGCCTCTGCTCCTTTGTCCTTGTGGACTAGTGGCACAGATCTCAAGGAAAAGGGGGACTCCACAGGGAGGCAGAGGACATGCCTGCAAAATTTAAGATGACACACAGATTCTTTAAGAAGGATAACTCATGTGATGGCAAATAGCTATGATTTAGAAAAGTCTTGGTAAAATGAAAAAAAAATAGCCAGAATCAAAATATGAAATTTAATAGAACTAAATATAAATCTAAAACTATGTGAAGAAATTGATTGTAAAAATTACATGAATCCAGAGCAGGAGAGATGACTCAGTGATTAAGAGTACTTGCTGCTCTTGAAGAAGACCCTGGTTTTGGTTCCCAGTACCTCCATGGCAGCTACAACCATCTGTAACTTCAGTTCCTGGGTTTACAGTGCCCTCATCTGACCTCTGCTGGTAATAGGCGTGATGGTGGTCCACATACATATATGCAAGCAAGAAAACAATTATTCACATAAAAATAAAAATATGTCAAAATTTACATAAAGCCACATTAAGGAGCTATTTTATTAAAAAATAAATAGAATTAAATGAATGAGAAGAAGTAACTTTATTCAGTCCGAGGGCATTCTTGATCTGTGCCGTGGGAAAACTAAAAGAAATCCATGCTGCAGTATTTAACACAATATGTCTAGTGCAGTTGAGTAAAATTGTATTCTGCATTGTGCTGGTCACACAGCAGCTTGGATATTATGTCTGATGTGACCACTGGACTGAAAAAGGTATATTCGTTAACTCAAGTCACTTAAGGAAGATCACGCTGTTAGTGGGCCTGTGGACTATTGCAGCTCTTATGGAAAGCAATATGGGGCTCCTTAAACAATGAAAGGCTGATCTACTATATGTGATTCAGAATCCACTGCTATGCAAATGGAGTGTTGCAGCAAAGTAGATTGAACTGAGGATCGCCATGGTAAGTGAAACATATTAGGCACAGCAGCAAGACAAAGACCACATGAGCACGCTGAGGTGGGATACTAGAGGCGCGGTCTTATACAAATAAGTTTAAAGTGGGTTGTTGGCTGGTAGAGGCTGAGGATTATGGAGTATAAACAAAGGGGAAAGGCTGATTGCTACAAATTAAGATGGAGAGAATAGAAGTTTGCTGTGATAATGGAAGTAAAACACAGATAGCAATAAAGCACTGAATGGATAGACACATAAATACTATATATCTGAAACAGCTACAAGAAAGGAATGGTAAATCCCTGAAGAGATAAATGTGCTGACTTTAACGTATATGATGAATAAATGCACTAAAAATCACTTTGCATCTACTATATGTATCTAATATATGTTTTATATTATCACATGTAATTCAAAATGAATTTATTTAAGCAATAAAAAAATCATACCAAAAGGAAATTGAGCGCAATGGTGATGAGTCTGGGCAGCAGGTCTCACTCTGACCTGCGCAATGAAGCACTCAGAATCTCTGGTTCTGCATAAGGAGATAATGAGGTTGGAAGGCAGACCCAATCGCTGATAGCAATTGTCCATGATAGCTCTTTATTATCTTGTACCATTACGTGGAGCCTCCTCTGTACAGTAAAAATGCAGGCAATGAGCAATGTAGTTAACATTAGTCTGTATTATTGCACATAAAATTGCTGATTTTTTTAAAATATTACAAACTGACCACTCCCCAAACAAAGGCACAGTTATACCAACAATCTCAAAGTATTCCCAGTTCTGTCTTTGTCAAGGATATTCACTCAATAAAGCTAAAATATTTAGTAAAAATTCCTGAGAAAGTTAAAAGATTCATTTTCTACTGAATAAAGTTCACAGAGTATAAAATGTTTGAAGATCACCTAACTTACCCTAAAACTCAGGAAGTTTCATGACATTGTTGTCCTTCAAGCATAAGGTGGGAGGTTATACTTCAAGGATATCCTGGGAGAACTTCCCCTTCGAGTTACAATGCCCTTAGGATGGCATTTCCTGCTGATGGTAAAGAATCCATCAGCTAACCTTTCCTTTAGTTGATATGGACACCAGCATTCTTTACAGAATAACTGAATGATTCTGAAGGATTCACCCACATAGATTATCAGGCTGTAGTTCTCTTATAACATGGGAAGGGAGAAACTGTTTAATAAAATAACTGAGGAACACATGGAGAATCTTGAATTTTTAAAAGTTACGTCTTGGTGCCAGCCGCGACTCTGAAGTCATTGAGAAAATAGCTTTGGGGGAAAACAATGGACAGTTTGGTCTCTCTTTTCCAACTCCTGGTAACGTTTGACCACACACAGCCATTCCCTAGGTGGAGTAAGTGTGAGGTGGGTAGACAAAGACTCACAGTGAATAAGTAGCTATTCTCTCAAAGACCGATGAGGAAAAAATACAAGAGGTAGAAGGATCACTTAAAATTTTTCTCTGGTGAAGAATACACGAAAGGAGTGCATTAAATGGCAGATTCTCTCTAGTATGAGTCCAGCCACAGCCAGTCACCAGGAAGCTCTCAGTGAAGCACAGTGTAAAAGGTAACCACATGTTTGGCTGCACACAAAACAAAATAAATCAAGCCAAAACAAAACAAGAAAGTATGTTTGGAGTTCAAGCCAAAGGGAAGGATTAAACTGTAATTCTGTTATAGGAGAACCCACAAATAGGCATTATATTTAATTTGGGAGCAGGATTATTTTAAGACACAGATACTGGTCTATATTTGGTTTACGAGAAAAGATGCCAAACAGGAAAGAGTTTAGAATCATGTCATAAAATGGACAGCTGAAGGAACTGAGGGAGCTCCACCTTTGGGGAACAGGAAAGCAGGTCCTAAGATAACTGAAAGATTCTTAGGTAAAACTACCATTTCTGTAGCCTCCAAAGTCTGAAGGGTGCCAAGTAGTGCTCACCCACAGGAGAATGAACCGTCTCATTGAGGAGGCTTTCTTCTGCCAGCTGTATCACACAGACACTGGATGATGGCAATTCAGATGAATGACAGATTCTAAATTTACATTTTATGCTTTAAAATGATAACTGTTCCCATGAGAGAGGGCCAATTTAACTCTAGAGAGTATTTGGTAATTCTGTTTATATACATACACATATATGTGTGTGTGTGTGTGTGTGTGTGTGTGTGTGTGTGTCTGTGCATATGCGTTTGGGTGTCCCCAGAAACCAGAAGAGGGTATTAGACTCTCTGAAATTAGAGTTTTAAGTGGTTGTGAGCTACCCATCCAGGATGCTGGGAGCTAAACTCTGGTCCTCTATAGTAAGTAGCAAATGCTCTTAACTGCTGAGCCATCTCTCCAGCTCTTGGTTCCCATTTTTTTAATAGTAATTTAAAATTAAGATCCTGGTAATATTCCATTTAATAATGATTCATTAAGGGCAATGCCACATTTTGAGGATCTTTCTGTTCGAAGGGTGTGAATGGTGAATATGCAAGGTATAATATGGTTTTGTGATTTAAGGTACCACATTAAAAAAATTCATGGTGGGCTGGAGAGATAGCTCAGTGGTTAAGAGCATTGCCTGCTCTTCCAAAGGTCCTGAGTTCAATTCCCGGCAACCACATGGTGGCTCACAACCATCTGTAATGACATCTGGTGCCCTCTTCTGGCCTGCAAACATACACACAGACAGAATATTGTATACATAATAAATAAATAAATATTTTTTAAAAAAATTCATGGTGATATCTTGAACCAGTGTATATTAAAGATATTTCAATCAAGTTACTAAGACTGAACACTTAGAATATTGCTATCTTTAGTGGAAGACACAAATTGTTTTTAACAAAGCTTTACGTATGAATAGCATAGTATTCAATGGAGGGATTTCAAAACTTTCTATTAGTTTAGGTAGAATAGAAACAACTAATGGGTGAAAATAACAATAAAGTTATATATTTATATGGATAACAATTATGGAATTAATATATGTACAAAAATAACATAATTATTATGTGAAAACTGATGATTTACTATTTTGAAAGCATTTTAGTACAAGCATTTTCAATTCGATTCCTTTTATGTTTTAATACATGAACCACACATAAGTATTTTTTGGCACAACAATATTTTTTATACTTTTCATCACACTTAAAAGTTTTCCAAAATATTCTTTAGATTATTAGATACCTTGAAGCCTTTCTAAAATGAAATTTCAGAGGGAACAAAGTCCAATTTTTTAGGTTGGTCTCAGAACTCTACGCAGAAAGATATAATTTATTTCCTATTCAGAATCTATTTTTTAAACTTATTGCTTTTTCTCATAACGGCACAATTGCGGAAAATCGGTCTGGGAATATCATCAGTTTTTATTCAGTGGGAAAATTCATAGCTATTTCAGAACAGTTGACACTGCCCTAATTCCTTTTCCTCCTTTCTCTGGAGCTAAGGGTTGACAGCTATGCTTCACACGAACACCTCATAACGACCACATTATCACCGTCGGATAACTTTCTATGATGATTTCTGTGTCCTTGCCACAGTGATCGCCATTAATTATTTTTGTAGATTTTTTTCTTTTTCATAGAAACAAAATGAACACCTCATAAGCATCCTGTGGAAAAATTGACACAAAGCAAACACACTTCACTATCATTAAAATTATAAATAGATCATTATCGGCATTTCAAAACACCCTCTCTTTTAACCTTAAACGCACGTCCCCCATAGGAAACTACCGTCTTGAACATTAGCAGCAGGAATTTGTTCTGTCTGTATGTTAATGGAGTAACAAATCTACATCTAGAGTTTGATGATTCTACCTAAATCTAGGTTTGCACAGTTCGTAAACATTGCAGCATATTGTTTCAATTAACTCACTGTTATCATAGACATCCCATGGCATAAATAACTTATTCACTTAGCTCTTATAGGGTACCTTGTTTCTATTAGTACTATTGGGAAATAGTATGTCTCTGAACCATCATAAATATATGTGTTTTTTTATCAATACATGTATGCATTCTGTTAAGTACACACATGTGCATGGAATTTCTAGGTCATACATACTTATACACTTAGCTTTGGTTTAGTAAATAACATTAAAAATATTTTCGTAAGTTTTACCAGTGTTTCTTCTCACAATAAATGTGGGGGTGCCTTGCACGCGTTCAAGCCTTGGTGCTCAAGTACATTACAGTCATTCTGTTGAAGGCAATGTAGTATACGTTTGTGTTTCAGCAATAAAGCCAACTGCCATTTTATTTGTCTACTAGCCTTTTGATTATTCTCTTTGGTGAAGTGAAGATATTATTTGAATAGCTGTAATTTGGTTATGATGGCTAATCTTGGTGTCAAGTTACCTGCACCCAGGATCAACTAAACCCCAAACATCTTGGCACAGCTGTGGAGGATTTTCTTGATTGGGTCATTTGAGATGTGACCACTCTGAACATGGATTACATGAGGTCAGAAGGCCCACCCTAAATCTTGCCCCAAATTACTGGTGGCAGGCTTTATAGGAGGATACACAAGAAGGAAGATTTTGATTCTTCCTTGACTTTGCCTGCACTGGAAAGTTTGTCTGCCCTGTTGTTCAGTCATTTCTCATTGGTATTGGAATCTACCTCTTTGGGATTCCAGTGTAGACTAGAGATCAGGGGCTTTCTATGACTCATGCACCAGACTGGGACTGCTCAGTCATTGAAATGTGTGGGCTGAAAAACTACTGGATAGATATTTTCTTTGGGAGACATCCATTGTTGGATTCTTCAGAGCATAGCTTGTAACCCATGTAATAAATCCTCCGTGTGTGTGTGTATGTATGTGTGTGTACATATATGCAAAATGTATGTACAAGTATATGTATATGTATATCAGTACTGCTCTATCAGTTTTGTTCCTTTGGTCTATTATTCTATTTTTTCCCACACCGCGTCTCTTCTGGAGTTCCCACTCTCTTGCTGATATCTGGTGATTAGGAGAAGGTCTGGATTTTAGAGTAGATTATCTTGGCAGTATCTCACTATGGTTGCCATTTCCTTGTGCTTGACAAACATATTGTGTCATTGCTTAAACCTTAGAAAAAAGTTTGCCATTTATAACTTCTGTCTTTTATTCAGGGGGAAAAGCCCTTTCGTCTAAGGTTTCAGTGGTCCATAAATTCTTAAGATTATTTCTTGCTCAGAAATGACTTTGACATTATGTAACTTGAGACAAGGTGTAGGGCTCAGCATCATTTAAAAGTCCAAGTTCATTCTCAGTTGTAGGCATTAGATATTTGACCCAAGAATCTGAAAGTATCTTCTTGTTATTCCCAAAGATAAGAAATTAAAGATCACGTATGTTCACTGCGAGTGCATTATCAGGAAACATCTGGTCATCTATACAGTTGAAAAGGCATGTTAATAAAGTTAATAGCCAGATATCACTTAAGTCTCCAAAATGCTTTGATTTCTTTCAAGAAAAGTTGTTTCCATAAAAATGAGTAAGTTTCTATTTCCCCGTTCATTTTCATTTGCTTCTGATTTTTTTTGTCTTGATAAAAAGCCATGCCTTTTAGCCCAGTCTGGCCTATTGCTTGCCATGTGAACTAGGCTTGCCTCAAATTTGTGGTAATCCTCCTGCCTCTGACTTTTGTACAGTAATTATAGGTGTACACTGCCAGGTCCTGCTTTCTTATTCTTTCTTAACTGTGGGTATTAGTTCTAAAGTAGTTGCATCTCCTATCAGACTTGGAAAGAAATTAGTCAACTTAGTTTTAAATAAAAATTAGCATAAATCTGAGTACATTATCATGAATCATTAATACCACTGTTTAAATATTTATATAACTCTTCTACAGAAAACTAGATTAGAAACTGATTTCATGTCCTCTCTTCATTAAGTGATAGAGGGTTTTTCTAAGAATAACTTTCTTTTAACTATAAGTTAGAAAAGTTGTCAAACCACTCTTTATTGAGGTAGTTTTGTTATTTTATTTAAGAGAATGCTCTTAAACCTTTGTTGTAAATATACTTGCTCTATCTTGTAGCTAGCATGGTATTCATTGACCCAAGATAATTCAACAATAACATTTAGAGAAAATTTCACCAAACTAATGCTTAGAAGCTAAATCTGCACACAGGAAAATAAAAAGATGTTTTTATTTTACAGACACTTATTCAACTTGCTTTTACGTTCACTCTCAAAGACACCAAAATGGAAAATATGAGACTTTATGGGTCTAGACTCAGGCATTCCTAGGAGACACAGTCTCACAGCCTTACTACTGCCTATGACCTGGTGCACACGATCCCCGAGCTAAGGTGCAGAGGTGGTGCTGTAGACGTATCTACTGGGAATGGACTCATCAACTGCATGTTGACTGGCTGAGGTTTTCTGTAACGGTCTCCATTGGTTACAGAGAGAAGTTTCTAGTAAGCACAGTTGTGGTGGCACACAGAAGGGTGTAGCCTTTGATGTTCACCTCTACACTATGCCCAGATACTGGCAATAAACCACAAAGAATCAAGAAAATATACACTAGGTTCTGAAGCTTTAAAAGGGGAAGACAAAAGAAAATCAGACCATTATGTAGAACAGCGAGTAACTATCTGAAAAAATGCAAAACTGGGGGCAGCAGCAAAACTCTATGCTCACAACTACTAGGGCTTTCTTAGGTTCATGAAGAATTGATTTTGAGAACAATTGATGGGCAGAAACCACAGTGAATATCATGGAATAAAAGAACACTATTAAACCCAGATTGCATCAGTCTGCCAACAGATGAAGTAACTTGCCTATCAAAGGTGTGACATAATTTTCTTAGTTACATATTTGCTATTGTCTGCAAAGTTGTGAAGCTTAAGCAAGGCTGAGGAAAATATTTTTAAGTTTAAAAGACAGAGAAAAGAAAAAATAGCAATCATTTTGTTAAGAAACTCTTGCGTTTCAAGTTTTGTGCTGATTCTTTTGGTGGTTTTCTCTTGTTTGTGGTGAGGGATTTTATTTTCTGCTTGTGTTTGGTGCTGCAGACAGAATCTAGGGCTTTGAATCAGCTCAGTAAGCACTGTGCCACTGAGCCAAATCTCCAATCCCAATGCTAGGGGTCTCAATGCACATCCTATCATTAATTATCAGAATAGTAGAGGGAGGAATTTTTCTGCCATTATACACTCAATCAGACTGAAATTCCCCTAGTTTAAGTGATACATAGGAATTAGAACGTAATTCTGGCTGGGCTCAAGAGCACTTCACTGCTTCGTGCCTACGTGTAGTCTATAACAGGGACACAAGCAGTTGTGCTGACGAAGGGTTGCCAGAATACGCAATAGTAAACAGCACAAGCTAATATATGACTCATGAAATCAAGAACAGCTCCTGGAAGATAAATAGGATCAGAGAACAGAGGAACAGGAAAGTCGTGGAAAGGGCAATAAAGGAATAGGGGAAAGGCATGAAAGGAAAGCCTTAAGAATTGATTCTTAGAAACTGGAGCACCTGAAGCATATATTTAAAAATCTCAGCTGCAGATAAACTTAATAAAATTACAGCCTGACACCCTTGCCTCCACCCAGTATATATCCAGTGATCTCCCAATATTACATCTTGAGGGATTTGTATAATCCCTTCTCTGTGCATAACCTGCCCTGATTGCATTGGCCTTTGTGGATCCCAGCCATCTGTAGGAGCTCACAGCTGTGGTCTGTGCCTCTTTTCCTCCCCTCTATATGTCAGCCATAGGCATGCTCTTTAGTTCCTAGAGCCACCAGACACTTCCTGGCCTCAGTTGGGGTTGATTGCTGTCTCCTCTGCCGGAAATGCCTTCTAGTCTCTTGTCTGTATTTGTTCAAAGTCTGTTTTCCCAGATTCCCAACTCCTTGAAAAGAGAGCATATGATTTGTTTTGTTGACTGCTCCCCTTATCAGATTGGCTGACTTGGACTTTTTTTATTTCACCCAGTATGTGGAAATTTGCTGTATTCTTGAAGCTTTGCAAAGTTTTATCTATAGAGCTTTAAAAAGAAATTTTGGCACAACCACGCAACTAACAACTTTATAATTCTGAGGGAAAAGTCCTGGTTTTCTGATCTTTTCAAAGTGTTAGGCAAAAAAAAAAAAAATTGAAACAAGGAAAGAGGCTGTACAATATATATTTTATGAAAAAAATCTTTGTCTCAAGCCCCTTCACTGAGAAATTATTCTTGATTTGGTATAACCTGAAACCATGTGCTCTAAAAATACTGGGACTGTAAATTACCGATAAACATTCATTTCTGCTGAAATGATAAAGATGATAAAAAAAATTCCAAGGTGAGCTAGGCTCACAAAGACTTGGGGATCTGAAGGGTAGTCTCACTGTCTTCAAACCCATGGTGGTATCCCTTTGAAAGGACACACACCACAAAAGACAGTATGAAAGAGAATCAAACTCCTTTGGCACAATGCTTGTTCTTCAATATCTCATGATTTTTATGTTATCTAATAAAAAGAATCAACACAGCCTTACTCAGAGTGGAGACGTAGTCCCCATTTGAAGTAAGCTGCAGATTTCTATGTTCTTTATCACTAGTAATCCTTTCATAAATATTTGTTAAATAGATAAATTCATGATTCAACAGATGTGATGCCAACAGGGATGGGTATTTAAATATGGCTTAAAAATGGTAGCTTGCCAAATCTTTAAACACATGAAATTATTCAGGAAAAAAGCCTGTATAAATACATTGTTATTATAAAAGCAATGAGCACGTTAAAATGTAAATCTCTTTAAAAATATCTTGTTAATATTTTCAATCATACATATTTGTGTGTGTGCGCGTGTTTGCCTATATCTGTGTACATATGTTGCAGGTGTGTGTGAAGGTATAAATACATGTGGGGAGGCCAGAGGACAGCCTTGATTGTCAGTCCTCAGGCACCAGAGCCTCTCCCAGGCCTGGGACACATCAATGAGGCTAGGCTGGTTGCCAGCAAACCACAGGAATCTACATGCCTCAGCACTGAGATTCACTGTGTGCATGGGTTCTGGAGACTGAACTCATGTTTCTCTTCTTGCACAACAGGCAGTTGGTGGACTGAAGCATTTCCCAAACCCCAGGCTCTTACTTCATGATGAGCCACACCATTCTAGATATCACAGCTTAAATTTATTTTTATTTTTAAGGCCAAACTAATTAGGTTCTAGTAGGATAATTTGGTTTTTTTTTTAAGTTATCTCTTTCTTTTTTTTTTTGAGGAAATATATGTGAAGGACAGAGGACCTATTGCAGAAATTTCAGAACATTTTAGAATAAGAGACAGATGTTTCTGTTAACTCTGATTCTTTGAATTTATATCTACAAAGGAAAATGGAGAGACACAACATGACATTATAATAATTTAATCTTTTGGAAGTAGCCAATTGTTTCCTGTTTTCTTTTGATGAATATTATCACCCAAAATAAAATCCAACAAAATGGATGAGAAAATTTTATTACCTCAAAATCATAAAGATATTGCTATGTTTAGTGGTGTTGGGCTTCATCCAGAGTCAATCAAATAATCTTTAATAAAATTTAAGGTGCTAAAAGCAACTACCAATCAGCCATTGTTGCCCATGTGCCAGTGTTATAACAAGGATGTTATTTAAACTTATTTAAACTGAACCCTGATTCTGAGAACCAAATGTGCTGATGTTTAACCTCTTTATTACAGATGAGGAAACAGTTACATGGAATGTTCTAGAAGTGTTTGAATTTAGTCAAGGAGGTGGCAGAGATCCTTCTTATGTAATTATGAAATCTATGCCCATCATTCACTATAAATTATAGAAATCTCTCTTCCAAAAATTAACATGGAAGCTGGCTGTGTGGTACACACCTGAAATCCCAGCACTCAGGAGGCAGATGTAGAAGAAATGTCATGAGCTTCAGGCCAGTAACAGGCTCTGATAGATAATTCCCCAACAGCCAGAACTACATAATGAAAACTGTTCTCAAAATAAGTAAATAAACGAAAGCAAACACGAAGCTAAAATATACTCGCTTCAGTACAAACACTTCCAATTAGGTCTCCACCAGTTTATTTAGAACATAAACTTTATCTGCCATGTAAAAATGTCCCTCTAAATCATATGCAATATCAGAGAGGCAAGTAACATATTCCTGGTTTCTGGAATAAAGACGATTTTCTTAGCAGTATAAGTGCTAATTTGCATTTTAGCAATTAGGACATGAAGCTGAGGTTGAACCATGTGAAGTCATTTGTGTTGTAGTTCAAAACTGATGAAATATTGATAATTTAATAAAGTTTGATCTGACAGCTTTCAGTTTCTCTATAGGGTACTTCAACTAGAGCATTGACAAGCAATTGTGAAAATTCAATTTCTACATGCAAGTCAGGAGAGAAAAAGAGAGAATGTATGAATGTAACTGGGTCAGCATATAAAGCAAAACAAGCCAGAGAAAGAAAAAAATCATGTTTTCACTTATTTATAATCCTAGATTTATATAGATTTATATATTTATGTATATATGACATGAAAATAGATTCTAGAAAAGGGAATAGCAGGAGATAAGTTGCAGGGAAAGTCATGGGTGTGAATCAAATCAACCTGAATGGAAAGTCTTTGGAAACCTTTCTCTATATATAGTGATTATATACCAGTAATAGCCCAGAAGATACCAGAATGCAAATAGCCTATATTCAAGGAACTTAGAATGAGATCATATGTAAAACAAGCAGGACTCAATCAATTCTTGCATCAAAAATGGAAAATAATGGAGGGTTAGACATTCTGGCACTAGTAGATTTAGAAAGCTCTAGAAATTTCTAAATGTACTAGGAAGTGAATTAGACAGAGAAGCACTGAGAGACCTTGATGGTACAAGGCAGAGAAAGGGAAAGGAAGACATCTTGGAGGCATCTAAATCTGTGCAGAGCCCAGAGAAGAAAGGCCTGGTTGCAACAAGGAACTGGCTATAGAGACCTGATTCTGCCCAGGAGGAACATGATTCTTTTCCAGGAGGATAACTTCATAAAAGCAAACTCTAAAGCAACTAACTGGGGTGAGGGCACATTGTAAGTGACCAGGGCAAAGTGGCAGCTTAGGTGAGGTACAAGAGCCAGGGGCAGGATGCTGAAATGAGAACCTGGTTGAGAAGCCAACAAATCTTACAAACACTAAGATTTGATTTCCAATTTTGCGTTTTGGTGGAGCAGGAAAAAACTGATTCTAGAGAAATGGTAGCTGTGTTATCTAAAACTAAGATTTTTTTTTATTTTTATCTAATTATTATTTGATTAATTTGTTCCCAGACCAATAACATTTTCCCCTCCCCTCCCTGATCCTAACTTCTTCTCTCCCTCACCATCCACTCCTTCTCCTTTCTCTTCAGAAAAGGGGAGGCCTCCCATGTATATCAGCCAGCCATAACATATCAAGCTGCAGTAAGATTAGGCACCTCCTCAACTATGAAGACTGAACAAGGCAGCCCAGTAAAAGGAAAAGGTCCAAAAGGCAGGTAATAAAGTCAGAGACAGCCCTTGCTGCCACTGTTAGGAGCCCCACAAAAAGACCAAGCTACTCAACCGTAATATACGTGCAGAGGACCTGGGTCAGTCCTATGCAGGCTACCCAATTGGCAGTTCAGTCTCTGGGAGCCCCATGAGCACAGATTCGTTGATTCTGTGGGTTTTCTTGTGGTGTCCTTGGTCCTTTTGGTTTCCATAATCCTTCCTCCTCCTCTTCCACAGGTTTCCCTAAGCTCTGTCTAATATTTGGCTGTGGGTCTCTGCATCTATTTCCACCAGTAGCTGGGTCGAGCTTCTCTGATGATAATTGAGCCAGGGAATGATCTCTGAGTACAGGCAGAATAGCATTAGAAATCATTTCATTGACTTATTTTGCCAGTCATGTTTGGTTCTATTCAAGGTCTCTGGATTCTCCAGCCCGTGGGTCCTGACCCTCCTGGAAGTGTTAGGGGTGGGCTCCCTCTATGGTATGGGTTTTAAACTGGACCACTCATTGGTTGGCCACTCCCATAATTTCTACACCGCTTTTACTCCTGCACATCTTGTAGGCAGGTCAAATTGTAGGTAAAAGGTTATGTAGCAGGTTTGGTGACCCAATCTCTTCATTGGAAGACTCAGATGGCTGGTTCAGGTTCCGTATCTCCCATTACTAGGAGTCTTAGCTAGGTGTCAACCTTATAGATTCCTGAGAGTTTCCATTGCAATAGATTTCTAGCTCATTTCAGAGACGCCCCTGATCCAATTGTCTTTCCCAGAAAAGTGTAAACAGAGGACTAGAGCTGGTGGGGGTGGGGGAGGGGTAGTGGTACTGGGTACCTGGATTTGAAAGTCACCAAAATGAGTTTAACTTGGAAGTAGGTGATCACTCAAGGGCTGAGGAATTTGCGGAGAAAAAACACGAGAGAGCAAAAGTCCCAAGTCCCAAATCAGACAAGGTACTTGGAATGATGGGTAAAAAGGAGAGATGAGCATATCAAAACTAAAACAGAAATAGAGGGGCAGGGAGTGGAGTGTTAAGAAATCTTGGTCATGCGGCGAGCAGGAATGTCCACTAGCTAAGGGACAAGTTGGCTGACATCTGGAAGGCCCATTGGATGGTCTATGTGTGAAGTGAAGTGTCTTCCAGGGAGAGGAGACTGCAGAAGAGTGTCGAGAAGGAAGGGCAGGTGGAGGGAGACAAACAGTGGAGGACTCACTGAAAATAGTGGTTTCTACAGAAAAAATGTCTGGTGATGCTTCATCAGATGGAGATCCCAGGAGCCACCTACTGTTTGGGATAAAGTATCGGGAGCACGTGTCTCTTATCTCTCAGTGTTAAAGGTTCCCAGGCATTGTAGCTTAGGATGCCATAACAAATGAAAGACCAGGGGCTGAGTAAACAAGCATGTGTGTCTCACAGTTCCAAAGACTAGCGGGCACACATAACCCAGATACTATCTGATGAGAGCAAACAGATATAATCTAGATACTATCTGATGAAGCTCGGTGAGGATACTCTTCTGGCTTCTAGACAACTGCCCTCTTGCTGTGTTTTTAGACTGACTATGTGTTGTGGGAAAAACAGGAGATTTCTAGTCTCTTCTATTTACTATTACCATGAGGACTCTGCCCCTATGACTTCATATGAATTGTTTCTATTCCCTAAGGCCTCATCTCTAAGAACCAATGTGTTGCCTGTATGAACTTCAACATACATATTTGGGGGTTGGAAAGACATAGGCAACAAATACTCATTCTACAGCAATGGCTTGATTACTTAGTATCTGTATTAAATTGACAAAAATTTTCTGCACTGTCTCAGGTTGACCTTCCCCAGTTTCATTTGATAGTAAACAAGACACACTCCAAAAAAAAAAAAAAAAAAAAAAAAAAAGTAATTTTGAAATTCTCAAAATTGGTGACGTGAATTTTACTAATTAAACTGCCAGTTGGGATTTCTGAAGATGTCAAGAGGGACATATTTCCCAGCCATCATTCACTTTTACCTAGATTCTTGATTCTCCTTTGCTGATCTTTGGCTCTAAAATGGAGTAGAGGAGGACTGCCCCACCTCTGTGTCCCTGAGAGCGAGCCTTGGAGGCTGCTTCAGGGCTTGGTTCCTCTATCGCAGTGTGCTAAGGTGTTCCCACGGTCGCCTTCACTGCCACAGGCAGCGCATTTCAAGCTGCATGTGCCATAAGCAAATGGATTTCAGGGAGCAGATATCTGCATGGCGGATACACTCAGCATCTTTTGTGTGGCAGTGTCTCTGTCTCCTAGCAACATTGTAGGGAAATCCATCAGGGGTATGAAATTAGATGTCCATGTGGGCGGAATACCTGAGGAGCGTTCAGTTTTATGAAAAGCTTTCACTAAAAATTATATATATTATGCAAAATGCTACAGTAACATAAGGTTAAAGTAGAAATTGTTCAACTCCCACATGAGCAATTTAAGGTTCCAGCAGTACCCAGTAGCCAAGAGTCTACAGTGTACAAAAAAAAAAGAAAGAAAAAGGCTAAGAAAGACACCGTATGGAAAGCCAGATAAGATAACTACTCTCAGAAAAATTTCTTCCAGCAAAAGAGAGAGAGAGAGAGAGAGAGAGAGAGAGAGACAGAGACAGAGAGAGAGAGAGAGACAGAGAGACAGAGAGAGTGAGAGAGAGAGAGAGAGAGCACAGAGTTTTGGGGGTAGGTAGGGTGGGGCTATCTAGGCTCTTGTTTTGTGAAATACTTCTCTAAGCTTCAGAGAGGGAACGGAATAAAGCACTTTGTCCTGCAAGCAAAACTCCAGGACAAATGCCAAGGGGCTCTTCCCTGTGGTACTGGTAGCCCACACCCATCCAAACCCTATATGTTCAAATCCACTCCTTGTTACTGTGCTTCTCACAGTAGTTGGTAGTCAACTGTCTTCCTCACCCATGAGCTGCAACCCGACAAATCCAGGTCCAATAGGACCATGTCCTGGGTTCTGTGTGTGACTCACTGGCCCAAGAGATTCTTGAGAAATGATGGGTTCTACAAAGAGTGCTACACATGGTGTTTGTCCCATTTGTTCAAGGCCAGTCAAGGAATTTCCACTTACAGAGGGCCTGTAATGTTTTCTCCCATCCTGTTCAATGCAAACACAAATGATCAAGTAAAAATTCCTTTAGATAATGAAACAACTTTCTTCTCAGTTGCTTTATTTGCATGGCTAGTTTGATTCATATTCCTAATTATCTTACCATTACTTTCATTTAGTATATATTGTGTGCTATGCAGTCATATGAACTACGAATCTCTCTCTCTCTCTCTCTCTCTCTCTCTCTCTCTCTCTCACACACACACACACACAAAAGCATATATGAACATATCTAGCTGCATAAGCTTGAGCTGGGCACTGTGTTTGATGCTGCAAAAGGATAAGACAAGCTGCCAGTGTCGACACAGAACTCATATTCCCTGGAAAGATGAACAGGCAGTAAACATTAAGTATGAATGCTATCAAAGAGCAGTTGCTCAAAGATATATATGTACATTCATGTGTGGAAAGACATTTTCTTCTTAATTACCATATGTAAATTTAAATTAATAATAATTGTGCTGGTTATATTTATCTTCATATTTTTGTAAAAGTATTTCAAAAGCCATGAAAGAGCATGCAACACAAAGATTGACAACTAAACTAAGGATGATTAAATCACTCTGGAGATGTTAGAAAAGCCGAAAAGCCCTGGAGCAGAGTAGATACCTCTTCTTTTATGGGTCTCTTGGTTTGTCTATAGACCCTACTTCATCAGGGATGGGAATGGAGGGAGGAAAGTATGATCTTGCTAGGGTACTCCAGATTTTTCCTACATGTTAAGATAGACCAAAATCAGCTCTCTGCTAAGTCTTATATAAGCCAAAGGACCCTCCAGCATCTTTATCTTACAAGGGTAGAGGAAAAGAAAAGGTACATCAGGCTAAGATGCCTGCTACAAATTCTATGCAGTCTGGAAAATTTTTCCTTTAAACTGTTAGAAATCGTAGTTTATATAGACTGGTGTAGCAAAAATTCATTAAACTAAATTTCTTATAAACAGACGACAAAACGTTGTAGGATGAGAAGTCCAGTACCAGGATATTGGCAGATCTGAAGCCTAGTGAGCCATTTCTCTGTTTGGAGATAGTGCCTTCCCACCACACCTTTAGACAGAAGCAGCAAGGCAGCACTCTGGAGTCTGATTTGTAAATGCTCTAATCCTATCGGTGATCCTATCCATGACCATGACCTAATCAACAGCCCCACCTTCTAATCATATTAATGAATGTGGTCTTCGCTATGTGAATCTTGAAGAGACACAAACATTCACCTCCTAGCACAGAGGTCTCAGAACCATCTGGTGGCCTTGATACTTACTGATTCTGTTGTCCAGAACTTAGTGTCACCTTGCTTTGGAAAATGCAAGCTTGGGCGTGTGACTCTCAAGTAGTGTGATACAAGGATTCACCCAGACCACTGTGATGGAGTGAAGACTCAAAGAGGAAACTGGAAGATGCATGCGACATGTGATGCAGGCCATGCTTCTTGCAGGGTAGCTCATGCAGGGTCCCCACAAGAGTGCTTTTATTTCAGCCTCAAGGCTTTTGACTGTGATGCAGATTTTAGTCTCCATCCTCTCCTAGCTTCTGTAGCATGACACCTCCAAGAATATTCCCTTTCTGTTTAAGCTAATCTGAGTCAGCTTCTGTTTTTAAGTAATGAGAACTTTGCCTACTATGGGTAGGAAGCTGGATCACGAATCACGGGGGAAGACAGGCTATATCAGGTGTAACAGTAACAAGGCTAAGCTCCCCGAGGAAAGATGAGTTCCCTAACTTGGCTTCTACGCTAATGGATTATCACCAAGTAGGAAAGCTTGCTACTAGTTAACTCAAGTGTCAAGCAATGTCCACCAAGGTTAAACTCATCGATTAGTCAACTAGGAAGACCCAGTATCAGGACTTACTTGTCCTAGCTCTAAAAAGATGTCTTTCTAAGAACTGTTTTGCTTATGTGAGTATGTATGTGGCGTGGACACGCGTAGGTGCCTGTGCATGCTCATGGGGAAGCCAGAAGACAGACACCTTCGTATGTTGTTTCTTGGATGCTATTCACATTGTTTTAAAGTTTTAAAGACACGTCTTTCTCTAGCCTAGAACTTGCCTCCTAGAATAGGTGGGCTGGCCAGAGAGCCCCAGGGATCTGCTGGCCTCTGCGTCTCCGGGGTCGGAATTACAAGCACTTTCACTACACTGAACTTTTTTTTTTAAATGTGCAATCTGTAGAACAAGCTCAGATTCTTCATGCTTATACAAAAACCCCATTCCCACTGAGCTACATCCCCACCCAAGGAATACCGCTATTATGCCAATGTATCTCTCCATTCTCTTACTCTGTCTGTCAATATTGAACACCCGACTTGATCCTGCTCTACAAATGAGACATTAATGGAATGACAGCAAAGACAATAAATGCAGTAGCCACCTTCCTGAAAATTAGAGATGAGCTGGACAGATAATAAATAATTCTGCACATAGTTACTCCTCATTTTGTTTTTATGGATCCATCTACTTATTAAAAAGTATTCTTGACTTCTAAACCAGTCATTGGTAGACAAACGCAGGGGCTGTGGATAATTGAGATCATCAGATGGACAAGTTCTCATAGGTCACTTTGTCAGGTTTGAGCTCCCAGACAGAATGGACCAGTTAAGAGAGGCAGTAGGGGAAAGAATAGTGCAAGGAGCATAGACTATTGCCAACTGGACTGGGTCATCATCTCAACCCCAGTTCTGATCAATAAGGTGTCTACATTCTGCTCGGAGCATTGTTTCAGAAAGTGATAATTCAGGGATTAGGACAAACCATGGTGAATAAATGACAAACATCGGGTGTTGTTGTGTCAGAACATAGTAAAACAGTAATTGAGTCGGGAGATCGAGAAGGTCATTGTGAATAGAAATTGCATTGAGTTAATTTCTGAAACATGAGCAAGAATTATGGCGGTAAAGTTTTTGGGAAGAAACAGTATGTGCTCATCGCGTTGCCTGTGGCTGCAAGTGGCCAAGGATGCGTGAAGTGGCTCAGCATAACACGGTAAACATGCTTAAAACATTAGGAGGGATTTTCTTTCATGTTTGTTTGGTTTTATTGGGGGCAATCTTTTCTTGTAACTAAATTGATGCGTTTCTCAAGCATTATGTCACAAGGTCAAAGGTCAGACACACTTGTGTGCAAAAGAGAGTAAATTTTGCTCTGGTGTAGGCTCTTGTCAATTTTGTCTCACAGTGTGGTGGACACTATCCTTAATTTAGGTCAACTGTACTGAAGCAAAATTTAAATATAATAAAATCCCATTGTGAGGAAATAACTTCATGAATTCTACCACAGTAAAGATTTGGAACCCTTTATGAACTAAAACATTCTTCTTGTAAGTTATGAGGTTCCTCTTGTCTCCACTGGGGATGAAGCCATCCCTGATTTTCTTTCTTGAATTTGGTTTTATTTTACCCAGAACTTCCTGTAGGTAGAACCCCAGACTATTCTCAGTCTTTAAATATGTATTTGTGTATTTTTTTCACATGCATGTGTGTGTGTGTGTGTGTGTGTTTGCCTGAGCATATGTTCATGTGGTACATGGATGTGCATGTGTGTGTGCCTGGCATATGTTCATGTGGTACATGGAATGTCATGTGTGCGTGCCTGAGCATATGTTCATGTGGTACAAGGATGAAAACTTGCATGGAGGCCACAAGAAAGCTGAATTCCCTAGAACTGAAATTTTAAATGGTTGTGGGCTGCTCATAGTGGGCACTGGGAAGCAAACCAAGTCCTGTGTAAGGACAGCAGGTGCTCTTAACCACTTTATCTTCTGTCCACTTAGGTTTTTCTAAAAATCCATAATTTATTTTGGTTAATTCATATAGCTGTGTCATCAAGTTCACTTCTTTCTTGTATAACAAAACGAAATATTCTAATACAATATAATGTATTTTTCATATTTTTTGTTCTAAAAATTGAGTTTGGAGTTTTGTATTTGTAATCGTTTACCTGTTATTTCCTTTAGCTTCATTACTTGTTTAATTTATATTTTCAATATCCCTATCTGCAATCTATCAATTATAGCATTTGTTTCTCTTCTACTGATGGTTTTTTCCTCTTCTCTCTAGTTATAGGTCACATTTTTCTGCTTCTTTTCAAGTCTGGATTTTTGTTATGTGAATGTATGACATTGGAAATTTCATGATACTATGTGCTGGCTTTCCTGGGATCCCTGCCTTCACTTTAAGGAACAGTAGATTAGATGTAGGTTACTTTTTAATCCATATTCCAACTAGCCTAGCACATCTCTACATTGGTACATCTCATCACTCACACGCTACCCTTTTGAAAATGACATATAGTGGCATATTTATTATAAAATTTCTACTTTTGATGGTTATTATACAATTGTTTCTGGGAAAAATGCAGAAAGCTATTCTACTAACTTGTCCATTGTTTTTATGACATGGGATGATTAGTCTTTACTGGCATGTTAATTGGATTGAGAATGATTGAGGAGATATAATGACCCTGGGTATGTCTGTGACGCATTTTCAGAAATGTTAACTGAGGAGGAAAAATATATCCCGAATCCCTGAATGTGGAAAAGGTCTGAGGATAAATAGAAAGCAGAACAAAAACAAATAACAAACAAAACAACAAAAACCAAATAAACCAAAAAAACAGTAGAGGTGACTATCACTCTACTTTCTCTGACTCTTCATCTATGGAGTGGGGAACTATGGAGGCTTATGCCATGATCTTAAAAGTCACTGAGGATAGGCAATGTACAGCAAGGTCAGAATGCCAAGAAGGCCCTGACAGGCTACTATGTGAAATTGCAACCATGAAGCCTAAGTTGCTATGGAGACCCCAAGATGTTGTAGATGCCAGGAAGAATGGAAAATCTGCTGAATAAAAATACATGCACAGAGTGGAACAGGCCAAAGAGAGGCTAAGGGTGTTATTCACAATGGAGATTCAGAAGTGAGGCGATCAAAACCCATTAGAGCTCCAGATGCTGCCACCATGAACTCCATATGTCGGACATGACACTGAGAGATTATGTACTGTGTTCTCCCTGTGTTTTGTTCTGGTATTGAGTTTGTAGTGGATGTGCTACAGTGTCTACCAGGGCTGGCTTCACTGCAGTAACTTCTGCCTTTGTACAGCAGGGTTTCTGCTGGACTCCCCTTTAGGTTTTAGTTTATAGGGTGCCATGTGTCCTGCTCTCTCAAGACTCCCCACATCTGACCCCCTATGTAGGCTAATCTTCTAGCTGTGACAGTGTCTCCCAAGTTAATTAGGAATGCCAGAATTTCAACACAGATCTGTACAGACAGAGGCCCTGGCTTCATCCTTTACAAAGTGATAAGTATTGGCCACATACTTGAATGATATAGCTATGGATGTTGTGTTTCGATGGTCATTCAGAAGTCTCAATCTCTATAGCCCTTAATGGTAGATGTACCTCCAGAGGTTAATTTACTGGCAGACCTTAGGATCAGGACATCTGAGTTCAATATTATTCCCAGTTGAAGTCTTCTCTGTCCCACCAAGGATGGGGATATCATTCCCTGTACCATCCACAACCTGAGGCAATTTTTGGGAAATCTAAACATTTTGGCTGTTAGTATCTAACCTTTTATTCCCCATAACTGCCTTTCTCCACAGGGCTGTAGCTGGTTAATTTCAAATTGCCTGAGTTGTGGCTGTTCCCTCTCTTCAGGCATTCAGGTAGCTCAGTTTTAAACTATAAGTTTTTACTGTTTTTTTTCTTGCTTGCTTGTTTGTTTGTTTTCTGAGACAAGGTTTCTCTGTGTAGCTGTTGGGCCTATTCTGGATTCTCTCTGTAGACCAGGCTGGCCTTGAACTCACAGAGATTCGTCTCTGTCTCCTGAGTGCTGGGATTAAAGGCAGATAAAAGCCTGGCTCTGCAGTTTTCTTAAGCTTATTTACTTTTAATAAAGAGAATATTACACCCATGTGTTTTCAGAAGTGGATGTGTTTCTCTATTTCCATGTTGTCTAAATTTATGCCCAAGTTCTCAAGTGTCGAAAGATACGGCATATTTTCATGAAATATGTTGTAAGTTGCTTCATTCCCTTGCAATGTAATAAATCACATTGCATAGGTTTTCAGAATTTTCTTCCTAAAAGCATTACTATGAAGATTGAAAATGTCACATGATACCCTCTGGTTTGTGAAAACTCATTAATGTCAATATTTTCCAAAATTAACTCTTCTACCTCCTTAGAGTGCTTAGATTATGCTTGATGGTACAGTGAAGGCTACTTTTTCTCCCAGTTGGTCTTATTTTGTTTGTTCATGTTTAACAAAAGAGAAACAGGTGACTTCCATCATGCATAGTATTTAATTCTATTTCTTAACTTAAAAAAATTCATTCTTTGACAACTTCAGACATATATACAATAGATCTTGATCATAACCACCCCTCACTCCCACCTCCAATTTTCTCCTCAGACACTACTATCACAACTTCTTCCAAATTTCATGTCCTCCTTTAGAACTATTATCAATTTAAACCTGTCACGTTCAATTAGTTCTGCTTATATGCTTACAGCTGTGGAGTCTTTCACTGGGGCATGGGGAAAACACAAGTAGCAACACCTCTGAAGAAAAGTGACTCTTCCTTTCCTAGCAGCTATTAGCTACCAACAGTTCCTCTACTAGGGGTGAGATCTTGGGATCTCCTCCTGTATTCAAGCCAGAATTTTAATTTGATTGATCTTGTGCAGATTCTGGGCAAGTAACGATAACCGACGTGAGCTTATGTTCACAACAATCAAGTCGTGTCCATAGGACATTTCACCACACTCTTCCCCATCTGCCTGGTACAGTGAACGTGGTCCAAACCTCTGGCTATTGAAATCATAGGCCCTAAGGAAGAGCCTACTGACATTTTGTTAATAGCAATGTTGTCAAAGTGTCTTCCAAATGTTTATGTTTCTATTCCAACCTTGGTCAGAGAATCTTCATTTTATACTCAGTATCAGTTGTTGCAGAGATTCATTACTGTGCAAAGGGCTGAGAAAAAGTGACTGTGGGTGCTTTGTGACAGGAGGGACATCTGTATCATCACACATAGACATACACACACACACACATATATGTGCACATACAGATGCACGCACATATGTGGCTCAGGAAACATGGAACATAGGGAAGAATAGTGCATTTTTATGGAAATAGTTATATTTTTGATCATAGAAAAATTACCTATGTCTCCTAAAATGTATTAAAGTACAGAAATTTAACTATTAAAATTGCACCAAATATAGGAATTAATGTACAAAATGTTTCCAGCTATTTCAACATAGTTATTTTCAACATACTCTTATAATTTCTATTTTGCTCATCAACATTCCAAGTTACATTTCTATACCAGTAAATATAAACACAATATACTTTTCCCCTCAAACTGAAAGAATAGCATTATTTTGTTTATTTATATTGCAAACATGGATTTTTTAACAAAATCTGCTTTCAAGGTGCTCTCTTAGCATTGGTTAGCACAGAGTCAATTCTAAGTGAATTTCATCTTTATGCTCAGTCTCAGTTTCTTTCCCCTCCATTGACCTTATATTTAGACCGTCTATAAGATATTCAGTGTGTGTATACATATATATGTGTCTGTGTGTATGTGTGTGTGTGTGTGTGTGCTCACGCGCGCACACACACACAAGAACATGTGTACTAATCTATTATACCAGCAAGTCGTAACATACAAAGCAGCCTAACACAGTTGAGTACAGCAAGCCGCGCAGCCGTAACTACCATTCACAGTTCATAGTTTAGCTTTACCTCCTGTTGCCCAAAAGAAATCAAAACAAGATGAAGAGCAGAGGAAAATTTCTCTGATGTTTCTAAATTTCACTCAAAACCAAAGTTATTTTCTGTCTATAGCTCTAATACTCCCCTCTTGTGTCTTTGCCCCTTTAAGTCGCCGTTTTCCTTCTCTCATCTCTTTCCATCAGTCTTCGTCTTATGCCATGGGAGGGACTTACAAATTAGCACGGCATCCCTCTGAAAATGATTAATTACAAATCTCACATTTACCTTTTATAGTTCTGGTGTTTTAGTAGGTTTTATTGTTTATGTTAGAGTTCTTTTGATAGAGTTACAGTGTTTTTGAGTGATCTCATGATTTCTTCTGTAAGACTGTTTTCACGAATTGTAGATGTGTTCTTTCTGGAGCACAGATACTGTATTTCTCGTATGGGTAGGCCTCTGTGTTGGCTGTAGTTTCTATTTGAATCCATGTACCTTGCTGATTTGTGATATTTATAGAAATAAAACTATTGCATAATAATGTATGAGTTAAAAATAAAAATGAGACTTCACGATGGCTTTTCTGGTTCATATCTTTCCCATATCGTGATTTTAACAGTTAAATTATATTCCACTTAGGAAAAGGAGGTACAAGAACTTATTTTATTATTTCTTCAATTTTAGACTTTTGAATTATTTCTACTTTTTAATATATTTTAATATAATAAATTGATTTGATAAGAAGCTTTCTATATCAGTCTTTATCCTACATGGTGGTTAGTTTTTAAGATAATTGCACAAACATGTGGAAGTAGATGACAACTGATGTAATTATTTGATGCATTGCTTCAAACTCCTTTCAAAAGGCTTGTTCCGATTACAGATCCTCTCATAAATCCTTCTCGTGTTCACTTACAAACATTTCTTGTCTTTCATTTTCTGGGTACTGGTAGGCCACTGGGAATTCAGCAAAGAATAAATCTCCCTTCTTTGGGATGGTTTTGTGGGAGAGAGTAGGTAAGGATGGGAAGATATGATGGTAGGTGGGAACATAGGTGTGAAAATCAACTACTAGCACAATATTAGCATTATAGCACCAAACCAAAGTACAGCACAACCCTAATTTACAAAAACACAGAATTACAATGAAAAACAAAAACCGAAATGAAACAAACAACAGTATTCAAGACAGGTTTGACCTTCTGTAATTCACTTTTGCTCATGTGGAAAATGAAGAATAATCTCCCGGGCAGAGTGGTCTTTGTTTTGCTAAAATCTATGCCCAGTCTACTCTGCTTAAGGTTGCCACTGTTCACACTGGAAAGGAGAGATCAGCTCCTGCCCACAGGGATCCATGTGAGATAGAATCAGAATTTTTTACAGACTCAATTTAAAAAGCAAGCAAAAAACACAAACAACAGCAAAAACCTTCTTCTTAACATAGTTCAATAGGCTCACTTGGAAGCAATCTCCTTTGATTTCTAACTAATCTGAAGCCTGCAATTGTGGATCCAACACAAGCCATGCCCACAGCTGTTTTCAGTGCAGCCACAAAACCCTGGAACTACTGTGAGGGAATTTCAGAGTCCACCCACCCATCCTACTCCATCTCTCTCTTTCTGGGTGAGCAATTTTTACACTTTAGGTAGAAAAGGGCTCTGTAGCTCTTTCTTTAATCAGATTTATATCAGACATGTTTCATAAGTGATGATGGCAAAATAATATCTAGCTAAGAAAAGATTGAGTTAGAAGCCAACCTGGTCTACAAATGAGCTCCAGGAAAGCCAGAGCCATCTCTGTTTCAAAACCTGTCTTGAAACACAAAAAACAAAACACACACACACACACACACACACACACACAGAGAGAGAGAGAGAGAGAGAGAGAGAGAGAGAGAGAGAGAGAGAGAGGAGTATGGCTCTTCAGTGTCTTACAAACAGAAGCTGTCACTGTCACGAATGAAGAAGCATCTATCTGTCTGGGTTTGTTTGGGAAGTGTTTACTGAGGCTGGCTGTGATAAAACTAACCATTCCAGGAAAACAGAAACAGGTGACTACCCTGAAGTCCCACTTCTTAACTCAAATTTTACTGATACTTCTTGTTATAAATTATGACTTTCAACTTCCTTCTCCACAAGGGTTTATATTGTCTTGTGCTTATTCTACCCATATAATTTATAAAAAGAAGAAATGTTCCCAAACTTTTAAAGTTCTAATATTAATAGCTACAATATTATCCTTGGTTAAGAATGCTTCTAATTAATTTTTAGAGCAATAAATATTGTGAGGTTGCTGAAGAAATAAAGATAGTAGGTCAAGAGGCATAGATATCTTGGGAATTAAGACTATGAGTTCTAAATAAGTACAAGTCAAATAGCTCCTTTAGCTCCCAGCCTTTCACAAACTGTATTCCCAGACTAGATACAAATCCCTGTAAAGCTGTCTTCATTGTTCAGCTCAGATGTTGTTGCTTATCCACTTCCACTTGCTTCCTATTCCCTCCCTTCTACATTGGCTTTAGAACACACACAGGGGATCCGAGAAAACAGAATTGTTAGAATGAGAAAAGGAAATAAGGAAAAAGACAACTAACACTAACACTGAGGCTGTGTAACAAATAGGCCATTTGAAATACCATATGAAAACATATGACTGTAGAACATTCATAAAGGAATGGAATCAAAATAGCATCACCAAATAACATAGGAGATGATGCCCCAAGAAGGTATCTCATGTCACCAAGTAGAGCCTCCAGTGCCAGGAGTGGATTACACCTAGCCAGGTCACTGGTCAAAAGGAGCCCAAAAATCCCCTCAAACATTAGATGCTATGTTCTATGCTATTGGTTGCTCTTCACAACTGATGGTAAGTCCCTGTTGCTGAAGCTAAACTTATGTGTGTAACTGAATATCGAGAAGCCAAGCTGGTACCTAACTATAAACTTTACCCCTACTGTTTAAAGTTAGTGGTATTAGAAGGTACTGTTACTGTTACTAGAAGAGACAGAGAATCATTACTAGCACCCAGCCACAAACTCTGAAACTTATAGCAGTGACCTTCCTGCAAGATGTACCAGCACAATAGTGGCACAAATGTTATGGGAGTAACCAACCACGTTTGTGGATTGGATTTTAAGGCCCACTCCATGAGAGGGAACCTATATTGGAAACTACTGAAGTGGCTAAGATCTTGAGATAGGGTCATGAGCCTACAGGAAAACCTAATATTATGGTTCTGAGGGGGCTATGTGAAAGAAGTAGAAAAATTATAAGAGCCAGATGTTGGTGGATGGCCCCAGAGAAAGAGTGTTTTCCAGACACAACAGTACAGATGTACTATATGAATTCATTGAGATGTAGTACACATAAGAACTGCAAAGGTTCCAACCAGAGTTCCAGCACTGAGTGGGGGAAGCAGACATGGCTTCCACCCCTCACCAGGAAGCTAGTTGTACTTGAAGCATGCTGACAAAGGGAAAATGAGTTTTCTCCAATGGAATAGCATTGGGCAAATCAACACTCCAGGGCAGTCCCTGTGCCCAGGACTAGTCAGTAAACAACAAATGCCAAACTCCACAGTGTTTTGTGGGCTTTTATTTTTATTTTGTTTTTTTTTTTTTTGGCTTTTTCTTTTTCTTTTTTTTCTTGTCTAGTTAGTCTTTAGCTTGTGTGGTTTGATTTTTGTTTATGTTTGGGGTGGGGTTTGTTTGTTTGTTGCTTTATTTCTTGTGTTTTGCTTGTTTGTTTTCTTTTGGAAAGAGAGAAAGATAGAAAGATAGATGAAAGAAAGAATAAATGAAAGAAAGAAAGAGAAATATAGATAGATAGATAGATAGATAGATAGATAGATAGATAGATAGATAGATGGATGGATGGATAGATAGAACATAGAGTTGTATGGGTAGGGGAAGAACTGGGGAGATGTTTGGGGAAGGGAAATATGGTGAAAATATATTGTATAAAAATTTAAATAGGATGAAAGAAGAGAAGAGTCAGAAAGGGCAATATTGAAATGGTCTGGTGGGAACATTTTCATGAAGAACAATGAATTTTGTATTCATGTTGTAGCTATAAGGCCTCTATTTTCACACTTAGCAAAGCGTTTCTACATACAAAAACTGTGTGTACTTCATTTGTTTGTATCTTCTTTTTAAAAATTTTTACTTTAGAGATGATAATTTAATTGCATTTCTCCTATTGCATGCATATATGTTCTAACTATAACCTGCTCAGTCTGGTATAATGTCAACTTGTACATACGGTTTCAGGGCTGACTGTCTGACACTGAAGGACAAATTGGTGTGCTCTTCCATAGGGGCAAGCACCTCTCCTGCTCCTGGTTTTCCTCAGTTGACCATAGTTTTTTGTGTAGAGTTGAGGCCTTGTGGGCTTTTCTCCATCCTCCTTGGCATCCCCACTGGTGCCATCCTTTTTCGGCTCCCATTTGGGCAGACATGCTGCTAGGCCTTTGCGGATGTAGCTCCTGATATTAGTAGGAGACACCCTCTCTCAGTAAGCTCTCCTTCCTCCAGCTCTTACATCCTCCTCCTCTGCAATATTCACCTAGCCTTGGGTGCAGAACTGTTTTGTATACCTTGGTACCAGGATCCACAGTTCTACATGGGATTTTTGTTCGTCTGTGGTTTTCGCTAGTCGTCTCCATCAGCTGCAAAGAGAACTTTCCTTGATGAGGGGTGAAGATTTGGGCTTCATTTCAAGGAAACTGAAAGAAGGCTGTGTGTGCATCAAGGCTGACACAGTTTCTTAGGAGGCCCGAGGTCATGTGGAAAGTGATCTTTAAAACGGAACGATTTTGGCCATCACAGAAGCACAGAGGCAGAGATGTCCAGGAAGCAGTTTCAAGAAACCCTTTTAAAGTAATTCTCTAGTCCCTGGAATGTGAGTTTGGAGTTCTATCACCAGTGCCTTAAGGACAGTGGGCATCTGGGACACAGCTGTGCTCTACTGACTCCTTAAAACCCAAGTAAAAATTGTCCTGGCCGCCTCACGCACTCTGTGCAAAACTGTTCCTGCAATGACTCCATGTTACAAGGAGCACATCGGGCAAGTGAACCCCAGTTCACACCCCCTTGCTCTCTATATCGTACCATCTCATTCCATACCCACCACCCCCCTTTCACTACTTAATGCCTTCATCTCGATCCCTAGGGGCCGAGAAGATGAAATAAATTTGGCACGGAGAAATTTCTGCTGCAAAACCTGCTGTGAAATGGAATTCATTTTCGTGGCTGAGCTTCGCCACCTTGCGCAGATTGAGTGATGGCTCCGAGCCCGTGCAAACCCCCAGCACCGTTGTCCTTTTCTGATAGACCCAGGGCGGTTGTTCATTTTTTCTCAGGAGTAACAAAATTTCAGAGGAGGACAATTACTCGATACAGGAACCTTACCGGGAGGTACAGGTTACTTCAGCAAAGAGGGGATGGCTGCTATCATATCAATAAGGGGCTACAGCAGAGAGGGGATGGCTGCTACCGTACAAATAAGGGGCTACAGCATATGCTTCATGGAGCCCTGCAAATTCCCCGCGGAGCTGATTGTGACATCCTGCTTTTACTCCTGCCTCCCACTGGAAACAGCTGTAAGAAGAAAGTAGAAATCAGCTGTGGCAGGAATATCAGTCTTGGTTGTTTGCAAAGCCAAAATTGATTTCTTTTCTGGGAGAGGTCCCTCGGAAAGAAAGTGATGCTTGCTATTAGAGGACCCACTCCAGCCTCAGGCGACAGTTCATTGAAACAGGCTTTCTTGTTTTGTTTTGTTTTTTGTCTCATCATATTGGAGCGAGTAAAGAGCAAAGCTTCCCAATCTTCTGAGAATAATTCATGTGCATATCTGTGGGATTATCTTTTTTTTACTAATTGTTATGAAATGCTTAAAAAAACATTTTTTTCTGAAGTCTAACATCCACTTTATTCTGCTGATTTTCCTTCTCCCTGCCATCAAATGCCTTCTAAAGAGAAACAAAACAAAACATATACTAATTAATTATCTCAGTGTCGACATGTCTGTCCCTGTTTCTGGGGATGTGGAAAGCCTGAGACAGAAAATCTTCAACGTTTCTCACTTTCCTGGATAGCTTTCTTAATGAAAACAAAAATGACAATTTTCTTTTCAAAAGCAATGTTTTTCATCCTCTATTTGTTGAAAATTCTGGAAGCCAGGCTTTAGAACTTTTTAGTAATTTAGTGATTATAGCCTTAAAATCTCTACGTCTATCTGTACCTCACCCTCGCTGCTGGGACCTAGAAAGATCCAGGCAGACATGGGGTTATTTTCTGAAGTAA
Source organism: Arvicola amphibius (assembly GCF_903992535.2). NCBI lineage: Eukaryota > Metazoa > Chordata > Mammalia > Rodentia > Cricetidae > Arvicola > Arvicola amphibius. Next base: position 43,766,286 of record NC_052060.1, on the reverse strand, counting down.
CATTGCTATCCCAAGCCTGGCTAGTTTGAAATAGGACATAATCGAACATGTTTTGAGGCCCTACTAAGTATCAGAAATCACACTGGGTGCTAGAGGCAGAAACATGACAAAGACAACCTGGGAATAGTACTGAAAAGAGCACAGTTGTTGACGTGTGAGTGCTGGTTGTCTTGAACAAGGAGTCCTCAGAAGACAGCAGAGGAAGCCCTGCAGCCTGGCTTACTGCTCAGGAAACCTAGACGTTGCCTAGACTGAGGGTGAAAATACCCACCTCCTTTTTATTTTTATTTTTTTTTAAAAAAGGGAACTAGTAAAAGGGAACTTAAAAGTGGAAGGCAGCCGCCCTTAGACCTTTGCAACCATAGCATGAAGGCGCCAAAAGAACACCTGGGACCCTTGTCCCGAGCGGCGTGCGTGCTCTTACGCAGGGTTGTTTGCCCCCTTAGCTCAGTTGGGATCTTTTTCTGTTTCGTTTGTGGTTGAAGATGGCACAAAGTAAATACTTAACAACGGCCTCATGGGTGTTGGAAAGAGGACCAAAGGAGTCTAATTTGATAATTTTACAAATGGCAAAGCTTCCGGCCATCCTTCTCACTGACACCGTTTTGCAAGGTCACATTTGCCTGTGGTCTAGGCTGAGGCTCCTCCGTAAGTCCAAGAACCGCACTGTCCTTACGGCTTCTGCCAACAGGAGAGAAGAACCCAAGCGTTCTTGTCCAGCCTGAAATACCAGCTCAATGTTGTCCTCACTCCAGCTGTGTTTAACTGGATCAGAGAATGTGGTCCACCAGCCAGGAGCCCTCTGCTGCCATGAGGAAGGTACCAGGGAGCTGAAGCTCCCAGAGATGCAGGAAGTGGTGAGATCAAAAAACCGAACAATTTAGCTGCTGTGACCTAGCAGAAAGATTGCTTTCCCCCTCCCCTGACTGGTAGAAAACACCAATAAAAAATTTGAAATGTTCTGAATGGCTTTGAATTTGAATCTTCCTGAGTGACTTTGGGTTTTGTTGTTGTTGCTGCTGTTTTTTTAAGACCATATTTAGTTACATGGGGCTCTGTGACTCCCGTTCAACAAAGAGTCTCCCTCGCCGACCTTTGGAGTCTTCCATCAGCAGCAGTCTTAAGACAACTTTGCCTAACGGTTGCCAAAAGCCCAAAGTTAAGTGTTTAGTTTATGGCTGATGTGACCAGGGGTTAGATCAAGTGTAGAACCCTACAGGATTTGGAAGTCTTGCTTTCAAAGCATTGGTTTATGGCTGATGTGACTAGGGGTTAGATCAAGTGTAGAACCCCACAGGATTTTGAAGTCTTGCTTTCAAAGCAAATACAGGTAAAAATCAAGTCAATGATTCGTATATAGACTATGCTGAAACAATACGTGAGCTAAAGGCAGTGAAAGCCATGCTACTAATCTTGAAGCAGTTTCTTTTTGCTTCTTCTTTACAACATCGACCCTGAAAAGTGGCAGTGGCGGCTGCCATTATAGTTCTGTGGACAGAAGTGTATTAATTATAAAAGAAACCAGCTACAAACTGTGAGACAGCACCCTGAGTGACGGAGCTTAGCGGTGACGTTGCTCAGGGCTCAGGCTCTACTTCCTCACCTCTCGCAGGCATTGCCATTCGTGAGTGTAGAACCTTGAGTAAAATATTCACTAGCTTGGGCCATCTCTTTCTCCAATCGGTGTAGTGAAATTGCTGATGTCTTTCATGCAGCCTGCTGATACAAATGATATACTTTAAATTGCGTTTATGTACCTGGTTACATGAAGTGAATATTAGTCAGTAAATAATCTGCTTTATCATCATGACTGTCCATGAGTATTAGTCAGTAAATATTAGCTCTATTATCGTGACTACCCTGGGGTGAAGGCTACTGTGTCAAGCGCTCCTTTAGAATCTATTTCTAGTTGAAGCTTCATGATTTCAGAGAAGCTTCCTTTCCTGTTACTTTTGTTGTTGTTCATCCTTGTGTATGGGGGATATATTTGCCAAATATCCAACGACTAAGTCATATATGGAGAAAGACTTAATGATTGGTGTTACATTCCATATTTAAAATAAGAGGGTAGAGATTCACGAACATTCAGAAGTCAAATAGGATGCAGGCAGTCACAAAGTCCATAGATGACAGAACTGACATTTAAATTCTGATTGAGAATAAGACATGCAATATAGGAATTCAAGGAGCAGGAGAAGACACACACACATACACACAAAGCACGCACGTGATAAGTAAATAACTAATGTAAAAAGGGCGCAAATGCTCCGAGGACATTTTCAGTAAGAGTTTAGGGGATGATGAGTATATGGTGTTTCGTTGGAGTGGAGGTAGACGGGAGGCTTGAGGGATGAAGAGGGGGATCCTCTCTAGAAGCCTGGAGATTAGCCTGGTAGCACTTGTGATGGAGACAGGCGCTCCTGAGCACTAGTGAAAGCTGTTGATAGGAAGGCTGCGTTCAGAGCTCTGGAGTGGCTCTCTGAGGGAAAGGGCATTCCCTAAAACTCCTGAGTAGAGTGTAGGTAGGATAGACCAGTTGGTCTTGGGCTTTAAATCAATGCCAAGTTAAGGAGTGAGATGTGCAGTAAGCAAATGGGGAATATTATTTATTTGTTGGTGGTATTTTTCCTATATCTCTATAGCCATCGACAGTAAAGAAAAAAATAGAGTCTGGAAACACGAATGGGAAGAATAAGGATAATTTATGAGACACTGGAGACAGATTTCTAGCTTTAACTGTCTAATCTAGATGGTTCATCACTAAAAGTACATTATGTGACCCAATTAACAGGCAACCATAGTCTCCAAATTTACAAGTAGAACGGAATTGCAATTCCTTTCATTTAACTTTTAAAATTACTCATTTTGACTTTTCTTAAATAACCTATATTTGGTTTGTTTATAGTACAAACCATGCTACTCAAATTATCAATAAATAGAACTCTTTCTTATACTCTCACAATTAAGTATAAGGTTTTGTAAGGTTTTTAAATTAATTTTGTTTTTTAAGGCATTTATTTGTTTTATTTTATGTTTATGGGTATTTTGCCTGCCTGTACAACTGTACACCACACACATGCCATGTACACTAGAAACCAGAGGAGGCAGCCAGATCCCCCTAAACCAGAGTTACAGAGGATGGTGAAATACTCTGTAGGTGTTGGGAATTGAACCCAGGTCCTCTACAAGAGCAGCCAGTGAGCCATCTCTCCAGCCCTCTCTTAGTTTTTGTTGAAATTATTGTATAGCTGGATGTGGTGATACACATCCATAAATCCAGCACCCGGAAGGCAAACAAAAGGGAATAGTCATGACTTTGAGACCAGATGGAAGTACTAAGTGAAATCCCATCTCAGCAAAATGAAAAAAACAAAACCCGCGAAAGCATGGCCACAAATTTTTCTCTCTCACACGCCCTTGTTCAGGTTCCTTATGAGCTAGATATACCATTTCACCCTCCGGAATAAAAATTCTAGCCCTAGGTTTGATGTTGAGTCTGCAGTTTAAAAAATGACTGTCTCCTACTATAATTGTTCATAATTTATTAAAGAATTTTAATAATAAGAATTAACCTTTTAAGTCGAACTCAGATCATCAATATTTTGTGAAATGTGCTTGAACTTTCCAAGTTCTTTCTTCCAACTTCACAATTAATCACTTTAAGATTTAACTCTGTGAATTTTCTATAGTTGAGTTCCCTGTTTTAAGCTGTTTTTTTGATGTTGTAGCACAAACCCTAAAACTAGGTAATTTGCAATGAGACTTTCCAAAGCTCTCAGTTCAGGGTACTGACACCTATAATTGATGGGCTGATGCATAGTGAGGATCTTATTGGGGTAGAATCCACTGTGAAAGGTAAAGGGCGATAAAAAATGGGAGCAAGAGAGGAAAGAGGAACGGAGTGAAGAAGAGATAGAGAGACGTAGAGACAGAGAGAGGGGAGGGAGGGAAGAGGAGGAGGAGGAGGAGGAGGAGGAGGAGGAGGAGGAGGAGGAGGAGGAGGAGGAGGGGGAAGGTTCTAAAATTGCACGAGGGTCTGTGGAAAACAGCATATTGTCTTAGCAACAGTTGTCTGGGTAGTTTGGGGATTTCCATGGGATCCTTTTGGCCAACAACTCAGTTGGATATAACTCAGTCCTGGTACTAAGAACTTGGTTTGGTTGACAAGGGATGACCAACTGGGACTCTGCCTCTCTAGGTATTTGGAAACTTCAATTCGGATTGCCTTTGTATATTTTAAGAAATGTCCTCTTCTCTGAGTTTCCATAACACCCCTCAAATGCACCTCAGTTCCACCTGTCACTTCCTGTGTTCCCTCCCTCAACCTTATCTCCCCTGCCCCTTCTCACTTAATCCTCCTACTTCCATTCCCCCCACCCCAGTGATCCCATAAAATCTATCACGTTTACCCCTCCCAGGGATATTCATGTGTCCCCCTTAGTCACTTATTTTATTCCTAACCTCTCTGGGTCTACAGATTCTTAGGTTGGTTATTATTTACTTAGCAGCTAAGTATATTCACATATAAGAGAATGCATGCTATATTTTTCTTTCTGGGTCTTGGTTACCTCATTCTGAATGATTTTATTTTAGTACCATTCATTTGCTTGCAGATTTCATTGTGTCATTTTTTTAAAAGAGCTGAGTAATACTCCATTGTGTAAATATACCACATTCATTTTCTTTATCTATTCTTCTGTTGCGGAACATCTAGGTTGTTCTCAATTTCTGGTTATTATAAATAGAATATCAAAGAATATGATTGAACAAGAGTCCTTATGGCAGGATGAAGTATCCTTTGGGTATATGCCCAAGAGTTGTGTAGCTAGATCATGAGGTAGACGATTCCCATCTTTCTGAGGAACCACCACCCTGATTTCTATACTGACTGTAGAATTTTGTACTCACACCAGCAATGGATGAGGGTTCTCTCTGCTCCACATCCTTGCCAGCATGAACTGTCACTTGGGATTATTGATCTCACTCATTTTGACAAGTGTAAGATGGAATCTCAAAGTTGTTTTGATTTGTATTTCCTGATGGCTAAGGATGTTGAATATTTCTTTAAGCAATTCTCAACAATTTGAGCTTCCTCTATTGAGAATTCTCTGGTTTAATTTGTAGTCCACTTTTAAATTGAATTATTTAGTTTTTTGCTATCTAGTTTCTTGAGTTCCTTATGTATTTTGGATATTAGTTCTCATGTCCAAGAGAGTTTTCAAGTTTTAAAGTGACCATAAACTATTACTTGAAATGAACTCTAGTTGTTTATGGTGCTTCCTCTTGTATTTGATTTCAGACTTTAATTTGTTTCTCAATGTTGTGTAAAAGAAAGCTAAGTCTAGAACTCAGTAAACCCATCATGGCCAGTTTGCATAATCTTTATATGCTCATTGCATCGTTTACAAAATTCTCTGTCCGCAGGGTAAAGGAGTTAAATGAAACACTGAACATCCCTTAAAGTGATGCATGCACACTGCATTGGGATTTCCTAAATCGGCCAGAACAAAATTTCACAAACTGTATGGTTTAAAACAACAGAAACTTATTTTCTCACTTTTGGGCATTAGAAGTCCAAAGTCAAGGGACTCTGATGCTGTGTCTGTCTAGAGATCTGAAGGAGAACTTCCTGACCCTCCTCTAGCTTCTAATAGTCCACAGCACTGGGCATTCATAGATATAAAGAAACGTTACTTAAATTGCCACCTCCGTTATCAATAGCCTTCTCCTTGTGGGCACTCATGTACCAATTTTCCTCTTAAGTATATAAGTCATGAGCTCTGTTTCAGTAAGGACTTATTGTTGCTTCATTACAACCCCTAGGATTCTATTTTGAAATAAGATTGTATTCATTGGTTCTATGAAGTGCACACTTGAATTTTAAATTTGATGTTAGCAGTGTATAGAAAGGATCCTTTCTGAAATGAAGCTTCTGTTAACCATGCTATATGGAGTTAAACTGCTCTGTATTCTGTATTTTTTCTTTCTCTCTCTCTCTCTCTCTCTCTCTCTCTCTCTCTCTCTCACACACACACACACACACACACACACACACACACACATTTTATGATTTAGCACCACCTTGCTTTGTGCTAACAAGAAATGTTGCATAGATACACATGCTACCAGGCTACTCTGTGACTTACAATACTTGCTCATCCTTCCAGAGACATACTCTATCTCCTCCGAGCTTTGCCGGAGATGACCTAAGAGAACACACACTTCATTTTGGAGGGCACTGGCTGGGCTGAAGAAACTCAGTCAGGACTGCACACATCTTGATTGTTTGTATTCAAAACCAGGCAACTCGGGTCTTGAGAAATCTAGTGAGCACACACATGTGTTTCTATGTCTACATTTCATCTTTAATGTGATGAGAAGGCAAAGTCATATTCTTGAATCAGGCTATGAAGTTTCTTTAAGGGACTATAGATTCCCACCATTACTAATCTTGAGAAGTGGAAGTAGAAATGAAGATTTGAGGTCAAACTCAAATAGAATTAAAGCAGAAATGACCTACTTTTCCTGTGTCCAGATTTCAAACTTTAGGCCACTGAGCATGAGTGTCCCTTGCTGGATGGAAGTAGGTCCACGAAAGGTAGACAAAGTTCTTTATGTCCTAGGCATAAAGTCGGGACCTTGTAAATAATTCCAGGGTTATGAACCACGTATTGAGAGAGGTTACCTGAAAACTGTGATTTGAAAGTTACTGTTTTATGATTCCCTTCTGCTGTTCTAGAATAGTCAGTAAATCAGTGAGGGCATTTCTGTGATCATCTGAAGACTCCCACCCCTACCAAAATCAATGTAGACCAGCAGGAGCTTAGACATAGGGATTAGACTGTTAATTGTGCTTAGTTCTTCTTTGCTTTATCTTGAGTAGTTACAATAGAAGGAAAATTAGAAAACCATTGGAACTTTTGGCTATTAATAGGCAAATGGTCCTCGGAATATGTTAGTAAATAAATCATATAAAAATTTTAGAATAGCTATTTTTATCTTTCTGGATCTATTTGTATAAGCAGTGCAGAAACTCAATGGAGGGCAGTGAGGAGAAATAAATGGAGAGCAAGCCAGGGAAAATAAAGAGAGAGCAAACAGAAATGTTTTCTGCAAATAGCGGAAATGCTTTCTGCAAATATTGGGAAGGACAAGGTTGGGAGGCCCCTTTAATTCTAGAAATAAGAAGCAGGATCGCTGTGTATGTATTGATCAGTGAATTCTGTAGTGAAAGCTTAAAATGAGGTGCAACAGAAAAGGCTCAGAAGAGACATGGGGACAGCTGCATTTAAATACGGGAGAAAGTTTTCTTAAAAGGGCAATTACTCAAGATGCAGAAGTCTAGAGGAAATTAATGAGAAGGTACTTAATTGGTACTTAAGAGGTATTTCTTTGAACCATTTTAGTAATCCAGAGAGTTCCTGTTAGATGGCTTTGAGCTATTTTGAATAATTTATATTAGCCTTTTAAAAGTTTTCCCAACCACTCACAAGTATAAATGGAGAAAGAAACCTACTTATTAGTGTTGTGTATAAAATTAAGGAGAATGATTACAAATGGTGCCTATTAGGCCCATCTGACTGGCACTCCACCATCAACGCCCCAAATGAAGGGTTTAAGAACTGAGAGTTTTTCCTCAGAAGGTTGTTGAGAGAATTGGTTTTAATCACTCTCCCTGCACACTGATGCGGTTGTGTAAGACCTTTTTCTGCTTCTTGGATTATTCTTGGAGTACCCATTAGAGGAAGCTGAGTCAAGTGTTTCCCATCATCTGTGCAAAGGAGATATATATTACTGTAACGTCTAACCCTTCAGAGAGCATCTACCCTGGGGTTTCTTGGCAGGAGCAGTCATCCATTGTTGGAGAGAAATATACCCTGAGGCTTTCAGAATACTGAAAGTGGGCCTAGACCGATGGTTTTTGTTTGCTTGCTTGCTTGCTTTTTTTCTGGTTTACAGAAAGATCCAATCAAAGGGTCCAGTGACTAATAAAAAAAAATCACTTTATTGTTTTAACTGATAGAGGCCATTTGAATATGTTATAATAAATTCCTATAAACTAGATAAATCTGGAGCCACAGGAACTATTTCTCACACATCTGGAGGCTAGAAAGTCCTCAGAAACTACCAACAGTTCGCATTCTGGTTTCTAGAGAGGGCCTCCTCACCCTGTCTGTACTCCTGAGTTCCTGTTCTTGCCTCATAACCATTTTCTGAAACCATACCCCCAATATCATCACATTGATAACTTTCAACTTTTGAATATGGGGATGGCACAATATGTAGATAGAAAATAGCCCTTGCTAAGGTTGAAATAATATGAAGCAGAACTTTTACAATATAGATAAAATATGACAGTAACAGAAGGTCCAACCGCCCCCCCCAATCACCTGGCCTTCTCTGCCCCAAAGTGAATTCATAGGAAATCTTTGAAAAAAAAAACTACTTACAGAAGAGTCATTTTGATGCACTCCCCGGTTCTTTGCAGGTATAAAGAGAAGTCACTTATTGACTTACTGGGTATGAGGAAAAAAAACAGACTCAGCGAAATTAAACCCAACTAGAGAATTGCTGGATTGATTTACCTTAGAACTCCAAAGCCCACTATAATAAGAAATCACTTCCCAGTCCTTTAAATAACCCAAACTAGGCAGACAAATAGCAATGATCCTAGTCAAGGTTGTGTGGAAGAGACTGATTCAATAAATTACAAGTTCAGGAGCTGGAGAAGTGGCTCAGTGGTTGAAACAGAATTCTTTTCCATGCACACAAGTCAGGTATCATAAAAACTAGTTGTAACTCCAGCTCCAGGGTAGCTGATCCCCCTTTTTGGCCTCTGCAAGTACACACACACAAAAAAAATCTTAAAACTTTGAACTTTTAGAGTAAAGAAACCACTTGGGTCATTCTAATCATCATAAGGGTTAACTGCTATGGTCATGGGTAGATGTAAATTTCGTCTGCACTTGAATGAAACCTCTACTCTGCTAAAGCTGCTACTGGTTTTACTTGTTGCCACCTCTCCAGGATTTGGTGAGGAGTCTTAAATGGTTTTAAGGTAGAAAATTACCTTGATCCAACAGCATACTCTGTAGTAGAGATTATCACAAAACTTACTACCTGCATATGTGTTCTCTCTCCCAAGTAAGCATGAGCACACACACACACACACACACACACACACACACACACACACACATCTGTTTTTCTGAATGATGGTGTGTTTGTGAGGACTCAAGCTCAGGGAAATTAAAAATGTCTGGAGCTTGAACATTCAGTAACTTCAGGGTATATGCCCGCAATTTACCAGATCACCCAGAGACTGATAATGTCTATATGGATCATGGGAGAACAGAAAACTCAAAAAGTGCATACCATTTTGGCTGCGAAAATGGATCATTGTGGAAATTACTTGCAGTACAAGCAGAATACTTGAGTTTGGATGCCCAGGACCCATTTAAAGTTGGATGGGGCTGGGATGCATCTGTTAACACCAGAGCCCTAGAGAAGGGGTGTCCAGACAGGCAGATTCCCAAAGCTCATTGGCCACCTCACCAACCAGTAAATACTGTAGAACAGTTTTTTTGTGCACTGTGAATATGTGTTGCATTCATTGGTTTAATAAAGGGATAAATGGACAAAATCACAGCAGGTAGAGGTTAGGTGGAATGTGTAGACAAAAAATAGAGTATAGGAACCACAAAAGGCAGAGTCATCAGCCAGACACGGAGGAAGCTGGAGAAGGGTAAGTTATGTTGAAAAAGGTACCACCATGCGATAGAGTGTAGATAAGAAATATGGGCTAATTTAAGATAGAAGAGATAGTAACAAGCCTAAAGCTTTTGACTAAGCATTTATAATTAAAAATAAGTCTCTGAGTAATTATCTGGGAGCTGGCAGCCCCAATGAAAAACCCCACCTATAAGTAAGAGATATTTTCTCAATAAACCAGGTAGCCGAAGATGACCATGACCAAGTAAAGCACCCAACATTAACACCTGCACCCTCCACACACACATGGAAGCATACTGTGTGGGTGAGTTTCACGTTAACTTGACACAAGCTAAAGAAGACCCTCAGTTAAGAAAATTCCTCCATAATATCCCACTGTAAGGCACTTTCTTGATTAATTATTGATTAATAATGGCTGGGAGGGTCCAGCCTATTATGGATGAGGCTACTCCTGGGCTGGTGGTCCTGAGAAAAAGAAGAAAGTAAGTTGAGCAAGCCATGTCGAGCAAAACAGTCAGAGGCCCCTCCATGGCCTCTGCATCAAACTTAGCTTGAGTTCCTATTCTGACTGCCTTTGATGATGAACAGAGATATGCAATTGAAAGCCAAATAAACCCTGTTCTCCCCAAGTTACTTAAGCTATATTACCTCATTGAAGCAATAGAAACCCCAGGACACATACCCACATGCATATGTATACCAAACACATACCTCATACACTTGAACACACATATAGACAAAAGATGCTATCAGCTTGAAGTGGGTAGATAGGAGGTGTTGGAGGGAGGGGTTCCTGAGAGGGATGAAGGGAGAAAAGGGAGGAAAAGTGATACAATTCTATTTCAATTAGATATATATTTAAAAAATTATAAACTGTTTATGAATATGGTAATACTTGTAAAATTTAATTCTAAAAATGTATGTGGGATATGTAATACAACTGATTTTTTTTAATAATAAACTCAAAGTCCAATTACTCTTTCTAAAAAATTTAAAAGAAAAAAATTTCCAAATCTTGAGAAAGATTTGCATATTCAGGTATAAGAGGCCTACAAAGAAAGCCAAATAGGACCAGAAAATCAGCTTCCCATGAGATGTTACAGTTGAAAGACAAAAGCAAAACCTAAAGAAAAGAGACTGAAAGTTGCAATAGAGAACAGCAGATCACATACACAGGTAGACCTGTTAGAGGAATGGCTGGTTACTCCATAACAACCTTTGAAGTCAGAAGAGGTAGAAAAGATGTATTCCAAGCCCTGAGAGATCACAACTTCCAAACTGAAATAATATAGTCAGCAAAGCCATCTTTAATAAATAGGAAAAATAAAAACTTTTCATGATAAAAAACAAACTCAAGGACTTTTCCACCACTATAGAGGACAGTGGAAGGAATTCGTCAGACTGAAAAAAAAAACAAAACAAAACACAAGACACAGTAAAAAACAAATAACACAAGGAAAAGTAATCAAAATATGTCTAAGAAAACACCACATAATAATCACATACCTTACAGTAATAACATTGGATAGTTATGTTCTCATTTCCTAATAAAAAGATTATCAAATTTAATTATTATACAGGAGCCAACTTTTTGCTGCCTCTAAGGAACAGTCTTCACCATCGAGGACAGAAACCACCTTAGAACAAAAGGGCAGAAAGATGATCTTACAAAGAAATGGGACTTAGAAACAGGCTGATATAATAATTGTCATACTGGATGAAACAAATGCCAAGCCAGAACAAGTCAGAAGAGATAAAGACGCAACTTCATGTCTTTAAGAGAACAGTCCCTCAAAAGGATATTACAGGCTAAATAATACACACAAAACCTAGGCATACTCAGTTTCATAAACCAAACACTGCTAGGTAGATAGCCACATATTAGTTGCAACATAATGATAGTGTGGCTCCAGTACTCCACTATCACCAATAGCCCAGTCATTTCAACAAAAACTAAAGAGAGAAATACTGGACTTAAATGACTTAAATGATACCATAAATCCAATGGACTTAACAGTCATTATAAAACATTCCACTCAAACAATAAAAAAATACATATTCTTCTCAGTAGAACATGAAATTTTCTCCAAAGCAGACCACATTATAGAACACAAAGCAAGCCTTAAAAAATACTGGAAAATTGCAATAGCATTCTGTATAATATTTGACTGCAATGGAATCAAGTTAAGTATCAACAACAATAGACGCTACAGAAAATGCAAAAACTCACACAGACCAAACACTCTATTGAATAGTAAATACATCAACTGAGGAAATCAAGTGTGGGATTTAAAGAATTATTTGAATTGAATTAATGAAAACATAACATACCAAAATTTAAGGACAACAATGCAAGCAATCCTAAGAGGAAAAATCATAGTAGCAAGTGGTTATATTAAAAGATGTTTATATGTGCGTGGGTGGTATCTCAAATAAATAATGCAATGATGTACCTTAATGTATCAAGTAAAAACCAAGTACAAAACAAATCCAGAAGTAACAGACAAGAAGAAATAATTAAGAGTAGGGCAGAAATTAATGAATTGGAATTGGAAAAAATACAATGAATAGAGAGTTGCTTATTTGAATAGATTAACAAGATTGACAGATCCTTAGCCATATTAAGTAAAAAAGAGAGAATGTACAAATTAATAAAATTAGAGTTAGAAAGGAACATATAATGACAAATACCAATGAAATTCAATAAAGAATAGGAAAATCTATATTATACTTTGAAAATCTAGATTATACTCAATTGGAAAATCTGAAAGAAATGGGAAATTTCTATAGACTTATGGTCTATATATTTTAAGTCAAAATAAAATATACAATTTAAACATGTCTGTAACCTACAGCAAGACTGAAGAAGTAATAAAAAATTGCCCGCTATACACATTTAAATTAACTTTTCAGGACCACATGGATCCATTGTAGAATTCCACAAGACCTTCAAAGATAAATCTACACCAATATTATTAAAATTATTTCACAAAGGAAGGAATACTGCCAAACTTTTTAAGAAGCCAATATTGTTCTGATACCAAAGCAAGATCTAAGACTACATAAATAAATAAAGCATAGGAAAATATCCTTGTTGAAAATATATACAAAATCTCTTAATAAAAAAATTTGCAAGCTGAATTGAGATTACATGAAAAAGCTATGCAATTTAAAAAGGTTGGCTTCATACCAGCAACATAAGGACAGTTCAACACACTTAAATCAAAAATATAATTCATCACATAAGCAGACTTAAAGAAATCAAACTATCTTTTCATTGATACAGAAAAAAAAACCTTGAAAAAAATCCAGCATTCCTTTATGGAGAGGCTAGGGATTGAGGAAGAAAAACTCAACACAATAAAGGCTAGATATCACAAACATATAGCAGCAAATTAAGAAAACCTCAACTATTCCCACTACTAACAAAGACAGGAGAAGTGTGTCCACTCTCTCCACTTCTATGCAGTATATTGCTTAGAATCATAGCAAGAGAAATAAGACATGAAAAGGAAATAATTGGAATATAAACGGGACAGGAAGAAATAAAATTATCCCTTTTGCAGAAGATAATTGATCCTATACTTAAGAAATGATAATAATACTACCAAAACCTCTTAGAACTGTTATACCCATTCAGCAAAGTAGAAGGACACAAAATTAATACAAACACACACACACGTGCATGTGCACACACACAAACACACTCACACTCAAACAATTAGTAGTCTACCTAAAACTGACAAACACATTGAAAAAACATCAGTAAAATAATCCCATTAGCAACAATTACCAACTATCCCCACTTAGTAAGAAAAAAAAATCAACAATTTGAAAGACCTCTTTATTGAAAATGTCAATACACTGAGGAAAGAAATTGAGGAGGCATTAGAAGATTGAAAGATCTTCTTTGCTTAAGTATCAAGAGTAAATGTCATGAGAATGGTCATCCTTGCAAAACAATGTACAGATTCAATTCAATCCCAATCAAGAGTCTACTGGTCTGGAGGAAATTTTTAATAAAAAAAATGAGAAAAAAATAAAAAATAAAAAAATAAAAATATATGAAAAACAGTTTTTATGAATTTATATAGAATCATAAAAGACCATGAATACTCACAAGAACCCTGAACAAAAAGGAATATTACTAAAGTATCACCACATTTAATTGCATGTTGTAGTATGGGGACCATAGTAATAAAACAACAGAGAGCTAGCTCAAAAGTATTCACATAGACCCATGGAATAGGAAAGAGAACCCAGGCAAAATGGAAACAACTATAGGTACCCCAGTTTTGACAAAATGCTGCGAATATACATTAGAAAACAAAAGATAGAATCAGGTAAAACTCCCACGCTACGGGTATATTCTGCTGTTTGTTAAAGATGTCCCAGAGGCATCCCTTGCTCCCCGAACAGTCCTGGCTCTTGCTTATTCCTTCTGGTGCCCACCAAAGCCAGTTGTTAAGATCCTATTGCTGAAGATTCTTCAAAAGAAAATCAAAACTGAGAAAAACAAGTAATGACCCTTCTTGACATAACAAAGTGGGTTGACATATAGCTAATTTTGTTTCTCCTGACCTTTCCATGATTCCTTACTTTATGTTTAAATGATAGACTGAACAAAGTTGAATCAGACGTTAACATAAGCAAAACTTAGAAGAGGGCTCTCTGCATCGGACGGTCAGCATGCATTGCTTCTCCTGCATACTTATTCTCTAGTTTTGTTATTTTAACTATGCTGTCTAGCTGGCCGGTGTGTATTGCTTACTTTTGTTGCTTCTGTCAATACTTGTCAGTTGTGAAGAGTTTCTCCATTTCCAGAGACTCTGTGTGGTGAAAAAGTAACTAACAAGGGCCTAGTACATTGCACCCTGTGGGCATGCAATAAATGCTTGTTTCTTAACTGCCTGCCTGAATGTGCCTTCAGGAGCACAGGCAATACTCTCCATGGCCATAAAGATGACAGATGATGCTATCGGCTGGGTATCCCCATTGAGACCTTGTTAAGTATAGAGCTAATGTCAGGAGACACTGATATCCTGTGACCCATACAAACGACTTATGCTTAAGTCATTTGCCAGCACATCTCTGTGTGGAAGACACGGACCTTGGATGCTTGGGTACCTGAGACCACAGAAGAACAGAGGAGCTGATGGCTGCCATCCCAAATACAAATGGGATAAACAGCAAAGGGAGGACTTGCTGGATGAGATACTGAGTTATCTGTGAGGAGAAACGAGGGAAAGTAAAAGGGTAAGGTCCCGCATGTTCAAGTCCCATCCATATTGCCATCCTCAAGTAGGAGCTTGTGTGTGCTCCTACCTTGTTTAAAGTTCTAGAAATAAATAGAGAGTAAAAAACCTGAGGCCAAATGAGGTTTTCTAAACAGTTGGGGAAATGAGAATCAACAGGCTTAGCTGTTCTACCTTTTAAAATGTTTCTACATGAAATTAAAGGTCAAATTGAAATAAGCAATATATTTTCAGACTGAGAAAAAAATTTAGCACATAAAACAAACCAGGAAATAATAAGGAAAGCAGAGAACACTGACGGAGATGATCACCTATTAGGAAGATAATATTCATAGTAGGAAATGCGCACAGCTAATAACGTTTCCTTTTAAAAGAAAGTTCAAGGATAATTCTAATCAGAAGAATACAAACACATTTAACCTGCCAAATTACCATTTAAAATGAGCAGAGATTAGTCATACTTCCACTTAGAGAGGGGACTCTTTGCATAATCAAAATAATATTTTTGTAAAAGCTCAGCTATTCACCATTGCCTCTTGGTATGTTGTACAAGTCTCCCCATAAAGCCACCTTTTAAAAAATGTTCCAGCTTACTTATTGTTCAACCTATCTAAAATGTGCAGATCTCAAAATATGCTGTGTTTCTTCATGCCTGCGTTTTAAATCAGTCAAACTAGAATGTACGCTAGCTTTTGTATAAATTAGAAATTCCTATTGAATGCATCCTCATACCCCCAGCATCCTTGCTTGTCAAGTCTGCCCAGCAACAGCCCCATGATCCACTTCTTCCCACCAACTCCACAGATAAATGCTCTCACTCTCCCTCATATTTTGACTGTTCACTTTTTTTTTTACAATTTATATTACTTTTAAGCAATTTATTTAAATATCTATCTTCTCACACACTGACTGAAGTCAACCATGGTGTTTTATCATCTATGTAACCCACATCTCTGCCAAGGAGATTTAATAGTATAAATTAGTCGTGGATTTGAATGAAAAATATTTAGTGCCTTTCCAACTGCTTCTATGCAACTTCAGTACATATTAACAAAACATAACCTTGCTAGGCATGGTGGCATGTGCTTTTAATCCCAGCATTTGGGAGACAGAGGCATGTGGATCTATGAGTTCAAGGCTAGCCTGGCCTACACAGGAGTTTCCAGGCTAGCAAAGGTTACACAGTTAGCCTCTGTCTCAAAAAATAATAAAATAAAAGTAACAAAAAATAAATCTTAAAAGAACTGAAGATATTGCCATTAAGAATACAAATAAACATAATCTTAATCTGGAAGCATATCTCTCTCTCTCTCTCTCTCTCTCTCTCTCTTTCATATTCTTGGTCTGGCTCACTGGCTCACCCCACCCCCATAGACTGTCCAGATTTGGTCAGGGTCCACTTTCATGAGTGCTGCAGTTGGTAAAAAGGAGGGTCAGCTCCTTTGACAGCTGTAGGCAGCAGGGGTAAGGAGGGAGGGCATCTTTCCCTTGCCCCCACTACTACACTGCAGATAAGGGAGGCAGTACCAGTCATGCTCCTCTCAGTTCCTCAGGGATGGCTCACCCATGTCTGTTTACGGGGTCAACCATAGTGCCCAGGTGAGGTGCAGGGCCCATTTTCCCAAGTGCTGCAGCTGGTGAAGGGTTGGGTCAGGTTCCCCACCTGCTGTAGGTAGTGAGGGATGAAGGGAGGCATCTCTCCCTCACCTCATGGCAGACATGGCATGCCTTCCCATCCTCACACCCCCAGGGCTAGCTCACGCTTTCCCCTGTGAACAGGATCAGCTCTACTGTACTGCCCAGTTGAGGTGTAGGACCCTCTCTCCTGAGTGCTTCAGGCCGTGAGAGGCTGCTTCAGTTCTTGCCTGCCTCTAGGTTCCTGTCTTCAGGTCTTCAGTAACCTGTCTTGGCTCCCCTCAGGGCTAGACTATATAACCTTTATGAGAAAATGGATGCTTTCCTCCCCAAGGTGTCTTTGTTCAGTGTTGTATCACATCAACAGAGATGCAGTGACCACACTGAGAATTCACAAATATGAACTTTATAATCCCAGGAACTCTCATGACATAGCTTTTCTCATTCTGGAGCTAGTATTGTGTTATAAAAACAAACTTAATGACCAAGTACATAGAGGTGCGATAAAATTTAACACAATGCCCCAGCTGGCTTCCCTCAACTCCATAGGAAATTTCCTCAGGAAATTAGCTCAATTATTTTCACCCCCACACACTTTCTTGTATTACAGAGTTCTTTTTATACCAACAAAACAAAAGAAACAACAACAAAAAGCTTCCATCATAGGTTACCAAGGAATTGCTTGTCTGCGGTCATGGCACTATTATATTTGCAGGCAGGCCAATTATCTCATTATAAACTAGGTGATGTGCATTTTAAGATGTGCTTCAAATATGTGATAAAACATAATACATATCGATGATTATCGATGACTGTGTCTATATAAAATTATACCCACTAGTGAAATTTTGAAGCTACTGTGGTTTTCAGTTGTTCAAATATTATAAAGACAGAAACTTCCTAAAATATATTTTACAGTTCTCTGTAGCTCTGTGAAGGGAATTGTCTTGACAAGTCAGTATGCTCAACACAAACATATACTATTATTTCATGTCCTAATTTTATTATGATCACACTGATTATATTGCATATGCACACTGGGATTTATTTCTAC
The DNA here is from genome assembly GCF_903992535.2 of Arvicola amphibius. Classification (NCBI taxonomy): domain Eukaryota; kingdom Metazoa; phylum Chordata; class Mammalia; order Rodentia; family Cricetidae; genus Arvicola; species Arvicola amphibius. Next base: position 43,748,610 of record NC_052060.1, on the reverse strand, counting down.
ACTAACAAATTTGATTATTGTGCTTTGAACTCTTTATACATCTTAGTTTTTAGCTAAATATCTTTTCTTGTACTTCACACAGATTGGGCATCCCTCTCTGAGCTGTTTGAAGTCAGAACTGTTTCATGTCTTAGAATATTTGCACATATATAATGAGATACCTTGGGTTGTGCTTAAAGTCTAAAACCAATTTTCTTTCTATTTAATATGCAATTTGTACACATACTAAACATGGAGTTGTATACAATGATTCACAGCTGAAATATAAGCATGCAGAATCATTGTATGAAACTCTATGTAAGTGAAGTCAGTAATTGAATTTTTCTTAGTAGTGTCTGTCAGTGCTTACAAAGTTTTACATTTTGTTCTCTTCGTTTTAACCAGTTTTGACTTCCTGGAATGGTTTCTTTATTCTGCAAAATGGAGTTTCTTTGTGGACATAAGGATAAATACTTAGAATGTAATTGAGAACTATACTGGTTTCGGAACATGGCAATAGTTGGCTCTCCCTCTAGAATCTGTGATCTCAACCACAAGGAATTGGCTAGGTTTACCATGCCGGGCTTAAGATGGCTCCTCTTGAGTGGACCTGACGTCTGTATAGGTGACTGTTAGTTGTCCCAGAGATACTCCATCTTTGCTGTGCTGGCCACTACCGTACCTCACAGCCTTTACAGCTATCATATGCTTGAGAACTCTTAATTGCTGTTATCCCTTGGCAGCTTATATAGCATCTTCAGGTACTAGAGCTTGCACTCAAGGGAAAAGGTTCCAAGTCAGTTCCAGCTGGATTTCTCCGAGTCCTGATTGCAGTGTAATGTGAAATACGCAGTGTCTTCAGCAATAGGATCTCCCTATCAAGTTCTTGAAGACAAGCAAGGATGATGGCAATCCCCCAAGCTACTTTTGGAGTCTGGACTCCCCTGATCAGCAATTCAAAAGTCCTGTTTTCTGAATCTTTCCTTTAACAGGAAGCAACCTCATGGTGTACAGAAGTACATGCCTGTGTGACTGTGCATACAAACTATACAAAGGACTTCGGGAATCTATTGGGAAAGTTATACTGCATTTTTATCAGAACGCTAAAAATTCACAATAAAATGGGAGATTATGAAATGCATATTTTAGTGCACTACAACTTAAAGCCTTAGAAAAGCCGGGAATTAAAATGTTTTATCACTTAATAAAAATCTTCTAGAGAGGGTTTCAAACAGCCTTGTCTGCTCTCATTGTTAGCTGGCAGGGAGCGTTTTCCTAACACACGTCAGGTTCCTAAAAAGGGCCTGCTTCCCGCACCCCTCACATTTAATTCCCTACACTTTCCTTATTATAAAATGTAGCTGATTTTTTTTTGACATCATGCTTTTCACTGACATTGCTTCCTCTAGGGTGTCATCATCCTTTCAAACCCATCTACTTTCCTCACGTATTACTGACATCTGACCTCCCTCATTTTCCCTGGCATGGAAGCTGTTCATTTTCAGCAACTTTACCACTCCTCATTTCTTTGGGATACTTTTTTCTTTACTGGTGAATTCTTTGCTCCTGTTGTCTACTTTTGCAAAGTATGGGTTGGCCACAGAGACACCAGAAAGAAATACAATGACATGTTTTATTATCTGTAAATAATTAGGCCAGAGATGCTTAGCCCCTATGGCTAACTAACTTCTATAGAAGCAGCATAGCTGATCACGGATTAAGACGTCTGCACTTGTTACTCATATAGAAATGTAGAGAAGGTGGGATAGGAGCAAAACTTTTATTTTATGCAAACGATCAGTGGTTCAACCATCAAAACAGAAATTTGAAGCATGCTAAGGGGATGCTGGTTGCGGAACCTGGAAGGCAAGGTGCACACATACTGATACGTTAACCTCCCTGAAGTGCATTACTTTGTGTTTTAAACCAAGAGAAGCCAAGTCTCCTGTGATCTGTGTGTTTTCTAACATCCCTGGAATTTCTGTGTAATGAAAGATTCTATTCTGTGTCAGTCGAAGGGTGTTAGCACTGTAATCTTGTTCAAACCATACTTTAGAGGATCTTCTCTGAGTATTTGGTGATCAGAATCCTTTCTCATTTGCCAATAAGACTGTCTTATCTCATTTAAAAAATATATGAATCCTTTGTTTTATTTATACAAAACACAAGATCCGGTTGCCGTTTGTAGGCCTTGTGAAGTATTTTATACGTAAATTACTTCAATTTATATTCAGAAATAAGACATATGTGTTAGTTTTTGTTGATTATTAATTTATTTCTGTGTACATAATAGTAATGATGACAGAGCCTTTAAGGATATTGCTATCCAGACTACCCATTATCCATGATAACGGATTTTTGTCAAATTTAATATTTTGCTATTGGCAGAGATGATTTTGTTACTATATGAATTAAGTTCCATGATTCAACATTTTAGTTATGAATATTAAGAATATTCTAAAACTAATTCATAATTAAGCCTCTGGTTCCAACAGTCCTGAGTAGCAGTTTTATTCTAGTTGAACTTCTACAGGCTAAGTTACTGTTGGAAATCCTCATCTTCTGGCTATAGGGAAAGCTGGAATTTGAGTAGTTGTCCTCAAAATATGTGTTGCCTGCTACAAAGAAAGCTTATAAATTTTCTGAAAAATGACTTAATATTTGAATAAAGTACAGCTTAAGATTTTTTTGCTATTATCTTCCTTTCTAGAAATGCCAATACCCTTTTCCCTCTCATGCTCCCTGTTCCCATGCCACTCCTTAAAATTCAACAATTTCCCACAGAGGTGATGCATCTGGGCTTTTATGAAAACTTACTGAGCAATTACTTTAGCCCTTGCTCTCCTGTTATATAAATCAGCATCTCATTTCTAGTGAAAAATTCATTTACTTTCCATAAGATTTATAGTATTAAAATTTAACCTAAAGAGCTTACCTCTTTGGAAATGTTTGGTGATTTACTTCCTAATACAATCTATTATCTTGTAAAATTTAAAAAAAATATTGAATAATGCAAGTGCTCACCAGGAAAAAAAATCAGTAAGGCAGGCAGGAAAGCAGGGAATTACATATGAGTAAATAAGGGTTTTTGGTACTTCCTGAAGTCATATTCTTCCAACTAAATAGACTCTAGATGAAGCCAGAATTCTATGCATCCATTTATTCATCTGTCCACCCATAAATATTAACTGAGCATCCATCTGGTATCACATGATAACGCATGATATTCAGCATCATCTTTACCAAGTGCAGGGAAAGCTGGTGCTTACTGTACAGCATGGTAAGTTTCAGAAGGAAGGTGGTTCAGTGCAATGTGGCAGCACTCTGGGGAAGACACTACAGTTGGGAAACAGCCACTATGCAGCCTCAGGACCAGAAGAAAGAAGTGTGCAAATGGCAAAGTTGAACACTAAATGGAAATAGAAATTTTAAGGGTAAACAGGTGGGGGAGACTTATAACTTGTGTGTTCTACAAAGAAATTTGACTTTATGCTTAAGGCAATGGAGGACTTGGGATGGATTTCCGGCAAAGTCAGCAAAGCAACGCAATGGTAATAAAGGATGTTTTACTCAACTTCTAGTAATTATTATATTTAAGTCTCAGACTCCTTTCTGCTAGATGCATGCACTGTCTCTTAGGGTTCAATGGTAAGAGAGTTTTGACTGTAGCAAATGTCTCTCACATATTTCCTTCAGCTTTTTGCCTTCTGGGAGTTGTCTTCTCTCCAGCTCAGAGACTTCCTGCTCAGGTATCGTTCACTCTTAGTGCCTGAAACCTGTCCTCACCTCTGCTCCTCTGAAACACTTGTCTTAGGATGTTTAAAATCGGATTCCAAAAGAAACATGCTCTTCTGTCTTTATTATGCTGGTCTCATATTTGCAATATATTGATGCCTTGCAGTTTGTCAAAGCAGTTTGCCAGAGTCTTCGGTGATGTCAAATGTATTTATGACCCACCAAGCTTGGTTGGAATGCCTTAAATATCACCATAGAACCGTCATCCAGCAACTAATGGAAACAGAGGCAGAGACCCACATCGGAGCACTGGACTGAGCTCCCAAAGTCCAGTTGAAGAGTGGGAGGAATGAGAATAGGAGCAAAGAGGTCAAGACCATGATGGGGACACCCACTGAAACAGTTTACCTGAGCTAATGGGAGCTCACCAACACCAGTCAGACAGGGAAAGAACAAGCATAGGTCCAAACTAGTCCCTTTGAATGTGAGTGAGTTGTATGGCTGAGGCACACTGAGGGGCCACCGGCAGTGGCACCAGGATTTATCCCTGCTGCTAGTACTGTTTTTTTGGGAACCCACTCTCTTTGGATGGATACCTTGCTCAGCATAGTAGAGCATTGGTCCTTCCCCAAAGCAATGTGCCTTATCCTCTCTGTGGAGCGGATGGAGTGTGAGGGGGCAAGTGGAGGGGATAGGAGGAGGGGAGGGAGTGGGAACTTGGATTGGTATGTAAAGTGAAAAAAGATAGTTTGTTTTACTTTTAAAAAATAAAATATAAAATAAATGTAAAAAAATGGTTTCTCAGTTTATAGTCAAATGATGGTGCAGCACCATCTCCTTGCTAACTTGTGACCCTCAAGTCGCTCCTCCCCTTTGGTCTTAACCCCCTGTCAAGCAAGGTGGAAAACTTGATCAGGATAAGTTCAAATTTCATAACTTAAACTTCAGGATTTTTCCAGGAATGCCTCAGGAATTTTTAAAATATCTGGCCAGAGAATTTTTTCACTTTTTACATCAAACTGAGTATTTGCTCATTTGTGTTATATTTGTTAGGCTTCAAAAGCTCAGAACATTCCTAGTAAGCCCCCTTTTTCTTTCTCCCCTCTCTCTTCTCTAACTCTCCCTCTTTTTATTATATATATATACATATATATGGTGTCATATATACGTTACACATACATAGCCTATATTTCTATCCCTATCATCTATCTATCTATCTATCTATCTATCTATCTATCTATCTATCTATCTATCTACCTACCTATCTATCTATCTATCTATCTATCTACCTATCTATCTATCTATCTATCTATCTATCTATCTATCTATCTATCTATCTATCTCTGTATCTATATCATCTATTTAAGATTACTGGAAATAACAGAGTTAACACCAGAGAATAGTATTGCATTCAATGAAAGATGAAGCCTTTAAACTCTGTCTTTCTCATAAAGTATGACTAACACTGTTCATCTCTCCTCTTGTAAATATGCAATAGTCCATTCGTGGATGCAAATAGATGACTTCATTATGGTATGACAAAATGCTATAGGGTCAGAGATCTAGGGGAATGGCCTTTAGGTTGGCTAATGCAGGTGTTATTACTAATTTCTCCAAGCATTCTCATTCTGGTAAAGAATTAACACGGGACTTCTCATCTTAGTGCTTAGAACATTGTGCCAGAGAGAGCAATCTAGAGTCTGTATTTTCGTTCAGTCAAACACTGGACAGCTAGCTGTAGAGGATTATTAATCTTTGTGTTGACTTCAACTACAATAACAGAGTTGTGCCCTGGATGGGAGGTCTGTCAGGGTACATTGCTTTCCAAGACAGCGAATGGTTTGAAAAACATGTGCTACGACAGACTCAACCAATGACTAGAATTTCAATTCTCTTTTCCTGATGTTGTGATGAGAAAGGCACATGTGGCAAATTAATTCTCCTGATTTAACTGAAAAACAGCAATGCTTGGTTGGGGTACAAACTTGCAATGGGAATGAACGATAAAGGAGAGGCAAGTGGGAAGGTCCTAATTGACTCCAATCTGCTTCAAAGGACTCTCCCTAACTTGACATTATTGTGCAAATGAGGAAGGTCAATTTGTGCATTTCAATGCTTGATTTTATAACTTTGCTCCTGAAGAATGACATAACCATACAACAGAAGGGGTATATTAACGAGGGCTTGGATTACAGAGCTTCAAAGCAAGGCATCAGGTAATTGAATCTACTCAATTTATGCAGGGCAGGATGAAAATAAGTAACTTGGACATTTTGAATAAACTCTGCCAAGTTAAAAGCCTCCTGAGCATTTTGTGACTATTCCATGCTCCTTAACGCAATCTGAGATCTTAGAGTTGTTTACAATGATTTCAGATTTCTGCTTGGCCATTATTATTATTATTATAGTTCTGAAAATGTTTCCCCTGACATCCTTCCTGTGTAATGAATATGTCCCAAGGACACTCCAGTAAATGAGGTGAACTAATGTAAAATATTAAATAATTCATGTCCTTGGAAGCCACTGAGATTTCCTTCATGTTTTTAAAGAAAGCAAACCAATGTTGTGCTGGAGGGAAAAAAAAGCATCTGCAAATGAAGATACCTTCAGTATTTTCTGTTAAACCATTTTTTTTTGTGCTTCCAAAGAAAAAGAAGAGGAATGGGGGTGTCTTAAAAAATATAACAGGTAATACTTAAAAAATGTATCTACTTTTAGTTTTCTAATTAAATATAATTACATCATTTGTCTTCTTCCCTTTTCTCCCTCCAGCCTCTTCCATGTACCCCACCCCTCACTCGCCCTTAAACTGATATCCTCTTTTTCTTTATTATTGTTACTCATATGTATAAATGCCTTAATATGTAAATAAAATCTCCTGAGTCAGCTTAGTGTTGCTTGTATGCATATGTTTTCAGGGTTGATCACTCGGTATTGAATACCAATTGGTGTGCTCTTCCCTGAAGAAGACTATTACTCCTTTCCTCAGCATTTCTTACTCATAGAACTCATCCTTTAGTTCTTTGTCCAAGAGTAGCTTCTGGTGAGATACCCCCACTTCCACAATAGCGTGCCTATTGATGCTGTCATTGCTCAAGTCCTGCTTAGGCAGCCATGTTGTTTGGGTATCATTAGTGTAGTTTCCCTGTCATTAGCAAGGGACACATTGTCATAGCAGATTCCTTGGTCCTCTGGCACTTAAAATCTTTCTGATCCCTTCTGTGATGTTCCCTTAGGTGCAGGAGTAGTATTGTAATGTGTGCATTGGTTTGGGGCACTCTATCATCAGCTTTGCATTTTGACTGGCTGTGGTTTCTCTAACGGTCTCTGTCTTTTGTGAAGGGAGATTTCATTGATGAGGAGTGAGAGCTATAGTCACCCATAGACATCAGTGTTTAGGACAAAAGTATTTTTCCCCCCAAAAGTAAGATTTCAGTTTGATTGGGATTTGGGGAAAAGGTGCTTATTTAACTTATTAGTCATCATTTCTATTATTTTTAATTAAACTGGAATGAGAATAATAAGAACAGATAGGATGTGGACTTTAACAGATCGGGCAGGACTACAGGTTAAAGGGCAGTGTGAATTAAATAAGGGCCTACGGTATTTATGTTCCATGTCTTACCTTCATCTAAGTATGACCTTGAACTTCTTATATAACCCTTAGGGGTTACCATCTTTTTGCCTCTAAAATGTTACTATAGCATTAACTTCACAGGTCTGTATTGACTGTTCGATGAACAACTGTATGTAAGCAGAGTTAGATAATTGGTACCACGTTCTGTCAGATAAGTTGAAAAGGGACTCTACAGTATTTCCAGGAGCATTGGAAGTCAGCAAATGGGATGAGAATTTGATTTTGAAGACAGAATTCTTCATTTGAAATTCAATTCTGCTGGTTTCCAAAAATGTAGTAGCTAGTCCTAAGACTTTGTGTAGCCCATTTTTAAAATCTATTTAATACAGACAATATTAACAATTAATTTACTAAATATTTACAATAATTAAATGAAGTAACTATATTAAGAAAGTATAGACTGAGCAGTGATGGTGCACACCTTTAATCCCAGCACACAGAGGTAGAAGTAGGCAGCTCTCTGAGATTTCAAGCTCAGTCTAGTCTATAGTGTGAGTTCCAGGACTGCCACGGTTACACAGAAAAACCCTGTTGAGGGGGAAAAAAAAAACTTAATATGGTTCCAAGCACATGACAAAAACTAACTTTTACTTCTGATTATTGGCCAGTAGTCTTACACAACCATAACCAAAAATATTTTGTTTGTGATGAAAGGTAGACATAAATAATGATACTTCCAAACTTTGGAGATTTCTCAGTGGTTAAAGTGCTTCCCTTGCAAGTCTGAGGACAGAAAATTGGATCCTCAGAATTGACACAAATACCAGGTGGCAGCGGCGTCTGGCCTGATGCAGAGAGGAGATCCCCAGACAAAGCTGGACTAAGGTACAAGTCAGATCAGTGAACCCTGGATTTTTTTCAGAGACACTGCCTCCGTGAGTAAGTTGGAAGAGCAGTTGATGATTCCAAACATCAGCCTTCACATGCACCCACAAACATGTAAACATGCACGCACACATGTAAACATGTACCCCCACACAAACACGTACCCAACACACATGAAAACATGCGTACACGTACATGTAAGCATATGCGCACCCATACAAATATGTACCCATTCACGTGTAAGCCTGCACCCGCACAATATAAACACGCACTTAACACATGTGTAAACATGCGCACACATACATGCAAACCCACACCTGCTCACATATAAGCATGTACCTGACACACATGTAAACATGCACGCAAAAATGAAAAATGGAGGGGGTGGTGGAAAACAGCACCTTCTTTTCTAGGACAGGATTCCTCTATGAAAATACAACAATACTACAGCTTCCCGTGTAAAAGCTGGTTAAATATTTGTTTCAAATGTAATTAATTTTAGCAAATAAGCCTGAGAAATGTCAACTGCTGTTGGAAAGTAAATCCTCAGAAGTTATTAGTGGTTTCCCTTCTATTGTGTGAAAGCACTGGAGAGCGATCAACAGTGTGTAAGCATCGCAGAGAAATCAATTGCTGAAACTATACAAGGTGGGTTTGGATGTGTGGATCCTTTTTCCTGTGGTCACACACAGTGCATACTGGATGGGAGGCTGAAATTCGAGCAGAGACTAGAATGATCTATGGCTGCAGTGTGTTGGCAGAGTAGCTAGAGACTGAATGGGGAAATGTTCCCCAAAACTGTTCTAATTCTACTCAGGTCCTTGGCTGAACCTTGAATTACATGTACTCAAGGGAGGCATGGAGGCATGGCTGAGGGTTATAGCTGGAAAGCCAGGGTCAGAGAGCCAAAGCTTCCATCACTACCTACAGTAGCAGTTGTAGGACTCAGGGGATAATTACAGAGATAGTTAACTGGTGGTTGTGCTGAAAAAACCATCATATTTAGATGTATATATCAAAATTCAAATCTCAGCTTCATATACAATATTCAGCATATGATAAGAAGTGACTACACATAAGAAAACCTGTGGGGTCCATAGTCAAGAGTAATGTAGTCACCAAAGCTACTCCTGCCATGTTTGAGCAAGCAGATGGGAGACTGACTTAATGAAGTATGGCCATAATAAATCAGCAGATGGGAAATCAAAGCAAATAAAATATCCTGAAGAGGAAATTTATAACTTAAAATTAATAACCCAAGATCAAAATGTCAGTAATTTTGAGTACCAATGAAAAGAATTAGTAAATCCAATTAAAATAAGTTATTAAGACCAAAAGATCAAAAAGTAAAAACCAATTCTCAGTTTGCTAGAAAACAAAACAAATGAAATGTGTGTGGTTGAAATACTACTATGAGGAATTAAGGAGATATAAGGGGACAGAAAATAATTTGAAGAACTGATTACCGAAAATAGTCAAGTCTGATGATGAGCAACAACTCACAGATCCAATGGTTGCCTAGGAGTCAACACAAGTCAAAGGCAACGGAGAGCGATGATGCAGCGTGCAGACTGCTGAAACCAAAGCCAAGAATGATCCATGGTATGTCGTAAGGTGTGGAAAGCATCCAGATGGTTTATTATATTAAGGGAAAGGTGGTAAAAAAAACAACGGCTGACCTATCAGAAGGAATAAAGACTAAAACATCAAAGGGGTGTTTCTAACGTGCTAAATATAAAAGAAAAGTAACATAATAGTCAGCAATAAATTTTCTGTTCAGCAAAAGTGGCATTTGGAAATAATGCAGAAGCAAGCAACATTTCATATAGACAAAACATGGAAAACTTCAGTGCCAAATAAATCATGTTAGAATGAAGAAAACACGATGCCAAATAGGGGCACAGATTTTGAAATAAAAAGGGTAAGAGACAGATTAGGGAAATAAACAGGTAAGCACACATTTTCTGAAATGAAAATATTTATGCCTATTTAAGAAAAACCTAAAGTATCGTCAAGTTTACATCATATGGGTGTATATAGGTACACACTATATAGCAACACACAGTATGTAAATGTCTTTGTTTCTTTTCTTGTTGGTAAAACACCACTGCAAAAAAATAACTTAGGAGAGAGTTTATTTCGGCTCACAGTTCCAGGTACAGTTCATCGTGGCAGGGAGGTCACAGCCCTGGAGTTAGTCACGTTGGGTCAGTGATGAGCAGAATGCTTATCATCCTTCTGGGTGTAGGTGATTCTAGATTTTGTCAAGTTGACCACTAACAAGACCCCTATGGTGATAATAGCAAACCATACAAGCAGCAAATGAAACTACGCAGCTGCAGTTTTGATCCTTTATATGGCACAACATAACTGATTAGAAGCCCAAGGAAAATAAACTAATTATCCAAATTGAAAAGCTATGCTTTAAAATCTGATTAAAAGGACAGATAAAACATGTAAATTAAGCCGGGCGGTGGTGGCGCACGCCTTTAATCCCAGCACTCGGGAGGCAGAGGCAGGCGGATCTCTGAGTTCGAGGCCAGCCTCGTCTACAAGAGCTAGTTCCAGGACAGGCTCTAGAAACTACAGGGAAACCCTGTCTCAAACCCCCCCCCCCCCAAAAAAAAACATGTAAGTTAAACATAAAAGTAAAGATCGGCCAAAAAGGAATGGGCGGGAACACATATTATTTGAATAATAAGAAGTATGAAGTGACTAAAACAGACAAAATAGGTGCCCAGGAAAAGACGTATTGGCAGAGACAAAGGGGGACGATTTGTAGTGATGAGAGAACCAAAACGATATAGATGTTCGTGAGCCTCACTAGCTGCTGAACTTAAAAATCAGGGTGTCTAGAAAGGAAGGTGAGCGAATATCAACTACATATGGACCTTTTAATGCCTTCCTGTTAGAAATTTGTAAAACGGTAATTGATTGATTAAATAGTGATTGGTAGAGAGTGTAGGACGCATCAGTGAGGATAAGAAGACAGCACTCTTGTTTATTTTGAACTTGTTGATGTTTATAAAATATTCTCTGCAACAAGTTTATAAAACACTTCTATTTATTTCATTTGTGGGAGTGGAGGAAGTGCTTCATCATGAAGCTACATCTCTGCCTTGCCCTTTCTGCATGCACATCTTTTCCTAACACTCTTACCAAGAACACCTGATACCATACCTTTAACATACACAGGGCATGTTCGCAAAGGCAAATGATGTACTACACTATAGTACATATAGTGCGTTCCCGCTGCCCGGCTCCTGGCCTCCCGTCTAGCTTTACTCGAAATAATTACACGGAAACTGTATTCTTTTAAATACTGCCTGACCCATTATTTTCAGCCTCTTACTCACATCTTGATTAACCCATATCTAATAATCTGTGTAGCACCACAAAGTGGTGCCTTACCGGGAAGTTTCTAGCGTACATCCATCTTGGGCTGGAGCTTCATTGCATCTGGCATCTCTCTCAGGAGAGGCCCGGTGGTGGTCTGTCTCACTTAGGAGAGGTGTAGCATCTGACTGAGCCATCTACCTCACTTCCTTCTTCCTGTTCTGTCTACTCCGCCCACCTAAGGGCTGGCCAATTAAATGGGCCAGGCAGTTTCTTTATTAGCCAATGAGAGTCCTCCATCACTACACCATAAGCAAAAGTCTCAATCATTAAAATATGTTGTGGAACAACCTCTGTACACTATAAATATGTATTGCTCTCATTGGGATTAATAAGCCCATTGAAGAATGGCTAGGCAGATTTTGGAGCAGAGAGAATGCTGGGAAGGAGGAGGGCAGAGTCAGAGGAGTACCAGTCAGCCAGAAAGGAAGCAGCACCTGCAGGAGAGGTAAAAGCCTTGAGCCTGGAGCCATGCATGGATTAAGAGAAATGGGTTAAGTTGTAATAGCTAATTAGTAATATCGACCAAGCATTTATAATTAATAATAAGTCTCTGAGTGTTTATTTGAGCACAGCTAGAAACGGGGATAGGAAAATTCTACCTACAAATGGTGCCTCATGTTAGGCCCAAAGGATGCATTTATCTAATTATTCTTTATGAATAGAAGAATCAGGAGTCAAATATTGGGATATGAATTATCAAAAAAGCAGAAAAGCAACCAGAGGACTGAGATCCTCTGTAAGCCCTGCCTTACTACTTCTTGTCTCTCTATCTGTCCTCAGTCCTCCAAAACCTCTATGGTTAATTTTGGTCAGGAAGTGGCTAGCTCTGTTGTCTGATTTGAAGCAAGCTTTATTGTCAGAATGCAATCAAAATATCATACAACAAAAATATTATAGAGTCATCCTTTAGTGAAAATAAGCTAGGAGTCAATAACTTTAATGTCTTTAAAGTTTTACATATATTTGGGTAAATGATCCCGCTGTCTTGCATAATAATAGATGGAAGACTTCTGTATGCATGAGGTATCAACCTCTATATTTAGTCTGATATGATAGGTTGGAGTTAGTTTGTTTTGTTTGTGAGAGAGGCTGTTGTGGTTGTCAGTATAAGAGGAACCACTGACCTTTCCATCAGAGGGCAATGGAAAAGGTGTTTTAGAAAACATTCAAGCAAAGACAGCAAGTTCCCAAAGTCCAAGTCCCTGATTGTGGCTTCCTTTGGTTGGTTACACTGAGTGCAGAAAGGAATGGATGACTGTCAGAGGAAGTGGGAAAGGCAAACCTGAAGAAATAATGAGGAGTTGAGATCTGGACGCTGGTTTTAGCCAATCTAGAGACTTTGGGTTTCTATAGAGATAATTAGGATGTGAGAAAGAATTGTAGCTGGAGAATCATGAAAGTCAGGGTTCAAAAGGGAGCTGGAGGTCTCTTGTGAGAGCTGCAGCAGAGATTTCTAGTACAATAGAATCTTAGATTCCTGCATTGACTCGGGCACTAACGATATTGGTAGTGACTTGACTGCAGAGAAATGGCGGATGAGGAGAGGCGACTGTGATGGGGAAGAAGGAGAAATGAAGACGGTGAAGAAGGTGGCTGGCAAGAAGCTTGTCTGGGAGCAAAAAGTGAGAAACCGGGCCGTATACAGCCCCGAGAAGCAGCTGAGGGTACGGGATTGGCATAAGAGGAAACTGGGTTGTGGATTTGAACTTGTCATGTGAACGCAAGCCAGCATGGCTGTGATTAAAGTAAGGGCAGACTAATTCACACTGCAACCTTTCCCCTATTCTTTTCCCACAGTTCTCAGCGAGGTTGTGGCATTTATCTCACTTCACTTAGTTAACTTTCATCCCTTGGAAAGTAAATCATGGCACAAACCCTGCAAGAAGAATGTTGAGAACTCATAGTAGCAGAGTCTAAGTCACAGGGTTATTTTGTGACAAACTTGGGGAGCATTGTTAGACCATTCTTTGGCTTGAAGTATGAACAATGTGACTAAATTGAGAACCAAGCCTACAGGAAACACATGCTGCTCCCACCAAATCCTTGCCTTGGACGGAACACATCTGCCCTACCACCTTAAAGATTTTACTGAGGGGATCTGAGATGTTTGTGTGTGGCATATGAAGTCGGTTGGCTGCAAGTTGCAGATTGAGAGTTTTAATACAGCTGTAAATGGATATACATACTTGGTACCAGTTTTTTAAATAGAATCAAAAGCTCTTTAACAATATTCATCTATCTAAAACTGATAGGACGTTTGTTCTGTGGCCTGTGTTTCCAGAGTCTGGGGAAACAGTCAGGATGGTGATTTACATATTATCCCTGCTGGACCAGGTTAGGTGAAAACACAAGAGAACTGCCCGAATCATAGCTAGGAACACGGGTGGCTAATTAGTAGACTTGGGCTCATCATTTGGCAACACAGGAACATGAGGATAACGAGGTGTTAGAGTAGTTGTTTCTCTCCTGTACAGCTCTGGTTTGAACAGACTGTCATCTCTGGGGGCATTACCATAGAAACAAAGCAGGCTCATCCTCCATCAGGGCTACAGGAAATCATCACAAAAATCATAACTACTGGTGAAAATTGCCTGTATTTCACAGAATGTTATATACTTTGAGCCAGATGTGTGTGAATTAATGGTGAGATATTTGAAATGGAAACAATTGAATTAATCTCAGGCTATAAAATAGAGAATTAATTTTATGCACAGTTTTATTCAAAAGCAGGGATGCAGCAGGAGCAAAATGCCAATGTAGGGTAAACCAAGCTGGAGTTAACTTAGTGGTCTCTCACACATTCTGTGCTAAGTAAGGTCTGTGATCACAGAAACAGCATAGTATGTGAACTGGGACTGCACACATCCAGATAAACCAAGGCTTGCTGTGCAAACACCAGTGGGAACAATATGACTGTTATACACGTTGAAAATCTGATGAAACGTGCCATGGTTTAGCTGGACCAGTCATTGTGACTGGTGTGAATTTTTTTGTCATTTACATCTGGAATCATACATCCCAGGCTCCTTTCTCAACTGCTGTTTTTCTGATGAAGTCATCACTCATTAGTATATGTTTCCCTCACTTATCTGAAAGACCACATGCTAACTAGCCCCATGTCCAAAGTGCCTAAAATACCGTGATGGAGGCACCTGTGAGCATTTCACCCTGAAAGAACCTTATCTCCTACGCATCCTCGCAGCAGGTAGTTGATGTTTTAGAGACTCTATTTCTTTTTTATAATGTAACTGCTATATTCTAAAGAGCAAAGGTCCTTAGATTCTTTCTGTATATGTACACATGTCCTTGCTTCCCGCCCTGGGAACTTCCTCTCCGTGGCTTAGCCTTGCATTCTAATTTGCAAGCACTCTGTTTCCAAGGAAACAGTGGAATTTCAATAATTAAAACCAACCAATATTATAGCCCAATGTGGCTCTCTGGATTAACCCCCTCCCCCAAATGTATAAAAGAGTTTACCTTCTGTGCTTCAAAATGTGAGTTTATTTGGAACTGGAGTGGCAGAGGGTAATTATTTGTGGTGTGGGTCTGTGGGACCAGCAAGCACTGAAGATCCAATGCTACCAGCATCCTGCTGGGAAGACAGGGACCTGAAAGGAGAGTGGCAGAGGTTGTACTCCAGCTGCAGAGGAGGACTGGGGTGGTTGGAAAACCATAGAACTAGAAGCAGGCAGGGAAGAAGTGGGGTCACATGAAGCTGCACCCTGGTGATTTTTTTTTTACAGAAATGTGAAAAATCAATAAATCTGTAGTTTTAAACCATCCAGTGAATAGTGCTTTTTAATAGCAATACTTGGACACCCAGGTGACCCTTTCAACAGGACAAAACCCATAAAAACACAGAATAATAGGAAAAGAGATCACTTTCAGAGAGAAAAGTATCCAGGAAAAAAAGAAAAACATTACCAAAACAGCTCAACTTCACCATCAACTTCACGAGGAGAGTTTGAAGTGATTACAGTCATGAGTTAAATACCCGGTCTGACACGGCTCAGCAGGAGACACTGGTATCAAGATGTGTGGCCGGAGAGTGGGAGCTGCTGGAGGTCACTGTAATGATAGCAGAAAAAAATTATTTAAGACGCAAACCTGAGGGGCAGGATCAAAAGGGAAGGATGCTGATAACATTCAAAAGACACCAGCAGAACTGGTGATGTGGAAGTAGGGCTCTTGCTGAAAGCCCTGGGCTGTGAACCCCAACACAACAAAAATAAAAGCACATTAAAAGATGGAAAGAAATAAAGTCTTCTCAAATGTTGGACTTGTCATCCCAGCACTTGGGAGATAGAGTCAGGAGGATGATAGTCATCCTTGGCTACGTAGGGAGTAACACATACATTCACATGTATGAAGAGGAAAGTATGACCCAGGGAAGAGGACATAAGTTGAAAACATCTCATCTTAAAGACAAATTATCTTTGAGGACAGGGAGAAATGTCGAGATCATTTCAAATGAAAGCAAACTAAGGTGATGTCAGATCTCCCACACTTATTTCCTCCCAGAAGACAGTGAAGAAACTCTTGTGGCACGGAGCACCATGGAAGACATGTGTGTGTGTGTGTGTGTGTGTGTGTGTGTGTGTGTGTGTGTGTGTGTGTGTGTGTGTGATGCTGTCCATGCCTGATCAGAATGTTCAGCACAGTCAACACTGTCAACAGGTCTGCAAGAATCAGGACTAACACTCTCACCAGCAGCTCAGTGAGTAATGTGTGTGATACGAAATGCCAAACAAAGGCTGTCTGGCAACACTGTCAAATAAATCGGTTAAGATTCGTAAAATGTAAAGAACACGTGTAATCTAAAAATTGTGTAAATAATGCCAAAAGTGAGAAGGCAGGGTGGGGGAACAGGAGGAGGAAGTGATGGGATGTGCAAGTTCATGTGGGTTTTATTGGAATCATTGGAACATGATTTATACCATTACTAACTAACCTGCAAGTTGTATATATCTTAAACAAGTAATATAGGATATTACTGGCTCAATCCAACTTAAAAATAGTTTCTAATACCTGTTATTCCTTTTGTTCTCTCTAGTTGTCTCTATCTCAAACATGTGCACACATTCACTTGCATACACACTTATACAACACATATATTCTCTTTGATACACAAACCACTGTAGAGGTACAGAGGAATGTTGGGAGCTGCAGACCCTCAGACCCTAAACTTTCTATGACCCCTTGCCTGCTGGAGTAAACAACTTGTTTTTCTATGCTTTCAGCTGCTCTGAGCACAGAACCCTCACAAGTTCCTGATAACAAGGAAGTGGTTTCTGGTGTGAGCTTGCAGTAGAAAAGCCCGAGAGCTAGGGCGTGGCCACTAATCAAGGAGAGCCTGTATAAGCTGCTTTGGAACATAATGAAATTGGCATTCTTGCTTCAATAGTGACCCGCGTCTCTGTGTGTTTTTTACTCCCCAGACCCTTGCCCGACTGCAGTTCCAGGTGGTGCAGGTACCACAGAGGAACACTGTGCATATCAGCTGGAGGTCTAGTAACATTGCACTTTGGCTATCTAAATGACCGTTTCCGAAGATAGTGCAATCTTCTAATGATGAAGTACCAAATATAAGACAAATTTTTTTGGAATAGCACAAATAAATAATGAGGCTATGTTTTTCACATGTGATTTTTGAAATATGAGACTTTAAAAGCACACCCTGAAAATTAGTCATTATACTACAGAGATAATTCTGAGACATTATTGTATAGACAGACAATGCTAAGCTAATTTTAAAAGATGTTTTAAATCAATGTACTAAGTAATTGTACCTTGGGAAGAAGTTTTGAAACAAACTAAATTTCTCAGTCCATAAAATTTTATGTTTTATTTTGAGAAAAGAAGATAAAACAAACAAAAGAATAACAACAAAAAGCTAGGCTGTGGGAGGAGGATCAGCCTAGGGAATTAGGGGAATGTAAAAGACTGTCTTTGAGGTGTATAAACTTTAAGAGGAATGAGTTCCCAACTCTTTACAAAATCTTGTTTTCTCTTTGATTTTGTTTGGTTAGCATTTTTTTTATTTGTTGACATAGGGTCTCACATAGTCCAGGCTGGCCTTCGACTCCATGTGCAACTGGTTTATGTGATGCTATGGCCCACACCTGGGGCTTGATGCACAGAGGCCAGCACTTGAGCTGCATTCCCAAGGTCCCTTTAAAATACTTTTTGAAGCTCTACTCAAAAGTAATGGCGGAAGAAAACTGCATGAATCATGTCCTAGAATTTTAGGTAATGTTTAACAGATACAATATCATAGGCCCTGAAGAAAGGAACTTCATTAGGAAGAAATAAAATAAATATTGAAGTCCCACAGCAACCAATGACTGTCAAGGCATCGTGATTTATGTGCTTACATGGGTGCACTTGGGAAACAAGACTAGAAAAATGTAATAACATTTTGGAGATGAGAAACTAGAGTTGTCTTTGAAGATGTGCAAGAATGAGAGGAGTTTATGGTGATTTTTTGTGTGTGTGTGTGTGTGTGCTT
Source organism: Arvicola amphibius (assembly GCF_903992535.2). NCBI lineage: Eukaryota > Metazoa > Chordata > Mammalia > Rodentia > Cricetidae > Arvicola > Arvicola amphibius. The sequence continues at coordinate 43,730,527 of NC_052060.1, read as the reverse complement.
CTCTCCGGCTTGTTATTTTCCCCCAGACTTCTCTATCTCCAGTAATTTAATTGTCTTCACACACACACACTCCTAATGGTTCATCACTTTCTCTTGTCACTGTCTCACAAACCCTACTCTAGTGCTTAAGAGTTTGTCAGGTTGTCTCTGCCCTTCTGGAGTTCTGAGATAGCCCCTTTCAGATGAGGCACCTGAAGACTCCCATATCTCCCCTAGCATTGTTAGTTATTGCTTATTGAAGTTAACCTGGTGGTCACCCCATGATACATGTACCCATTCCGATGAGAATCCCGAAACTTCCAGCCAAAGGGATGTTGCGAACATAAGTAAATTATTCAATCTCTTCCTGATCGAACAAGCATGGGTTCCAAAGAAGCAGCATGGTTTGGGAAGATACTAACGTGTGCTCACAATAGCTCAGAACTAATAAATTGACAACCATCTTTAAAGAAGTTTCACAATTCTGCCCCAAATTTGTTTTCTGGTATGATGATGTTAAATTTTTACCTGTTTCGACTTTGGGGCACTTTGACAAATAGTGGGAAAAAATTTCAGTGATAACTACAACTTTTCCTGAATAAATCATTGTTTTGTGTAAATGTAATTGAAAAATGAAAATATAATAAAAGGACGCATGACTGTAACTATACAAGACACTTGCTGCTGCAGGCCTCCTGCTGGATTTGCTGTTCCTCTTGCCAGCGGAGGTCCCCAGGACATCAGAGTTTGTTTGCACTTCAGCCTCAGAGAGCAGCAATGGAAACTCAGCAACAGTAAGGCTCTTGCCACTTTTCAATTTGAATCCTTTTGTCTTGCAATAAACTCCTTCTGAGATAAACACATGAAAGAGCACAGTGGCATTTTAATCATCCTCAAACAGGAAAGAGATACTGGCTTTTGGCATGGAAACAACGTTCCTCTTTTAGTAAGAGAGATTGAGGGAAGGCAGCGCGCGCTGCCGGCTCCACCAGGTTCAATTAATTGTTGAAGCCAAACAAAAATAGTCTCGCAGGGCTTCCATTGTTCTGCAGCTGTTGGCTTCAGAATGCTCGCTGTCTCCTTCCTCGTGACTCATCCTCATGGCCGCCCAGTTTCCGCTCTTGATTTCCTCCCAGAAGCTGAGATGTGTCATAGCCAGAGCGGGCAACTCTACCAGCTTTCTTCCCAAACCCTTGGAGCAGGCCTGTCCCTCAGCACTTTTCTCTTTGCTTCACATCGTTGACTCTTTTGGCCCACCTGCACTCGGAGGCCATTTGAAAAGGGAACCTAAGTGGTTCCCTCCTTTAAAAGAGGCAGAAAGAGGTGACCTCAGATGGTGTGCAGTCGCAGTCCTGAGCCAAAGAGAATTCCCTATTTGAAAAATCCCATTTTCTTTTTTGCTACTTTGCTGAGAAGAGTTCAAGACTGTTAAAAATATAATCCACATTCCAAGTTTAAAAATTATTAAAGGACTATTATATCATGATATATAAAAATCTCACTTAGCTTTTAGCTGGGTGTCAAAAATATAATGACTCAGCTCTTAAAAATATAGACAATAATATAGTTGTAAAAACTCCACACACTATGACCCAAACATTTCTCATGCAGACAAATCTTGAATGATAGAACTCCATTTGGTGTGCAGTATTCAGTAGATAAGTGTTTGTGACATTATTAGAACTTAGCCACTTATAGATAAGTCTAGAAATCTGAATTATTACATTTCACAAGAAGGAAGAAAAGAAAAATATGACTGTCTATGCTTTTGAATGTGCCAGAGTGTAGAAACGTAATAAAATGAAGTCTCCTATGGATATTTAGTTATCAAAGTGAGACAACAATTAATTTCAAGTAAGATGATGTGGTGGCCCATGACTACAATCCCAGCACTTAGGCAGAGACAAGAGGATCACAAGTTCTAAGTTCTAGGCCAGCCAAGGCTATATAGAAGGGTGTGTGTGTGTGTGTGTGTGTGTGTTTGTTGTGTGTCTGAATGGGTGAGTGTGTATATATGTGTACATGTTTGTGTCTGTGTAGATGAAAAGTCAAATGTCTTCCTCCACCACCTCCTTATGTATCTATCTACCTGTCTGTCTATTTATTTATTTATGCATTTATTTGTTTGTTTATTTCTTACATCTGGGCTAGTTTGTCACTGAATCCGGTGTTCTCTGATTGGCTGGACTAGCTGGTCAGTTAGGCCCAGGATTGACCTGTCTCTGCCTCCCGGCTCTGGGATGACAGGTGTGCATGGCCATGCATGCTTTTACATGGGTCCTGTGGCTACAAACTCAGGTCTGTGTGCTTGTGTTGTGAGCATGTTACCAACTGGGTCATCTCCCAGGCCTCTTGGGGTAACCCTCCTCTTATATGATGCTTTCCCTCTTGACTCTTCCCCACATTCAGCTCTCGCCACCTCCCGGTGAAGCTGAACAGCGCTCACCTTGGGGCTGTTTGATCCCTTAAGATACATTTCGCACATCTCAAGATACTTCCTATTGTGATAGCCTGGGGAAAAGTAATATAATACCACATTGAGACAAGGCTGTTAAATATCTCCCAGGGGCCAGACTAGTCTGTTTCTCTATAGGAAAAAAAATGATCCTGTGCAAAATGTCAAATATGACAAGGCTGGAGACCCTGTCACCGACCTCCGTCCATCCTCATCTTCAACATTGCCGCTCAAAAGTCCCCTTTTCTGAAACTTTTCTTTCAAAAAAAAAATCTACCCCTTTGGAACTGGATTGGCCATTCAGTTCATTTATCTTTCAGTTCTTACTTTGCTGTTCTTCCTACGGGCTTCCTGGTGAGTGGGAATAGCCCTTTTACCCGTCGTGTCTTTCCGGTACCCAGTCTAGTCTTTATCGTTAAGTGTTTATAAAGTATATGAGTGATTGGAGAAAAGGAAACGTTCTTGTTGAAAATACGTCTTTGCTTTTCTGTCAATCACCTGGCAACATTGGATTCACTGCTGATCCCCCATAAGAACAGCATTGAGCAAGCCTTCTTTATCTTGCTGGTCCACTGTCTTGGTGGTAGCAGTACTCAGCACTGATGGTATCTGGGGTGATAGTCTCTGGATGGTGCTACCAGCTGATCATGTTAGCTGAAAGTCCATCTTCAACTGCTCTTAGCTGGAATCAGTATCTAGTCACTAGCGCTGTCACTGAAGACTATCCGCCTTCGGTAGATGGCCTGTGTTGAAGTCTGGGATCTGGCACCTATGAATTGTGCCATCTAGAGTGTACTTCTTAAAGGCACCAGGACTCCATTTGTAGTCTGAGAAATGGGGATGATCATAGTTGAGAACTTAGAATTGATTCTTTTTAGAAGTAACTGAGTTGGCATTTTTAATGAGACCTCTGTTCATAATGGCTAAGCAGGCAAAGGAGAGGGACTAGCGTTGTTCCTTTTGCTTATGGGTGAATGGAGGCACACAGACATCGCTAACCTTAGAATATGACTTTACTTCATTGGGCTTCTGAGGAGAAACAGGAGGAACCCTGTTACTAGATGAGAGCATCCAGGTTTACCAACCACACATGTATCTTAGTGTGAGGAAAACAAGCTCTAGAACTCTCTACAGCTGAGTATAAAGTATCTAATCCTTTCACACGCACAGAGACCACTGGTAACTTATGGGTGCCCCTGCTGCTGCAGTCTAATTTTTCTACTTCAAACAGTGGCATTTTAATCATTCTGCCCATAGCAACCAATGTCCTTTAAATTAGCATTAAAAATTCATTCTTTCAGTTTATCCTTCCTGCATCAAGCTCATTAACTATCAGCTGAGAGCCCTTTAAATTATAACCTGAACATGTTACATTTTCTAATTTATAATGGTTCATCCAGGCAAATTAAAAACTCAAAAAGGAATGAATTAATTAACGTTAATTAGAGAATACAGCATGGGGTGGACACCATGTTCATCTTTAAAGTGTGCTCGTAAGGTCACTGTCAGGACAAAGGTGTCCCTTCACAGCATTTAGTTCAGGACAAAAGCTTTGTCACGGCACCCCCAGGAAGAATGGATGCTAGAAGCCAGAGATAAAACGGGAAGCAGAACTATAACCAAACACCGTGTATCTTTCACATATTTCGCCGATATACTGCTACATATATTTCTGGATTATGAAGCAAAATGGTCAACTTTGGTTCACATTTTTTTTTGGCCTTGAACTTCCCATTTATATTTTCTAAACAGGCAATCTTCTCTGAAAGCCCCTGGCAGTGTCTTACGTGGCCATTGGGGGAAATAAAATGATCACCATACAGTATTGTAGGATGGTATAATGCATGCAAATCTGCGGCACTGAGCAATGCCGTTCCAGCCTGCGGTGCTTTCTGTAACAGCAAGGAAGCTCTATAGCCACACAACCCATTACACTTGCCATAGGGAGATGTTTAGCACTCTATGTGGAACTTGTGTGATCAAGAAGCTGAAATTTTGTGTTTACTTAATGTAACTTAAATCACACGCATGGCTCCTGGTTATTGTGCCAGAAGTTTGGGGTCTATAAAGTAAGAGAAACTTCATGCTGTTCATGTGTCCTACCTAATTAAGATCATCCAAAGTTTATTTGTCAATATTACGCTTAGATTAAATCAGTCAATATCCTCTCCTTCCTGAAATCTCTTTGTTTTCCCTTCAGTGTGTATTGCCAAGTTAAACTCATTTCCCTCCTTACTGTAATGATGAAGTTGCAGAGATGGAATACAGCAGAATTTGTAGAGAAAAGATGCAGTGGTGAATTACAACATTCAAGATCATAAACTGTCCTCAACATAAACCTGTACTTGGCCACCGGTAGGAATTTATTGATTTGCAAAGGGGTAGGAGAGAGTCCCTAACATTTTTCTCTTGATTGAATGTGTGATTCATGAGCTCCAAGAAATACTAATTTAGTGTACAAAGCTAAAATGCATTGAAATAAAAGGCCCTAGGGCCACCTCCACACATGAGCCATCCTGATTATCATTATCTCAAGAAGCTTGAAGTTCATTGTGTTCTGGGGACTAAACTCACTGGGTCAGTACAGAATTCCACCAAGCTGCTCACTTAACTGCTCGCTGCAGGTATTAGACAAATAGTTCACGTTTTATTCTGATATTATCAAAAGGAAACACAGGTAAAAGTTTAATTTTATTAAGAATCTAAAATGTAACAAATAAGCAAAGTCTATTGATGGACAAATGACTCAGTGTACGGAGTTGAAGATTTTTCCATTTCAGGTCTCTAATTCAACGGGGGACATTTTGCAAAGACAGACTAAGTTCCATAAAGATGAGGAAATTGACTCTGTTTCAAAAGTTACTTTGTGTTCCTCAGACATTCCAGGGACAATCATTTTTCCTGATTAGGTCATTAGGTTATGTTCCCTGACTCATCCCATCTTTGGTGCTTGACTTGAACAAGCACCAATATTGCCACCTATAGGCAGAAGTGTTGTGAGGGGTTATTGTTTAGAAATGAGATAAGAGCAAAAATAGGTCCCAGAACTGATCATTCTGGACAACTGACTTTGACAAATGTTTGGGTTCCATGCCTTTATGCAGTTGTTATTTTTTCTTTTTTTAACAATAAAAAAATCATTTCAAAATTACTGCAGAACTATGACTTCTCAACCACTATGCGGAAGAGATGACTTTTTTTTTCCTGGTTAAGGATGTTCATAGGAGGAGATGCTCTGAAGAGTTCATTGGCTCGAGGAAGACTACAGACACAGTGCCATCTCCTTGGAGTACTGCTCGGTGGATCCAGTCACATGTCTGGACACGTCTGACGCCAAGTTTGTTTTCTCATATCCAAATCTTCCGTTTTCTATCTTGGGAACCCAAAAATATTGGTCAGCATGGAGCCCAGAGCTTCCTGGGATATTTGAACTTATTGACAGGCTCCCACAGGAAGTGAAAAAGGGGTAAGAAATCACTCACTGAATGAAATCATTTTTAACTATGGTTTTTACACCTTGGGAGTAATTTGTTATAATAAAGCTAACTGTGTTTATAGAATTAATACAGACATCTGCTTTCATGAATACAGCTGAAATCACAGCTGAGAGAAAATATCTGCAGTGTAACAAGCAAGAGATTCTAATACCTTCCAAAGACATTCAAGACAAAGAATTTCTCCCAATCAATAGTGTAATAGGAATTAAAAAAAAACAGAAGACATAAATAGGCTCATCTTAGAAGAAAAACCTCTAAATACATCGTAAGTGTGTGACAAGGTTTACCAACTTAATTTGGCAGTAATCAGAGAGATAGAACGTGGCACTACAGGCATAGGCTTTCAAATGAGACTACTGAGAGGATGGGGGCATAGCTGAGAAAGCAAACTGGAGCAACCAGGTTAGAAAATGAGTTACCAAATGTGCTCCAAATGTGCACACCTGGAGCCCCACAATAATACTCTCTGAACATGCGCACGGGCAGACAGGTATAGAACATCCATCACACAGTGTGACTATCTTAAGACAATTTGAACAGATACATACATTGCAATGTATCCACAGGCTGGCATACAGAGGAATTCTCTAAGCCCGCCACACATAGAAAATGTTTAGGGCCAGCAGGAATGAGCGAAGCTGTCCTTTGGAGGTTAAAATGGAGAGATCAAATGACAGAATATTGATATGAAGTCAATTAAATCCTCCAGCTTGCTGATTGCACCTGCCCGGTGATATTTGAAATGTACTCTTCCAATGACACCTGCCCACCTATCACAAGTTAGGATAAAACCTGGCATTTGATTCATCCAGCACTTCTGTAGCTCAGATAGGAATGCTCTGGTTGGGGACTTTTAATAATAGCTTAATTTTGGCATTATCTTCCTTAAATACTTTCTTAATTTTTTAAAATTTTCAAATTCTTATATCACTCATGTACTCAAAAGTCTTGTTTGTGGAGACAGTTAAACACAGATAATATAGCTTTTGTTCACTAAAACATTGCCCTGTTAAGTCTTTGCTGCACCACCCATTGATTTTGATGTTGGAGTGAGGAAGTGAACTCATTAAGTAATATAAAAGCCTTTCTTCTACTTATAGCCATGTCTTTGCCTGGGAAAGGACTTACAGCATGCAGCTGACTTGCATTCATTTCTAAATTTAGATATAGAAAACACTTTATCCTTTGTGCCTAAAAGAAAAGAGAGAAAAGAATAGCCTGGTTTTCCCCATTGTGAATTAATCATAATAAACATATATAAAAGAACAGGACCCCAAAAATTTAAATGGCGCTTCATGAGATCTCTTCCCTCCCCTCTCTTTTCCTCCATCTCTGTCCCTCCTCATCCCTTGTCCCTCTCATTCCATTCCAACGCGTGACTTTCAAACGTGAGGAAAATCAAGGTGTGGTGCTTACAGTAGTATAAGGCCATCAGGGTCCCACTTGCTTCATCAGACACAGCGGGTTTTTTTCCTTAACCATTCTGTGTTCATCTATGTTCTGAGCCGATGCAGCATGTGACTTGCAAAAGTGTGAACTTCTGTGGATACAAGTTAAATCATTACTATCTCAGATCCAGAATTTATGTTTCTGTGAAGGGCATTATAACTCTATTCCCCAAATGTTTTATGATTAATGCACATAACACCATCTGGAATAAGGTCTTTTCCCACTGGTGTCCTTTCTCAGCTCCTCTGCCATTCAGTATGATCAGTTGACTCTCCAGTCTGAGCTGTATGGAGAGTATGTCAGAAATTTGGGATACCAATAGACAAGAGGGCTATGGCCTGAAATAGATATGTGCTATTGCTTGATTTAAAACTTGGTTATTTTCATAATTCTAATCAGAAACCCAGCAGTTCAGGGTGAAAAATGCACCAGTTAGAGCAAAATAGGTCTGCTGGAAACAAAGTAGACTCTTTCATTAACTTTTACACCTGTAAGCACTTGGTACCCAAGAGTAAAGTGGAATGACCTAAAAAGAAAGATGCTGGTTTAAGTAAAGAATTACACTATCCCTTTGTGTTAGTGAAGTGCATGGCTTGCTATCTGTATTGGTTACGATAAATTAGCAATGGATTTAATAAGGAAGTCACCTCATCATAATGTCCATGCTCTCACACTTGAAAAGACACAGGAACAGAGGGAGGAAACATCTTTATGATGTCCTCTTGGCATGGTTGCACATGGAAGCCATGGCTCAGGAGCCAGTTTCCTCCCTTTGTGTCCTTCAGTCATCTACGCTGTCAGCCATGTAAAATAAACTGAGGAGAGAGGCCCAGGAGAGGAGGCAGGGAGTGCACGTGAATAATTCAAACTGAGACCACATCAGCAACACAGACCAGTTCTGCTTGCTTACAATAGACCAGTCTAGATGCAGCCATGGCTGCGCTCTGCTGAAGCCGCTCGAATGTGTAAGAGGAAGCAGGGTTGTTTTCCTCCAGCTTGCCACTCACTAACTTCTGGAGGATGAAGCGGGATTTTCCACGTGTTGATGCATGCCGTGAAAACTCTTGGTATGTCAGCCAAGTGCCTTTCCATTGTTTTGAGTCAAAAGACATTGGTGAGTCAGACAAGAAAAATCTAAGGCTCACTATATCCAACTGTCACCTGGGGTTGGCGTCCATAAGCTCTGAAGCCAATCGTGTTTCCTCCGAAGTTAGTTTTAGAAATTTAGGTCTACGTGTATCACTAAGAAGTCAAGTTGTATTCCGCTGTTGCAATGAGCCTATATACCAGTTAGCAAAGGTGAGCCCTGAATACAGAGGTTCTGGCTGGCATCCCATGGGACTTTGCGTAGCTGGCAGGAATATCTGAAACCTAAAAATGTTTAAGGAAAGAATCTGTAACTCTGTGAAAGAACAGCATAGGGATTTTGCTGTGACCATGATCACTCACTGCCCTCATCATGAGCCTCTGTACTGTGTAATACTCTTTGAGCATCTCAAATTGCCAGAGCTTGTCATATTAATCTCAGAGTATGCCCTGGGGAAGGCTCCCTCAGGCTCTAGCTGGGGAATAAGAGTGGGAAGGTAATCTGAAGAGTAAGACCAGGAGAACGCTTGTTGCCTCAGTCCCCCAAGAGAAATTATGAAAGGTTTAAGAAATAATCTATTGCGTAAGAGTAGGTCAAGAGAAAGTGGCCTGGCCCCAAATTCAGAGTTCACAGACTCTGGTATCTAAAGAATCACTGGGTTGGGTGAGTCAGATGTGCGCAGAAGTAAGAAAAGGGTTTGGGGATTTAGCTCAGTGGTGCAGTCCTGGTCTAGACAATGGAAGACCCTGTTTTTGGTCCCTACGGTTACGTATACTAAGATGACTGAAGGTGTGGGATGGTGACCTTGTTGTTCTAGTGTGAACAGATAAAACAGATGCAGAGACAGCAGGATGTGGTGTAGTGGCAGGGAGAGCTCTGCGAGTTCTAGACACTCTGGTCTACAGAGTGAGTTACAGGAGAGCCAGGGCTATATAATGAGTTCCTGTTTAAAAAGTGTGACTCACCAAGTTACAGACAGGTTTTCATTAATGTTTGATGTTCTGGTCTCAGGCTTTTGAAAAATCTCTACTGTAATCTTCCATTCTGTTTCTCTACAGATATTTTTCTCCTTTTTTTTTTTTTAGGTGATCATTCCTCCATACCACAGTCTGCAAGTATTGATTCTGTGTGCTCTCTCTGGTGTCTGTTATCTTCTTGGGCCTTATTCTCATGGTTCCATCACAGTGTGTTTCCATGCATCTTTGAGGTTTCTGATTATACACTATGATGTCTTTTCAAGACCTCCTTTTGACTCTTGCCTATACTGCTGGTTTGTCGGTCCCTGAGTTTTCAGGTTCTAGCTAGTCCTTCCACAATTCATATACCTATCTGCCTCTGCTCATATTTACACACCTTCTATCCTAAGGAAGGCACCTCAAGCAGAATAAATTTTAAATCAAGAATGCAATTGCTCCGTAGAAAAACTTTCCTTCCATTAACGCTCACTAGCTTGGAAAAATTTGAGATGAAGCTTCATTTAAAAGCTCCAGAGTCTCCAACAATCAATACTGGCATATATTTATTAAAGAATTCCTCACACTAAATATTTGTTTTCAAATTTTGAGCCAGCAGGTTGGAAACGAGTTCCAGGTTCTCTGTGTGTTTCCCACATCCATTGCTGTATCCAAGGAAGAAGCTAGCTCTCTCAGGGCAGCCTCATGAGGAACAGCAGGAAGCATTGTTGCCTAAATCATTAGAGCCACTGAGCTTTTTACACATCTCCGACATGACTGACTGAACAATGTAGCATTGCTTTTCTTTGGACACTGAGACTTACTAGTTAGAAAAGCGCAGGCTATAGCTTGGGCTTGTTTCTAACTAGCTCTTATAACTTAAACTAATTCATTGACATTAATTTATGTGCTATCACATGACTCATGGCTGCTACCTCTCCTCCTGCATATCCTGCATATCCTCTACATATCCTGGTATCTCCACCTTTCTTCTTCCCAGAGTCTTGTCTGTCCCCAGAACTCCCACTTAACCTCTTTCTGCCTACCCATTGGCCATTCATCTCTTTAGTAAACCAATCAGAAGGCACCGTGGCAAAGATACACCTTCACAGTGTAAACAAATATTCCATAACAGAACAATGTATTTGCTTCTTGTTCCTGTGCTGAAAACAAGACTTTGTAGTGTGGAGCTGCGGGCCGGCTTTTCATCCTGCCTGGATCCCACATGGTTAGCTTATGCCCCGAAATAACAACACACAAACTGTATTCTTTTAAATACTGCCTGGCCCATTATTTTCAGGCTCTTACTCACATCTTGACTAAACCATATCAAATAATCTGTGTAACACCACAAAGTGGTGTCTTATCAGGTAGATTCTAGCGAACGTCCATCTTGGGCTGGAGCTTCATCGCGTCTAGCATCTCTCTGAGGAGAGGCACGGCGGTCTGCCTAACTTAGGAGAGGTGTGGCATCTTACTGATCCTTCTACCTCACTTCCTCTTCCTGTTCTGTCTACTCCACCCACCTAAGGGGCGGTCTATCAAATGGGCCAGGCAGTTTCTTTATTAGCCAATGAAATCAACTCAAACAGAAGACTCTCCCACATCAAGACTTTGTCCCTTTGGCATGTGGAGACAGAGATAGAGGCAATGTTCAACATGTTCTTCTGTGACTTTTCTTTTTTTAATCTTTAAAAAAACATCTTTTATATTTGACACATGCTTATTGAGAAGATATTATGTCACATTCTTATTTCCATATATAAATATACCATGTCATGTTCAATCTTAGGTAAAAGCATCTACTTCTTAAAATATATTGGGGGTGGGGCAGGTAATGTATGCTGTGTGTAGGAGTGATCAACCATGTGGGCATGAGTGAAGGCCAGAAGTTGACTTCCAGAATTTTTCTTCAATTGTTTCTCTACCCGGCTTTTTGAGGTAGACTCTTTAGCTGAACCTGGAACTTACACTATTTGGTAGATGGCTGATCAGCAAGGAGTCTGGGTCTACCTCACTCCTCCCCATGGAGTGTTGGGATTATAGACATGCATTACCATGCATGGTCTTTACCTTTTTCTCCCCTAAGATTTAACACCATTTTTGCTTTATGATGATGTTTTTATTTTTTAAAGTTTCATAAATTTATATAATGTATATTAATCATATTATTGTATCAATACATCCAGCCCCTCCCAATTCTCACTAATGTCCTCTATTCCACACCCCTCCCAACTTAACCCCATCGTGCCACTATAATACCAGTGGGTGCAGAAGGTCAGTGTTAGCTTGTCAGTGGAGGACAGACTTCATGAGGCCTTTCCTTATCCATGCTAGGATTTTGGCTGACTTGATCTTGAGCAGGATATTTACACACAGTTGTAGCCACTATGATTTTGTTCACGATTGCTTGCGGTATACTTTTTTTATGCTGCTGTGTAAAATTTGAGGCTTCTTTATATGTCTACGAAGAATGGCTCTGAGCTCTTTATTACAACTGCACTGATTCTGTGGATTGTTCTTGCTAGGGTAGCCATTTTCACAATATTAGTGCTTCCAAACCATTATCATGAAAGGTCTTTCCATCTTCTAATATCTTCCTCAGTTTTTTTCTTTGGTGTCTTAAAGTTTTCATTTAAGAGGTCTTAAATTTCCATGTGTAGGCGTATTCATAAGCTATTTATTTATTTGTTTACTTGCTTATTTACTTATTTATTTATTGATGGCTATTGTAAATTGTAATTACTTCTTTTACAGTGTGTTAGTCATTAGTATATAATAAAGCCTCTGTTTTGGTGTGTTAATTTTATATCCTGTGGCTGTGCTCTTAGTCTGCCCTTTCCCCCTAGTCGAGTCTCTAATGTATAGAATTATATATCTGCAGATAGGGATACTTAGACTTTTTTTCCTATCTTTATTCATTTTATTTCCTTCTCTTGTCTTGCTGGTCCAAGTAAGACTTCAAGCCCTGGATAGCAGTGGAGAGAATAGACACTGTATCTTGTTCCTAATAATCTTAGTGGGATTGCTATTGATTTTTCTTTTATGCTGTTGTCTATATGTACATAATATATTACCTTTATTATATTGAGGTATGTTCCTTCCATCCCTACCCTCTCATGACTTTTATCATCAAGGAATGTTGAATTTTGTCAAAAGCTGTTGATGCATCTACTGAGATTATCGTATGATTTATGCCTTTGAGTCTTTATTTGTAATAACAAAATTTATTTACTTAAGTATACTGAACCACCCACGTGTCTCTGGAATGAAGTCAACTTTTTAAGGATGACTCCTTTTTTTTACTTTTCAAGACAGGGTTTCTCTGTGGTGTTGGAGCCTATCCTGGAACTAACTCTTGTAGACCAGGCTGACCTTAAACTCACAGAGATCAACCTGCCTCTGCTTCCTAAGTACTGGGATTAAAGGCATGTGCCACCACCTCCCTGTTATAAATGACTAATCTTTATGCTGTGGTCTTGAGTTCTGTTTGTCAATGTCACACAGCTTCTCTCTCTGGGTGTTTCACAGGCTCATTCTTAACTTTCTTATACACTCCAGAACCACCTGTCTAAGGCTGGTGCTGTCCACTTGTAGGCTGTACCCTCTTACATCAATTAATAACGAAGACAATCTCCCATGGATATGCCCACGGGGCAATCTGATGTAAGTAATTTCTTAATTGAAGCTTTCCTCTCTGATAGCACTGGGCTGTATCCAGTTGATAATTACCAGTAAATGCCATAGTGATGGGGAGAAGTGTAATCAAAAGCAACGGTACCATGTTCTGTGGCTCCTTTAGAAGGAAATTGGTTACACAGATGCTTGAAGTGGGGGTGGGGTGTCTTCATCACGTTAACTTGAAATCAGCATAGCATCCAACAGACAGTAAAATTTTATGTTCCCATGTATAGACAGACTGTTTTCACCCTAATGATGGTGGGATTTGGTCTTAGGTCAGCTTCCACAGGACAAGAGAAGACAAAGGTTGTGTGCAAGAGATTCCATATAGGGAGCTCTCTGGAGGAACTTCAAGGAAGGAAGCAGGAAGAGGTGGGAAAGACTTAGTAAAAACAACATTTGTCTTCCTGTGTGGAGGCTGGAGCTGCAGAAGGGCAGTCAGCGGTTGAGGCCCGGAGAAGATCAGGTGTAGCCGCTGTGCCTCTGATGTAAAAACAGAGCCAGCCTGTAAACGTCCTTCAGAATCCATCTTTCTTTGCAGCCAACTTGCTGAGATCCCGTCAGCTCTGAAGGCCTGTGGCCTCTTTGGCTTGCCAGCTCACTGTACATTCCAGCTTCTGGGCAGAAGGAGTCCCAGAGTTGTCCTCCATTAGCAACTGTGACGTTAGACTTTAAGGAGAAAGTGTTAAGGCCAAAGGAAGACCATACCAAATGAATCCTGGCAGCACCTGCTTAGAAAACTGACACATGTTCTTCCTAAATCAAGTGGACAAAACATGAGTAACACCCAAAACCTAGCCATCAAACCTGGACTTTGTATTCTTTTAAGAACAGAGATTCAACCACATCCCAGAATGAGTGCATGCATTGCTACAGTGCACACATATACCCTAGCATTACATACGCTTTTAAATGTCTTATATTTAAAAATCATTATGTCATTCCTAGAGGTTTATACATCTAGGAAACACCTCTAGCATCCATTTCTTTCTTTAAAACCTATCAGTCCTGATGAATTTGCCAGAAGTTGGTAGAATCTCACACACCTCCTTCTATTAAAACAAATGAGCAAACGAAATGGTCAGTGTTCTTCCCTGGACAAGGAGCAAAGAAGAGGGATTTTTGCTTGTCATCAGGTAATGAAAATGTTCTTGTTTTCTAAAAAGAAAATGTTTGAATAGAATTGAATGCAATTTTTTACACAATGGAAAATCAATATTTTGGAGCAAACCTAATTTATTAACTACTCTATCCTTATACTTCTTTCCTTGTAATTTTCATCATATTGTGTCTCAAGGTTATCAATAATAGGAATAGAAGCTATCATTTATGGCACATTTTAGAGTAACTGTTTGTTACTTAATATTTCTGACCCTGGGTTATACAAGTAATTTTCAAAGATAAAAGAAGCACATGAAAATCATACGCTTGCTTAGCTCATCAACATACAAACTAACAAAAAGAACAAATTCATTTTACTGGAAAATTGCATGATCCTGCTAGGGTAGTACCTATTTCCAAGATCGGTAGTTTGAAGTTATGTCTATTAGGGTATAAAATTGAACTATATAAAGCATTGCTAGTTAATTAAATTTTCTTTATTAGATCGATTATCTCAAAACTTAAGCCCTACTAGCAAAACATGATTGTCATGCTCATTGGTAAGAAAAGTTAAGAACAACATCGTCTGTCCTTACCTTTATTTACAGTCGGTTAAGTATCTAGGACTGATTATTGAGTGATCAGAAATATTGATATTTTGACTTTAAATGTGATCCAGTCTCCTGTGCTCTTGCTCTGTGAATATCATTGTAGTTTATGTGCTTCACGAGGATGCCAGACCCTGAGGGTAAGCTGGAGAGCTGGTTCGTAGACTGCCGTGCTCCAGGATGAGTCAATTCATCATGTGGAAAGGAAAATCTCACCATTTCAGAGGAAAGATCATCTTGTGGCACTATGACTTCTTTAAATGCACTCAGAATACAAGCAGAGACAAAATTAAAACTATATGATCCAAACAAAATTCTCCCTTTGTTTTCCCAAATTCACCAAACTATTTTACCAGGTACTTATGATTAATTGCCTGTATTTCATAAATCCAAATATTACCATGTGTCTTAATGCATCAATATAACCAATATATTTCTAAAAATATCCATGCTATCCTTCCTGGTGTCAGGGGAGCTTACATAGCTCTGGAGTAATAAAATGTAGCTAAGACAATGAAGTCTATTTATCCTACCCTCACCTTCCAAATTTATTTCCCTTGTTTTATTTACTACATTCTGCTTCCAAGATGAAAATTTCACTTCCAACAAAAGAGCTCTCCATTTGGATGAACTAAACAAGGGTGAACGTCCTTAAAATGACTTAGCCTGTGCACCACACACAGCCATCCCGTAATAGCTACAGAAGTCCTATGTTGCAAGCCTATGTGTGAAGCAGACTGCTCTTTGAGGTAACATAACTATTACGCACTATTTTAATACTACTAAGACATAAAAAGTAATGCAAAGATTCAATAGCTCAAAGTTATCAGAAGAATGTTTATGAAAGTGTGTGTGTGTGTGTGTGTGTGTGTGTGTGTGTGTGTGTGTGTTGAACTGGGTCTTCAAATAAGTGAGATTTAGATGTGTAGAAGTTTGGGGAAAGGCCTTTTTTGGCAAAAGATACATCATAGCGCAGATGTAGGTAGGAAGAGATGAGGGAAGCATGGGGCAGGAGCAGGAGGGTAGAAGGGAGTAGGCAGCAAAGGAAGCAGACAGGACATCTGTAGTGCAAGCTTGTGCTCTTCAGAGAGGAGGGTGCTGTTCAAGAAGCCTGTCTGCTCACCCACCTCACAGGTGGGATGTGAGGCTCCTCACTGACAGCTACAGCTTCCAGTATTTCCCCCAAGTATTGTTTCTTGACTGAATAGATCATCCCAGGCCGCTTGTGCAGACAGATGAGTAGAGAAAAGAATATCTAATAATTTTATCTTTGTTCGGGAGTAGAATTTTTCAAAACTGTTCATGCAAGATTAAAAACCTAAAAAGAAAGCAATCATTTTTCTTTCTCTGCACTTGAAGGACAGTGGCCATCCTGGGTTAAACCAGAAACAAACATGCCTGCATATTAACTATGGGAATCACAAACACCAATAGCTGCTCTCTGGATACTTTGAAGCTTCAAGACTGAGACAAATTGCATCTGTCAAATCAAATCTTGAGATTCATATATAGTAAGCCAGCACGTCCTTTTTCCCTGAGGGAAATCAGAGCTAGACTCAGCGGCCTCCTCCAAAAGGCCACCTTCAATGTATCTATTCAAAGTAGAGAGCCATCCTTTCTTCTCCGAGATGACAGATTTAAAATCTGTCTTCAGAATGCTGTGACAGTTCCTCTGCCTTGCCAAAGGCATAAAGAAAACAAGCAATTCCCACAGTGTGTTTTGCTGGAGTTGATCCAGGGACAGGTGACATTTGCTTTGCATTAGTCTTTGTGTTATTGCAGACTTCTGGGTCTTGTGTGGGCTTGAGGAAAGCCAATGCTTATGGAAAGAGTGGTGCTAAGGGCAGCGGCTGGGAGAGCTTACATTTGTTGTCTAATCTTCTGACATTTATGTTTCCATTCTGCTTTGTTTTGTTTTGTTTATCTTACTCACCCTCAAAACTAGACTCTTTACATGGTAGCCTGCCCAAGAGGCTTTTGTCTGACCTGGTATTGATGGCAGTGGGTTCTGGGCACGCATTGGCAATGAGTTGAAGCAAAGGAAGAGGTAAGCAGGGCTCAGTACAAAGTGAGTATCTGTTAGATCCAGGGTTTCCTCCTGCAGAGACCTGTCAATGGAACGAACTCCAGGGAGCTAGGCTCCTGCTGTGCCCTGTTTAGTCATGCCATCTACTGGAGTACATGGAACAAATGGTCCCAAATTTGACACCATTTTATCCGCTACTCATTTTATATAAATACATATATACAGAATTAGACAACATTCACCTCTACTCTCACAACAGCTGTTTACATATCAAAAACGTCTTCCAACTCCCCCACCCAAAAGGGATGAGGTTTATTATTATTATTATTATTATTATTATTTATTCAGCTCTACATTTTTCTCTGCTCTTCTCCCTACTTCTCCCCTCCCCTTCAATCCTCTCCCAAGTTCCCCATGCTGAAACACATATAAAGATAAACTCTGCCCGCATGTAGTATGTGCCTCACCTGCTTGCTCACAGTGGAGTTGTTCAGCTGTCCAGCCACACCTAGTCCTGGAAGTGTAACCCTATGGTCCCCAGCATTAAGAGAGGCAGAGTTCTGGCCTAGCTAAAGCCTGCTCCAGCCCTGGCATAAGATGCTGTTGTTTTAGAAAGTAACATCTTATGCTTCTCCATTAAGTGCAGAAGAACCTTGCTCTGAAGCAGGCAACACCTTCTCATATTTACTTGGAGAAGAAGAAGCTTGGGATAAAATATTGTTGACGGAGGCTGTTTGTTCATTTCCTGGCCACCCAGACCCGAAATTATCACGCAGAAACTATATTAATTACAATACTGTTTGGCCAATAGCTTAAGTGTATTTCTACTTATCGCTTGCATCTTAAATTAGCCCATTTCTATTATTTTATATTTTACCATGAGGTTCATGGTTTACAAGTAAGGTTCCAGAGGGCAAGCATCTTTCTCCTTTGGCAGCTACATGATGTCTCCCTGACTCCACCTACTCTGCCTCTCTCTCTCTCTCTCTCTCTCTCTCTCTCTCTCTCTCTCTCTCTCTCTCTCTCTCTCTGTTCTGATTTTTCACCTGGCTTTACTCTGTTAAACCATTGGCCAAAAACAGCTTCTTTATTAACCAGTGACAATAAAACATATTCATAGCATACAGAGGGAAGTCCCACATCAAAATATTTTCAGGAAAAACATAGGAAAAGGAGAAGAAAAAGGGAGATGGCACAGAAAATTTAGGAAGAAACCAAGATGACAGTAAGAAGCAAACCCAAGCAAATGCCACAGTTTCCATCACAGAGTCAAAGGTACAGCAAGCTATTGCAGGCTTAGAGACTCTTTTAGAAACTTCTAGCTTGCCTTAGAAATCTCCAGAATCACTGGGAATTCTTAGAAGAGCTTTCGTGCCTGATTAAATAGGAGCAGCAGAAATCCGTGGTCGAGCTTTTGGCTATTTCCAAAGTGAACGCACGGATGCCATTCTGCGGTGGTAGCAGTGTCTACATAATATAAACACCAGACTCACCGCCCTGAGAAATTCACTGTGAAGTTCCATCAGAGAAGCCAAGGTGTCAGGGACCCTGCTGGGTCTCTCAGTGGGGCAGCAAGGCAGGGAGGGGAGGAGCGCTACTCTGAGAGAAGCTGAATGGAATTAAAAGAAATACCAGATTTAAAAAAAAAAAAAATGGTTCCAAGAAAAGGGTCCATGAAGGAGGAGTCCCTGACTCTGATGACTGTCAGGAATCCCAGGAAGGGTTTTGTGTGCTATCCTGGCCTCTCTTGGACTTTGGGTGACATCCTAATCATCTTAAAACTCCAACAATAAGCAGAACAAGTAGGCAGAGATGGGGAGGTGTGAATCAGGTTTTTTCCGAGACTGATTCAGAACACAACATACTGAAAAGCAAGCTGTGGCCGGGCCACCTGTGCCAGCACCCTGCCAGGCAAGCTCAGAGAGCCAAGATGTTGCAGAAAGACTTCAACCCACAGTTCTTACCATTGCCAGGTGTAGCAGATGGCACCTACTGGACATAGCTGCTTGTTAGCCTGGGGCATCTGCTCATAGGGAGTGGTCTGGCAGTGTTTGCGGCCACTCCCTCTCTTCCGCTTCTGTGGGCAGGTCAGAAAGCCACAAAGGCAAGAAACATTGTCAGGAGCCATATAGTGTTTGCCCAGTGCATAGAAGGCGTGAAATTGTAGTTTACTTTTCCTCAAAGGAAAGACAATATACTTTTGATATGTAATGTTCTAATATTTTAGTATTGGAAGGGAACTATTAGGTTAAAGATTTCAGTTCTTTCTGTAGATGAAGTGAAGTTTTCCTTGGAAGAAATTGTTAATTGTGGTTCTCTTGATCAACATCCAGGAAGCTAATAATCACGTGTGATTTTAAAAGCTGACCAGCTCGTCCTGTTGAATGAGTCTGTTGACCTCCTAGCAGTGTGGATGTGTTCTTGTGGAACTCTGGGAAGGGGCAGAGCCAGTGGGAAGAGTGTTCCTAGGAATCTCCCACAGAGAAAATCCATGTGAACATTTCCCCTTGAACTGTGTTAATAATTCAGCGTGGGCAGCGCTCTGAAATCCTGGCATTGTACATGGAAGGGGGCTCCTGTGCCTGCAGCTCCTGCTGAAGTCTGGGCTCAGAGACGGTGTGTGGCTGCCAGAGATTCCAACTTCCCCTACCTACTTGGGGCACCTCCCACAGGGTCACCATATGCTGTGGTGTCCAGGAAACAGGCTCCGCTTACACAACTACAAAAATACACTGACGACTCTATGTTTAAATAAATGTTCAGGGAACATGTGCATGCAGAGGTGAGGGTGAGACTTCTAAGGTTCTATGCTGAATGCTCAAAAAATGTATCCAAAAAAGAACAGATTGATGGACATCTAAAATGCAACTGTTGGGTTCTCGAGAGATGCTTCAATGGTTAACTGTACTTGTTTTTTGTTCAGAGGACCCGAGTTTGGTTCGCAGCACTCATGTAAGATGGCTCACAGCCTCCTATAATTCGATATCCAGGAGATCCAGTGTCCTCTTCTGGGATCTGTGGTACCCACAAGCACACGTGTTAGCATAAGCAAACACACACACACACACACACACACACACACACGGGGGGGGGAGGCGGGGGAGAGCAAAATAAATCTTTAAAATAAATAATTTAAACCCAAATGTTATTATCAACCTTCACTGGTTTTCTCCGAATATGAAACATTAAAAAGGAGAAGAGCATTCCCTCCATGACAATGGTATGTAATGAACTTCATGTGTCTGGGGCCTAGAATAAAGCACATTTTTTACATTGATACCTTGCATCTATACACTCAGTAGATGTTTGGGTGTATGCGCTGTATGTTATATGAAATAATAATCTCAGTACAATTCTGTGACTGAATGTGTGAGCTGGAACCAGAATTTGAGAGCTTGCTGGAAGGCTTTGCACAGGTTCACTAATCAGAATTTCAGCAATGTTTTCACAGAATTTATATCCACACCGATGTGTGAGAAACCACGCCCACAGACACATTAACACTAGCCAGGCAATTTAAAAGAGACAAGGAAAGGGAACTGTCAAAACGAAAAGCCCATCTTTGCATTCCAGTAACGAAGGTGACTTTACCAACAAATGTCTAGACAAGCTCCCACTGAGGAAAGAGAAACTAAACAAGGCCAGCCAAAATGGGGTCTCAGGAAACCAGACATCTTCTGAACCAACTGTCTCCATGGTGACCGCAATGAAAAATTTCACAATTTCTTCCTACAGTCTAATTAAATTATGTAATTCCAATTCCGTGCCTTTATATAGCACTTACTATGGGCAGAATAGTTCTGAGAACCTTGAGAATATCGAGTAGTACAAGTTTCATAACCAACCTGAAAGGAAGCGCAAGATGGAGGGCTATTTTACAGAGCAGCAAACTGAGACACAAAAAAGGTTCAGTTGTTTGTTGATTGCTCCACTGATGAGCAAGAGCTAGTTTCTAATGCAAGCGACAGAAGGCTGGGTAAGTCAAGCTCTGACAAAAATGAGACCAGTTTTTTCATAGATGGTGAAAAGAATTGAAACCTTAGTCTAGGCTTTCCAGATATCACATATTTTCCAGTCTCTTGTCATATTCTAGAAATTGATGTCATGTTTACTGTATACTTAATCATAAATAAATGTTTGTTCCAACATAAAAGTGATTCATTTACCTTCTATTGGGAAACTGCTGCTTCTAGCCTCTTGCTTCACTTACAGCTGTGTTATAGGTGACCCTGCCTGAGTAGCACTGAGTACAGCTTTCCCAAGGTCCTTCCGTGGCTGCAAACTACAGCATACAGGCAAGCACATATTACCCTGAGGGCGCTCATGAGCAGCACCTAGAATTGTCAGAGCACAACTTGTGTTGGAAATTCTGTTAGAGAAGATCATGATAAATGGTTGATGTTAATGAGTCGTAATTAGAGACTAGAGCCATGAATGGTTGGACCCTGGCATAGCTGCTCTTAGCCTGAGGAAGCTTGTCATTGACATTCTTAATGGTTGTCCTGGGTAGAGGGAGACACAACCAGAGTTGATACTTTGAGCCTGCAATACGCTTGCAGATCATATGTACCCTTGAGAATGTTTCAAGATCTAAGTTTGTATAATTATGATGCCTATGGATAAAGTTTAAATTTCACTAATTCAGTTATTTTCAAATAATCAGATATTTGGTCTGAACCTCCAAAATACACACACAGACACAAAAATGAATGGTGATTATTGAAGACTTTCAAAAACCTTGTACACAACTTTGTGTATGTACTAGGAAAATGTACACACACACACACACTATTCCAGGATCTTTTCCTATATGAAGGGAGCAAAATGAAACTTTTTTTCTGAACTAGATACCTCAACTTTAAATAAAAAAGACACAGAAATATATTAGAATTTCTTAAACTGTCAGAAGAAAAGTTAGCAATGTCACCAGGAGAGCAAGACTAGAGGATAAATTCATCTGTATACATCTGAATTTCATGTTATAAATATCAGAACAAAGCCAGTATTTCCCATCAGTGAAACACAAACCGCTCTGTGAAAGAGATACAGATACAAAGCAAGATAGAGGAGACCCACCTTCCTCCAGGCATCACAAGCAGCTTTAGCTTGGTGGCTAAGAGCATGAATTCAGAGTTTAGCCACCATGGGCGAGCAACTGGTTTCTCCACCTGCTAGCTGTGACTTCATAGGGTGGTATGAATATGAAACAAAAATGTTTATAGCTCCCCCTTCCTCATCCTCCCGTCTTTGGGGCCACAAAATCCCACAGCTCAGCCTGTTTGGGCTCTGGGGACCTGGAATTGAGCGCTCCCAGGCCGGTGGGAGGTCCCCTCCTTCATTTGACTGCCCGGAGCAAGGTAGGCCTTTGTCCGAGAGCTGCTTGGCCTGCAAGGGGACCTGAAAATCTGCAGGAGGATCCATCGTTCTTTGGGCTCAGCCTGTTTGGGCTCTGGGGACCTGGAATTGAGTGCACCCAGGCCGGTGGGAGGTCCCCTCCTTCATTTGACTGCCCGGAGCAAGGTAGGCCTTTGTCCGAGAGCTGCTTGGCCTGCAAGGGGACCTGAAAGTCTGCAGGAGGATCCATCGTTCTTTGGGGTGAGTGAGGAGTGAGTGCCCGAACCGCGGCAGCTGCCCGGTGAGGGACCACCGACTCTCCACAACTCCCCCTGCCACCAGCACACTTCCTGCTCTTCCTGCAGGGGTTATTCTCCCCGGATACTGCCTCTCTCTTCCTGTCCCTTCCCAGCTCGCACCCAGAATCCTCCCCCCCTCCCCCTGCCTCATCCTCCCGTCTTTGGGGCCACAAAATCCCACAGCTCAGCCTGTTTGGGCTCTGGGGACCTGGAATTGAGTGCACCCAGGCCGGTGGGAGGTCCCCTCCTTCATTTGACTGCCCGGAGCAAGGTAGGCCTTTGTCCGAGAGCTGCTTGGCCTGCAAGGGGACCTGAAAATCTGCAGGAGGATCCATCGTTCTTTGGGGTGAGTGAGGAGTGAGTGCCCGAACCGCGGCAGCTGCCCGGAGAGGGACCACCGACTCTCCACAACCCCCCCTGCCACCAGCACACTTCCTGCTCTTCCTGCAGGGGTTATTCTCCCCGGATACTGCCTCTCTCTCCCTGTCCCTTCCCAGCTTGCACCCAGAATCCTCCCCCCCTCCCCCTTCCTCATCCTCCCGTCTTTGGGGCCACAAAATCCCACAGCTCAGCCTGTTTGGGCTCTGGGGACCTGGAATTGAGTGCTCCCAGGCCGGAGGGAGGTCCCCTCCTTCATTTGACTGCCCGGAGCAAGGTAGGCCTTTGTCCGAGAGCTGCTTGGCCTGCAAGGGGACCTGAAAATCTGCAGGAGGATCCATCGTTCTTTGGGGTGAGTGAGGAGTGAGTGCCCGAACCGCGGCAGCTGCCCGGAGAGGGACCACCGACTCTCCACAACCCCCCCTGCCACCAGCACACTTCCTGCTCTTCCTGCAGGGGTTATTCTCCCCGGATACTGCCTCTCTCTCCCTGTCCCTTCCCAGCTTGCACCCAGAATCCTCCCCCCCTCCCCCTTCCTCATCCTCCCGTCTTTGGGGCCACAAAATCCCACAGCTCAGCCTGTTTGGGCTCTGGGGACCTGGAATTGAGTGCTCCCAGGCCGGTGGGAGGTCCCCTCCTTCATTTGACTGCCCGGAGCAAGGTAGGCCTTTGTCCGAGAGCTGCTTGGCCTGCAAGGGGACCTCACAGTCTGCAGAAGGATCCATCATTCTTTGGGGAAGAGATGGGCAGGCGCCAATGCAGGAGCTCCTCCAACAACATGAAAGGCAACATGACATCACCACAAGCCAGACATCCCGAAACAACAAGAATTGAACACCCTACCCCAGAAGATATAGAAGAAACCGACATTAAACAGTACTTTATAAAAATAATAGAGGACCTTAAACAGGAGGTAAAAAACTGCCATAAAGAAATGGAGATGACAAACAAAAAGGTAGACGAAATAAATAAATCTCTCAAAGATACCCAAGAAAAACAAGAAAAACAAGAAAAAGCAATCAAACAGGTAAGGGAAACAGTACAAGACCTGATAAATGAAATGGAGGTATTGAAGAAAACACAATCTGAGGGACGACTGGAAATGGAAACTCTGAGTAAACGAACAGAAACTTCAGAGACAAGTATTTCCAACCGAATACAAGAGATGGAAGAAAGAATCTCGGACTCTGAAGATACTATAGAAGAAATAAACTCACAGATTAAAGAACTAAACAAATCTAACAAATTCTTAACACAAAACATTCAGGAAATCTGGGACACCATGAAAAGACCAAACCTAAGAATAATTGGGGTAGAAGAAGGAGAAGAATTACAACTCAAAGGCCCAGAAAACATATTCAACAAAATTATAGAAGAAAACTTCCCCAACCTAAAGAAGGATGTTCCTATGAAGGTACAAGAAGCCTACAGAACACCAAATAGACTGGATCAAAAGAAAGCATCCCCACGCCATATAATAATCAAAACACAAAACATACAGAATAAAGAACAGATATTAAGAGCTGCAAAGGAAAAAGGTCAAGTAACATATAAAGGGAAACCTATCAGAATTACACCTGATTTCTCAATGGAAACCATGAAAGCCAGAAGAGCTTGGATAGATGTGCTACAGACACTTAGGGAACATGGATGCAAGCCTAGACTATTATACCCAGCAAAGCTTGCATTCACCATTGATGGAGAAAACAAGATATTCCAGGACAAAAACAGATTTAAACAATACGCAGCCACAAATCCAGCCTTGCAGAAAGTAATAGAAGGAAAATCACAAACCAAGGAGTCCAACAACGCCGACAATAACTCAGGCATCTAGCGACCCTTCACCAGCACAACTAGAAGAAGGGAAACACACAAACTCTACTACTAAAAATGACTGAAGTTAACAACCACTGGTCATTAATATCACTTAATATCAATGGACTCAATTCACCTATAAAAAGGCACAGGCTAAGAGACTGGATACGAAAACAGAATCCAACATTTTGCTGTTTACAAGAAACACACCTCAACCACAAAGACAGGCACCTACTCAGAGTAAAGGGTTGGGAAAAGGTTTATCAAGCAAATGGCCCTAAGAAACAAGCGGGTGTGGCCATACTAATTTCCAACAAAGTTGACTTCAAACTAAAATCAATCAGAAGAGATGGAAAGGGACACTTTATACTCATAACAGGAAAAATCCTTCAGAATGAAGTCTCAATCCTGAATATCTATGCCCCTAATATAAAAGCTCCCACTTATGTAAAAGAAACACTTCTAGAACTCAAGGCAGCCATCAAACCACACACACTAATAGTTGGAGACTTCAACACTCCTCTCTCACCAATGGACAGGTCAATCAGACAGAAACCTAACAGAGAATTGAAAGACTTAATGGAGGTAATGAACCAAATGGACTTAACAGACATCTATAGAACATTCCACCCAAATAGGAAAGAATATACCTTCTTCTCTGCGGCTCATGGAACCTTTTCGAAAATTGACCATATACTTGGTAACAAAGCAAACTTCCACAGTTACAAAAAAATATTAGTAACCACCTGTGTCTTATCGGATCACCATGGATTAAAATTAGAATTCAACAACAATGCTACCCCCAGAAGGCCCACAAACTCATGGAAACTGAACAGTCAACTACTGACCCACACCTGGGTCAAGGAAGAAATAAAGAAAGAAATTAAAGTCTTTCTTGAATTTAATGAAAACAAAGACACAACATACTCAAACCTATGGGACACAATGAAAGCAGTGCTAAGAGGAAAGTTCATAGCACTAAGTGCCCACTTAAAGAAAACGGAGAAAGCACTCATTGGTGACTTAACAGCACACCTGAAAGCTCTGGAAAAAAAAGAAGCAGACTCACCTAGGAGAAGTAGAAGACTGGAAATAATCAAACTGAGGGCAGAAATCAACAAAATAGAAACACAGAAAACAATCCAAAGAATCAATGAAACAAGAAGCTGGTTCTTGGAGAAAATCAACAAGATTGACAAACCCTTAGCCAATCTAATCAAACGGCAGAGGGAGAACACGCAAATTAACAAGATCAGAAATGAAAAGGGGGACATAACCACAGACACAGAGGAAATTCAGAAAATCATTAGATCTTACTACAAAAGCCTGTATGCCACAAAATTGGAAAATGTAAAAGAAATGGACAGTTTTTTAGATAAATACCATATACCAAAGTTAAACCAGGACCAGGTAAATGCTCTAAATCGTCCTGTTAGTCGCGAAGAATTAGAAACTGTTATCAGAAACCTCCCTACCAAAAAGAGCCCAGGACCAGATGGTTTCAATGCGGAATTCTACCAGAACTTCCAAGAAGACCTAATACCTATACTCCTTAAGGTATTTCATAATATAGAAACACAAGAGTCACTGCCAAATTCCTTCTATGAAGCTACAGTTACCCTGATACCTAAACCACACAAAGACTCAACCAAGAAAGAGAATTACAGGCCAATCTCACTCATGAACATGGACGCAAAAATTCTCAATAAAATACTGGCAAACCGAATCCAAGAACACATTAGAAAAATTATCCATTACGATCAAGTAGGCTTCATCCCAGAGATGCAGGGCTGGTTCAACATACGAAAATCTATTAATGTAATCCATCATATAAACAAACTGAAGGAAAAAAACCATATGGTCATCTCATTAGATGCTGAAAAAGCATTTGACAAAATTCAGCACCCTTTTATGATAAAGGTCTTGGAGAGATTAGGGATACAAGGGTCATTCCTAAATATAATAAAAGCTATTTACAGCAAACCGACAGCTAACATCAAATTAAACGGAGAGAAACTCAAGGCTATCCCACTAAATTCAGGAACACGACAAGGCTGTCCACTCTCTCCTTATCTCTTCAATATAGTGCTTGAAGTTCTAGCAATAGCAATAAGACAACATAAGGGAATCAAGGGGATCCAATTTGGAAAGGAAGAAGTTAAACTTTCATTATTTGCAGATGATATGATAGTATACATAAGCGACCCCAAAAACTCCACCAAAGAACTCCTACAGCTGATAAACTCCTTCAGTAACGTGGCAGGATACAAGATCAACTCCAAAAAATCAGTCGCCCTCCTATACACAAAGGATAAGGAAGCAGAGAGGGAAATCAGAGAAGTATCACCTTTCACAATAGCCACAAATAGCATAAGATATCTGGGAATATCGCTAACCAAGGAAGTGAAGGATTTATATGACAAGAACTTTAAGTCTTTGAAGAAAGAAATTGAAGAGGATACCAGAAAATGGAAGGATCTCCCCTGCTCGTGGATTGGGAGGATCAACATAGTAAAAATGGCAATTCTACCAAAAGCAATCTATAGATTCAATGCAATCCCAATCAAGGTCCCATTAAAATTCTTCACAGAGATTGAGAAGACAATAATCAACTTTATATGGAAAAACAAGAAACCCAGGATAGCCAAAAAAATCTTATACAATAAAGGTACTTCTGGAGGCATTACCATCCCTGACTTCAAACTCTATTACAGAGCTACAGTATTGAAAACGGCTTGGTATTGGCATAAGAACAGAGAAGTTGACCAATGGAATCGTATAGAAGACCCGGATCTTAAACCACAAACCTATGAACACCTGATTTTTGATAAAGGAGCCAAAAGTACACAATGGAAAAAAGAGGGCATCTTCAACAAATGGTGCTGGCATAACTGGATGTCAACCTGTAGAAGAATGAAAGTAGATCCATATCTATCACCATGCACAAAACTCAAGTCCAAATGGATTAAAGACCTCAATATTAATTTGAACACATTGAGATTGATAGAGGAGAAAGTGGGAAGTACTCTACAACAAATGGGCACAGGGAACCGTTTCCTATGCATAACCCCAGCTGCACAGACTTTAAGGGCAACATTGAATAAATGGGACCTCCTGAAGTTGAGCAGCTTCTGTAAAGCAAAGGACATTGTCACTAAGACACAAAGGCAGCCTACTGACTGGGAAAAGATCTTCACCAACCCTGCAACTGACAAAGGTCTGATCTCTAAAATATATAAGGAACTCAAGAGACTAGACGGTAAAATGCCAATTAACCCAATTAAAAAATGGGGCGATGAACTGAACAGAGAATTCTCAACAGAAGAAGTTCGAATGGCCAAAAGACACTTAAGGTCATGCTCAACCTCCCTAGCTATCAGGGAAATGCAAATCAAAACAACTTTGAGATATCATCTCACACCTGTCAGATTGGCTAAAATCCAAAACACCAATAATAACCTTTGCTGGAGAGGTTGTGGGGTAAGGGGCACACTCATCCATTGCTGGTGGGAATGCAAACTTGTGCAACCACTTTGGAAAGCAGTGTGGCGGTTTCTCAGGAAATTCGGGATCAACCTACCCCAGGACCCAGCAATTCCACTATTGGGAATCTACCCAAGAGATGCCCAATCATACAACAAAAGCATATGCTCATCTATGTTCATAGCAGCATTATTTGTAATAGCCAGATCCTGGAGACAGCCTAGATGCCCTTCAGTGGAAGAATGGATGAAGAAACTGTGGAATATATACATGCTAGAATACTACTCAGCGGTAAAAAACAATGACATCTTGAATTTTGCAGGCAAATGGATGGAAATAGAAAACACTATTCTGAGTGAGGTAACCCAGACCCATAAAGATGAACATGGGATGTACTCACTCATATTCGGTTTCTAGCCATGATTATAGGACATCGAGCCTATAAGTTTGGGATCCTTGAGAAGATAATAAGAAGGTGAACTCCCAAAAAAGATATAGTAATCCTCCTGGATATTGGAAGTAGACACGATCGCCAGGCAAAATTGGGAACTTGAGGGTTGGGCAAGACTGGGCCAAGGGAAGATGGGGAGAGAAAAGTGTGAAGGGGAGAGCGGGGGGAGCTCGGAGGAATGGGGTGCTTGGGATATAGGAAGGGTGGATATGAGAGCAGGGAAGCATATATCTGAATTTAAGGAGCTACCTGAGGGTTGTCAAGAGACTTGACCCTAGAGGGGTTCCCAGGTTTCCAGGGAGACGCCCCCAGTTAGTTCCTTGGGCAGCTGAGGAGAGGGAGCCTGAAAAGGCCAGTTCCTATAGCCATACTGATGAATTTCTTGCATATCACCATAGAACCTCCACCTGACGATAGATGAAGAAAATGACAGAGCCCCACCTTGGAGCACCGGACTGAGCTCCCAAGGTCCTGATGAGGAGCAGAAGGAGAGAGAACATGAGAAAGAAAGTCAGGACCGTGAGGGAACCTCCAGCTGGCGACAGATGGGGAAGGTGACTGAGCCCCACATTGGAGCACTGGACTGAGCTCCCAAGGTCCCGATGAGGAGCAGAAGGAGCGAGAACATGAGGGAGAAAGTCAGGAACGAGAGGGGTGCGTTCACTCATGGAGACGGTGGGACAGAACTAATGGGAGATCACCAACTCCAGTTGGAATGGGACTGATGGATCATGCGACCAAACCCGTCTCTCTGAGTGTGGCCAACAGCGGGGGCTGACTGAGAAGCAAAGGACAATGGCTCTGGGCTCTGATTCTTCTTCATGGACGGGCTCTGTGGGAGCCTTCTCAGCTTGGTCGATCACCTTCCTGGACCTGGGGGGAGTTGGGAGGACCTTGGTCTTAGCATAGAGTGGGGAACCCTGATGGCTCCTTGGCCTTGAGAGGGAGGGAGGGGAGGTATGGGTGGAGGGGAGGGGAGGGAAGGGGGAGAAGGAGGGGAGAGAAAGGGGAGAAGGAGGGGAGGGAGGGGGGAGGAGGAGGGAAGGAGATGGTAATTTTTAAATATAAAAAAAAATAAACCATGAGGAAAAAAAAAAAATAAAAACCAATATGAGTGACAAATCTTTACAGGGTAAAAAAAAAAAAAAAAAATGTTTATAAAGCAGTAAGAGAAAACCCCAACCTCAGGAGGGGTCATTGATAAGCAACCCTTTTTTGTGTAACTTCTTGGGTTTCCAGTATTGTAGTTTACATTCCCCAGAACTCAAACACACCAGCCTCCACCAAACATGAGACAAAAAGAAGTGTTCATTAATAATTTCATGCCATGTAATGTGAGGCCAGCTACCGAACACTTGCAGTAGGAAATGTGGCTACATATGGGAATGTTTACTTATTGACTCCTTTACTGAGCCACACTCAGTAGTCCCTGTACACTGGGATCATACCTGCTGTATTGGGGACATGTAAATTCATAGCTCCTTTGTGCTAAAACCTATAATCTTTGGAAAGATAAAGCATTTATTTTTAACACCTGCTCCCAAATTGCAATTCATGTTTTACATGCTGTGGTGATTTGAATAGGAATCACCCCCCACAGACTTGTAAGTCTGAATGCTTGGTCATTAGGATGTGGTACTTTTTGGAAGTGTGTTCTTGCTGGAGTAGGTGTGGCCTTACTAGAGGAAGTGTATCACTGGGGGTGAGCCTTGAGGTTTCAAATGATCAAGCCAAGCCCAGTGCCTGTCTCTTGCTGCTGTCTGTGGATCCAGATAAAGAACCCTCAGCTACCTCTCCAGCATCATCACATCTGCCTCCGTGCTGCCATGCTTCCTACCGTGATGAAGAATTAAGCCCCTGAAATATACCATGAGTCCAATTAAATGCTTTCCTTTATAAGAGTTGCTATGATCATGGAGTCTCTTTGCAGCAATAGTACATTAACTAAGACACAGGATAATCGTACAGAGTGCTTTCTTACAAGTTTTGAAGATAGTGAGGTTTCAGTCAAAGTCAATAGAAAGTTTCCAAGAGCCAGACAAGACAGAGGGAAGTAATCCAGAACCCCATCTGAACCCACCACCACCCCTTTCCTCTCTTCCTCCAAGCCCCAGCTCCCATGGGTTTAAGCTGTTTTAAAGGGGGCCTCCCTTGCTCTCACACTACTCCTGCCTGTGTCTCCTATCTGCATGTTTTCCAGGCTCAGGACTTCTGCCTAAGATTCTCTCCCATTCCATCAATATGGGAGCTTGCTTCTTCAGTCTCTCTTCTGATAGTGTCTTGTCTTCCCGTGGATAGGGCCTTCTGAGCTTCTTCCCAGGTTCCGCTCTGTGAATATTGCTTGCTTGTGGCTGGGTTTTGGTGTGAGATGCAGCCAAGGACTCAACACAAAGCTCACTCCTATCACCAAATGGCAAAAGGTTTCCCAGACTCGGCCTAAATTTTCAGAGTAGCTTTCTCCCCTGACATCAGACTAAATGAGCTTTCTTGGCCCAGATGCTCATGTGTGGGACTGGGAGTATGGTAGAACAGGCTGAGAGAGCCTACACAAAGGGAGATAAAAAATCTGCTCCGGTATACTTGGGAATTTTTTCTGACACAATTATAAATTATTGTAAGAATTGGACTAGGCTTTGGTCTTGCTGCATCCGCTTTGAAGGCTTTTGTATAGATTAGGGTAAGGTACTGGGGCTTGAGCCTTAGCTTTACACATCATACGCCAGCTGCTACACCAAACTCTACCCCATTTCCTACTTTTGAGTCTTTTCAATTTCGAGTGAGGCTCTCACTGAGTTTCCAAAAGTGGGCTTGAATTTACAATCCCCCTACCCCACTGCCTTAGCCGCCTAAAGTGATAACAACTCACAAGTGAATGGAGTGTGGCTAGGACATAATCCACTCTTAAGGGCAGGTACTATGCCCAGTTGGAGATGAATGACATAGAACTAATTTCAGTGACAACTCTGGAGATCCTTTGTCTCATAATGTTTATTCCGAATATTTGTTTACTTATTTATTTTTATTATTTATTTGGTTGGTTGGTTGTTTTGCCCTGTGAGTCCTTTGTGTATATATATGATGGCTTCTGATTTTATGAGATTCCTGCATGTGCAAATGTGTGTGTTTTATTCTTTAGAGGACTGTTTGTTTTCTGACAAGAGACAGAAAGAATATAGATTCCAAAGGAAGGGAGGTGAGGAGGATCTCAGAGGAGTTGAGGAAGGGAAAACTGTAATCAGAATATTTTACATGGAAAAAATCTATTTTCAATAAAAAATAGAAAAAGAGGAAAGAAAAAGTATGTTTTCACAAATAGCCTATGCCTCTTTACTATTAATAAGTAATTCCTTCTATAATATGTTATAAATAGAAAAGTAAGTAGTATACTATTTTAATGCCCTGATTCATGGCAAGATATAAATAAATCTTAAATGTAAAAACTATGGACACACAATGAAATACTGCTTGGTAATAAAAATCAGCATACCTTGCCCAGTGGTGGCACATGCCTTTAACCCCAGTTTGGATGAAAAAGCAGGCAGATCTCTGAGTTTTAGACCAGTCGGGTCTACAGAGTGAGGGCATGATGGAGATGAAGTAACAAGTGTGTGGAAGAATGCTGATTGAAAATGTGAGTTAATTTAAGTTATCTGAGCTAGTTAAAAACCAGCCTATGCTAAGGCTGAGCTTTTATAAGTAATAATAAGTCGCTGTGTCCCTAAAAGAAAAGTCCATTTACAATACATCTACAGGAGTGTCAATAATTTAGTAATAAGCTATATATTTCCTTCAGTTTATTTGTTATTTTAGTTTCCTCATTGTTGCTTTACATGGAAACTGGTTACTCCTGCAAATCTTGTTGTCAAGGTAACAAGAAGAGAAAAATCTTTCAGGAGAGACAATGTTTTATAATAGAAACCAGCCTAGGGCTCTTGAAGTCATTCATTTACTCCAACTGTACTATGCAATTTTACTCTGAGACAATACATTGATTGCTTTTAATGTAATATTTTTGTGTCTTTAATTCATTAAAGTGTAGTTACACTATTTCTCCTCCCATTCCCCTTTGTGTCCCTCCCGTGTCCAGTTGGCACTACCACCCCGTTCCAAATCCATGGCCTACTATTCTTTAACCACTGTTGCTATAGGCAAACAAACAAATACATAAATACAATCTGCTGAGTTCTTTGAGTATTACCTGTATGAATGTTTCTAGAACTGACCACGTAGTACTACGTAACCAATGAAATCAGCAGTTGTTAATTGCCTGTGGCTTGCTCTTCTTCCAACAGCGACACCTGGTGATTTCCCCCCCATTGCGTTGTGACTGGCAACTGTTGTTGGAATCATTCGCTTCCTCTGTCGGCAGTCACGTGGTCGAGACTTCCGGCTTCCCTCTCGCAGCTAGAAGTCACAGTCTCACAGCAGACTTCCTGGCACTCTGGCTCTCATAATTTTCCTGAACCCTCTTCCGAGATGTTCCCTGAGGAGTTGTGTTGTCCGTGCATCGACTCGGGGTGCTTCCGTTTGCATAATATCTGTGATCCGCGCAAATGTCTTGATAATTAAAATGACCATGTGGCAGTTCACTGGTGATTTCCACCTCATCGTTCATCTTGATGACTCAATTAGCGAAGACAGTGGGACCCCTGATGGTAAGACGTACCGTCACCGTCACCATTCGTGGGGAAAACACACTAAAATAAAGGGACGCGCTTCTCAATGATTGTTTATCGCTGGGTAATTACAGAGCCCTTGCAGCTAGTCTCTATATTTCAAGAACTTCTATTTTTTTTTTCCTCCTCTGAATCCAGCAGTTCTTTGTTTTAATTTACGTTCCTCTTAAATGCCTCCTGCTATTTAAGCAATAATTCCCTCTAAATCAATTGTTAGCAGCAGTTAATGACTGGTTCGTTAATTAATAGCTCAAAGCAAAGCTGAGGGTGTTCTCAGTTTGAGCAAACCGCCAGCCTCTAACTGGGGTATTATTGCTACTGTACCCTCTAATCAATGGCTACTCACAGCCTCGTTACCAGATATCATTATAACTACAAGAAAGAATTGAACGGGAAATAGGTTACATAGTTATATTATAATAATATGTATTATAATAGCATGTCTATTTTTAAATTATTTGCACATCCAGATGACTTCTGTAGGATGTGCCAGGGGTAGCATACCAGCTTTTGCTGCTTAGGAATTGCATTGAACTTCAGCCTCTCCTCACTCAGTCGCTCAGGGCCCAGAGACTGCTTGCTGTAGCTGCAGAACTTCCTGGCTTCTGAATTTTTTTTTTTCCAAAATTGTAGCCTTAAGCTGGGTGGCTCCCTGACAGCAAAGGGAAAGAAACTGTTGCACGTTTTCTGCCTGATAAACATATGTTTTGCTTCGTCACACCAGCCAAGTCTTTTGTACGGCACACAGAGATGGTGGTGTTGCCTCAGCGCAGCCAGCTAAGGAGCAGGGCTCAGCTCTCCTCGCACCTTCAGCCCTTCTCTGCGACATCATCAGGAAGAAAGGGAGCAGCGCTTCCCTTGCAGAGATTCTAGCAATCAAAGAGAAGGCCGGTGTCAAAAAAAAACACCATAGATGTTAAAGTGCCCTAGAATTTCACTTTCTCTTTAAAAAATTCTGTGAGCATGTTGCAGGAAATTGTTACCTAATGGGTAGGTATTTTGTGATTCTCAAAAGTAGTGCTATTCTCTTATTCTGGTCTCCAGCTCCTTGAGCTGGCACAAAGATGACACTGATTACACCCTTTACTCTCTGTGTATTTACTAAGCATTGAGAAAATGCTGTTAAATAATACTCTGGGGAGCTAGGAAACAAAACTCCTTTCGTATTTCAGAATAAGCTATTGCTGGGTAACCCTTGAGGTATGACCGCAGGCAAATGCATCTTGTGTTCCAATAATTCCAGGGTCAGATTTGCTGATACACAGTGCCATAGGATCTCAGCGCGGCTATAGCGCGGCTAAGGGAGAAGAAAAGTTGGTGGTGCCAGAAACAGGAAGGAATTGCAGATTGCAGCCTAGTATTCCATTGCTTTACATTGAATATCAAGGCCATGGTGGGGAAAACCACGGAGACAGCTGACCCGAGCTAGTGGGAGCCCACAGACTATGGCCTGAAAGCTGGGATATGGCACCCAACGCTGAATGTAGGTGAAAGTTTATGTCACTCGATCTGTTGGGGCTTGCGGGCAGCGGCACCAGGGCCTGTACCAGGATTGTGAACTGGCTCCTTGGAGCCCATTTGCTATGGGCTTGCTCAGCCCTTGCTCAGCCTTGATAGAGGAAATAGGGCTTGGTCCTGCCTCAACTTGGTATACCAGACTTTGTTGACGCCCCAATGGAGGCCCCTGATGAGAAGTGGATAGGGGGTGCCAAGGGAAAAGGCGGGAGGGGGATAAGGGAGGGTGGGAGAACGTGGGTTGGTATGTAAAATGAAAAATAAATTTTAAAAACAAATTAAAAATATGAAAGGAAAGTAGAAATCAGACAGCCGTGTGCCGGGGCCAAAAGAGAGAGATGTACAGATGTGTGAGCACCAGAGTAAGGAACAGAAAAGTATAGACATATTACCCAAATTACAGACAGTGAAGACCATGCTCACATGGTGCACTCATTCCTGTGCAAACCACAAATCATGCTTTGGGTTGGGTCAAAAAGAAGATAAAGCTCAGAAGTGGCATCCTTCTGCGTGACTAGCCTTCAAGCTTACTTAGGGGCTGCTACCCACCCCGAGGGGCTCTGTCTAGACACATTTCATTACTTTTGCATTTTCTAAAATCACATATTTCACAAAAACTCCTCCACCGTGACAGAACAAACAACGTGCACCCATTATGACAATAAATGCCAAGCAATCTTCCTATCTACAGAGATGATTAAAATTTAAAAGATTAAAATATCCACAGCAATGTTTTTTTTTTTAAAGCTAAACTCTATTCTCAAGTGGATTACCCATCCGTGAGTCTACCTATAATGGTAGACGCTGGAAATATAGTACTTTCATCAAAATTGTAATAGATACCTTTTACTCTACATCCATTTGAACAGCTTTCTCAGACTTAGGGGAAGCAGATTTATATGAACGTTCACAGGGCTTTATTTCCTTAGCTTTATTGCTACTCTAAATAGCAATGGAAAATTATAATCTTGGCTTGCCGATCATCTAGTCTTTCCTAAGTGCCGGGCTTCATTTGATCTGACGCCAACAGTAAAGCTGCCTAAATAGTGTTTCCACATGCATTTTACTGCAGGTCTCCAGTAAGGAGCAACCCATGATGGGGCTAAAGTCAAACCAAAATGCTCCCTGAATGTGGCGCATTTATATCCACTATAAACTGCAGTGACCTTAGAATCTCACATCTGTCTCTTAATGGATGATGATGTCGTCATCTTCCTTTACATCTTTCTTTGTTTTGTTTTGTTTGTTTGTTTGTTTTGTTTTGTGGTTTTTTTTTTTCAGACAGGGTTTCTCTGTAGCTTTAGAACCTGTCCTGGTACTCCCTTTCTATACCACATTGCCTCAAGTGCACAGAGATCCGCCTGTCTCTGCCTCCTGAGTGCTGGGCTTAGAGTGACACACCACCACCACCACCACCCAGCCTCCTGTTCATCTTTCAAGCTCCACCCTTTCACCATGTGTGTGTGTTGCTTCCATTTTTACTGTGCACCCATAACCCCATCCTGATTGAAAGAAGCTTGTGAAGAAAGGTCATTCTTGCTGCCTTCTGTGGAGCCCTGCTTATCTAAGACTGAGATGGTTGACTCTTCTCTTGTAGTATTCCTCACCCCAGAGATCATCCTCATGGCCGAACCTGAAGTTCATTAGAGAGAAGCTCAGGAACCATAGAACTGATTGAACTTGCCTGGCTGATTTTAGCAGACTTCACTAAGAGTCAGCAGGGCGTGCATATGAATCATGAAGCCAGCGGAGATGCTCAACCTGGTAGTTGAGCCAGAGGAAGACTCCCCTAGCTCACCCAAGGCAGTAGTTACGTGAGCACACAGCCTTAGTAATATGAGAGAGCCAACATGACTTTTGTTATTTCCAAATGATCTCTGAAATAATTATAGCTGGGCATCTTCAGTTAACAATGATATTTCTACAGCTGTCAAAGCAGAAGGGAACAAAAATTGCATGCATGTCCTACCTGTACCAAAGACAGTTTCTTTATTAAATTCACCTGTTTTGTAACTTTTCTCTATTCGTCTCTGGAGATAGGCTGCCATTTAGCCCTTTACATCAACTGATTAGCCGTGGGTTGAAAAGCCAGGACCAATCTATGGTTCTATTAGTCCAGCACCACCTGTGATAGATCACATACCAATATTTTAGTTAATTTGGTTGTGTTTACAATATGTAAGAATGCAAGAAGAAATGTGTCGTGCACAATCAATTTATTTTTCACACACAACTGACTCAAAAACACACTAATTAGTCACACAGTTGGCAAATATTCAAAATACTGCAGGAATGGAAACTCATGCCTTAAAAAGAATTTTCACACTTTTTCATTTTCTGTGAAAATAGTGCTCCTAGTTCCCTCAGCACTTGTCTCCTCGTTCATTTGGAATGTTTAATCCCCACAAGGCTGTGTTCAAAGCAATTCTGTACCTGTAAGCTCTGTGCAAATCCAGGGAGCAACGGGGAGCAGCACTTTGCTTTTAACATTTCCAATTTGCACAAAAGGAAGTTCAGGCTATGAGCCATCCACGGAAGACAGACCCAAGAAGCCAGGCACCACGAAAGAAGTTCTGAGTGTTCAAGAGGTTTTTGACTGGAGTGTTGGATCCTTGGATTGAGTTTTTGTGTTGTGAACAGAGAAAAGGGTCTTCAACCCACAGCCTACAGGCAGCCAAGGATAATTATGAATGTGATCCAATACAAAATAATAAACTTACTTAAAACATGTGGTTGTTTACTTATTTGTGTATTTGTTTGGTTTTCTTGTTTATTTGTTTGTTTTATAATTCTGTCCCATGATTCTCTAGCAAGAAGCTGTTAGAAGATAATATCAACTGGTGATGGGAAGGCTAGATACCTTTGGTAGACATAGAGCAGAGAAAACACCAAGTATGAGAAGTCTTTTTTTTTTTTATTAAGCCATTTTTTTGTTCGTTTGATCTTTAAGACAAGATCTCACTATGCTCCCTTGGTTAAACTGGAACTTGCTATTTAGATCAGGCTAACCTCAAACTCATAAAGAACCACCTTCCTCTGCCTCCACAGTGCTGGTATAAAAGGCATATACCACCATATCTGGGTAGTTAAGCCAATATTTGACTGTCAGTGAGAACAGAAAGACAATGGAAGAAGCCAAGCTCAGGGGAAATCATGTCACAAACACTGGTAAAAAATGCTGGGCTCTATCTCTTATGTGAAAGAATAGAATCTAACTTTTCAACTTCATGCATACATAGAGAAAAATAATCCATTTACCTTGTTTTCACATGAAGAAAAAGAACAGAAATATATTTTTATTTTCAGACACATAAACAAGCTCAAACCTCAGGACATCTGCAAGATTCACAAAGCCATGTTGACATGTTTCCTCTACATGAGCCTTTTCAAAGGATTTGTGTTCATAGCGAGCAGAAACACACTGCAGATTTGGAGAAATGGCGATAAAGAGCCCCGGGAGTCAGAGTGTCTTGCAACGGGAGGCATGTGCTAGACCAGTCACCACACTGTAAACCCAGCTCTGATTCATTAACAAGCACGACTTCTTGGAATGTCTGGGATGGGATGTCATGCCTGCTTTTTCTCTGTCATCTCCAGGTTGCCTATGGTAAGAACCTCAATATAGACCTTCTTACATTTGCTGAACTTAAGAGCAGAGACACCTCATTGTTTTAAACACATGTTGAGTTTTTTTAAATATATATAAAATAGCATACTATTTATATATGTAATATACATTAACAGTAAATTTTATTTTATTTTACATTTATCAGCATTTTCCTTGCATGTGTGTCTTGCATCTTTGGCACGCTTGGGCACCAAGAGACCCAAACAGAGCATCAAATCTCCTGAAACTGTAGTTACAAATGGTTGTGAGCCCCAGTGTGAGTGCTGGAATCAAACCCATGTCCTCCACTGAGACAGCCCTCAAGTAGAACATTTTGTGTTCCTACTTAGATGAACAGCCTTCAAAAGCACCCGAAGGAACAGATTCGAACTTTGAGTTCACAGACATTTCAGTTTTGTTAAGGGAAGGTACCGGCCTTGAGATCTGTGTCCTGCTCAGTGAAACTCATGGAAAAGTGTTTACTAAATCTGTTTCAATTTCCCAACTTGACTCTGAATGCGTGGATCAAAACTGAACAGAAGACACTCTGCTCTGGAAAGCAGGGAGGTATGTACGCTGGAAAGAAATGCATCCAAAATAGTTTCGACACCGAAAAGAGTGGCTATGTGTGAAATGTACTGTGAAAAATGAGCTCATGCCTCAGAGCAAATGTGAACGCACTGGTCTGAATAAGAAAGCAGGATGAACCGATGATCTCTTGGCTCTCCTAGCTCCTGCCGTTGCCATGAGAGAGCGCTGGTTACACTGCGTGGCGTGTATTGTCACATCTTCGTATGAAAGAATAAAACTCCTTTGTTCCTTAAAATGTTTTCTCTGTGGAAGAATCCCAAACCCAAATTTCATCTTACTTTGATTTTTTTTAAAATATATTTTATTGTTTTCATCCATTTGCTATTGAACACATCCTTTTAATTCCTACAATTTGCCAGCTATTTTGTTTTCAGCTTTAAAAACCTAAGCAGATGAAAAATATTGGCTTTTTTTTCTTCAAAGGCCTTTCATCATTGTTTGATCTACTCAGGACTTGAAATTTGGCAAATTTATTTGAGCACTTTGAAAATTACCTCAACATTTTCTCTAGACCAACTAATGTGGAGGGATTTGTAGAGTCCATCAATTAAGTCATAATCTGAAGAGTTTAGTTAAATGTCATGTGGGAACATCCACAAGGCAGCCAGTCTCCTCACTTAGTCCACGTTATTATTCATTATTAAGCTGGTACTCTCTTCTGGGCAACACATTTTTATTGAGTGTTCATTATAAGAAATTTTCTTCTCTGCTTCCTTTACAGTATTTTTTTTTCTCATAAAACTCAAAATCTCCACAGGATCAAAAAATCTTCCACCATCCTCCTAGAAACGTACCGTCTAAGACCAGAAGTTTTGGGGGTATGTCATGGTCCTTTGAACATTGCTTCCTGACTAGAAAAAGGGCTAATTCCATTTTCTTTACCCTGTGTGACTCCTGTTGGTACTCAATAAGTGTTAAGTACCAATAATAACTATGCTTGTAATCAGAACTTCTCTTCATATAAACTAGTTTGTCTCAACCTTGTTTTTACCCTGTATCTCCTAGTAATTGTCTAGCATTTTCCCTGCTGTTCTTGTCTTTTTAATTACATCCTCCTGACATGAGTCTTACAGCATCTTAAAGCAAATGGAAGAAAGGCTTAATGCTTTCTCCACAAAAGGAGCAGCAGGGTGCAGGTGCCTCACAGTCAGCATAAGTTCCAAAGGAATCAGCAAAGTCTTCCTTTCCTTACTCACAGAAGCAAAATAAGAGAATCAGAGATAGCTGGAGACAGAAAGAAAGCAAGGAGGAAATAGCTCATAAGTTTCTCCATGTGGACACTCACAGCTTTGATTTATTATGTCTTCATTTTACTGGGAAGAATTACTGCATTCTAAAAATTCAGTCACAGGGGAAGGCATTTGCTTAGCATTAAGGGAGAGGTAAGAAGGCATAAATACATGAGTTTTATTGACTTTTGAGATTAAGCATTTTGTTAATAGAAAAGACATGTCCATAGACTAAAGGAAAGATAAAAAGTTGACCCATCTCTACCCTTAGAATTGATGTCATTGATTAAAAAGACAAGTGTTCTGATATCCATGGCTGTGGTGAAGCTCTCCCCACAGCACCAAGGTTTCAGAGTTCAAGAACATCTAAGGATGCCCAAGCTGGACAAACTGGACTATTCTGTCTTGTTTCTTCACTCCTATGGTCACCATGAAACCACCGTATTAGTCTCTGTTACTGTGGCAAAACACCTAACATCAGCATCTCTAGTGGGGAGGGATTTATTGTAGGTCATTGTCTCCAAGGTCTCAATTCATGGTCTCTCGTTCTCTTGTGCTTGGGCAGAACCTCATGGTGGCAAGATGTAGCATAGAAGGTTCCTAGGCCTATAGTAGGTGATGGATATAAAAAGATATTCCCGAAAGTTATCCTCACTGACCTACTTCCAAGTCAAGTCAGTCTCACATCTCACTTCTCTGTCTCCCAGTGACATCACTTTGTGTTTTCAGCTTTGGGTGTCTTATTTACTT
This sequence comes from Arvicola amphibius, assembly GCF_903992535.2. Classification (NCBI taxonomy): domain Eukaryota; kingdom Metazoa; phylum Chordata; class Mammalia; order Rodentia; family Cricetidae; genus Arvicola; species Arvicola amphibius. Next base: position 43,689,563 of record NC_052060.1, on the reverse strand, counting down.
AATGTACAGTAGATATTCATTGTAGTAATGATGAAAATGATCAAAATTTCCACAGAGATTAATTCTAGGCTAGGGACTCATGGAGGCCTGTTCGAGAACAGAAGTTGTGTGATGGTACATCTGAAACAGAGGTCTCTCTTCTCTTTTTCCTTCTTGTTTGGATTCTTCCTTGAGGATAAACATTTAGGTTTGAAAAATCATGTCAACATAAGACACCAACCATCTAGCAAAGCTTCTTAAGGACCATCCATAACTTCAGAATCATTATCTTCATTTTGTTTGTTCGTGTTTGTATAAGTGAGTGAGTGAATGTGTGTGTGTGTGTGTGTGTGTGTGTGCATGTGTGTGTGTGTGACTGTTTATGCAGACCAGCAGACAACTTCAGTTTTCAACCTCAGGAAGATATTCCTTCTCATTTTAAACAGGGGCATTCATTGGCTGACAGCTCACCAATAAGGTTAAACTGGGTTTCCAGTGAGGCCTAAACACCTTCCTATCTCTAGCAATGGATTCTATAAGATAAAATCTAATTCTCATCAAAGGCAAACGTATTACCAACTTGCCCATCTCACTTGTACCAGCTTCATGCATTTTTTCATCCAATATTTGTTGAACATGGGTGCTATGTACATGGGAACTTTCGATGATAACTGGAGTTTCTGCCTTCAAGATTAGAGCTTGTAAAAACACTAAATTGAAAATATTAAAATAGTCATTAAATTAGTAGATCAGAAAAAGACAACTGTCATGAGTACTATACCTAAAAACCTAGGGTGTTAGTTATATAAGTATATTATAAAATTAGCTCATTTTCTTTACACAATTGTAATTTTTTTCAGAGAAATAAACTGTCATTTTTTTCCTTGTACAAAAACATTGAAGGTTACTTTGAACCATTATTTCAATTTTAGCACATAGCTTACATTGTAAAATAATAGATATTTTCTATGCTTTGGTAGAATGTTACAACCCACCATAAACAGAGATCAACTTCAATATTTTATCCTTTTTTTTCCTAGATGAGGTTTCTCTGTGTTACATCTCTCTCTGACTGTCCTGGAACTCGCTTTGTAGACCAGGCTGGCCTCAAACTCACAGAGATCCTCTTGTCTCTGCCTCCCAAGTGCTGGGATTAAAGGTGTGTGCCACCACCGCCCGGCTGCAACATTTTTATCCTTTCTATTTCCAGTATCATGAGATAGATTCATGAGGTAGATCCTTTTATTGTCTGAAATATCAACATTACTTTCTCAGGGTAATTTTTTATTTAAAAAGATCCTTTTTATTAGCATGTGTTAATTGTACAAAATAATGGCTTTCTCTGAAAATTTCCATACCGCCATGTAAAGTCCTTTGGTCGTGTTCAACACCTAGTCCTCTCTCTATGCCACTTTGGAATTGGTAACTTTTGTAAACAGCATGAAATGAAAGCAGGGAGACCCTGTACTCTCTTGAAAACCAAACCAATCATTCCAATCAAATGACTCTTTTCTGTTTCTTTGCTCCTTAACAGGTGAAGCAAAGCTCCACCTTAAGTCCCATCCACCTGCTGTGCACACTGAGACTCTGCCTTGGCAGTGTGCTAATGAAAATGTGAGCCAAGCATCATGCCTTTCCCTTCTCCAGTGCTGTCCTGAAGCTGGGACCAGAAACAGCAACCAGAAATCGACAACTAGACTTCTGCTATCTCTCCTGAAAGATTTAGCATCTATTTTTTTCTAGACTTTCCAATGATTCTAAGAGCTGCAAAAATTTCCCAGTAACTTCATTCTACTTAAAGTAGAGTTACCTTCTGGTAAAACTACTCAAATTGGCCAACAGATAGACTGAGTGTCAATGTAGTAAGATGTAGAAGGAATAGCATATATTCTCCAAACTAAGATAATGGACACCCTTTTAAGAAATAAAATAATTATTTTAAATTTAACAATTCATTTCATAGAATGTATTAAAAGGAAAGCAAACTTTTCAATCTTCACTAAATAAATATAGAAGCTAATCCTAATATGTCTATTTATAATCAGTGCCTAAGAGATAGAAAAGGAAACAAAAAAATTATGCATAGGATTCTAAGTTAGCAGATGGGAGTCTTTGCATGGAGCTCACACTAGGCTTTCAGATCTTCAGTATATATGGAATCCCAGAAGTGGCCACCATAGCAGAGCCCACTGTTTGAACTGTGTGAAGAGAATCTGATAGTCTGTGGTTAATAGACATAAATTAGCACTTTCCCCAATAGATAGAAGTACCTAAAAGAAGGGAATCTTGCCCACACTCTAATTAAAAATATTTTCAGTGAAGAACTTTTTTGAAAATAAAAAAATCTAAGTGTTCTTATTTTATCTAATTCCTCCCAGCTATACAGAGTGCCCAATCGGCTCTGGATGTGAAGTCTGCACCAAACAATAGTCCAGTACATCAGATGTAGGATTTTTTTTTTACCAAACCATTAAATCAGATTGGAAATAACCCCTGCCACACACTCTCTTAAGAATGGATTTTTATTCAACGTAACCCCTGTGCCCAGCATGACTCCAAGTATTTCCCTTATGATGTGGGTGAAGAAGTTCAAAGACAGTTGCTATTATACAGCTAGAAAAGGGGCTCAAAAAAGAAAAGCCTTATTTTCTGTATCAGACATGGAAAGAAGTTTCCAGGGTTAGCAATGCTCCCTGCCAGTCAACATGGTTCTGATCAAGTCTTAACCAACAGGAGCACCCTTTTCCTCCATGTTAGGTAGGAGGCTGCTTGTTCATCCTGGCCGCCCAGAACCAAAACAACCACACAGAAACTATATTATTTAAAACATTGATTGGCCCATTATCTCTAACTTCTTATTTGCTAACTCTTACATCTTAGTTTAACCCATTTCTAGTATCTCCACGTGTATCTCCATGAGGCTGTGGATATTGGCTAAATTTCTAGGCATCTGTGTCTAGTGGGGCTACATGGCTTCTCTCTGACTCCACCTCCTTTCTCCCAGCATTCATCTTAGTTTTTCCCACCTACCTCTATTCCCTGCACAGGCCCAACACAGTTTCTTTATTAACCAATGATATCCACAGCATACAGAGGGGAATCCCACATCATCCATGATGTAATAGACAAGCAAAGTTTAGCTCTGTGGCTGCTTTTCCCCAACACAGTTTGTTTACTGGTCGCTTTCAGAGTAGTCTTAAGACACTGGAAACCTCTCTCCAACACTCCAATTTCTTCCTTCCCGTATTTCTACTTAGGATTTCACTCCTCTGGTCTAGGTTTTACTCAGCTACTTTGATGGATATTTTCCATGCTGTCCACTCCATTTGTTTACTTACATTTATTTCTTGAGAGGCAACAAAGCATTCTTGATTTTACTTATTTGTTCGGATATTTATAATGGGGCTAATGAGTAAATTCAGGGCCTCATACAGCTATATATGAGCAGTCTAACACTGAGCCACACTCCAATAGTGGGAATTCTTGTTTTGATGTTGCTCCTTAGTTGGGACTCCAGCTATTTTTTCTCACTTGGTTCAAGTGCTTTCTAAATGTCAGGCAAACAGAGTTCAAAGAATCCATAACTAGAGGTAGTTAATTCGAAATTTAGTGGGCATTCATCTACACTGAAAGCATAAATGTAGTTTATATACTCAAAATGTGACATTATATCATTTTATTATAAAACACTTTCACACATATTGTTCATTGTAGGACAGCAAATCCTAAAGGGATTCTACTGTGTTTTTCTGTAAGAGCATGAATGGCCATGCCCTTCTGTCTTCCCATTATTTTCCTTTACTTTCTCCATATCCCTAACCTTTGCCCTTCATCCCTTGTCTCTAGAGGACACAACTTTGAATGATCTTTTCTTCACTTCCCCACACTTCTTAGTCACCACACCCCCTTCAGTTGCTGTTCTCCTTCCTCCATTAGCTCACATAAGTTCTACTTCCTGTCATCTTGGGGTGCTGGAAAAGTGGGCTCCATTACTTCAGAGGCTTATAGCCTATTTTATGCCGCTGAACTCTTAGGCAGTCTTAGGAAGCTTATGGATGCTAAATCAGAACACGATGTAAAACTGGAATACAAACAAAATATGTCGAAACGTAACTAGCAATATATTAAGATAAGGTTACCTTTTAATCATAGTTTATCAACATGTTTAATAATGTGTCTAGTGATAGAATTAGCACTGCAATATCTACAAAGGCATAATTATCATAAATTATGTTTTGATTTACATGCAAAACAAAATATGAAATATAAATATCTATGTAAATACCTATGTGTAGGTAAGAAGGTTCTGAATTTTTATTTTGATTAGATGTTGGCCACCCCACTTAAATCTAAGCTTAAAACTCCTTCTGTTGTAACAGAAGAAGCAGCTGTTCTGATTACGCTTTGTCAACTTGACAGTAAGACAAACATACCTAGGAGAAAGAAATTTTAGGTAAGGTAAGAAATTTTAGGTAACCCATCAGATTGTTCTGTGGGCATGTCTGTGGATCACGTTCTTGATTAATGACTGATATTAGGGGACCTAGCTCATTGTGGACTGTGTCTTCCCTGGGCAGGTGGTTCTTGGTTGTATGACAACACAGGATGAGCAAGTCATGGACAGCAAATCAGTAAGCAGCACTCCTCCATGGCCTCTGCATCAGTTCCTGCCTCCAGTTTCTTGCCTCAAGTTCCTGTCTTGACTACCCTCAGTGACTTGACTTCCAGTTCCTGGAAGTGAAGTTGTTTTTGATTATCATGTTTTATCACAGTGAATTATCTTTGTTAAGTAAAGAAAAGTTTTCTTTCATACATAGAAATTAAATGAGTGACGTTTAAATATGGAACTACACCCATAAACCTCACCAACCTGACTGGCTAGCAATGAGCAGAAAGAGGTAATTATACCTGCTAACATGGATGGGAGAAGACCATGAGGCCTCAACCCTACACAAAGAACTATAGACAACTAAGGAATGCCAGGAGCAGAAGAAATAATCTTCTCCAGGGAAGAACACATAAAATGACCAGCCCTGAAAACTTAATATATAATATGGAAATACTTCTCAGTCACTAAACTTTGTTAGTAACATTTTGAATTTGTGACTAAGTTTGGTTTAACAGTTGCATGTAAGATATATTGGGGATGGAAGATGTAAATAAGCTAGTCAATGAAAGGGTTTGGAACAGACAATAAATGAAGTGACTTATATTCGTTGCATTAATTTTGGAATAAATCAATAAATATTTATCACCTAAATTTAGAAAGTGTATCATTGAATTAACCGTCATCCTTACTTAATTCAGATGATGGATGGTCAAGCAAATGTTTTGAAAGAATATTGAATATTTTGTTTCTCCAAAACTACCACCAAATACTTCCAGGCACATTACTGTTAGAAGTATATGCAACTCGAGAAAAATGGCAAAACTGTGTGAAATCTGGTACATTAAAATTATGCGGTGGGAGACTTCGTGAATGTTCTCCCCAAATACAGCAATTTTTGAAAACTGGTTTGTCTATATGTCACAAAATAAATTAGAGAGTTGGAACTTAAAGTCCCACTCTTTCATTTGTTAATTCTGCTATGTTAGGCGGATTCCTTTAAACATGAGTGGTTTTTCTTTTTTCACTTCTCAAATGAGAACAATGCTAATGATAACCACCCCCACAAAGCTATGGAGAGAGTAATTACTCCATATATACAAAAGTAATGATTGTGGTTCTGGGTACATTGAAGCCATTCAATATGTGTTGATTATATTTCAAAAAAATATGAGTTTACTAGATCTACAAATTAAAATGCTATCATTTAAAATCATCTTCAAATGAAAGGTCTCCCATGTTCCCCTTTTCTTCTTGCATAAATCATGTGTTTGTACTTCTAGGGAGAAAGCTATAATTTGGCTGCCCATAAAATTTCCTTGATCCCGAGATAATACAGAGGCCATAATGCTTCAGTATTCAGGGTATTGGGAAGCAGAGTGTCTACCCAGAGGACTTTGAAAGAATGCTGATCGTATTGTCTACTCCCATCTTACCGCCTCGGTACAAAATAATTATACTCTTTTGAACACAAGGTTTCCACATTTCAAGCCAGCATTTCTGGAACTCTGTCTTCTCTGTGAAGACAGGTCTTGAAATTATGAGACACAGTTTCACATTGTTCTTCAGATGACAAAAAGCAAGGTTTAAAATCAGGCGCTTGAGCCTTTGCAGGAGCTGGAGTATGGCATAGGAGGCCAGGGTGAAACAGGCCTCAGTGCCAAGAGTTCACTTAAACATGTTCTGAGTTGTAACTCAGTGTGAAGAAAGGAAAGAGATCAGGGGCTTTTATGACTGTTTTCTCAGGGAGTAAATCAGCCCCTCTTCTGGTAGTATATGAAGAGAAGGCACAGTTACACGCAGGAGTCTTTCCAGGGGACCTGTATCTTAATCCTACTTAAAATCACATCTGCATCTTTGCGTGAGGGAAAATGTTGGTCATGCCCCATTGAATGACATCATACAGTTTCTGTGTAGATTTACTGTTCACACTGGTTTAGCTACACTGTAGCATGGTTAATAAAACCTCAGAGACAGATATTGGTGCTGTGGGGCAATGGTCTGTACTGTGCCGTCATTTGTATTTTAAGTAAACACTTATTGGCCAGTAGCCAGGCAGAAAATATAGGTGGGGCGACAAGGCTGGAAGCAGAAGTGGGACAATGAGAATTCTGGGAAGAGAGAAGATGCATTCTCCAGTCGTCATGGAGGCAGAGAGGAAGGCAGACACAGAGCAAGCGAGATGTGACGGCCTCGCTGAAAAAGGTACCAAGCCATGTGGCTAGCACAGAGAAGAATTATGGGCTAATATAAGTTATAAGAGTTAATAAGAAGCCTGAGCTAATAGGCCAATTAGTTTATAATTGATGTAGACCTCTGTATTTCTTTGTGACTGAATGGCTGCTTGACCAGGCAGGACCAGGTGGGACTGAAAACTCGGTCAACATATTGGGGTTCAACCTAAAGGTCAGAAAAGCAAAACAACCAGCTACTGGCTCTTACCACTACCTCAGTTTGAAAAGGCGATCCAGCCTCTAGGAATCTTAGAATGAGATTGTGACCAAGAGTCGTTTCCTCCCGGTTTGTACTCCTCTCTAGGGCTGGGATTAAATGTGTGCACAACTACTGCCTGGTTTCTACAGGAAACTAGTGTGGCTCCTGGGATTAAAGGTGTGTGTCACCCCCGCCTGGTCTGTAAAGCTGACCAGTGGGGCTCTTTTACTCTCTGATCTTCTGGCAAACTTTATTTATTAAAATACAAATGAAACGCCACTACACTACACCTTTGCTTAGCCTGTCTTTTGAGAAATCTTCCACACTTATCAAGCTGACCATGAGCAGCTTTCTGTTATTCCTCACTCAGTCAAGCAAGAAACAGCCATACAGTTGGCCATGTATGCAAAAATGAAAAAAATATATATAATTTGCCTTGGCCTGCCCTGGGAATTGGCTTTTTCCTTTGCTGTTTCACTGAGTTTGCCTCTGCCAAAAGCCTCCAAACTATACCCCATCATTGGTGTGATCCTTCTCTCCCCAAACCACATCAGATCTTGTCCTCTGGTTTCGCCCTTATGCCCCCCCCTTTTTTTTGATTGGAGTTGATTTGTCAAAGATTGCTCTTGACAAAGCCCACATGGCCAGTGAGGTATCACGTTTCTTTTTTTTTTTTTTTTTTTTTTTTTTTGGTTTTTTCGAGACAGGGTTTCTCTGTGGCTTTGGAGCCTGTCCTGGAACTAGCTCTTGTAGACCAGGCTGGTCTCGAACTCACAGAGATCCGCCTGCTTCTGCCTCCCGAGTGCTGGGATTAAAGGCGTGCGCCACCACCGCCCAGCTGGTATCACGTTTCTTTATCCTTTGCAAATTGCATTTCAAGAGGCCTCTTATGTTCTGCCTGCAGCCCACACACTGACATAGAAACAGCATCTTTTTTCCCTGCTCCTGCAAGTTTGCATAATTGCAAGAGCCGGGTGTTGGGGGGAGTGGGGGGAGCTTTGCAACCATGGTGGTTCAGGATAGGAGGTGAAGGCCATGCCTGTAATTCTGCTCTCGCTTAGAAGCACAGAACTATACAATTGCAAAGACTAGTGAAAGGGGTGGCAAATTCCAGTTCATTTTGAGCACAGGTGGGTAAAATTATATGTAATTCAGTTATATGTAAGACAACAGAGTAATAGTGCCCCTAGAAAATTGAGTATAGTTAAGGAAGTGAATTAAACACTGCTATTCAAACCATACCTCCAAGTGAGACAGATTCTTCCCACAATGCATGCAAGTTTTGTGCCCTGAATCAGGTCAAACTGCCCTGTTAGACGTTTAATCCTTACTCAGGGGTAGATTGTTCACTATCATGCCGAAAATACCAAAGTACTAATAATATAATAACTCTAAGAATATAAGCTTTTCCCACCCAATATCCATTCCCTAGAAAGAAGCCATCGCTTGTTTCTCAAAAGCATCTTAGAATCATTTGAGTTTTTAAGACATAGCTGCAGTAAAGCTAGGGAGAGCACTGGTCAGGAAATTGCTTACCATGCAGGCATGACGGCCAGAGTTTAAACTATATGGAAACAGCCCAGGGTGATGGTGTAGACTTACAACCCCAGTGTCAGGGAAGCAGAGAGAGGCAGATCCATCAAGTTCACTGGCCTGCCAGCCAGCCTAGCCTGATAGGCAGTGAGAAATACTGTCCCAAATGAAAGGTTTCCAGTTCCTGTAGAACAACACCTGAGGGTGCCCTATGGCCCTCACACACATCTGGACACTTGTGTAAGTATACCTCACTGCACATGTGCACCTACACACACACACACACACACACACACACACACACACACTAGGGTGATTGTAGTCACTGTGGGTTTGGGTCCACAAAAACCCTTTGAGCTAATCTCTCAGCCTTCTAAACTCTACTTTAGAGCCAACCACAGAAACTGGTATCTTTAAATGTACTTTGACCATAGTCTTGCCCAGCCTAAACAGCTGCAGAGGACTTCATTCGTTCTTTACGCTTACACTAAATTCTGTGTGCTAAGTCTCTTTATGACTACCTGAACTTTCAATGTTGTCTCTTCTTCTTCCTATTTGATTTCATCTCAAACATTGGTCAAGCTTACTGATTAACCTAGAAGCTCAGCCTGGCTTATGGATTTGGAATCATCTCATCCTCCCACTTTTTTTTTTAATAGCTTTCTTATTCTCTTTTCACAAAATCATAAACTTTACTCACTCAGTCCTTCCTGAAGATAGGATCCAACAGCTGGAATCACAGCCAAATCTTACAGATTTCAATCTTATTGATTATGTATGTAACATATTAACACATCTGGACACAAAGAACTTGAAGCCTTATGCTGATTGCGCATGTAGTTACAGTAACCATCCAACTAGATGTCTGTGACGTGGCTGAACATGCTAGAATGGGGATCAGCCCAGGTTCTTATCTTTCCCCCATTTTCTTTGGGAACTTAGGCTAAATTCGAAGCTTGTTTAATGCTTTATCATTTGTAAAATAGCAGCGGTGTCATCGTGTTCACCCAGTCATTCAAAAAAGTTAGGGAACATCTACTCCATGGCTCAAAACACTCTCAGTACTAATGACACAATAGTCATTAAATAAAACTATGTAATTAACAGATTCTGTTGTAGGGATAATAGAAAGGCTTGAGTAAGTGAAACCTGCAGTGAACAAACATTTTGACATAAATATGGATATGTCATGGATCATAAAGTCAATTGACTTGTGTACAATTAAAAAAGCCATTACCCAATATGGGTCCATATGGGTATTTATGATTAGCTGATTTGTGTATGCAGATACTAGAAACTGCAGTTTATTCCTCCTGGATATTTGTGGTGGTTTGAAAGAAAATGGTCCCCAAAGGGAGTGGCACTATTAGGAGGCGTGGCCTTGTTGGACTAGATGTGGTCTCATTGAAGGAAGTGTTTCCGTGTGGAGGCAGGTCTCATATATGCTCAAGCCATGCCCTGTGAGACAGATTACTTCTTGTTACCCTGTAAGATACAGGATTCTCAGCTACTTCTCCATCACCATGTCCGCCTACACACTACCATGTCCCACCATCATGATAATGGACTGAAACTCTGAACCATAAACAAGCCCCAATTAAATGTTTGCCTTTTTAAGAGTTGCCATGGTCGCCGGGTGGTGGTGGCGCACGCCTTTAATCCCAGCACTCGGGAGGCAGAGGCAGGTGGATCTCTGTGAGTTCGAGGCCAGCCTGGTCTACAAGAGCTAGCTCCAGGACAGGCTCTAAAGCTGCAGAGAAACCCTGTCTCAAAAAAACCAAAAAAAAAAAAAAAAGAGTTGCCATGGTCATGGCGCCTCTTCATGACAATAGAAACCCTATCTAAGAAAATGTTCACAGCTGGAGCCTGCTAAGCTGTAGAGACCTCCTACCAAGTCTAGCTAACTCCTCCTCCTGTGCTGTATCAACCACATCAGCTGATGATCCAGGCTCCAGGTGGTGCTGATTAGAGAGCCCCACCCATCTTAGCTACCTAGGTGTGTGTCCTTCATTCCTTTGCCTTCCCTCACCAGGGTTGCAGGACCCAAACTGCACAAAACTCAGCAATTTGTGGTGAGAATAAATGACCTACTATGTTAGTACATAGTCTGTCATATACTAGACAGCAAGAAGTATATGTTACCTAGCAATATTTTCAAACTAAAATAGTATAGCAATGTAAGAGAATTAACGTATGTTTCATGGATAAAGTGAAGTACGGTGGGAAAGCTACCTTGGGGACTGAACTATTTCTTTCATTTAAGGGAATCAACACAATGCTTGGACCATGATTAGCCCTTAGTAAATGGCCATGCTGGTTGAGGTGCTGCTCACAGAATAAATGCAGATGTCAAAAGTATTGTCTTCTATGGCCTGAACAAGGCTGATGTGCCAGTGTCTAGTTTTACAGCTGTATCCATCTTCTGTTCCCTTAGAAGCAGAAAGCTTGCCATCATCAGAAACAGGAAGTCACTGGCTTCCCTGCAGGCAAATGTGTTACTGCTTCTCTCCCACAGTTGCTTTTCTGAACTTGTCTGCTTAGTGGGAAAAGGTGCGAATGTTTTCTCTGGAATGTCAACAATTACATATCTTTGACGAGATGTGTCTTCCCCTAACTGAGCGAGGCAGACTATCCTGAACCAAGTATTATGTGCCTAGGGACTGCAAAAGAGTATGACCAAGGAAATGTGTTCCAGAGAACCCAAAACGCTGCTTATTTACTGATGATTGTGTCTCCATCTGTCATATTTAAAGCTGAGTAAGTGAACCTTGATATCAAGTGATTACTTTCTTTCGGCCAGTGTTACCAAAAGGGCCTTGACTTTGAACCACAAGGTAGGGATGGGGAGAAACTTTTAAAACATATAATTGGTCTGAAAGCAGAAGTAGGATGAGAGACTGAGTGAGGGGTTACTGGTGGAGCAAGCAAGCTTGTGACTGGTTGCTTTTGAAGTCCTCTGTGTCAAATATTTCTGAGCATCATCAGGCATGAGAAGAACTCTTTTTCTAAGGACCTCAGCTACATAGATATGCTCATGAGAATAAACACTGGAGTTTCATTTAAAATTTCTTTTAACTTGTTTTAAAAAGAGTTTGGTGAATTGATTTGCTCTCTGACTCACTTGGTTCAGCTGTCACTCATACCATCTAGATAAATCTTAATACATTTTCTCATTTCCTCATCCCAAACAGCTCAAAATGGAGATATCCCTTTCAGTACCTAGCTGTGACGCTGGCAAGGCCAAGATGCAAACACTGGCATGTTGAGATCCAGCGTCAACTGTGCATGTTCTACTGCTGTCACTCATTAGGAATATGTGAGAACCTGTGTGATCTGAGGACTCATTCACAAGCAGGAGTGTGAGAATTTTCCCATCATCATCACCGAGTTGTGTGCCCGATGCTCTGTACTTCTCTGCTCAAGCTCTGGAGTGTCATGGAAGATGCCTCACTCATGTTGATACAGCACAGAAACTCTCAGGAAGGAAGCTCAGACTCTGGAGTCCAGGAGTCCCAACATCTGCTCGGTGTCACTGGGCAGACCTGTGGCTGTGAACAAAAGGAAGCTAAACTGTCCTGGGCTGTTAGATAGGACAGTGGATACTATTTTCTCAGCTGACACACATGACCACTGTGCCATTACTGTTCATTCCAGCGTTGTTGCTTCCTGGGAGCTGGGTATACATGCTAATTACAGATTCCGTTCCAGATATCGTGAGACAGCATTTGCATTTTAATCAGACCTGCCAGAGGTCAATAAGCATGTTAAGGTTGGAGAAGTCCTCCAGTGTGCTATTTCTACAACAAGCTTAAGACAAAAGAAGTCCTTGTGAGTCTGCCTATGACCTCACCTCTATGGGCCTTCCAGCAAGTTCTGTCTCACTGACTCCCTGGGAATCTGTCTCCAAACAGAACCCAGGGTTGCTCTACCTGGGAACAACTTTTGCTTCTGTTCTCATATCCACCCCCAACCCCTTTCTTCTCAATGCATGAGAATTTTTTCTGTTTTGTTTTTTCCAGTCTGAATAGATTCTAACTTCCTTCTGCTGTTTGTCCCATTACCTTCTATGTCACTAGATCCACTAAGCACTTGTGGAAAAACAGAGTGAGGGATATTAAGAACGACTCTTTAGTCCGTAATTTGTCTCAATGTTAAACTGAAAAAAAATTTAAACACAAAGACCACTCCAATTGAATTAGAAAAAAAGAAAAGTAAATATCAATGTGAATCCAGGGTAGAGGGAAGAACACTGACTAGTTTGCCAAAAGACAGTACTCCACTAAATTTAAATACAATGAAAATGTCAATAATGTTTTTCATGGCATATTATTATACCATATAGATCCTAAAAAATAAATTTCTGTATCTATCTTTTTTCTTGGGTGCATGGGGAATGTTCCTAAGTAACTGTGTTCACCATCTTTGGTTTCGAGGTTCCTTGACAGGAAGACGAATGCAGTTTGTCACTATCAGAACTCTAGAGAGATTCATCAGTCAGGCAATGAGCAATCTGCGGTGGGCAGTTGACTCCACTTTTATGTTTCTGCTTGGATGGCTCTAGACAACCTCCTTTACCTCTCCAGAATTCTTCTGAATGAGCCTCCCATGACACCTAGTCCATAGCTTTTATGAGGATTAAATGAGAACAACCTTGTAAACATGTGTGTGGTATCTACCAAAATGTATACTTAATAATGGTGGCTGTGGGTGTTAGCGCTCCCTGAAGTAACTGGAAAACTATGAAAGATTTTCATCTACACCCACAGCATTGGAGGTTATTATATAAAGGCTGTAGTTGGAAGTATCATTGCCATACTGAGGTTTAGTAATGTCTGGGTTAACTGTGTACCACTTTCTCATCTACAGACACTCACATTCCACATTTCTTCCTTTCTTTCTTACACTGTTCCCTACACCTTTTCCCCTTTCCCAGGAAGACATATGAAGATGAGATGGAAGAGCACTTGGCACCCCTGTGTGACCAGAGAAGTGAGCAGAGTGGGAGGGATGGCTGGTGAAAAGAGTTCCTGGGCTGGCCCATTCACACTCCCCTTGTGCCCTCCCACACTCTTCCTCTTCTGGGTTCTGTAAAGACCATGAAGCTCCAGATGGATCAAGCCTAGATTTTTCATCCCCTCCCAGAGGAAAGTCACCATAGGGCAGGAACAACAATCTTAAGTCTCCTATAAGGGAGACAGGTCTCTCCAATGTCAGTCTTCTGGCAATGTAGTTTCTACATTAGTTCACCGAGCATTATCAAATTGACTTGAGAAATTACAAAGTTTACCAAAAGCTTGCACACTCTGTAATTAGGGCCAGGTTCCCAAAGTTTTTTTCTGTTATTGATTAAATTATACTAGGATAATTCTCCATATTAAAAAAAAGAATGCCTTGGATTTTAATTTATTTAACAAAATGTGCAAAACACTCAGCTCTATCTGGGGGCAAACCTGAAATGCAAACACCCTAGATGCAGACTACTTTAGAAAGTAAGAGCATCCATCAGGCCATTCACAGCCCTGGGAGAACCCCATAGCTATCATCCGACACTTTCAGACAGTGACAATTTATTAGGAAAACAATTTTGCCTCCAGAAGCTGTCATTGATTTTCCAAAATCCATTGTCGGTCTTTTCTCTCCATGGGGCACAGAACCAGCACCTTGTGTGTTTGCAACCTCTAATGAGGTTGGAGATGGTCTCATAAGCTCTGTGAGCAGCTCTCACAGCTCTGATTGACAATTAAGCTTGAGAATGAGCAGAGAATGGAAAATATTCTCCCAGCATATGCTCATAGTGGCAAGTGTTTGCTCAGAAGGCAGCTCACAAGGCCTTCTTCCTACTGTAGCTGAAAGAACTAGGGCAGATCTAACTCAGCTGAACAGAAGCTATATTCCAGCCGAAGTATAATAGCACCTTCAACTGTAAATACTTCTGCACTATGTTCTAGATAACAGAGTGTTTTCTAATGTGTGAACTCAGCATGCCTGAAACATCAGAACTGAGGGAACATCACTTTATCTGTTGAATTTCTAGGATTTGGTGGAGTTAGGTGACATGGCCGGAGCAGAATTAAACAAGTTATGAACTCCGGAATCCATTTAAAACTATTACAACTCTTCCTGTGTTGAAATTGGCTAAGACACTGATCAGAGCACTGCTGTAGGCATCAACAAGGCTTTAGCCTCTTTCACATGACAGAAACTGGCTTCTCCACAAAATAATGACAGCCCATGTGTGGAGGTCCATTCAGGCATCAACTCTGACCTCTGTCCAGTCCACAGAGGCCCTTCCTTCCCCGTCTGCCTTGAGACCTTCAGATGTGCCAGGTGTCTCTGTTTGGTTCCTATTATCTTCTTCCTTTGGTTTATGCAGAAGTCAAGAAGGCTTGTGTAATTCATTCTCAGTCTTCGAAGTCAGGAAGCAGCCCTCTCCCAGGCTTTGAGCATTCCAGCTCTCAGTGCAGCCAAAGCCAATAAGAGAACCCAAATCAGCAGAGGGCAAGTGTTGTTGGTTTTGGCACATTTCTCAAGGTATAACCCAGGGATGCTTCCTCATGCAAAAGGGAGTATGTAACCCTGTTATTTTCAAAAGACTCATTAATACCATTTCTGCCTCTTCAGAGCTGAACGGTGAATCTGCCTTCCCACCTTACCACAATATACAGTAAAAAAGAAAAAAAAAAAATCCCAAGGTGGGCTAAAAATACCGGATCCAGCTTCAGTGCTTCTGTGAGAAGGCTGAGCACACTCAAGACATCTATGGTAAAGACAGTGCCTACGTTATACGCAGTGTCACGTTCTGATGAGTTAATTGCCTTAATTGAGCATTAAGTGCAGTAGAGGGAAAGGGAACATTAACGCCTGAGGTTTTACTTTTTCACACATAAAATAAAATGGCAAATAGAAACTTAACATCATCTGAGAATTTGTGTGTGCAGAGGCAACTTTTAAGCACACACACACACACACACACACACAAACCTTCTGAAATTTTGCAGACGAGAAAGCCTCATGAATAAAAATAAATAAATAAGATCACGTTTCACCAATTTTCAAAGAAGAAAAAATGGGGCATAGCAGAGTTTTGTGTCCCTCCTTCCCAGCATGCGTTAGTAAAGAGAGCAGGGATTTTATGAGTCAGGAAGACCCATACTTTATATCTTCCTTCCTCAAATGGGGTGCATCGTGACAGCTGGATGTATAAATGGTTTCAGCTTCCTTACCTGAAGAAAGGTAAGGAATTACTCTTATCAATTCAAGAGTAATTCCTCTTTCAAAACTTAAGTGGAGAGAGGAGGGAGGGATGCTGGAGGGGAAAGGGAGGCAGAACCTTGGTCATACACCGGGACTTCAATAAATGTTAACTCACTCTGCAGTGCACGGATAGAATGCAGAAATGAGTAGAATTAAAGAAAAAATAGTCAAAAAAAGTAAGGCCAACGGTGAGTGATGGGACCGAAACAGGGGTGTATGGAGCCAGTTCCTAAAGACAGTGACACCATGAGAGCTCAGTGACATGAAAGTCTCAGAGGTCCAGGCCCCACTGTCATCATTGTGGAGAGACAGTGAAGGAGGCGTTTAGTCCACTGAGGAGAGTGGGAATTCATCACCTGTGCTGAGCATCACGGGTCTCACAGAAGGAACTCCAGAAGAGCCTCTCAGGAAGGTTTTCCAGATATTCAGCAGGTGTCACCCAGTGTGTGACAATGCCCTCCAGAACAGACATATGCCCGCCACCTAGACACCTTCAGGTGCCCTTTTGTTGGGGGGCAGCATGAGTTTCTCCTCTTCCATATTCATGGGATACTTGTCCTGCTTTCTCATAAAGAGATATTAATATTCTTCAGATGTATAACTGCTCCCATTCTCTGGGTGGCCTTTTTACCTGGTTGATTGTTTCTTTGTCTACTCAGAAGCTTTTCAGTTTTATAAAGTCTTGGTTATACAATATCAAATGGTCAGCCATAAAAACAAACGTATAAGTAACATTATGCAGAACAATTGGGTTGTACTTAAGTATTTTGGAGCAGATATGTATATACATGCTGAGAAATAATCCTTTTGCACACTGTAAAGATTCGTCACTCATATTGGTTTAATAAAACACAGACTGGCTGGTAACCAGGCTGGAAGTATAGGCAGGACAGTCATACTAAGGATGCTGGGATGAAGAAGGGCAGAGTCTGAGGAGGCACCAGCAGATGCAGAAATAGGACATGTAGAAAAAGAGGTAATAAGCAATGAACTACGAGGAAGAGGGTAGATAAGAAATGTGGGTTAATTTAAAATGTAGTTAGCTAGTAAGAGGCATGAGCTATCAGCCAAACACTTACAATTAATATTAAGTCTCCAAGTCGGTTTTATTGCATCTGAGGAGCAGGAAAGAAAAGTATGCCTACATAGACATATATGAAATTGAGGACAATTAATGAAAAAAGAGACCATGAATTTGAAAGAGAGCAAGGAGGGATATATGGGAGGACTTTAGAGAGAGGAAAGGAAAGGGATAAATGATATAATTTTATTATAATCTCAAAAAATAAATAATTTTTAAAGGTATGTTGAATTCTTAGTCCCTAATTCTATAGAATATGGTCTGATATGACAAAGGGGTCTATATAGAGACAAGTAATTTAAATATGGGCAATAGGTTGGGCCACAAATCAAGACAGCCAATACCCTTATAAGGAGGGAATTGGCTAGGTTTGTAGTACCCTGCTCTGTGGGCCTTAAATTCAATTAGACAGCTGTTGGCTACCACCAATATACAAGTGCTACTATTCCACCATTAGGGAAATTTTGCAGTGCTGGTGATTATTGCAGTTTATAGATATCATAGATATAGGTATGGCTATTAATTGTTTCTCTCCCTTAGCAGCTTCTGTATCTCTTTCCAGGACTAAGAAAGCTAGTTCTCAGAGAGGAGGTTTTCAGGTCAGTTCCAGCACAAATTCTTGAAGTCCTATGTTCAAAGTACATGAGTCTTCAGCAATAGGGACTTGCTTTCAAGTTCTGGGAGGTAGTTAATGGCAATAGCAATAGCTTGTATTGGTTCTGAGAGTGTCTGGGACTCTCTTGACCAACAACTCAAAAGAATGTTTCTCATGCCTGTTTCCAGGAATTTTCTTGGGTAGTCTATGACTCTTGAGGGAAGTATTATCACTCCATGTGATGTAGCTTCATATAAAACACATAAAGATATAGATATAAATATATATAAACCTATACTATAGGTATTATATCTATTTTAGGTAAATATAAAATAATGATTATGAGTTTTTCAAACACCCTTGATGTTATTTATAGATCCTCCCCCCTTTTCCTTCTATATTTATCTCCCTCCTCAATTGAGGCCTCCACCCTATCTTTCCTATTTCCCTCTTCATATCAGTATACACCTGGTCAACTACGTGTGGCTAGTAAAGTCATGGATCTTAGAGTAGACTTACTACTGCCACTTTCTAAACCAGCTCCATTCTCATCTGTATTCTAAGCATGTACCTTATCCCCACAGGTAAGTATAGCCATCACCCCTCCTCATGGCAACTTCTCTTTCAGCAGGAGGCCATTACAGAAAGTCAGAGCTAGCCAAAATGCATAGAACAACAGACCATAGGGCACCAGGCCCCAGCTGATCAATCTCCTACACAGTTCTTGCACTAAAGTCTCAAAGAACTACTGAGAAGAGAGAGCAGAAACACCATGAGAGCCAGAGAGCCATGTGACATGAAAGCAATGCCCAAGAAATTTCAACAACACAGCGACCTAAACAAAGTCTGAACAATACCAGCAATTGTTATCCCAATATAGAGGGGAAGATTTCTTGGGACTCCCAACCCTAAATGAAAAGCTACAAGAAATTAACAGCTGCTAAGAGAGGGAGAATCAGAATGCCCCAAAGATGAGGTGCCATATTGGTTTTCTCATACCAAGTGGTCAGCCTTAGAACCATGTGTGCACAGGCAACACTGAAGGGGCTCAAGGGACTTGGTCTTTGACATATGGTACTCCAGGGAACATTTATCACCCAAGGAATAACCACTTTCTGAATTTGCTCTGCATGTACATTGTTTAAACCACTGCATTTGTTCCTCAAGAGAACATTTAGTCTCCAACTCCATGTTTTCCATGATAATTTTAGCATTCTCTTGATAGATGTGTTCATTTCTCTTCTCAGTTTTCAAAGTTTATTTTCTCCTGGTTTTGTTCACAATCATTCTGTGGCCACATCAGTGAACCCCACCCAGGAGCAAATATTGACTTTTTTTCTGACAAAGGCTTTATAACAGAACAGAAGCCAACAAGCAAAGACTGGGGAATTGGAGATCCGGAGAAAATTCCAGCTTACCTTAATTGGAGAGTCCACAACCTCCAAAATACTAGGAAAACGTCTATGTGAGAATAGTTTGAGATAATTTTAGGGAAGTATACATAGGATCCTGAATGCTGAAAGAGCCATTGAAGGAATTTTGCAGTTGCTGGTTTCTTTGGTTTGATAGAAGTATTGGAATAGATGCTGCCTTTGGGGAGAACACATTTGGCTGTGGTTTAAGAAGATGCATTTATTAAAATACAACATGGAGAGCATGAAAAAGTTATAAACTGTCCTAGGCTGACACCTTGAGAACAATAATGATGCTGTAGAAATGGGAAGACATGGTATGTGTAGGGAAAAACTATGAGAACCAATAAGTCTTACTTGAAATATAAGATGACATCAGGTTCTTCATCTGGGTAGTGTAAAACTCTTTAGCAAAAATCAGAAATGAAGGAAAGAGGGAAGAAGGGAGGGACAAAGGGAGGGAAGGAGAGAGGGGGGGAGGGAGGGAGGGAGGGAGGGAGGGAGGGAGGGAGGGAGGGAGGGAGGGGACGGATGATGGCTCAGCAGTTGTGAGCTACAATCTGATTTCTGGCTCCTATGTCTGGTGGCGCACAACCGCCTATAACTCCAACTCCAGGGGATCACAAGCCTTTACCTTCAGCTTGCTCCTGCACTCATGTGTCCAAACTCACACAGACACACACACACACATGCACACACACACAATCAAAAAGAGAAAAGCAAATGATAAGCAGCTTATGCTGCATAATATCTGTTGTTCAGCAAGTGATACTGTGGATAACAAATAAGTAAGAGCTGCTAATAAAGGCTTTGTTTTCAAGATGTAAGTTTTTTAAAAAAAATTTCCTCAGACACAAAACATGCCGAATTTGACATAAGTTGGAACACTAAAATCTTAAGTTTCTGTTTGTTAAAATCATACACAGTGTGGGTAGTATTGAGCTCGTACCTAACATGTATGAAGTGCTGTTGGTTCCTGGTGCTGATAAAAAGTAAAATTAAGCACAATGTATCTCACCTGTATTTTGAGTTAAGAAATTCATTCCGCTTTTCAGAAAATAGAGATAACAGTTTTTTCTTTATGTTAAGAGAATTTGATCACTCTTGTTCTGCAGATGAAAACAACATTCTTCTAGACCATTAACTATGTGACTTATACACATACACATATGTACACACACAATACACATAACACGCACATGTGCACACACACCACACACAAGCACACATGCACACATACCATGCACACACACTTGCATACACATCATACACACAATGTACACACACTGCACACACACATACACACATACACTGCACATACATGCACACATACCAATACAAACCACACACACATTGCTTCCTAGAATTAGTTTCTAAATTATTTCCTTTTCAGTATTCAGGTATCATAAGGCTTGATAAATAAATGTTGAATTATAAAATAATAGCCATTCGCCTCCGTTCTCAGTAAAGAATGAAAATCAATACTGGCTGGATCTTTTAGAGAATTGCTAGGACTGCCATGGGAAGATTGTTAACCTCACATTTGCACCATAACCTTCCCCCTGCTTTGGATTGGATTGCATGATTCCATAATCATTTTTCCCACTGTCTCCTTCTCTTGGACTCAGTTCTAATGAAATAGAGAAAATGAGAGGACTGTAAGCAAGGAGAAGAAAATGCTACACAAATGCCAGAGGCAGCTGAGGATTTTGAGAAAGGGGGGCTGACTTCATACCTGGCAAACATTTGCTCACAGAAATGTAGACTTCAAGATTCTAGACAGATTATAAAAAAAAATGTGACAAAATCATGTGGATTCCCAAATCATAGAGTCACCATTTGTGATTATATACCATCCCTGAACCCAATATCATGTGAGTGTTGCCTTCTCATGCACCAAGTTCAAAGGGTTTTCTATACTTGGGGCTGGATTTCATGTTTCAGTTGAGTTCAAGCAAGTATAGAACTCACTGCAGTCTGGAAATGAAATTCTTTTCACTTCAAGGGAAAAATATGAAAAGAAATAACCTTTGAAAAATGCTGATGAAATGTAACTTTCCCCGTAATAATTTTCTGGCATTTATGACAAAAATCCTCTGTTACTTACAACTTCCAGCAAATGCAACGAACTGACAGGGGAGGGATATTAATATATCTCTGAGTAGCGAGGGAGCTGTTTCTCAAGTGAGACAGAAGCAATGAGCGTTTGGAACACCTCATCCTTCAGTGGAATCTAATTTTCTCTTACAGGTTTCACTCAGTAGCAAGAAGTGGAACATCCTGCAAGGCTTAGATATTAACAATGTACGGAAGACAAGAGAAACTCTGCAGTGATGTTTGTATTTGCTGTTGCTTGCAAATGTACTTTTATCTCGTCTGAGCCAGAAAATTCTAACCACTGAGACAAGACTTCATACTTCTGATGATTTGTAGGGAGTTATGTTACCAATGGTTTCACATATCCATGCTGTCTGAGATCTTTGGGTTTTTAGAGGCACCCTGCCACAGAGTTTCTGGCAGGGTAGGTATATTTTTCAGCAAATGAGTGGATGGCAATAACGAAGGGGGCTTCTAATAGGATGATGTGGCATGCAAGATTAACAATAGGATCACTTTCTAGTAGGGAGACACTAACTGGCATCAGTATATACTCTGGGTGCCTCCTGCATGTCAGATCTTCATGAACTTGCCTTAAGGCATAAGGTATCCATTATGATGAAATTCTGAAAAAAAATGCACCCTTTTCTTAAGTTATTTGATTCTGGAAAGAAAATCAAATATGAGGAAGTTTGTTTACAGTCATGAAGACATCTCAGTGTTCTATTAAAAAACTGGCTGCTGTTATCTAGATCCTTTGGCAGGGCTTTCCAGATCTGAGAGCCAGCTCACATAACATCTCAACATCCTTGTGCATGTGTGATATTTGGTTGTTGTTTTAGAAATAGTCAAGATGCAAGATGCTGAGCATATTTTAAGCGTGTCAAGAGTTTCACAGAACTTGAACACTCCTAACAACCAACACGGCTTGTACACAAGGAATAATCACAGGGTTGGAGAGGAAGCTGATCTTCCAAGGGAGCTGGTTTTGAGTCTCAGTACCCATTTTATGGCTCACAATCATCTGTAAGCTCTAGTTCCAGGGGATCTGCAACACACTTTTGCCCTCTGTACTAAGGCCACAAATACAGGAAAAACAGTCATACATATAAAATAAAAAATATTTTAAAATAATCTGTGTTGAAGAGGAAAAGATTATGAATCCCAAGGGAACCTATTTAGAAAATAGGTGATTGTCAGACTCCCAGGTCTATCTTGTGTAAGCGGAGACTGCGCCTTTGCTTTCCAGCCACCTAGACCCGAATAATCATGCAGAAACTATATTAATTATATTACTGTTTGGTCAATGGCTCAAGTGTATCCCTAGCTAGCCTTTATATCTTAAATTAATCCATTTCTATTAATCTATGTATTGCCATGAGGCTGTGGCTTACCATTAAGGTTCTAGCTTCCTTCTCCTTCGGCAGCTACATGGTGTCTCTTTGACTCCTCCTACTCTCTCTCTCTCTGTGTTCAGATTTCCCACCTGGCTTTATTCTGCCCTCCCATAGGCCAAATCAATTTCTTTATTAACCAATTATAATAAAACATATTCACAGCATACAAAGGGAAATCCCACATCAATCTTTGGTCTCATAGCTCACGCATCAGCCCAGCCTGGTAAATGTGGCTTTCATCACTATCAAAGAAGCATTTTTGAAACATATGGAGACTACCACAGTGATACACAACAGCTCAAACTGCAAAAAATAAGTGACTATGAGGGATGCTGTTTTGTAACTTTTCTAATACTCTGATAAAGCACTATGAACAAGGCAACTTATTAAATAAAATACATAATTTGGCCTATACGTTTAGAAGATTAAGGTCCATGATGACAGAATAAAGGTGCAGCTCACAGCTCACATCTTTATCCACAACCACAAGGGAGAGAGAGAGAGAGAGAGAGAGAGAGAGAGAGAGAGAGAGAGAGAGAGAGAGAGAGAGAGAGAGATCATGATGATAATGATGATGATGATGATGATGATGATGTGGGATTCCCCAATGTATGCTGTGAATACCATTGGTTAATAAAGAAACTGCCTTGACCTGTTGATAGGGTAGAGCAGAGCTAGGTGGGGAAAACTAAACTGAATGCTGGGAGGTGGAGTGAAGGAGAAGCCATGGAGCTGCTGCTGGAGACAGACATTCTGGAACCTTGCCAGTAGGCCATGAGCCTCATGGTAAAATATAAAATACTGGAAATGGGTTAACTCTAGATGTAAGAGCTAGCTAGCAATACGCTTAAGTGATTGGCCTAGCAGTGATTTATTTATTTTTTTAAAATGTTTTCTTTATTATTTATTATATGTATAGTGTTCTGCCTGCATGTACACCTGCAGGCCAGAAGAGGGAATTACAGATGGTTAGAGCCACCAAGTGGTTGCTGGGAATTGAACTCAGGACCTGGGGAAGAGCAGTCAGTGTTCTTAACCTCTGAGCCATCTCTCCAGCCCCCAGCAGTGATTTAAATAATATAGTTTCTGTGTGGTTATTTTGGGAGTCTGGGCAGTCAGAATATGAACAAGGGCCTTCCTACGAGAGAGAGAGAGAGAGAGAGAGAGAGAGAGAGAGAGAGAGAGAGGGAGGGATGGCAGGAGTCTTTTGAAATTTCAAAGCCCACCCCTAGTGACATACTTCCTAAAACAAGGCAATACTTCATAATCCTTTCCAAACAGTTCTACCTACAGGGGACCAAGTATTCAAATGTATGAGCTTATTACTTGCTGTGCTTCTAATAGTTGTCAGACACAAGATAACCATGCTATAGACCCTCAGTAAAGTCTCACAATGCCTGCATGGGTTTCATGCTGCTGCTTACCCCTCCTTCATTGATCAGAATAGTCAAACCATGGTCGAACACCTAGGTCATGATAAGCTGAGATTAACAGAGGAAATGATATGCTAGAAGTTGACTTTCTTGCATGTGACATCAGATGCCTCGTTACCATTAGCTAGATTTGTTACTGGGCAAATGACCTACATTAAACCTATTGAAGGTGGTATTAAAAAACCCACTGAATCCTAATGGGTCTAAAGAATAAATCTTTTTCAGTTAAGACTTGTCCAATGATGGGGCTGTAGCTCAGAGGCAAGGTACTCACCTGTATTCATGAGACCTTCAGCTTCATCCTTAGCATTGCAAAAAGAAACAAAGCCACAAAAGGCCAGTGCACACCCCAACTTTGATTATAGTGATTTTGATGCATGGGATAGGGAGGGCTGACCGTTCCCTCAGCCTGTCTCCGTCCTTATCAACTTTGACCATGTGGGAGACCTGTTAACTTACATAAATACTCAAAGCAGTGACAACTACTCATTAACTCTGTGAAAGAATTTTACATTGTTTGAGAGAATAGATCATCTGTCATTTTTCCTGTTCTGTTCTCTGGCTTCTTTGTCTTGATTTTGTTTGAGAGAACTCATGTTGATAATGTCAGAGAAAATTAGCAGAAGTTCGAAGCTTAATCAATAGTAGGAAGTGCAGCAAAGGTTATGATATTCTTTGCCTTCTCTGATATATCAGCATTTTTGTCAGGAGAAGATAAGCAAATTTTTCTCTGCTCCACTTCCTTCCCCTCCCTCCTAGCTCTGCTGCCTCCTCCACCACCACGACATATTCAAAGGGCAGACTGGCCTGCTGCGGCCGAATACACTCAGCTCCATCATATGTCATTAGAAATTGCAGTAAAATTGAGCCATAATGTGTTAGGAATATCCAGAGCTGTTGCACTCAAGGGAACCATGTTTAAAATCCCAAGATGCCTTCAGGAAAGCAAACAAAAATCTGGTACTGTAGAAACCTAAACGACCCCGCAGAAATGGTAATGATCATGCTTTTCTTTGCTTTTCCTGCTCCTGGGAGGAGGAAAATCCTTGTGAGTTCTCCTCCTACAGATCAGAATGGCGTAGGTTTTAGGCTGTTCTCTCCTCTCCTTGACTTCAGGAACTTGGCGTCCCCACTACAGTGTGCGTTATATAAACGGAGTGGATATTGACCTGCCTGAGGTTACAGAACTCTATTTTTTGTTGTTGTTGCTGTTGGTAATCAGCATGGGCACTTGGTTGAGGACTAGCAGAAAATGCTACCTTGATTAGCACTGAGGAGGTGGTACCTACTAGGGCCACTAGGGATAGAGCAAATTATTGCTCATCTAAATGTCCTGATCCTTATCCCTCCATTCATTCAAAATTCACCCATGATGGGTGCCAACAATTATGACTAAGGTATGAAATGTCCGCCATGGGCTCCCAGCTGGTAGCACAATTTTAGGCAATTCTGGAGACTTTGTAAGTGGTAGGACCTAGCTGAAGAAAGGAGACCACTAAAGATGTGTACATAGGGAGTACCTTATTCCTTGCCCATTCTTGTCTGTATCTTCTTATCATTTGCCAGTTAGGCTAGAAGTTTCTCTGCTACTTGCTTTCACCACCGTGGTGCCTGAGACACGTGCATTAGGCCAAGCAAACACAACTGAGATTTCTGCCTGGAATCATGTGCAGAATTAAGAATTTTACTCTGAAAGCCTCTCTTTCCCTCCCCTTCCCCCCTCTCTTCCTCACCTACCCCATCTTCCTTTTTCAATACTCATGAACATAAAACACAACATAAGTGTAATACAAATCTTACTCTGTATGTACCCAACTCTGGAGACCAAGAAGAGCTATTGTCATTAGCCATTTTGAGCAGTCCTTGAGTGGACAGAAGGCATGGGATGGTAGAAATTTTTCTACAGTTTTTGAGGAGGTCAATTAAAGTTTAGAAGATAAATTGTACTCTAAGTAGTTCCATAGTCTTTGTTCCAGACTTAAATCCAAGCCCTGTGTCTTTTCGTGTAGTTACAGTAAAGTCAAGTATAATACTGCTCACCATTCCTGGAAGGTCATTACATCTCGAAAATCTGGTGCTACAAGAGACTTCTGGCTTAAATCTACAGAAGCACGGTTTTATCCAAGTGAATATGCTCACATTCTCTTCCCTATCACTAAATGCACAGAAACCGCAGTCCACACAAGGGGCACCCATTGAAAAATAGGACAAATTCAGGTTGCTAACACTTGGAAGTTGCATTGTTTTAAAGTTCTGTGTGAACTGTGTGGGTTTATTTTAGCTTTCTTTTGCATTTTTGGGTCCAGGGCACAAACACAAGAAACTCCAGCCACAGCTGGTATATAACGGGAACCCTGAAGAGAGCTTCAGATGCAGCAGCAATTGTCCCTTCAAAGATCAAGTTTAGACAAAACATTAATTTCCAATTCCATTTGTACTCATACGGACCTCTGTGTTTTCATTGTAAACTATCATGTTCCATGTATTTAACCATTTTTCAACTTCTTTTGTTGTAACTGTTCAAATTTCAAATACAAAAAGAAACAGAGAAAATCTTAGCTAATTCAAATGACACATGGATTTTTAAAATTCAATTTATTTAGATTTATTTTGTTTGTGTGTTTGCTTTTGTGATTCACCATGCTAGTCAGTGTTCTCCAAGTCAGTGTTCATGATACGATTCCAACTGTCTTCTTGGAGACAGGCTCATCGTGTTTTATTCTCTCTGGATTTGCTGCTGGCTTTCTTTTCTCAAGGTTGAATTACATTCAGCTGAACCAGAGGAAATTTTAAGTTGAGAATTGCCTCCCAATGAAACCCATATGTAATCTCAAATTCTGATTTTAATCATTAGTTTCACGTTTTTTTTCACTAAGTAAATATTTGTGCCAGAATGCTCTTGAGACAATCTTGAAGGACCATTAGCATAATTGTGCAACTCAAGGGATTAGGAGTGGGACAGATCTGGGCTCAAATCCAGTCCTGCCACTAGCTAGCTGTGACCTTGAGATAGTTATTTCATTTATATGAAATTCAGGTAGTACTTGTTTATCTGGCTTCTTCAAGAAATGAGTATGTTAAGTCATGAAGAATGCACCATTTAATGCTGGGAACATGATGAGTACTTAAATAAATATTTCCTAATGTTGCCCTTCTTCCCTCAAGCTTTAAAGAAATGGAATATGCAACTTTAATCAAAAACAAGATTTGCACCAGGCTTCTCATCAAGATATTTGAGCCTAGAAGAATGAGGAGTGATTGATTCTCTTAAACCCTGATGGTGAAATTTTTAACCTACAGTTCTCTGTTTAGCCAGATGACAAGTAAACTATGCTAATGCTCACCAAGCAAAGACAACAGGAGCACATATACAGCTGAATAAGTTGGGTTAGTGATTCTTACTTCAGTAAGACTTCAGCCCACAGGAGGCATGGGCAAATCTGAAAAAGAACTGTATTAAAAGAATTCACACGATAGGATTTAGACTTGTGTTGAGTGATGTTGGAGAGCTAAAGGGAATAACATTTTGGGTGTTGTCAGAAAGTGGGATTGATTCATGATTTTTGTGTACTTCTTATTTGGGAATAAGGAGAAATGAAACAGAGAGCTATAAAGCTTCTTTAGTTGGTATGAAAGCAAAATCTACTGATGAGAGCAAAGAGAAGGGGTTTTAGGTGTTTTTGTAGTTTGCACGGGGATCCATGTTATCTGTGCTCCAGCACCACTTTGGAGTGACCCTATTTTAATTTGCTTTTTCATGGTTACAAAATTGGTGTGGGAGGTACTTCTGTCTGTGAGTTGCTTTTATTGGTTAATGAATAAAGAAACTTCCTTGGCCTGTTGATAGGGCAGAACTTAGGTAGGCAGGAAAAACTGGACTGAATGCTGGGAGAAGGAAGGCCGAGAGAGAGAAGCCATGGAGCCACTGCCAGAGATATACATGCTAAAAATTTGCTGGTAGGCCATGACCTCATGGTGATATACAGCTTAATAAAAATGGGTTAAATTAAAATGCAAGAGTTAGCCAATAAGAAGCTAGACCTAATAGGCTAAGCAGTATTTGAATTAATATAGTTTCTGTGTGGTTAATTTGTTCTGGGTGGCCAGGACAAACAAGTGCTCTCCTCTAACACAAAGATGTTGTGAT
Organism: Arvicola amphibius; assembly: GCF_903992535.2. Lineage (NCBI taxonomy): Eukaryota > Metazoa > Chordata > Mammalia > Rodentia > Cricetidae > Arvicola > Arvicola amphibius. The sequence goes on along the minus strand of NC_052060.1, from coordinate 43,661,596 downwards.
TATTTTGTCACGATGTTTTGTAAGATTATTAGTATTAAATAAATTTTATCACTGTTTCTAAAACAATGGCCACTTGCTAATAGTACCTATTCTTTTTCGCATGGAGTAAAGAATGAGGACAATTTCAAACATGCAAAAACTCTTACCTCATATGTACTTTTTTTTTTTTTTGGTTTTTCGAGACAGGGTTTCCCTGTAGTTTCTAGAGCCTGTCCTGGATCTAGCTCTTGTAGACCAGGCTGGCCTCGAACTCAGAGATCCGCCTGCCTCTGCCTCCCGAGTGCTAGTCATATGTACTTTTTCATTAGAAGTTTCTCAGAGATGTGCAGAGCAAAGCGGTGGTATGCATCAAGATAAAGTGATATTGACACCAATTCAAGGAAGCCAGACTAAGCCCCAGAATGGTTTAAGTGCACAGTGGGATGTGAAGGTAGGAAAGTGGCGGCTAGGAGGGGAGTAGATAATGAACACTAAGGATGTTTTGAAATGCAATATGGAAACCTACTATTTTATAAACTGTAAGTATATAAATATTATATATATATATGCATCCATATTGAATAATTTAACTAGAATTACCCTCCACAAGGGATGATGCTCCTCCCTGAAGCTATATGTTACTGAATAAAAAGTACAGTGCTAAGAATGGCATACCTTCCCTCGAGTTATTGGTCAGAGGAATATCCCAGAGGTCACCAATATAACATAAGCTATTGCCACTGTATATGGTTGCCCATTGAATCTTAATAGTAATATCCTATTGATGAAGACATCACATACTTTGTTCACAAGGCACAGCAAAATCAAGCTGTTATTGATTGGGTAGCTGCTGGCTATCTTTTGTAAAATCAAAAGGTACTATATAGGCTGCTGGAAGAGAAAATTTATCAATTTTCACCTTGCTATGAAAACCATGAACTATAACGACTTGCATGGTAAGATTTGACCTGGGGGCAACAGTGGCACAAATGATATAGTAGGAACCTGCTGCCTTTTAATGGATTTAAGACCCTCTCCACAGGAGGACGTGTGTGCCTAGTACTGTAAATGCAGCCAAGAGTCCATGGCTAGGGAGCTCAAAGGCCTCAAGAATCAGCTTATTACTATTATTTTTGCTAAATTGACATAGTAACAAATTTTCTTCTAAATGCATATCCATATGCCCATAGTTACTGCCAATCTCAGAACTTATCAGAGAAGTTTTCTTAGCAGTGAACAATCATTAATACAAAAATTTACAACTAGACAGAGCAAGGAAAATAAGAGTCCATGAAATACTCAGCTATAAATTTAAGATCTCTCTCATATCTCCTCTCCACAAGATTCTGGAAATATGGAAGAGAGAGCAGAAATATGGTAAGAATCAAAGGTTGAGGAAAACCATTGTGAAACCAGATCTTCTAAACAGGACAGAATCATTGCCATTGCACTCATTGACTCAAGCCAGCTGAATAAGTCTTGTATAAGATCTAGCTAGTAAACTTATCAGCAAGTACTGGGGAGGGACTCACAAATCCTTACCCATAACCAAGGATCCATTGACAGCTGTTGGCTACAAGGGAAGGGAGGGTCCATTTTCAGTGATGTGGTGGCTGCTACGCTGGCTGTTCTCCAGTGACTCGGTGAATAGTACAGATTGGACTCACTGGGTTATGAAAATAATAGAAAATGAATTTAGGATGGGTTGAAGGGTTGTAGGTGTAGATCTGAGAGTTTGAGGCCAGTCTGTTCTATGAGGAAAGTTTCAGTACAACCAGAGTTGTTACACAAAGAAACCTTGTCTTGAAAAACTAAAAACCAAAACAACAGAAACCCACAAACAAACAAACAAACAAACAAAAAAACCAAGTCTAGTTGTAGAACTCTATTAAGAAAATATCAGAGAAAGATAAGAAATCATGATAAAATAAGGTGAAGCCTCATTTGTCAAAACAAGAAATCTCAAGTGGCCAACTAAGAAACAGGGGTATAAGTAAATTTTAAATTTCAAGGATAAGCACTAGAAGAATGTCAATAAGCAAAAAAATGTTAAACAGCTTGTTTGTCCAAAGTGACAGGTCTAACATAAAAAGGAATTGAGCCGGAAGGCAATTGGTTTTCTTTTTAAATTGTTGTTGGATAGATTGTTTTCACAAAAACTGATCTAAAATTTTAAAACATTGTAAAATGAGCATGAAAATTGTCTAGAGATATTTGTTGAAAAATTGTTCATTCCAAATTAAATATGACAATATGTAACATAGAAATCAAATTTTTATTTGAAACCTTGTAACTTCTTTTTTTTACAATATTTTTTTATTAAAAATTTCCATCTCCTCCCCTCCTCCTCCCCCTTCCCTCCCCTCCCTTCCACCCATACCCCCACTCCCTCCCTCTCCAGGTCAAAGAGCCATCAGGGTTCCCTTCACTATGTTAAGTCCAAGGTCCTTTCAGCTCCCCCTAAGTCCAGGAAGGTGAGCAACCAAACTGACAAGGCTCACAGTGAGCCCGTCCATGCTGTAGAGTTCATGCTCATCGCCGTTGTCCTTGGTTTCTCAGTCCTCCTCCACCGTCAGCCATGATGAAAAAAGAGCCATTTTGTGTTCTATTTGTTTAGTCTGGCTCTTTAGAGTTCACTAGTAACGTTTTCATCACCTTCCTAACCTATTACTTCTAACACACTAACACTATTAAGAGGGAACATAAAGGAAATTGAAACACTATTTAAATCAGCTTATAGTGTGTTATCTAACTATCTTTCAAAATAGTTAATGTAAATATTTAATGAATGCTATTAGCAATCAGCTGTAGTAGATAGTGAGAATATCTCAGTGTGGACTACATAATGTGACTATTTCCCAAATTGGGAATATGAAAACAAGAGTTGAAATGCACAACTAAATGAAATGTGACCAAGGAAGAAGAGCTGAGTTTGCTAATCAATCACATCCCTCGTGTATGACCTTTGCCAACCTGTAAATCAGTGACCTAGAGACTTTACTCATGACCCCACATGGCATGAGAACGTCTCCTAGTAAAATATAGTGCTTTATTAAAGATGAAAACAACATTGTCCCTGACTTTCCAGGGTCTTTGGAACTCTACATAGAGATTAGCCAATAAAACCTGGGCCTTTTGTCTCCCTAAAGCCCTCCAATGACTCTTGCACCCCACTATTGATGTTTATATCTAGAAGCACTGCAAAAGAATAGCAAAGTTTAAAGTGAGATTACAAATAGATTTCCCCAAGTATGCTCAAAGTGGACATGATCTCAATTTGCTTTCTATTACTGTGATAAACAAAGAACTGCCCAAAAGCAATGTGGGAAGAACATGGTTGATGACTTCCACGACACCGTCCATCTTTCAGAACAGTCAAGGCAGGAACCCAAGACAGGAACCTGAAGGCAGGAACTAAAGCAGAGACCAAGGAGAAATGATGTTCTAACATGTTCTCCCTGACTCAGATTTATCTGTAAAACCTTGCAGCTGTTTTAAGAGGAACTGTCAGCAAACACTTAAATGGTTTTAATGAATAGCAGACAGCATGCTTCTTGGTGGTGACACGGACCTTGAAACTTCATAGATTTGTGCCAATAAAAATGGCTGCTGCCAGTACCTCCACTATGAAACTAGACTTTCAAGAAGCTAACGAATGTGGTGGATCCAGCCGTCAAAGCCACAGTTTTAATCCTAGCCACATTGCTTAGCAAATTAAAGACTCATGTGGTCAGAGAAAGATATATACAGTAAAGATAGATTCAGATGAAAAAAAAACCTCTAAACGTTTTACAGTGTGTTTAAAAATATGTGTAGGCTTCAGAGAGAAAAGAAAAAGGATAAAGTCCTTAAAATAAAAAAATAAAGAGTAGTCAGGTGTGGTGGCACATACCTTTAATCCCAACACTTAGGAGGCAGAAGTAGACAGATCTCTATGCATTCAAGGACAACCTGGTCTATAGAGTGAGTGCCAAGACAGCCAAAGATACACAGAAAAACCTAGTCTCAAAAAAACCCCAAAAATTAAAAAGAAAAAGAGATTAAAATAAAGCCATGTGAAGATGGAAAATACACAGATAGTCTGGATACTGTGTATTATTGTGCTGTCTTTGAATTGTTTTATGGATGAGGAAGGAGTAACAACTGCTAAAAGATATTTGATTATAAATGTTGCTGGATTAATCCAACATAGGTATTTTGAAAATGCCTTGACTTCAAAATTGAAGTCAAAAGATACGTTACTTTGGAGAAGAGGTTTTGATTTTGTTTCCACAAGAAATGAGAAGCTGTGGATCCATTATGGGTTAAAAAAAAATCAAGGAAGACCCCCTGAGAAATTTCCGATAGGTGAGGATGGCCCAGATGTCTGAGTTCTACATACAGAACAGTTTCAAGACTGCTGGCTGAGATGATCAAGCCTCACAGGATACTCTAGTCAGGACTTGATCATAATTCTAAATTTTCTTTAGGTCCCCATAAGATTATCAGCACCCCCAATCAGCAGGAAATATCCTGGAAAACTATACCTTCATTCCCCCCCAAAATGGATTATGGACGTTTTTCTTTGTTTAGATTGTTGTTTATAAGTTGTTATGGATAATGGTCAGGAAGAAAGCTAAACAAAGGAGATTAGATTTAGAATTCTTGTTTTGAAAAAAAAAAGGAGGAAGTGCTGTGGGACAATGATTTTTTTTTTTACTTTTTAAAGATTTGTCATTTGTATTGTTTTAATATAATTTAATTTAATAAAACACTTATTAGCCAGTAGCCATGCAGGAAGTATAGGCGGGGTAACCAGGCAGGAAGTAGAGGCGGGGTGACAAGGACAGGAGAATTCTGGGAAGAGGAAAGGTCATTCTGCAGTCATCACGCAAATTCAGAGAAAGCAAGATGAAAACGCCTCACTGATAAAGGTGCCAAGCCACAAGACAAGAATTATGGGCTAATTTAACATGTAAGAATTAATTAATAAAAAGCCTGAGCTAATAGGCAAGCCAGTTTATAATTAATATAGATGTCTGTGTGTTTCTTGGACTGAATGACTGTGGGACTGGGCGGAACAGAAACCACTGTCAACACTTGCCTCTTGGTTACTCTGTTGGAGACACTTCCTCAGTTGAAGTCATCTCTTACTAAATGACAGTTCTTGAGTTCCTTCCTTGACTTCCTGCAGTAAAAAACTCCTATCAGAACTCATAAACCATATAAACCCTTTCCTCACTAAGTTCATCTTGGCCACAGTGCTTTATTACAACAACACCGACTGAAAACTAAGACAATATAAATATGACATTATAAATATATATTTATATATAAATAGAACAACATGTTGTACATCTTAGATATATAATTAATTATCACACAAGAAAATTATGTTATAATTCATAAAATAATTCATGAAATATTATTTTCTGGAAAGCATTAATCTTAAGTCAGTTCTTAAAGAGACAAAAAATTTGAATTATTAAAGTGTCTTCTAAGACTAAGAAATATTCTTAGAGATTTAAGGATAAAAATTTGTCATTAATTTAATTTCTTTAGTTAGGGAGGGAAACCACAAAATATATTCTATTATGGAGTGCAAATGGCAGTTCCATGAAATGACACTTGAAGACTCTAATTAATCTATGTAAGTTATCTGAAAGATGGTTCACAGGCTATGAAGTGAATGGAGACAACCAGGGATGTTGGAGGTGACAAATATGTTGCCCCACCAACACCTAATTCATTCATTGAATGAACAAGCAACACAGTGCTCTATCTGAGGCAAGAGCTGAACAGATTTCATAGGGACATTTTCTAAGTCAGTTGGAGTCTAGGACAATAATCTTAATGATGTTTGGATTGAATGGGATTGGGGAACAGCTTACAGCTGTCCAGACATTTTCTTATTTTAAAAAAAGTGAAGTCAGCAGAGTTACAGTTAAAGATGAAAGTAGTAATATTCAGCAAATGAAACTGCTTCCAAACTTGTTTGTTTCAATTTACAGATGGGATATAGGAAAGACAGAGAAGGCAAAAAGGAGTCTTCTGGTTGTGAGATAAATTCCACGTGGAAGGTATCACTGTGGGCCCAGGTTGCAGAGAGGAGTAAGAGCATGATGCTCAACTGATGTTGGATTCCCCTCTGTATGCTGTGAATATGATTGGTTAATTAATAAAGAAACAGATTTGGACCGAGAGCAGGGCAGAACTTAGGTAGGTGGAAAAAACTAAACCGAATGCTGGGAGAAAGGAGGTGATTCAGAGAAAAGCCATGTAGCCCCACTGGATCCAGACAGATCTTTAGCTGGTAAGCCACAGCCACGTGGTGATACACAAATTAAAAGAAATGGGTTAAATTAATATGTAGGAGTCAGCCAATAAGAAACTAGTGCTAATGGGCCAAACAGTGATTTAATTTATATGGTTTCTGTGTGATTATTTTGGTTCTGGGCAGCCAAGACAAACAAGTGGCCTGCTACAACACTTAACCACAAATCCATGCCAACCTCCCACTCTGTGCTGCAAGTCCCTGGGAAGCTGAAAATCCATTTCCCCTGGTGAATTCTGGAGCCAATACAATGTGAACATTCTTCACAGATATATTGTTCCTAAGGCGATAGGATGTGATATCATGAGGAATTTTAATACTTATCTCAATTCATAGGGAGAAGTTGATTTTATTTAGCAAAAGGCTCACCCTTGATCATACAATACTGTTTTATCTATAAGCAGAAGTCTTTGCCTAAGCCAGTTCTCATCAGGATGACCCTGATTTGTCAAGTCCTATTTCAGGGAGAAAACTGCATGAACATGACCCACTAATGAAATTCTGATTTCCTGTTAAATACATATGGAAATATTGTGACCATATAGACTATCACTTGTACTCTAAATAAAATGACAGTCAATCTTAAAGTTACTTGTATGAAAGAGATCTAGAAATTTCTATCAGGCATGGAGACATGTAATTATTCTCCTGACATGAGTTTCCTTGTGGAAAACTCAGGAGAGGGAAAGAATTGGTAAACAACTGTAGTATAGCACAGGCTTCTCTAGGCTGTGAAGAGGGGTAACTGCTTTGCTGAGATGAACAGCTAAGAAAGAACAAGAAAGAACAAAAGTAATCTCACTCCTGGGTCAATAACATTACTCTAGAGCCATGTGTAGTTTTGCTTGTTGCTCCTGTGTACTTAAGTTCTATCTGGACAATGCATTCTCTATGTTGCCAAGAAAGCATTTTCACCAGCTCAGCTTCTCCCTCCCTCCTTTCCTCTCTCTCCTCTCTCCCTCCTTCCCTTCCTCCCTCCCTCATTCTCTCCCTCTTTCCCTTCCTGCCTCCCTCCCTCCTTCCATCCATCCATCAGTCTCTCCCTCCCTTCCTCCTTTCCCTTCTCTCTGGCTGCTGTGGATCTAACAAACACCTTTCCTTCTTATCCCTACAACAAGGAAGCCATGACAAATCCATAGTCAAGGGAAAGGTACTAGGAGCCTGGGCTCCAGGCCTGCTCTCTGTGATTTCTACAGCTGTACAGGCTTTAAATGTTCTCAAGTCTTTAAAAGGTTTTCCCACACTAGCTCATGTTACTTTGTACCCTCTGTGCCCCTAGTGGTGCTTATTAAAAGGAGAATCTGGGACCCAAGATCCTCATTCTTTCCTCTTCATTTCCCAGGCTGCTGTACTCAGAACTCCAATACGGTCTAAAATACATGGTGCTGGATTTATGCGACCATGAAAGCCTCAGCAGGCAGCCACGACCCCATCTGAAATGCCCTTTACTGTATTACATGGCATGCCTTACCTTGCAATAGCATCAATTCCTTCTATGTCCTCAAAAATCACCAGATTTCCTCCTTATATGGCAGTTCTCTCCTCCCACAAAACCAATCTCTGAAGCTTAGTCCACATATCACTTATGGTCTTCCTGGAATATGTCCTGATCTCTGTAAGTATATCATCTGTGCATGCACATACACCATTTCTGTCTCCTTATCTCTTTTTTCTCTTTTCCTTCGTGATCAACAACAGCCTTAGTCTTCATTTTAATCACTTTTGGAATATCTGTCAGCACTTTCGGAATACCTGAATTCAGGCTGGCACTATCCCTGTGCCTACAAATATCTACACAGCCTCTACTCACTGATAGAGCTCTGCAGGCCCCAATTCTTTGCCAATTTGTTCTAATGAGCATCTGTTTTGTGAAAAGAAGCAAACTTCTTTTGAGGCGATGCTTTATAAAGAGAAAATTGAAATTTGGTTTATATGATCGAAAGAAAAGTGAAAATAGCCATATTTCATATTTCCTGTTCCAGGATACACTTTAGACTTTGTTCTCTACAGAAAGCATTAGAATAAGGCAAAACTGTCAAGATTTAAACAAAAAAGCAAACAGAATTCTGTCCTCTATTCCCAGGAAGAGATGATGCGAATAAAGTACCAATCAACCATAAGCAGGCAAAGGTGAGATCACACAAAGTTGCCTTGACGTTAATGCCTGTCAAATTGGAAAGCAGCCCTTCTGGGGTTCATCAGTCCTCAGGAGGACTGGAATGCCTTCACTGTCATGAGTGAAACAGACAGTAGGTGCAGCCCTGCAAGTAAACTTCACAGTGAAGAGTTAAATGCCAAGAGATGCGCAGTGGTACTCAAACATTGTATGGAGTTATTGTAGTCTTTTCTACTTGTGTCTACTCAGCCATGAGCAGCAACCACACTGAACAATAATTGTTGAGCACTTACGGAAGCAATACTTAAGGTCTCTAACATACTGATTGCTTCATAGGTTGAATAAGAGACAAGGGACATAGGAATAGCTTTTTAGTAAGGGACTGCAGATTTCTCTTTACAGAGTTCATATCTCCCTTCGCTGTAAGTAGACTAAGGAGGGTTATAAAAATCTTTTCACATCTACCATCTTGGTATACCATCCCTAAAAGCTGTTGTAGAGTCAGATGTGTGATGCCAATGTACTATCAAGAGTTTGAGATGTGGAACTAACTGGATTTGCCTGTGATTGCACCATATGAAAACTAATATAAGCAACAGCACCTACTATGTATGCCTTTTTTGTGAGTACCAAGAGCACTGGGAGAGTCCCTGGCAGCAGGACCAGGGTACTTTCAGAACCATTTGCTGGAAACAAGACTCCATCCTATATTTAGAGGCCATGGATGCCAAACAAGCAATGTGCTAACACCTTCAACAGGATAGAGGGAGTTTCTCTGACCTACGCATGTTCTAAACACAGACACAACAAACCAGTGATTAGCTGTCTAGCAGCAATGTGGCTTATGAAAGAGGACAGAGACTGCCTGCTATGACCCCTCCAAAAAGGCCCAAAGGAAACTGCCCTTCTCCTTGGAGCTCAGGTCAAATACAAAGACACCTCAAGAGCTGATCTACTGTCAACCGTTTCAATGGCAGCTAAGTGGCAAGCCCTGATTCTGCCTTTCTTGCCATCTCGTTTCAAACCCTTAACTTCATTACACCCTGCTATCCCCAAATTGCTATGTAGGATTTTCTGGGGACCCATCTATAAGAACATTGTGGGCTGTGGATGTGTGCACACAGTTGTATAAATTTTAAAAAAAGAGGAACCGTTCAGGTTCAGGCAGGCAGGAAGTTACTTTTCCCCCCTCAGATGACATATTTGAGCATTAAAAGCAATGTGTTCTGTTCTCCTGCTAGCAAGAAATAATGAAACCACAGCTTTGCCGTCACAGAGGCTCTTGCCTTTAAGTCATGGAAAGCAGAAACGATCCTCCGTTTGGAGGCAGCAACAGCTCCCAGAAGCTGTGGGAATGTTGCCAAGAGCCCTGAAAAACCTCCACAGCTAATTGGGAACTGGCTTATTAGTGACACGTTTGAGAGTCGGGCTGTCATGGAAGATAAATGAAGGGGAGCACAGTGGGCGCTGCAGCCTGGCAGTAGGCAGTGGGAGGGAGGCTGGTCCCTGCTCCTTGCAGAACATCGCTTTGTAATTTGCACAGAATCTGCTCAGCAGCCTTGCAAAAGCACTGGCTGTTGGGAAGCTGCAGGCAACACCTTAGCCTCTAAGCTCCATCAGCACTGTGACCAGCCATCAGTGTTAGGAGACTTTTGCAATCATTTCAAAGGTATCTTGAGTTACAGAACCCTGCGAATAAATATCTGCAATACCCTCTTTATAGCCCTTGGGGTGTGTGTGTGTGTGTGTGTGTGTAGTGTGTGTTGTTGTTGTTGTTTCATCCTAACCACAATCCACAGCAAATGTTTCTAAGGTTTTGTGTAAATACTAAACACTAACTCAGTTACAAGATAAACGAGTTGAAGCTTTTAAGCAAATTTGAATTGAAACAGAATTCCAGATAGGTCACTTAATTGGGCAGCATCACAACAAGTGCACAGGACTAGTCATTGCAGTTAAAACACCAGGTTTTTCAAAGCAGGGTTAAGGACACTACGATTTAGCAGCTTCAGCCCCAGTCACTCAGACGCTGTGTTGTAAGTGAGCTTCGGGCAAGGGGCTGGAGGTTAAAATACACAGACACACACAGACAGAGAGACAGCGACACAGGTCATCCTTGAATTCCTCAAGAATGCCCCCTTTATTGTGTTCAGGGGCAGATTATATAGAGATAGCCATGCCCCAGCCAAACCCACCAGAAACCACTCTCCTGCTATCAGGAACTCCTGAAGGTCTAGTGCTCAGAGCAGCTGTAGGCACTCAGATCAGGGGATTACAAGAAATTTAGAATCTGGGGTCTCACTGCTCCCAACAGCTATTGTTTCATAAAGCCTTTCTGGTCTCTGTGAAATATTTTATGTCAGAGAGGTTTTCACAACATTTTAACAAGTGTTACTCAGAAGAGTTTTCTAAGGTCAAACTAGTATGGAAAACAGTTCCCACATACATGCACACATACAATGGTTGTTCTCATGCTTCTGACACCTTGAAAATGCAGTATGAATAAGCAGGAATAATGGACGAGCATCTACAAACCATGCAGCCTCTCACGACCACACAGCATCATATGACACTAGTTTGTTGTAGAAAATGATTCTCAAAAACTGTTATGTTTTGAATGCAATGCACAAATAACAAACGTTTAATTTTTAATGTGTTTTTAAAGATAAGTATATTTATTACAACTACTACACTTTAGACGTGTGCTCAACTACATTTTCACGTATCAGCAGTCCCTTGATAACAGCATGCTCTAGAGATTCTAAGATTGCTTTATGACAGTTTTCAGTTTTTGAACCTTAAGGGTGTGCCAAGAAGGCAAATTAGAAACAGCTACACTGTAATACCAGGATTGAGAAAAGCCAAAGAAACAAATGATAGACTAGATACCAAGAAGAGAAAGAGAGGAGAAACATAAACACACGAGAGAGAGGAGAGAGAGAGAGAGAGAGAGAGAGAGAGAGAGAGAGAGAGAGAGAGAGAGAGAGAGAGAGAGAGAGAGAGAGAGAGAGATTGTAGGCCAACTGAAAATCCTGGAGACACAGAAAAGCTAAGCAGTAAAACATGAAGCCAATGCCCGGCCTTCCAGGCAGAAGAAAGTGAGACAAAGTCTTCTACAACTAAGCCAGGTGGCGTAGGTTTAAAAGAGACTGTCAGTAAGTCCTGGTTGCAATAAAACCCGCATTTCTCATAAGCCCTAAATCCAATTTAGGAATTTGGTGTGAGTGACTCCTGTGTAAAAAGTCAGCTTTGGAAAAGGTGTGCGCAGCCTACACACACTGTCTTAAAAAGGAATATATTGCTTGACAATGAGCAGCACTGAGAACCTGAACAAAGAAGAAGGAAAATCCAGGCATCCCGAGGAAAGCCAGCTACAGACTGTGGATGGGAGATAACTCACTGCACAAGCAGCAGTCAACCGCTGGGAAGATGGGCACAGGCATGTTGAGATGCTCATATGGAAAGGATAATGAAGGGCTCCATAGTCAGGGGCCCACCCTCTTCGGAAAGATGAGCTTGTTCTTGTAGAGAATGTTGGCACCAAGCCAGAGGGGGTCAGCAGGCTGTGAAAACTCCATGACCACCTCCTAGCCCAGAAGTTTTCCAGCATAACGAGCAGAATGAAAACAGGCTGATAACAGCGAATCAGAGAGAAGAGGCCACGTCCAGTTGGCCTCCTTTCTCCAGGTAGTTTTCTACTCACTTGACAAATTTGCTTATCATTTTTGTCTGTAGCCATTGGTGGTATAGTAGTTGACTTTGATCAATTCCAAATGCATTTCTGTATCGGTTTGATTCAGTATTATTGTTGTTATAGCCATTTATATTCTACCCTCTGAGTGGTACTGAGAATTGGCTCTTTAAACCAAAGCGACTCACTAAGATAACTTCCACGGAAGAGACAGAAGTCCCAACAGATGTGCAAGTGTCAACAGAGAAACTTAAGAAACAAGAAAAAAGAAAATTGAAATGATTCCTCTAAGAAGTCTTAACTCCTTAATTACTAAATCCAAAGATACTGAAATGTGTGAAATTTCATATAAAGAATCCAAAACCTCTCAATGCATAATGTTGAAGGTCCAGGTGAAGAATTAAAGAAATCAGTGAAACATGAGGAACCTACAGCAGGTGAAAAGCAAGATTGTGTGGACCAGCCTCATCTACTTGACCAAACTGATAAGTCCCGTTCTCCTGAAGACCTTCTTTTCTGTGCAGGATCAGCTAGTGCTCACATAGACACCTCAGAAAACCTCAAGGCCAACAGTGACAGCAATTGTAGTGATCAGTTAAGTCACAGCCCTTCCACTTCAATAAATGAGGAATTCACCAGATCAATCTGAAACCATGCAGGATCTATTACTATCTCATGAGAAAGTCTTTGTGCCCTTCACTTTGAAAGAGAAGTGCTCTAATGGGGCCATTTGTTTTGATGGAACTAAATTCACCTGTGGTTTTGACGGCTGTGGATCCACCTACAAAAACGCAAGGGGGCTGCAGAAACACCTGAGGAAGGTGCATCCCTACCACTGCAAGTCGAGAAAGGTAAAGGCAAAGGACCTCTTTACCTGCTTGGGTGGCAAAAATAATGAAGCTGACAAGTTTGATGCAGAACCTAAACCTAGCTCTGATACAAACAGTGACTCCCAGAATGAATTCAAAACTTGCAGAAATAATCAAAGACTTCAAAGAAGATTCAAACAGGTAGAAAATGATGTGGGTAGGAAACTTAAACAGATGAGAAAATCAGCCATATGTGAGAAACTCTAATTTAAAAGGACATTTCTAGACACATATATAGTACCAAAACTATATATATATATATATATATATATAAGAGTTTACTATATATGAAACTGTATTAACATAGTTTCCTATATATTACTATACACTGTATTTATAGTAAAACTTATTATATATATATTACTATATATATATTAAGCTATGTAAATAAGCCACAATAATGGATCAGTAACTATCTCCGAATAAAGCAAACCATAGAGCCTGAGAGATTCCCTACCAAATTCTACATGACTTTCAGATGAGACCTAAGACTAATATTCTTCAAACAATTTGATAAACTAGAAATTGGTTGAATACCACAAAACTCATTCTCTGAAGCCAGTAGTATTCTCTTATCAAAACCGGGTGGGATTAGAACAAAATCAAAAAATTATAGACCAATTTTCCAGATGACCATAGACTTAAAAATTCTCAAAAAATATGTGTATTTTCGGTGACTATGTCAGAGGTGCAGCAGGCGGCAACTGATGTTCCAGAGGTTGCCCCACCAGGAAACAAAGCAATGACGTGTGAATCACGAATAGGCAAGGCCTCGAGGGCTTCTGGTCCATAATCTCTCTAGCCACTGCTGTCCCTTTACATGGTTGCCACTGCCATTTTTCTCTGGTATCTGGTATGGTGTGAATGCGTGTGGGAGGATGCCCACTGCCTTTAATGTAGTATGATTATTTCACGGAAATATCCTGTTCTACTGGACACTTTTACCTTTGGATTATCATGAAGATGATTTCCTCTTAGGCGGTACCGTTTAATTGAAGCAATGATTTTATACAATAATAATGTTAGCTTAAGTAGGATTTTGAAGATTGAGGCTTTTTAACAAATATAGTAAGGGATTATGATGGAGGTAAGTTAAGTGGGGAAGTAAATATGGGTAAAGGCAGGCTAGAGTGTTGCTTCTGTCCCTGATAAAGCAGAGGTTACAGAAGATAGAAAATAGGAACGAGGAAATGTCACACAGCTAGGACTTACATGAGCTTCACTGGAGGAACCAAGGAGCCATATAGACTATGATTTAGGTTAATGATTAAGGAAAACAACTAAGTAGCAAGAGTTAGTTCAAATTCTTTCTGATATTGGGAAATGTGTTAATGGTTTCAGTGTATATCATCACAAAAATAAGCTCTAAACCATTGCCTTCATGTAACTAGAAAACAGAAAAATGGATGGTTAGTTAAGATAATTGGACTGAACTCTAAAATATGAAAAGTGAAAACAGTAAGCTGTTTTTCTGGCAATTATAAAAACTGCGCCTATGTAAACAGTTATGGATGAAAGGCTCCTGATCTATGAGAAATCTTGTTTTTCACCTGTAATATGTAAAATGTTTAATCATAGAAGAGACATGAAAAACATGTTTTTACTTAGTTCATTGTAATCATTTACTTAAAAAAAATAAAATGTAATCACATTGTAACTTTTATATTGCTTGCAAGATTCTGCTGGGGTAGATAAGCTTTAAGGGAAAAAATAAAGAAGTTATTTCGAAAAAAAACACCAGGGAAAATGTAGAATGAAGTCATCAGGAAAGACACAGAAAAGAAATAGAGAAGAACAGAACAGAAAACGAATAGACTAGAACAAGCAACAGAAATAATAATAAAAAGAAGAAAAACTTTATCCTTCAGAAAAAGAGGTCTCTGTGTGTTTTTATTTCACTGACTCTGCCTCTTATTCCCCGTCTCTATGGTCTGCAGAAAGCTGGATCCTCTGCTGCATTATCAGTTCAGCAGTATATTGAAAAAGAGAGTACACCGTGCTAGCCCGATTTTATCCAAGACATAAAAGCATGGTTTGCCATATGCAGATCAATAAATGGAGGACAGGGTATAAGTGAGTTAAAAGAATATAAATTGTATAATCATCTCAATTGATTCAGAAAAGACCTGTGACAAGTTTCAACATCTCTTCAAGACAAAAGCCATGAAGAAACTAGAAAGTAAAGGAACATACTTCAACGTTATAAAGACTCCATATGAAAAACCGATGACCAACATTACACTAGATAGAGAAAGGCTGCAAGCATTTCTTGCAAAACAAGGAAGGAGACAAGGGCAAATGAGACAAGGTATCTACTCTCTCAGGTTTATCCAAACATTGGAAGTCTTAGCAAGATAAATAAGGCAAGCGAAAGCAATAAAATTGGTAAAAACATGAAAAAACTCGCAGTCACTATTAGCAAAAGAACATATTCTTTAAAGACGTCTAAGATTCCCTGAAAAAAAAAATTCTCTGAGATCTTTCAACAAAGAATCAGGAAACAACAATTAACATGCAAACTGTCCATGGCTTTTCTCTTCAACAATAATGTAAATACCGAGAAAGAAATCAAGAAAATGTGAAACAAAATAAAACAATGATGTTGAAAACACATTAACACACAGAAACAGAGACAGAGAGACAGAGAGAGAGAATAAATACAAGGAAGGCAAAGATCTCCATAATGAAAACAAACAAGACAAAATAAAAAGACTTACCGTGATCATGGATCAAGAGAATAAATATTGTAAAATGGCCAAATTAGCAAAAGTGATCTATATTCAGTCTGGGGTCTCAGGGGAGTAAGGGAGAGGTAGGGACAGATGGACGCAGAAGTGAAGCATCTATGTTTATCATCGAAATAGTGGGAACGTATCAGGATAGCTTTGTCCAAATCCTTGGCATATAGGACAGCAAGAGTGGCCCTCCCATTAGCGATGGGCATTTCAGTATGGTAATGTACGCTTAATGGCTTATTGGCTGCAGCAACTGCTCCATTCTAGCTGGGGTGTCAATCATGGGGAGACTAGGCACGTGCAGGATTGATATACGTATGGGACCTCTTTGCAACCTCATCCCAGTTTTGCTGTGGACTTAAAACAGCTGTTATTTTCTAGAAAAGAAACTCTTGTGTTTAGAAGTTTTAAAATAGAAGAACAATTTCTTTTATGTAAAAATTATTTAGATTATGAGTTTCTTATTGCGTGTTTTAGTTTGATCATAACACTAGGTTATTACATTTTGAAGGTGTCTACAATATTGCTTTTATTATTTCCCTGATATTAGTAATTTATGACTTCCCTCTTTTCATCAACAGCCAGGTTAGAGGTTCTTCAGTTTCATTAAGTGTCTCACAGAAATGCTCATGCTTGTGCTGATTTTCTTTCTTTCTTTCATTTTCTGTTTCATTTCTTTCTGAGCTAATATTATTTTCAGTCTTGTGGCTATTTTTAATGTATCCCTATTTTCCAGATTACTAATGCAGAAGTTGGGATCACTCATTTAATATAGTTTTCTTTCCAATTAGGCATTTTGTGAATATAAATTTTCCACTCAATACTCCTTTAGAAGCATCCTATAAATCTTGGCCGGCTGTATCTTCACGTTAATTCTGTTGAAATGTTTCAACTATACTGTGGTTCGGCTCAAGATTGACTTTTTCATGATTAAACTCGGTGTATCGCTTCACCAGTTCCTAGGAGAGGACAAGTTCCAGGTGGGTTGTGTGCCTGATGTACAGAATACCAAAAATGGAAGGGCACACTTCCTCATTCTCAGGAAGTTGATTCCACCACTTTGCCATTTCTTCTCTGCCTCTTTTTCAAATTTGTAAAAATATTCCACAATTTTGAAGCTTGGCTGTTAAAGACTGTAGTTTTTGTTTTTGTTTTTAATTCTTTAAGGGTCTGCCACCCAGCTCTCAAATAAACACATGGAGACTTATTCTTACTTAAGAATGGCCAGCCTTAGTTTGGCTTGTTTCTAACCAGCTTTTCTAACTTAAATTTTTACATTTCTCTTTAATTACATTTTGCCTGTGGCCTTTTTACCTTTCTTTATTCTCTATGTCATTCTTTCCTTCTTACTCACAACTGGGTGTGTGACTGGGTGTCTGGTCCCTGATGTCCTCCTCTTCTCCTTTTCTCACTCCTCCCTCTCTCTTTACTTTTCTTGTGCCTAGATTTCCTGTTTAATCTCTCTGCTTGGCAGTCCTGCCTGTACTGTTTGTCTCCTGCCTTGCTATTGGCCATTCAGCTCTTCATTAGACCAATCAGGTGTTTTAGACAGGCAAAGTAACACAGCTCCACAGAGTTAAATACATGCAACATAAAAGATGCAACACATCTTCACATCATTAAACACATATGCCACTGCATAAACAAATGTCGCACCTCTTAAACTAATATTCCACAGCACAGACAAGTGGTAAGATGGGAGGGACAATTTCAGTAGCTCCATCATTTTAATACGGTGGCTAGTGAATATGCAAGATGGACCCGGCCTTGTTGGTTGATCACTATGCTGTGGAATTTGTACTGTCCTCACTTCTCAGCTTAATTTCGCTTGCTTTCACCTCAATTCTTCAGTTGTCAGTTTACAGAAAACAATCTGGAATTGTCTTATTATATCAATATACAGGGAATTTCTGTTTTCCTCCATAGGGAAAAATGTTTTTGATTGTTGTTTTAAATTTTTTTCTCTTTCAGACTAGCCGATCTGCCTAAGATAGTCATCCATTTGTTCACTTATTCACTCAAGCATCCCCTCCACAATAATTTACTAAGGAATCTTTCCAGTCATGACAGAGAGAACAGTTCAGAGATGAGAAAATATATACATTGTCTCATTTTTCATCATACAAAAGAAAGAATGGAGATAATTAGAAGAAACATTCTATTGAATATGATGCTCTAGGAAAGTCAGAGAGCACATTAGATATGGAAACTGAAGGAAAACTGACAAATACAGAGCTGGAAGAGTCAATGAGATTCCCAGTGGTCAGTTGCTTCTATGCCTCTGAAGCTGGAGCCCACCACGGAATATATTGTGAAAAAATATCAGTATAATTAATATCTAACTTTTATCTTCTAATCCTTTTCACTCCTTTTTTTCTGCTTTCTAGATGATGATTTTAAGTTTGAATATTGCATAATCGATTTTGTTCTCTGATGAAAATTTTATATTAAATGTACAATCTATCTTTATTTAACTAAATTCCCTTTTCATTTTCTCCATACCCTCATAATCTATTACTCCTTAGAGTCAACAATTCACATTACATAGCTTTGATCTTGTTGTTGCTTTTATGAAGTTTAAAAATTCTCTTTGGGTTTCAATATTAAAACATTTTTCATAATTATTTTCAGTCATTTCTTGCTTAGGACATTTCTATTTCAATGTAATGTGATATATAACCTCCCTTTCTTCTCTCTCTCTCTCTGTGTGTGTGTGTGTGTGTGTGTGTGTGTGTGCATGCATGTGTGTGTTTACCCTCCATTACTAATCTTCCTATTCAATATTACTAAAGAAGTCTCCATAGTTTGGGGTTTTTCAGAAACATTTTCTGAAATAAAAAGACTTTGGGAAATGCAGTTTATTTGAAATATATAAAAAGCATGGAAAAAATAGAAAAAAGGCACAAGAGAGGAAAGGTAGTACATACATTGTCAAAACAAAACAGCTACTACTGATGATAAATGGTTGTGAAAACCCTTCAGATAAGTGTTCAGAACATTTCCAACTACCTAGGGGTAGGACAGAGTGGTGAGGCGGTCACACTTCTGTGCAGAGATGTCTTCTATGATTGAGGTGAAATCTGTCAGGAAACACACACACAGACAGAGAGAGAGAGAGAGAGAGAGAGAGAGAGAGAGAGAGAGAGAGAGAGAGAGAGAGAGAGGCTGAAAACCAACTCAAATGGTATTATAAAGCATTTGCAAGATAGTGGATTTATCACTTATTTTTCAAAGCTCGAA
Organism: Arvicola amphibius; assembly: GCF_903992535.2. NCBI lineage: Eukaryota > Metazoa > Chordata > Mammalia > Rodentia > Cricetidae > Arvicola > Arvicola amphibius. Next base: position 43,642,653 of record NC_052060.1, on the reverse strand, counting down.
GTATGAATGTTCCTTTGTTCTGTTGCATCAATAGCTGGGTATACTGCAGTATAATTTTGATTAAAACCAATGGAAGTACTTTAAATGTACAGTTCAAGGTCCTTTGGCAAGACTTGTTTCTGCTCCAAATGCAAATCATATTTCAGTGGTTCTCAGGCCACTTGCATGCCTGACCAACCCACTGTAAATTCGGGTATTCCATTCTTTCATTCAAGGTCAATTATTTGAAAATGATTTACAGAACTCTGATAAGGCCTAGCCTAACTATCTCATTTTATGATAAAGGATAGTCTCAGCGAAATCTGAAAAAGCAAACCATCCAAACACCATTCCCAGTGAATTGGGACCAACCTAACAACGTATGGATGTTTAACATATAAAAATCAAACATGTAATCCGTCATAATAATTGACAAAAGACAGAAATCACATAATCAGCTCAAGAGATATAAAGCAAGCATTTGACAAAATTCAACTCACTTTCATGATAAACGCTATGAACCAGTTAGGGATGAAGGAAGCATATGTCAATGTAATAGAATAAAGACCATCAACAGCAAGCCTAGAGGCAACAGCATACTAAGTGGCAAAAACCTCACCACATTCCCATGAAGATCAGGAAAAGGAAAGACAACAAATGCTGCCTGGATACAGGGAAAGGATACAGGGAATAGGCGTTAGTAGAAATGTAAACTAGTGCAGCCCTTTCCAAAGTTAGTCTGAAGGTTTCTCAAGGAACTAGAAACAGAACCACCCTGTGACCCAGCTATAGCATTCCAGATTAAGTACCCAAGGGACTTTAAACCCTACTACAAAGACATTTTCCCATTCATGTTCATTGTGAATCGATTGTAAATAAAAACATGGCATGTATTCACAATAGAATATTCATCAACTATAAAGGAAATCTGTAAGGAAATGAATGGAACTGAAAAAAATATAGATAAAGTGATTCTTCCAGGTACAGAAAAGAAAAGCTGCATATTCGCTTCATATGTAGATTCTGGCTTCGGGTCTTTGGATTGTTTAACCTGAGGCACAAATAAAAGCCAGGAAACTAGAAAAAGGTTTTCAAGGCAGCCTTTGGAGAATAGGATTAGTAGGTTATGGGTAAAATGAAAGTCGAGAGGTAGAATACTGGGAAGAAAAGGCCTAAGTAGGGAGGGTGCTAGAGAACGAGAGAAATCGAGTGATGGAAGGCAGGGATAACCAAAGGAAGGGTGTATTAAGAAAATATGGAAGCCTACTGCCCCGCAGCAATTTTATAAAAGAAAAAATGAAGGAATACTAGAGTAGTATATGTGAAATGAAAGATGAACCAATGGACTAAACAGGGGTGGTGGTGGGAGGGTAGGGAAAGAAGAGGGCAGTGGGTGGGTTAACAAAACTCAGGACTCATGAAAAGCTGTACAGAAAAATACTAGTAGTACACAAATTCAAAACACAACATCGAAGAAAAAACCACAATTACTCTGCATGGGCAGGAATGGCCATTCCCAGAAACAGGGTTTAGTAAGTGAAAAATCACAGGTATTGCAGGGGATACCTCCCTACAAGTTATGGATCAGGGATGTCCCATGAGTCTCCAAAACTAGACACACCCTATTGCCTTTGCCCTTGGTGATCTGCTATGGGGAGACCTTACTGTTTTAGACGCACATTGGCTGCAGTAAATAGAAAAATCCATTGCAAGTCAACTAGAAAACTTCCTCCCAGAAGAATAGATTTCAGAGTGCTGGTGCATGCTGTGCTGGCTGAAACAGGAGAAAATACATCATGATCCTCTGCAACACTGGACCTGTGTAATGCAAAGATTACCTGCAGGACATGCCCACTGGTACAATGGTTGTGTCGTTGTTATGAGGTAACCATAGGCTCTGTTGTTGGAGTCAATTCCTACTCCAAAGCATGGATCTTCATGCCTAGTATTATAATAGATGCCCCATTTATAATTCTGGTCAAACTCCCATGACTGTGGAGGTCATAGTCCCTAAAGTAGAACCTGCCATATTTTGTTATTTTGTTAAATCGTTGTATATTGTTGAATTGCCTTCTAAATATATATATTTTTATATCCATAGACCTAAGCTTCTTTCTTCATGAGAGAAGCTTCTCTGTACAGTTGGTCATGGCCAACAGGGAAATGCATAACTTGCCAGAGTACTGAGAATAAGACACTGGGTACTCAGTCCTAAATGGAGCATCTCTATCCAGACCCCTCCTCCCACCAAGGCTCAGGGAACATCCCTGAAGAGGAGGTGGAAAGACTGACAGAGCCAGAGGATTCCAAGGAGTAGTGAAACACTGTCTTCGGAAGAAGGCATGGCTGTAACACACATGGACTCCCAGAAGCTGTGGTTAGACCTGCACAAGATCATGCTGGCCGAAATTCCAGCACAGACAAAGTGGCGGTCCTCAGGCCTCACCACTCACTGGGGAGCCATTGCCATGGATTGGTGCTGGAGGAGGGAGAATCGTCATTTTTGAGAATGTGGTTATTGGTAGGATCTACATGCCCCAGTGGATAGTCCCATACCCATGCACAAGTGGCTCCATATGGGATTGAGAAGGGGGGTCAGAGTGAAAGAAGACGAACTTACACTTCTGCTATCGGGGAGCCCTACCAAGCATTCAGCTAATTTATTTTCCCATACGAAGAATCTTTATGGATGGTATAGCAGTAGACAGCGCCTCTAATCCCCGCACGCAAGTACGCAGAGGAAGAAAATTTGTGAATTTAAGGATAGCATGGGCAGCATCACAATTTGGAGGGCAACATGAGATACATTGTGAGATATTACCAAAACATTAAGGAAATCTTTTATTCTCACTACCTGATATCTAGAATACATAAAATAAAACTTCAAAAATTCAACACCAAACTAAAAAGAGAGACTACTTATCTGAACCGACAATTCTCAAATTAACAGATACAAATGGCTAATTGGCTAAGAAATATTTTTAAATGTGGCCAAAACATCTAGCTGAGAAATGCAAATTAAAACTACTTTGAGAGTCTACCTCACTCCTGTCAGAGTGGCTATTATGATGAAAGCAAATGCTGGTGAGGAGGCGAGGGAAGTGGAATCTCCACCCACGGATGGGGAAAGTGTCATGCAGTGTGACCACTGTGGAAATCGGTATGGAAATTCACCCAAAAGGAAAAGTATATCTACCATAGGCCACAGGTACATTATCCCCAGGCATATACTCAAGGAACTCTGCATCATAACACAAAGATACTTGCACAACCATGTTTGTTGATAAGTATTTTTAGTAGCCAGAAAATGGAATCAGTCTAGATGTCCTTTGGCTGATGAATGGGTAATGGAAATGTGGTACATATATAAAATGATGTACAAATATGATAAAATTTTATGAAAATAGATAGAAATATAAAGACACCATTATATAAGTATGGTAACCCAGGATCAGAAAGGCAAATACATATCCTCACCCTCTTATGTAGTTCTGAACTCATCTTGTTAAATATGCATATACAGATAGGAGTAAATGTGTATAAAGCAAAGAAAGAGAGGCCCATGAGATGGTGAAATGTAGAAGAGGGATGGGAAACACAATAGAAAAAACTTGGAGAAGAATATTGGAGGTGAACACGTGAAAGTAACAAAAGAGGCTCAAGAAGGGGGAACAGGAAGATGTCAACCAAATGAAGTATGAAATCCCAGAAAGAAATCTGTCACAGGAGATGACAGATTTTTTTCAGCAACATCCTTGTTTCCTGAGCCCTGAACTACAAGATGAGCAGGGTGAAAATACAACATGACTTAGTGTCTGCTTCTAATGAAGTGTCTTATTTCCCAGTCTCCTTCCATCCCAGAGAATTGTATTCATTTTTTAGAGAATTTCCCCTGGAGATATTGGCAATAAACTGATTTCATTTTCAGGAGTGGTACAAACTTTTCAAATTTAGAAAGAAGATGGGGGAAGCTGGGTAAAAGGAGGTGAAACAAGCATTCTTTCAAAAGGTAATTCTAACTAGTTCCTTTGGAATACACTTCTTTAAAAACGGTGGCGGCGACAGCAACAAAAATACTGGTTCAACCCATAATCATCTATCATTCTGTTTTTCATTTTCTCTAATTATAAGCAAGCCCTGCCTTGTCTTTCACTTGGAAAATACGCATAGCAAAATGGGCTCCCATGACTTCATATACACACTCTCCTGCACAATTCTGCTGTTGATCTCAGATGAACCACGCATATGTGCAAATGTAAGGCAAGCTTTCTCTTCTGAAAACTGTAGTTGAGAATCTGAGACTCATACTCTTTCATTCTGTAGTTCTTCTCTCTCTTCTTCCTCTTCTCCTCCTCCTCCTTTTCCTTATCCTCCTCATCTTTACCCTCCTCCTCTTCCTACCATTCTCCTCCTCTTTACCCTTCTCCTCCTCATCATCATCTTCCTCCTCCTCCTTTTTCTTTCATGGGAAAAGACCCTCAGGGAATCTGTCTTCCCAGAGACTGGAGGAAGTGGTAGATAACCTATTCACACCAGGGAGCTGACAAGTGCCATCTCTGGTCATTGTCCACTCTCAGTTTATAAGAGCATTTCCTGTTATTCTGTATTAAGTCTTTCCATCGTCTACATACTCAAAAGGAAAGCTCAGTTCAATGTTCTAAGCTTCACACCAGTATCTGAGCTCATGAAAAGGTACGGTCACCAACTAACCCTCCACCAGGCTAACACGCTTCTTCCAAAATCTAATTATCCCTGCAACTTGTCTTAGCTAACCAGCATCACACTTGGTTCTTCGGGTTCATCTATAATGTTACGGGGAGGAAGAATTCCCAGCTGTGCTTTATGTAGTTCACCTGGGTGAGTAAAGCATGAACGGCTGAGTTTAAAGGCGAACGATCATCTCTGTCATCACTAAGACTTGTCTGTGTCTTCTGAGGAAATCATCAGTGGAAAATATGCACAATCACAGTTTGCAGAGCATCTGCTTCATTCATTGTTGTATTCTCTGAGACAACTGAGAGGCTAATCACTTCGGTCATGTGAGAATACAGAGTTCTGTTCTACATAGGTTAAGGACAAGCTGCACAGATGAAAGCAAAAATGGAAGAAAAAGGAAAAAAAATGATGGTTCAGTGATAAGCCTTCCAGCCTTATTTCACAAAAATAACAAGCTAATCCATGGAGAAACTTCCTTGGATAAGCTGTGATTAGCTCAACCGAACATGAGTCTGTCAGTCAGCTCCCCAGGCAGCCAGTTACTAAAACCATTCTCTTGCAATTTTCTCAACTCATGATAAAAAGAAAAGCTCATCACAAAAATGCATGCTCTGTGAAGGTAAACACACACTTTTTTAATTTATTATTTCCTGTAAAGTCCTTCCACAGCACCAGCACCAAATTGTCCTTTAGCAGTTGTCAATGCATTAGTCACCTACCCATTTAGACTTTATAGATACAAGGAGAAGAAAAGGGATACTAGTTCTCCAGTGGAAGAGAAGACAAAGACAGTGAACAATTAGTATAACCTTTCATGATGGAGCTATATCCTGAGTGTTATAGAGTAATTGAAGGAGGAATCACTGACTCTTCTGCCAGATGTCCCACACAGATGGTGTCTATGGAAGCCAAATTCTGTATGTCAAGGTAAACTGTGTGTTTGCCAGGCACTGTGTGTGGAAGTAGACTTTGAGCATCCTAGAGACAATGCAATGACCTGGTCACATGTGCTGCTCTATGCGGTTCAGCAGCTGGACCTACGATCACCAGACAATGGCAGATGAAAGTTGTCGGAGGGAGTACGCTTTTATGATAAAGACATCCACACTGTGATGAAATCCCAGGAGAAGCTGCAAAGGGATTCTAGAAGCTTGAGCAAGTGATTGGTCTGACTAAATGAAACAGATATAACAGAACTACTGGAACAGTCGTTGGAACAGGAGATCTAGAGGCGCCATGAAATGGGCATCCCAGGCTGGAAAACCCAGCAGCCTAGATTAATTAGAAGGTCCTAAAGATGAACACCTGTGCAGCCTGCAGTTGACAGCCACATGTGCTCCATGATAGCTATGACCACAGCTCAACACAAAATCATAAACTGGATATGTGGTCTGGGATTTTGTAAGCTCTCCAACATGAACTTTGTACATGGCAAGCTTGTGCCATAGCTCATAAGGATGGAAACACCTTGACCCTAAAGTATGCTTCATGTACCAAAGCAGATGAAGAACCGGCTAGTAAGACAGGCATCAGCCCCATGGGACAGCAGTGTGACTCTCATGAATTGATGGGAGCTGCTGTCCCAGCACCGGGTGATTCAACAGTAGCCAAATGATGGCAAAGGTGATATACAGGATCTAGGATGTCTGAAGCAATGTGAGTTCAGTCACCACAAGTCCTAGGGAGGCTGAGCAGAGAACACATGGTCCTGATACACCAAGAACTTCTGACATGATATACAAGGAAATGTAGAATTGTTTCCTTTGTACAATTGAAAGAAATCCAGGCTTGACAAACGTAGTCCAAAGGAAATTACTTAAGAAAAGATTGGGTGTCTTGGCCAGGTTTTATATATGGCCCAGTGTTTGACTCATTGAAAGGCATTTGACTCCCTGCTGAAGGGTGAGCTAATTCCCCAGTTTTCAAGATAAAGTAACAACAAAATAAGCATGTAAAATATAAATTCTCCTTTTTTAAATGGATGTTGCCTCCAAAGAGTCTAAATATATCCTGGTCCAGAGGCCTTTCCTTACTGTGGTGAGATTCATAGTACAGGCCTCTCTAGATCCTTCCTCAGGCAAGAGAGTAATTTAGGATCAGGTTAAAATATCCAGTACATACAGAGAATGGCACAGATGAAAAGCAACCTCAAGATGTTGCACTCAGCAGTTGACAACTAAAGAGGCTTCGGTTGCCTTGCTAAAAGGAGTATGAATCATGGTATAAGAGAAAGCCTATTAGTGGTTCTCAACCGGTGGATCACAACTCCTATTGGGATCAATATCAGATATCATACATATCAGATATTACCTTATGATTTATAAAAATAGTAAAATTATAGTTATGAAGTAGCAACAAAATAATTTTATGGCTGGGGGTCACCACAACATAAGGAACTGTATTAAAGGGTCACAGCATTAGAAAGGTTGAGAACTACAGAAAAGTGAGCTCAAGAGAATGAAGATAAAGCAACATCTGTAAGGAGATTGGATATACCAGAGAACTGGGGGGAATATAATGTAAAATGTGGATTATAAGGATGAGAAATTGGGGCTCGGGAGAAGGTGCAGAGGTTCTTGCAGCGTGCTGCATTTTCCAGCACACAGATTGGGCAGTCCACAATAACCCTTAACAGCAGTTCTGGAGAACCCAAAGTTCTCTCCTGGCCTCTGAAGTACTGCATTTACATGCACAAGAACACACATGCATACACATGAGTGTGAGCACTCATGCACTGATATGCATTCACACTCAAAGCAGTAAGGGAATGAAAATGTGCACTTTGATTTCTCTTGTTTGAATATCATTAACAATGACTGAAAATACCTGTAATGGACAAGGGTGTAGCTTGGTGGGAGAACACTTGACGCCTATATATAAGGCCCTGAGCTGATTGATTTCTGGTACTTAAAGTATATGGAGAACCAGTAAGCCTTGAAGATTTAAAGAGACTAGTGGATTTACTTTAAAGTCTGTTTGGTTCGAATATACAAGTGCTTTACCCAGATATGTTAGCTTTCTTGGGACTATGACAAAATGATTTTCTTGAGAGACAGGATTATTTACTTGGGTCACAGCTTCAGAGGGGTCAGTCCAAAGTGGCAGGGAGACCACAGTGGAAAAGCCTATATCCTCTTGGTCAGGAGACAGAGAAGTGGAAACACAGGAAGGGGCTAGTGTCAGATATAACCCTAAGGACACACTCCCAGTGACTGACTTCCTCAAGAAGGCCCACCTCTGACTTCTCACCACTCCCCAGCCATACCACCATGCTGCACACCCACTATTAGTCAAGGTTTGCAAACAGCAGAGCAGTCTGCGATTCAAAAAGTCCAAGGCTTAGCAGCCATGACGACATTTATCTTTCAAGTACAGACATGGCCCGCTCTTCAAAATGTGTAATCAGCCATGTTACATTAGTGCTATGGTTTAGACTTTACTAATTTATATTGTTCCTAAGATTACTGTTTCAGTATGCTGAAGTAATGTTTTAATTAAAATAACTCTGTTTAAATGAAAAGAACTTTTACTTTAAAAGTAAATTAGTTTGGGGTCTGGTGAGACAGCTTGATGAGTAGGACCATTTGCTGCACAAGTAAGTATGAGTCCCAGAGTTCAAACCCAGGACCCACAAGAAAAAAAACAAACAGGCATTGCTGAACAAGCCTGTAACTCTGGATTTGAGTGAAAGAGACAGCTCCCAGAGGCTTGCTAGCATCGCATTTGAACTAGTTATTCAGTGAGAGATCCTGTCTCAAGGGCATATAGGTGGAGATCCATCTTCACAGGAAGATACCGAACATCCTCCTCTGACGTCACACGCTCACACATGCACACACTCCATATGCACACACATTGGGACATGCACCAGTGTATTCACAAGCATAACAACACACACACACACACACACACACACACACACACACACTCACATACACGCACTGAGTTTCTTATTACAGTGTTTGAGGAATAACTGTAAAGAGACCTAGGCATACCACAAGAGCTGATGAACAGTTGACAAATGGCAGGCACCAGCCACAGAAGTGACAGACAGAAAGGCAGAATGTTTGAAAACTTTCCTATATATCAGAACTTTTCCTCATATATTAAATTTCAGATAATAGCACCACAGAATTTGAACTCAATAAGACCCATTTATGGTTATGATGTTTTATACGCAATTTTACACACATTTATGTATAGCCCCAAGCCATAATTCAGAGTTTTGTCTGAGTGAGCAATGAGTTATCACAATGTAAGAAGCCGTTTGGTTCTCCTGGCAACCATAGTTTAAAATAATATAACCATATTATAAACAATGTGCTGGAAAGTGACATAATAAGGTATTATAATGTTGTTACGGCAACTGGAACATTTCTGTTTAAACACCCATTGATCCATACTTTTAAATCACATCTAAGTAACAAAGACTATACCGCTAGGTAATCAATCGTTATTCAGTCATTTCTATTCATTCCTGAGCACTGCTTGCTTCCCTTTATACTTAATTTATCATTTATCCAATGTGATTTTTGGAGCAATTACAGCATTCAAACCTTTAGTTAAGGTTGGATAGCTACTCAGTCCCTTTCCCTAAAGACTTATTTTCCATCCTTTTTAAACTAATCACTAGTAAAACAGAAATTCCTCCACTCTCTTGACAAGTCATGATCTCCCTAACCTAAAAAAAAGTCTGTTTCAGGTGTTTTACACCATGAACACCACATATCAATGAGTTTTGTTTCAAGATATTTCCCTCCCTGACAATGAGTTTTGTCCCAAGGTACTTCCCCCAGAGGGAGATGTGCAAACTCAGCAAAAGAAAGGGAGAAGAGGTGGAGGGGGAAGATGAAGAAAAGATGAGATAATGAAGAAGAAAAGGGGAAGAGGGTGACTTTTTACGGTGAGCATAGCATAATTCATATATCACGCATAAGACGCGCACCAAGAACATTGGTTATTTCTCTAAAGTTCTGACTTAACTGGTTTGCATTTTACCTGTCAGCTCTGAGCCTGGAGAGAATCTCTGTAATTTTTCTGAAAGCATGCCTTCTTCCTGTGGCATGGCTATGGAGACAAGGAACCATTTATCCAGAGCAGTGAGACAGTGGCCCCCAGCCTGATCCTGTAGCCGTCGGGATACTGCCGAGTTCTGTCTCCCTGCTGAAACCCGTGTCTCTTTTCAAATTCATTTCACAGCCTGTGGTGCAATGTTAATATGACTGCTTCTCTTTCCAGAGATTCGGTCTTAGCATCCGGGGCCCTGGCAGATCAGAACCAACCGTTAGGAACACTACAGCCCTGGGTGTTTTCTCAGAAGCGACACAAATCATCTCAGTCTTGAAATGAGGTAAAGTGACCCCAAGGCATAAACCTGCCATATTTTTGAGGCTTGATTAATGATTTAGTAGGTACAATCTAGTTGATAGACCATACATATATGGAAGCAATGCATACTTTACAGGCAAAAAAAATGTCAAATACAATAATATATAAGTCAAAGATGAATTCCCAACTAAAATTCCAAACATCTAAAATCCAATGTAGAGTCACCCAGCAGGCTATGCCTATACAGGCCCTTGCTGTCAAGCCTGGCAAGCTGAGCTTGAACCCAGGACCCACATGCCAGAAGGTGAGATTCTCCCACCTCAAGTTGTCCTCTTGCTTCACAAACAGAGCACTCACAGACACACACATACACAAAATGAATAGATCAATGTTATGAAAGGAAAAAGACTACATAACTTTTAACATACAGCTAAAGCAATAACTTAAAGGAGGCTTGTGATTTTAAATTGCACAGTGAAAAGAAGAAATGTGAAACACCACGAAATATCTCACGAGCAGCAAAAAATATCTCACAAGCAGCAAGACGAGAGTCCGTTGAAGATGCACACAGGGACAAGAAGGTGATCATGAACATACATGCAGGAGGCTCGTTATCTCCTGCTGTGCCCTGGCTCTTAGCAAACCTGGTGGTCAGCCATTTATTCACCACTGTGTCCTATTTGCATATGTCTTTATTTAACAGCAACAATGACAATAACAAATACACTATCATGGCCTTGTTATTGTGCAAATATTTTACACGCTGTAGCTTCTTTAATTCTGTAAAGAAATAACTATTATTTTTCCACTCTATAAGTAAGAAAAACAGAAATTAAAGCTTATATAATTGTCCAGAAATAAAAATCAAGGCATTATGACTCCAGGGACAGCCTTTCTAGCCACACATTATGCACAGAGCTCCCATGTCCATGTGCATACAATACATATGGAAGAGAGACTAGGCTGTGTATTCCCTTGGAGTTGTACCAGAAGCTGACCTATATGGACACCTTTCAGAATTATTCATTCATTTATTTATTTATTTTATTGCCAGCAAGATCGTCTGGCTGTGCTGATTTTGGGCGTCTACTGATCTTCATGCATTTTTAATCTGGAGGGATGTTCTGTGTCTTATTTTTTTTTCTTGGAGAGGGATGCTGCGGGAAGATATGCCTATGGGAGAAAAGCATAGAGCAAATGAAATGTCACTAATCCTGCAGAATGTTATTTTCAGAGAATTTAGTTTTATTTTCATTATAAGAGTGATTTACTCATTGAAAGGAATTGAGGAAATTCAATTAGTCCTAAAAGGAAAATCTAGGTCACTTTCAAAGCATATATAGCCTACAAGTTAGGAAGGTTGTCAACATGTTGACCTAGTTAGCTTCTGCAGCCTAGTGTGGGACACACCAATATTTACTTACAAATTAAAAGGGATAAACATATAATTCTAATGATCAATTAAGCAGTATTTCTGATTGATGACCAAATACGTAAAACAAAATAAATTGCAGTCACTAACCATTCCTTCCAGCTAGGCTACTGCCGAGCTCAGGAACCAACCTTCAGCTTGCTTGTTTTCCGCTGAAAACCGGCAGGCCTGTGTTTGCCTTCCACTTACCAACGAAACACTTAGGCTATAATACACTTGATTTTGTTTGCACTGATGGTTTACCTTTCCAATATTTTTCTCTCCAAAGGTGCTTTCCACTTCAATGGTCATCTTTGACAGTGTGTTTGGATACAGTAAATACAGATATGTGTATGGTGGGGGTTGAAAAAAATGAGCTTTCTTGGTCCTGAGCTCCCTCCCCCATCCCTGGGGTTTGGGCACAGAGTGAAGATTTTGAGCTTTGCATTTTTATGTGGTATCCCTAGAAAGCTACTGTTGGAACCCAGGTACTGTCAGCTAAGCAGTTTCTCCTGTTTTAGGACAATGTCTTCATAGTACAGACCATCGCTTATGGCTTATAATCTGAGGAGTGTGCTAATTCCTCTGTTTACAGTCACCATCACATGTTGAACAGGCTGATGGGGTTAAGTTCTCAGTCTAAGAGAGTAATGTAAGTTAATGACTATGTGTTTGGCTGGTTTTATGTTAACTTGACACATACTAGAATCATCAGAAAGGAGGAAGCCTCTGATTAAAAAAATGCCCCCATAAAATTGGACTGTAGGCAAGATTATAGGGCATTTTCTTTTTTTTAATTGATTTTTATTGAGCTCTACATTTTTCTCTGCTCCTCCTCCTGCCTCTTTTCTCCCCGCTTCAACCCTACCCCAAGGTCCCCATGCTCCCAATTTACTCAGGAGATCTTGTCTTTTTCTACTTCCCATGTAGATTAGATTTATGTAAGTCTCTCTTAGTGTCCTCATTGTCTAAGTTCTCTGGAATTGTGGTTTGGCATTTACTTAATTAGTGGTTGAGGGCACAGTCCACTGTGGGAGGGGCCATTCCTGAGCTTATGGTTCTGGGTTCTATAATAAAGCATACTGAGCAAGCTTGATAAGAAATCTGGTAAGCAGCTCCCTCCATGACCTTTCCATGAGTTCCTGCCTCCAGGTTCCTGCCTTGTTTGACTTCCTATCCTGTCTTCCTTCAGTGATGAACAGTGATTGGGAAGCATATTCAAATAAAGTCTTTCTTCCCCACATTCCTTTGTTCATGGTGTTTCATCACAGCAATAGTAACCCTAACTAGGACAGACTCCCTTCTGGAATGATGGTCTCAAGATGGTCTCATGATGGTCTCAAGATGGTCAAGTCCATCTTTGTCCTCACCTGAAGAAGGAAGCTTAAAAGAAATCCCACACTAGCTCAGAATTGAGAATAATGGAGGGTTTTTTATTTAGGGGTAAACTCATAGATCACAATCCTCTGCTGGAACAGGGAACAGCAATGGAATCCCACAGCCAGAAAAGAGGCTGGATACATGCTTTACATTGGCATAAATAGTAGAAGAAGCCACACCCAAGTGGGTGGGTAACTTAAAGGCAACTGGCGGTAGGAATTCCTACAGCACTCATCACTCATGACTTGACTACTAGCTCAACCAAAATGGCTCTGGGGCTGTAACACCAAACTGTGTCTCCTTTAGAAACCATAATTATTGTGCAGTTTTCCCCCGCTCCTTCTGCTCTTTGTATTCCATAGAGGGTAGGTAAATGAGAGCCTTGCACAGCTTAAGAAAAGGCAATGAAAACCGACTGTAATGATTTTCAGTAAAAAACTAAGAAACTTAAAATTGAGAGTTTGTTTGGCTCCAGGAAACACAGAGTACATGGCAGCAGTCGAGATGGCTGCACCCTTGTCTCATGTTACACCGCATTTGTTTTATGCTTCTGTGCAAAGTCCAACTTTTTCCAAACAGAGAAAATCGGTAGGCTTTCCTGTGCTTGATACCAATTTAACTGAGCACATTCAGTTCTGTTATTACATGAAGAAAAGTGGGCCTACTGCTTTTGACTAGGGACTGTCCTCATTCTGAGACCACATAAATGTATTATTCAGCCACCTGTTATAATAGCCCACAAATTGGACAGCAATTATGAGCATGCCTCACTCCATCAAAGTATTAAAATGAGATGGTAATTATGACCAGAGGAGTTAAGGAGCACTCTTCTGATCTATTCCCTACTATATGCAGAGCTGTGAAATGCATAAAATGCATAAAATGGGCATTCAGACCCACTTCTCTCTTCTATTTGCATTATTAGACCTTAGGTTTGAGGACATCTACCTTATTCACTATAAAGGATGTTTTACTTAGATTAACACTCCCCATAGTTTGTAAAAATAGAGGAATTATCACATTCATCCATTTAAAAATAAGGCTACCAAGGTAAAATATTATCCAATATTCCAGTTGCCATCAAAGGCAAGGTTAAAAAAAATAAAGAGAAGAGAGAAACCAACCTGATCAGAGGAAACTTGGCTTGAATATAAATGCAGTGTGTGTTTTTCAGTGTGTAACTCAGTCACCAAGCTACAGTTTTATAAATAAAATAAGACAAAAACTTAGTTTGCAAGACATTTGAAAATAATGGATAAAACAGATTGATTAGTACACATTATAAATAAGTGGTAATAATGTCTATTAACCTTCATTTTGCTATATTCAATCTCTCTCTCTGTCTTTCTCTCTCTCTGTGTGTGAACGCATGTGTGTGTGCACGCACGCTTGTGTATATTTTACTTAGAAATCTATTGGTTGACCTAAACATTGAAATGGGAAGGCAACACATCAACCCACTGAGCAGGTAACCAATTACAACACAGAGATTCAACTGCATTGGGCCTGAAGATTAGCATAAGTTCCAGAAGAGATGTGGATAAATCAATAAAATTAAAAGGCAAAAAATAAGTGTTGAATAGAAATCTCCACAAAACCAACTTCATAATTTGCAAAGCAACTGAAGATACTTCTCTAGAAAACCACCTCCTACAGATACTGATTGACTAAAAATTATCAGGTTCTATAACATGTAAATAAATTAGTAAGAGGTTAATCTGATTAATGCAATTGGTTTGCCCATAAATTTTGTCAATGTTACCATAACTCTTATTGAATTCATATATATATATATATGGATAAAATAAGGGACTCAATATATAATTTTAATTTCCTGTTTCATGACCATTAGAAGCAATGACACCCAGGTGCATCTGATTGGATGGATAGACTTCATGCTCTGTAAAAGGGAGCTACAGCTCCATTCTCAAATGCTGAGAGTGCTATATCTACCTCTCCCTAGAGTCACAGACCAAGAACGTGTAAGCAGACTTTGAAGTCAAGGCTAGAGCGATGTGACGAAGGCGGAGGAGTATGCTGGGGATGTCTTCAACAGTGGCTTGGGACAGAGAATAAAGGAAGTTGAAACCTCAGACACTTCCATCTGTGAAGTCAAGGCAAGTACTACCGAAAGTCTGGGCACTCAGCCAGAGGGTGCTTCAAGCATTCCCCAAAAGATCTCCGCCCGATCCAGACAGAGCTTCTGAGGAAATAGTTCCTTGGAAGGACAAGTCAATCTCACCAAAGAGGAAAACAGCGAACTGTCATGAGCAATCACGACGTAACGATCTGGGGCATTCACCACAGAATAACACATAGAAAACATGAAAGAGATCTTAAAGCAAACGTGTTGGAAGTGGTCAAGAAGAGGACAATAGGAATGGATGCCTACCCAAGCCTAAGACAGTATGGAAGAACACATGCTTAATTAGGAACTAATAGTAAACTCTGGGAACAAAAATGCAACTAAAATTAAGAAAAATGCTTTAATTGAAGTTAGAGAGTTTGTGAATGCAAAAGAAAAATTTGAGAAATGGAAGAAAGGTTTGCAGAAATGATTTAAGTGAATCACAAAAGAGACAGAAAATGAAAAAGATTATGAATATGGGGAGTAGAAAAATGATGTTCCAAGATTGCTTTACTTGAGCCTCCAAGAAGAAGCAACAGAGAAAAGGAAACAAGCAACATTCAGAATGATACTTTTAAAATAAGAATATCATAGAAGCCGGGTGGTGGTGGTGCACGCCTTTAATCCTAGCACTCTGGAGGCAGAGGCAGGCGGATCTCTGTGAGTTCGAGACCAGCCTGGTCTACAAGAGCTAGTTCCAGGACAGGCTCCAAAACCACAGAGAAACCCTGTCTCGAAAAATAAAAAAAAAAAAAGAATATAAGAGATATTTCTTGAGTACTAAGTAAAAATTTTCAAAGCTAAAAAAATAGATTCTCTCTAATGGATAGGGAAATGGCATCACAAGCAGGGATGCCAGCATGGTCTGACAAGTATTGAAGGCAGAAAATGAGACAGTCTACACAGGAGATACAAACAACAGTCTCCACTTTTAAAACATTCCTTAGAAAACACGCTTAATTACATTGCTCAGGAAAACAATGATGTTAGGATGTGAAATTGCCATGTTCATCCCCAAGTATGTGGCTTGTCTCTTACTGGAGGATTCGTGGCTACCTTGGGTTATGTGGCAGACGTTTATCACATGGGTATTAATGAACATCAACATACAGATCAACCATTTTCCTTTTCTGAATTGGATTTTCACTATATATTTAATATCTGAACTCCTCTTGTCTCTATAAATTAAATGTGCTAATATGAAAGCCCAGTAATCACCATGTTCAGCTCTAGACCTATTCCAATCAGCCATTGGCTGCATGTCGGTACAAATACTCTTCCTATACAACACACATACACACACACACACACACACACACACACACACACACTTCTTCAAAAAGAGTATCATCCTACGTAACATAATCATAATACTAATCATAAATACAGTGACACCAACATTGGTACAGTATCATCATTCAAATTTTGACAACAGCCCCAAATTCATAATGTTTTGCACAAAGTCCCTTATTTCTCTTTTATGAAGAGAGCCTTAATAAGCCACAGCATTAAATTGGAATTCTGTGACAACCAAAGCAAATTAGGTGCATCTTAGTGTGAACATCCTCACAGTTCATGCTCATACAGTATTTTCTTCTTCATTGCACTGTTATTAGCTTACAAAGAATTAGGTTGCATTATGTCATTTTTCTAACAAAATGTGTTCTGCTGTTTCTCTTCTTCCCCATCTCTCCCATGTCCCTTCCTTCCTTGTATCTCCCCACACCTCAAGAGGCTTCTTTCCATTTTTATGTACATATGACATCTGTCCTTCTCCATTTTTGTCCAGCACCTCCTGCTTCCCCTAATGGTCTATAATCTGGGTTCATAACCTATGCCCCTGCCCAATCCCAACCACATGCAGACCTGTGAACATATGAGAAAAAACTAGGAGCCAAATAAAAGAAAGAACATATAATTTCCATCTATTTTCCTTAATATTTCATATTTTTTCTTAGCCACTGAGTTAATTCTATTCTGTTTATATGCCACATTTTCATTGCCCACTCATCTATTGTTGGATGTCTAGACAAATTCTATTTCCTTGTTATTATGAATAGAGCAGCAATGAACATGGTTGGGGAAGTATCTCGGTAGAAAGATGTAGAGTCCTTTAGGTGTATGCCAGGGGTGATATAACTGTGTCATATGGAAGTGTTATTTTAATTTTTTAATCCTCTTTCATACTGAATTACATAGTGGTTGCTTGTAGCACGAATAATAAGAACTCAAAGACAGAAGTTGAGGTACAACCCGAAAACCAGAACACCAAGGCAGCCAAGCCACTAGAGAAGTCTTACCTCTACCAAGGTTGGGCAACCGCAACTAAGCAAACTAAGCAGACAGAGCCTCTCTTTCCTCCCATTTTCTATTCCCTCTAGTGCTGAGATTGAAGGTGTGTGACTCCCTAGTACTGGGATTAAAGGTGTGATCTGCCACCACCTGGGTTTGTTTCTGCATTTATTAAAACATAAACTATCACTATAGTGATACCCATCTTTCCTACAGGAATATATAGAATGTATAAAGAAACCGTGAAAATGAAACACCCCAAACACAAAACTGCTAGTTAGAAAATGAGCTAATACTTTTCAAAGAAGAAATGCCGATGACCAACAAGTAGCTCTTTTGCTTAGGAGCCACAGCAGATATTTATTTGTGTATAAATGCGAAACTTCACAGGAAAAATGTGATCCGTGAAGGTGGCTTGAATTTGCAGCTAATAACCCATCTTAGTAGGGGTGAGGGAGAAGGGAAGGCATTTCAGTGGAAAACGATCAAGATTTGTTAGAGGTGCATGGGCCCCTCAAAAACAGGTGAGAGATAATGTGGGTTCTGTGGTGGATCTCTTCAGGGCCTTCCCTGCCGCTCTTTCAGCTCCAACAATATGACTCATTCCTCTATGGTTAGGAAACTTTCAGGGAAGAAACTCCACTAAGTGTATTTGAACACCTTTAATATCCCCAGCTATCCGAGAAATTGAAATTAGAACCATTGCGAGATTCAATTTCACTGCACTCGGAATGGTTCAGACAAAGACAGCCAGTGACAGGCAAAACAAAACAAAAACAAAAACAAAAAACCCCAGTGAGGATGTGGAGAAAGGACAGCTATTGTTCACCGCTGATGGGACTGAAAATGCTACAACCAGTACTGAACATTCTCAAAAATTCAAGTAAGCCTACTATTTGATCATCTATATCACTCCTAGGCAAACACTCAAAGGAAACCTTCTAGAAATACTTACCCCAACCATGTTCATTGCCGCCCTATTCACTCTAGCAAGTCCATCAACACACACGAGAGTAGTGAAAATGTGACATATATACACAACACAATTTAATTCAATTGTTAGGAAAATGAGCTGATGAAATTTTTAGGAAAATTAATGGAAATGAAAAAAATTCATTGAGGTGACCCAATTTCAGAAAGACAAAAATTGCTTGTTATTTCTTACATGTGGATCCTTGCTTATAATATTCATACGTGGCTATATGCTCTTTCCATATACATAAAGTGCATATGGATGTATATAAGTAGGAGTATAGCCTATGAAACTAAATTATAGACTATGAGTGGGGGAAGGGGGTGTTGAGGAAGAGAATAGACACATGAGGCATGAAAGTGGAAAAGAGTCTATGGGAGGGTCACAGATGGAAAAAAGGGGGAGAAGACGGTCTAAAAAAGAAATTTTTGTCTCTGAACACTGTAATGAAGTCTAACCCTGTGTATGCTAATTCTAAAAGGTTTTGCTAATAAATTAAAGAGTAATTTTCAAAAAGAGCAATTCTCTAAAATGATGAGCACACAGCCAGTCTTGAACCTTAGCTGATAATGGAAGCAAATACTAAAATATTCATTTATATGTTGCATTTTTTTAAAAAGCTTTTAGAACTGATATGTAGGCTGAGGTGGGATGTCACTCAGTCCAAAGGACAGAGCAAAGACAAAGTGTTTGGATGGAGTGCTGAGGTGGTACCCTCATGGTACCTCAGTGGTAAGTCCTCAATCAGTTGTGTTTATGAATTATGACTAGTTCAAATCAATCTAAACTTCATCACATATTTGAATGCTTTTAACACGATTTGGTTGAATAGAATTCTAATATTGGAAATTTCTTAACAGAAAGCACATCCCAACAAACTTTAGCAATCAATACTTAGAATTATGAAAGTCCCCCATTGTATGTGTGTGCATTGTCAGAGAGAGAGGGGGAAGAGAGAGAGAGAGAGAGCGCCACATATTTCTCAGGAGTCTTATATGGTGAGGCACAGTCTCTCACTGGGATCTGGAGATCTCTGATTAGGTGAGCTACCTGGCCATTGAAGCCCAGGGATTCTCCTGTCTTGTCATCACCAGGGCTGGGATTAGAAGCACATGCCACTATCCTTGGCTTTTATATGTTGGTGGATAAAGATATTCATGTTTGCATGACAAATACTTTACACATTGATCCATCTACCCAGCCCTATATGCAACTTCTTAATCCAGTAGCATACAAAACTCTACTAATAATATTAATTCATTTAAAAATATATTGTGAGTGTTTTTACATACTATCAAAGCACCCCAACACTATTTACTGTGGCAAAAATATACAAAGCAATGTCAAAATCTCATATGGCAAAAAAAATCTACATCCATCCTCCTTTCTGCAAGTTCATCTTAAAGATGGAGAAATGCTGTCAAGAATTTAAACAAGCAGGCTTTCAAACTCATTGAGTGGGGTGGTAAGTTTTTTGACTGTTTGGTCAGACCCCAAATGTTTCTACTATGCTCAGTTTATGGTAATTTCAAAATTCTCTTTTGGTGCTAAAATACTCATAAAACTATAATTAGGAAGTCATTATGTGTGTGGCAGAAGATGCATTCTCAAGATAAAGCACTTGTTTAAATTCGTATAAATCAATAACTTTGAGAGGAATTTTATGAATTAGCCCCATATATAGGGTTGACTTTTAGATTCTATGATGTTCTCTGAGACAAGTTGAGCCACAGCGAGAACCAGCTGAAGTGGAAAAAACACAAGCTGCTAAGATTTGTCATTTGTCAAGTTAAGCTTATTATTTTCAAGGAGAATAAAACTCAAGACCAAAAGATATACATGTAATGGATACAGTGAATACAGAATAATTGCATTAACTCTCTATTCCATAGAACTATGTACTTATTATCATGTAGTAAAGTGCTTACTTGTATTGAATAGTGTCAAGAAAAATTAAAAACACTCCATTTGCTTTCTTTCACTGATATCAAGAAGCTGCTGATATAATATATATTTTCAAAAATAAAAATCACATGAAAAATGTTATTAATTAAAGGTGGGGTTTTATAATGCATGATGAAGTATATATACATATATATATTCATATATATTACTTTAGAAAGCACATTTGTAAATGGATATTTAAAATGATTCCCTCATTATTCCTTACGATGAAAATAATGAGGCTCATATTCAAAGTCACATACACGCTTTTAAGAATGTGTTAGCAGTCTTCCACATGAAGTTTTGAGAGCTTTTTAACTCCGTTTTGGCAAAGTGCTAGCAATGCAGCACCTCGTCCAATTAGCTTGCAAGAACCTAACATCAATACATGGAAGCGGTAAGCAGAGGCTGCTGGTTACCAGGCATATACTCACCATCAGTTTTCCTCATAACAACATCTTTTCACTGTGAAAGCAACTGAAATACTTACTAAAATAAATTTTGTATAACCTAAACCAAATTCTACTTGATGTGTTATAATAGATAAAAGCATGGATTTTTGCTTTTTTAAATAATGTAAGATATCCAGTTACAGAGTGTTCAGACTACTGTTTTGGCTAGCATTCCTAATATATTAATTTTAAATTAATCCTTACTTAATATTGATTGCATATTTGGCATACATTATATATTTTCTATTATGTACAATAGAACTGATACAGAATATATACATGAATAGACATACATATATAGTGGGTAGAAGTTTCAAAGGTTTACATAATGCAATCTGAAATCCAAGAAGATTATTAATGACTTCTTTTTTCTTTCTCTTTCGGCTGTGTAGGGTGCATGAGCATGTTTGTGTTTGTGAGTGCAGTCATATGCAGGTCACAGTACATGTGTGGAACTAAGAAATCAACCTTAAATCATATTCCTCACCTTCTACTTGTTTGCTTCTGGTTACAGTAGGCTATTGGATAAGCTTCCAAAGATTCTCCTTCCCACACCTCCTTTCATGAAGAGCACTCATGTGCAGTACCATGCCCAGCTTTACACGTGCAGTACCATGCCCAGATTTACATGTGTGATACCATGACCAGCTTTACATGTGCAATACCATGCCCAGATTTACATGTGCAAATACCATGTTCAACTTTACATGTACAATATCATCAATTATCACTTTATTTTGCATTTCTTCCTGGTTGTTGAAATTAAGCATCTTGGCTTGTGCTCATTTGTCTTTCATTTATCTTCTTAGATGAAGTATTTATTCGAACCTTTCCCTGGTTCTTTGCTGGACAGTTTCAGTTTCACTGCAGACTGTAAACTGTAAGCTTTCTAATGTACCCACACTCAAATCCTTTCTCACACAGGTAAGTAGAAAATCTTTTTATTTATCTAAAATGTTTAATTCATTTCACATACCAACCACAATTCCCCATGTCTCCCCTCCTCCCATTCCCCCTCCCTCCTAGCACACCCACCATCTACTCCTCAGAAAGGATTAGGCCTCCCATGGGGAGTCAGCAGAGCCTGCCACATAAAGCTGAGGTAAGACCACACCCCTCCACCCCTGCATCAAATGTGAGCAAAGCATCCACCATAGAGAATGGACTCCATAAAATCAAGCTAACATACCAGAGACAGATGCTGGTCCAATGGCCAGGGGTTCCTCAAACAGACAAAGCTACACAAACTGTTACCCACATGTAGAGGAACTAGTTTACTTCCATGAAGGCTCCCCAGCTGTGGGTCGAGAATCTGTGAATTCTCGTGAGCTCTGGTCAGTTGACTCTGAGGATTTCCCCATCACGATCTCCCTCTCTTTGACTGAACTCCTGGAGCTCAGCCTGGTGCTTGGCTGTGGATCTCTACATCTGCTTCCAACAGTTACTGCCTGAAGGTTCTATAATGACAGGGTATTCACCAATCTGATTACAGAGGAAGGCCAGTTTTGGCACCCTCTCCTCTCCACTATTGTTAGGAGTCTTAGCTGGGGTCATCCTTGTGGATTTCTTGTGGATTCCTGTGGATTTCCTAGCACTAGGTTTTGCCCTGATCCCACAATGGCTCCCTCTGTCAAGATACCTCTTTCATTGTTCTCCCCAACTCAACCATTCTGCTCTCACATGTTCTCATCCCCTCTACTAAACCTCTGCCCCCAGTTCACCCAGGAGATCTCATCTATTTCTCCTTCCTAGGGCTATCCATGCATCCTCCTTGCTATCAAACTTCTCTGGAGATGTGTATTGTAGCCTGATTATTCCTTGCTTTACATCTAATATCCGCTTATGAGTGAGTACATACCATGTTTGTCTTTCTGGGTCTGAGTTACCTCACTCAGAATGATTTATTCTATTTCCATCCATTTGCTTGCAAATTTCATGATGTCACTGTTATGTAATATGTCTTTCTGTATGTTGTGAATATGTGTTATTCTCACTAGTTGACAAAGCTGCTCCGGCCTATGGCAAGACAAGATAGAACTGGGTGGGAAATATAAGCAGAGATGCAGGAGAAGAAGGACAGAGTCTGGGAGACACCAGCAAGCCGCCCAAGGGACAATATGCCACAGCACCACCAGTAAGGCATGGGTTAATTTAAATGCAAGAGCTAGCTAGTAATAAGCCTAAGCCATCAGCCAAACATTTATAATTAATATTAAGCCTCAGAGTGGCTATTAGGGTACTGGCAGACAGGAGAGAAACCTCCAGTTACAGATGGCTTAATAATGTGGGGCCCTCAAATTTCCATAAGGCCTGAGAAAACTTTTTAAAAAGTGTTCTATAACATAACATAGACAGAGACAAAAACAGCTTCTTAGTTGTATCTCTTATGCATGTGGCAATGCAGAGACCCCATGCTATGTGGGCTTGAGCATACCAACATGGTATGGATTCCCTCCATGGTATACAGAAGCATCTCCAAACTACACAGCATGCTGTGTGGAAGATTTAGTTTTTACTCATATAGATAACAACAATAACACAAAAGGCTAAAGAGGTCCAGATGGAAAATCCTCTAAACAGATTCCCGTGTGTTTTACAATGTGTGAAGGATTAAGAAAGATAAGAAAATGGATACAGGCAGCTATAGAAATAGTTTTAAAAAATAAAGCAAAGTCTTAAGAAAGGACAGTAATATAGTAATATAAAAGTAATATAAAATAAAAATTCATGTAAAGATGGAAAATACACAAAGAGTCTGGATCCTTTATGTTATTGTATTCATTTTGAAATTTTTGATGACGGATGGACAAGAGACAGCTGCTGGAGACATGGGATTGAGGAGAGACCAATTAAATATATCAACCTAAATATTTTTAGAATGTCTTAACTTTAATTCAGAAGTCAAAAAATATATTTATAAAATGGAACTTAAGAGGTGCATAGCTGTGGAGAAGTGGTTTTGCTTTTTTTTCCATAGAAAAAAAGAGGTTATGAATTCATTCCAGGTTAAGATGGACCACTTTGACCCAGGGAGACCTTCTGAACCTTGACTGGTGATATCTATCACTCTTTCTCCCAGTGATGGTCATTATCTCAAAATTTTAACAGGGACTCATGTAATATTATATCCTTTTGTGGTCTTTGATGAAGTTGAAGACTAGACAGCTATAATTATAGTTTTCCTTAGTTATATAAGATACTTCGCTCATAGACTGCAGGAAGCAGTTTGGAGAAAACAATGACCACATTCCTAAAACTTGGACAGTATGTATGGTCTTTGGTTATGTGGTAGGAATATAGAAATATAGGATATAAAGAAATCTATTAACCTCAAATATTTTGCAGTGGCATGGATTTTGGTATAGTGAGGCAAATTCAAAGTTAATTTTGTTACACTGTATATATGTTTCTATTCTTATTTAAAGGATTTTTGCATAGATGTTTTACTTAAACTTCAGAATACTGAATGGACAAGGGGACATTTGTGTGAGACCTTCCTTCTTTTGTGAGCCTTGACAGCAGGCATATTTACAGTGATTTATTCATTATTCTTCAGTTCTAGAAGACGGTAGAAAGTCATTCACTTGGTTTTCTTTCCCTCAGTGAGCATTGTGCATGTGGTCCTGATATTCCATTTGACACTGACATCACATCATGACTTACATGGTACATTTTTGCCTGATTTGCTTGACTAGAACTTCTGGGATTTAACAGATCTCCAAAGCTACAATTTGGTTTATTTCCTCTGGTGTTACTGTTTTCTGTCCCATTGCTTTCTCTTGTAATTGTATTTATCTTCTCGTGTCTTCTGCCCATGTTGTCTTCTAGCCGAGCTTGGGTTCTAGCCAACCTATCTCACTACTTTCTCTCTTCTCAATGCTGGGGGTGTAACCCAGCAACCGGAGAGGGCTTTCCACAAGATGGGCAAGTGCCCTACCATTGCCCTGCATACCAACCCTTCTTCCCAAAATAGAAGCAAGGTTGCTTATTTTATATATTTCTTAAGTTAAGCATTTTGTTCCATAAATTCTCTCCTGTCACACTGTGTGGCAGGTACATGTTCATATTTGGGTTTTAACGCTCATGCTACCCAAAATATTCTAAAAGTCATCTCAATCAACATAATTTAGAATACTTTATATAATTTCCATAATTCGAGGGTTTTACAGGTGTCTTTGTAGCACTAATCTCCCATGAACTCCACTGTGACAAAGGAAGATACTTTGAAAAACTTGAATAAATTATAATGATTCTTATTCTATGGCCCAGATATAAAATATTTTGAAAGTTAGTATTAAGTATCAACTTGATAGAGTCTAGGAACACTGGGAGACACATCTCTGGGCAAGCCTATGAGGGAGTTTCTAGACTGAGTTAAATGAGATGGGTCTCCATTGAGTTACCCTGTGCGTAGATGGCATCGTTCCAGCAACTGGGATCCCACAGTGGGGAAGGACAGAAGGGCCTGAGCACAGAGTAGATGCATGAGGCTTCCTCTGCACTGCTCATATTGCAAAGTGTTCACTAATTCAGTGTTCACAATCATTGTGAATATTAAGAGTTCAGTCTGTATTTTATCTAAATAGGGTCTTTCTCTACAGCATTGATTATGGAGTTTTTAGAATATCCAGCTCTTTATTGCACAGGCTCATTGTTTACAAATTCTGTTGCACTTTTTATAACAGTTCCAGCATTTTTTTTTCACATGAATTCTTCCATCTGTGTCATTCCTGGGGCAGTTACTATTGATTGATCTTCACTTTGACAGAGTCTGTATTTTCCTGCTACTTTCCACATCTAGAAATTGTTATTAGAAATTGCACCTTGAGACTTTTGCTTTTTGGGGTAATTGAAACGTTTGTATTCCCAACAATATACTCAAACTTTGTTCTAGGATGTGGTTAAGTCACTTGGAGATAATGTGATCCTTCCCAGTCTTGCTTTTAAGCTTACTTAAGCTGCATAAGGCAGAGTTTCGGAGCAAGGCTCTTTTTTTTTTTTTTTTTTTTTTTTCTCATGGTTTATTTTTTTTTTATATTTAAAAATTTCCATCTCCTTCCCTCCTCCTCCCCCCTCCCTCCCCTCCTTCTCCCCTTTCTCTCCCCTCCTTCTCCCCCTTCCCTCCCCTCCCCTCCACCCATACCTCCCCTCCCTCCCTCTCAAGGCCAAGGAGCCATCAGGGTTCCCCACTCTATGCTAAGACCAAGGTCCTCCCAACTCCCCCCAGGTCCAGGAAGGTGATCGACCAAGCTGAGAAGGCTCCCACAGAGCCCGTCCATGAAGAAGAATCAGAGCCCAGAGCCATTGTCCTTTGCTTCTCAGTCAGCCCCCGCTGTTGGCCACACTCAGAGAGACGGGTTTGGTCGCATGATCCATCAGTCCCATTCCAACTGGAGTTGGTGATCTCCCATTAGTTCTGTCCCACCGTCTCCATGAGTGAACGCACCCCTCTCGTTCCTGACTTTCTCCCTCATGTTCTCGCTCCTTCTGCTCCTCATCGGGACCTTGGGAGCTCAGTCCAGTGCTCCAATGTGGGGCTCAGTCACCTTCCCCATCTGTCGCCAGCTGGAGGTTCCCTCACGGTCCTGACTTTCTTTCTCATGTTCTCTCTCCTTCTGCTCCTCATCAGGACCTTGGGAGCTCAGTCCGGTGCTCCAAGGTGGGGCTCTGTCATTTTCTTCATCTATCGTCAGGTGGAGGTTCTATGGTGATATGCAAGAAATTCATCAGTATGGCTATAGGAACTGGCCTTTTCAGGCTCCCTCTCCTCAGCTGCCCAAGGAACTAACTGGGGGCGTCTCCCTGGAAACCTGGGAACCCCTCTAGGGTCAAGTCTCTTGACAACCCTCAGGTAGCTCCTTAAATTCAGATATATGCTTCCCTGCTCTCATATCCACCCTTCCTATATCCCAAGCACCCCATTCCTCCGAGCTCCCCCCGCTCTCCCCTTCACACTTTTCTCTCCCCATCTTCCCTTGGCCCAGTCTTGCCCAACCCTCAAGTTCCCAATTTTGCCTGGCGATCGTGTCTACTTCCAATATCCAGGAGGATTACTATATCTTTTTTGGGAGTTCACCTTCTTATTATCTTCTCAAGGATCCCAAACTTATAGGCTCGATGTCCTATAATCATGGCTAGAAACCGAATATGAGTGAGTACATCCCATGTTCATCTTTATGGGTCTGGGTTACCTCACTCAGAATAGTGTTTTCTATTTCCATCCATTTGCCTGCAAAATTCAAGATGTCATTGTTTTTTACCGCTGAGTAGTATTCTAGCATGTATATATTCCACAGTTTCTTCATCCATTCTTCCACTGAAGGGCATCTAGGCTGTCTCCAGGATCTGGCTATTACAAATAATGCTGCTATGAACATAGATGAGCATATGCTTTTGTTGTATGATTGGGCATCTCTTGGGTAGATTCCCAATAGTGGAATTGCTGGGTCCTGGGGTAGGTTGATCCCGAATTTCCTGAGAAACCGCCACACTGCTTTCCAAAGTGGTTGCACAAGTTTGCATTCCCACCAGCAATGGATGAGTGTGCCCCTTACCCCACAACCTCTCCAGCAAAGGTTATTATTGGTGTTTTGGATTTTAGCCAATCTGACAGGTGTGAGATGATATCTCAAAGTTGTTTTGATTTGCATTTCCCTGATAGCTAGGGAGGTTGAGCATGACCTTAAGTGTCTTTTGGCCATTCGAACTTCTTCTGTTGAGAATTCTCTGTTCAGTTCATCGCCCCATTTTTTAATTGGGTTAATTGGCATTTTACCGTCTAGTCTCTTGAGTTCCTTATATATTTTAGAGATCAGACCTTTGTCAGTTGCAGGGTTGGTGAAGATCTTTTCCCAGTCAGTAGGCTGCCTTTGTGTCTTAGTGACAATGTCCTTTGCTTTACAGAAGCTGCTCAACTTCAGGAGGTCCCATTTATTCAATGTTGCCCTTAAAGTCTGTGCAGCTGGGGTTATGCATAGGAAACGGTTCCCTGTGCCCATTTGTTGTAGAGTACTTCCCACTTTCTCCTCTATCAATCTCAATGTGTTCAAATTAATATTGAGGTCTTTAATCCATTTGGACTTGAGTTTTGTGCATGGTGATAGATATGGATCTACTTTCATTCTTCTACAGGTTGACATCCAGTTATGCCAGCACCATTTGTTGAAGATGCCCTCTTTTTTCCATTGTGTACTTTTGGCTCCTTTATCAAAAATCAGGTGTTCATAGGTTTGTGGTTTAAGATCCGGGTCTTCTATACGATTCCATTGGTCAACTTCTCTGTTCTTATGCCAATACCAAGCCGTTTTCAATACTGTAGCTCTGTAATAGAGTTTGAAGTCAGGGATGGTAATGCCTCCAGAAGTACCTTTATTGTATAAGATTTTTTTGGCTATCCTGGGTTTCTTGTTTTTCCATATAAAGTTGATTATTGTCTTCTCAATCTCTGTGAAGAATTTTAATGGGACCTTGATTGGGATTGCATTGAATCTATAGATTGCTTTTGGTAGAATTGCCATTTTTACTATGTTGATCCTCCCAATCCACGAGCAGGGGAGATCCTTCCATTTTCTGGTATCCTCTTCAATTTCTTTCTTCAAAGACTTAAAGTTCTTGTCATATAAATCCTTCACTTCCTTGGTTAGCGATATTCCCAGATATCTTATGCTATTTGTGGCTATTGTGAAAGGTGATACTTCTCTGATTTCCCTCTCTGCTTCCTTATCCTTTGTGTATAGGAGGGCGACTGATTTTTTGGAGTTGATCTTGTATCCTGCCACGTTACTGAAGGAGTTTATGAGCTGTAGGAGTTCTTTGGTGGAGTTTTTGGGGTCGCTTATGTATACTATCATATCATCTGCAAATAATGAAAGTTTAACTTCTTCCTTTCCAAATTGGATCCCCTTGATTCCCTTATGTTGTCTTATTGCTATTGCTAGAACTTCAAGCACTATATTGAAGAGATAAGGAGAGAGTGGACAGCCTTGTCGTGTTCCTGAATTTAGTGGGATAGCCTTGAGTTTCTCTCCGTTTAATTTGATGTTAGCTGTCGGTTTGCTGTAAATAGCTTTTATTATATTTAGGAATGACCCTTGTATCCCTAATCTCTCCAAGACCTTTATCATAAAAGGGTGCTGAATTTTGTCAAATGCTTTTTCAGCATCTAATGAGATGACCATATGGTTTTTTTCCTTCAGTTTGTTTATATGATGGATTACATTAATAGATTTTCGTATGTTGAACCAGCCCTGCATCTCTGGGATGAAGCCTACTTGATCGTAATGGATAATTTTTCTAATGTGTTCTTGGATTCGGTTTGCCAGTATTTTATTGAGAATTTTTGCGTCCATGTTCATGAGTGAGATTGGCCTGTAATTCTCTTTCTTGGTTGAGTCTTTGTGTGGTTTAGGTATCAGGGTAACTGTAGCTTCATAGAAGGAATTTGGCAGTGACTCTTGTGTTTCTATATTATGAAATACCTTAAGGAGTATAGGTATTAGGTCTTCTTGGAAGTTCTGGTAGAATTCCGCATTGAAACCATCTGGTCCTGGGCTCTTTTTGGTAGGGAGGTTTCTGATAACAGTTTCTAATTCTTCGCGACTAACAGGACGATTTAGAGCATTTACCTGGTCCTGGTTTAACTTTGGTATATGGTATTTATCTAAAAAACTGTCCATTTCTTTTACATTTTCCAATTTTGTGGCATACAGGCTTTTGTAGTAAGATCTAATGATTTTCTGAATTTCCTCTGTGTCTGTGGTTATGTCCCCCTTTTCATTTCTGATCTTGTTAATTTGCGTGTTCTCCCTCTGCCGTTTGATTAGATTGGCTAAGGGTTTGTCAATCTTGTTGATTTTCTCCAAGAACCAGCTTCTTGTTTCATTGATTCTTTGGATTGTTTTCTGTGTTTCTATTTTGTTGATTTCTGCCCTCAGTTTGATTATTTCCAGTCTTCTACTTCTCCTAGGTGAGTCTGCTTCTTTTTTTTCCAGAG
Source organism: Arvicola amphibius (assembly GCF_903992535.2). NCBI lineage: Eukaryota > Metazoa > Chordata > Mammalia > Rodentia > Cricetidae > Arvicola > Arvicola amphibius. The sequence goes on along the minus strand of NC_052060.1, from coordinate 43,613,058 downwards.
CTTTCAGGTGTGCTGTTAAGTCACCAATGAGTGCTTTCTCCGTTTTCTTTAAGTGGGCACTTAGTGCTATGAACTTTCCTCTTAGCACTGCTTTCATTGTGTCCCATAGGTTTGAGTATGTTGTGTCTTTGTTTTCATTAAATTCAAGAAAGACTTTAATTTCTTTCTTTATTTCTTCCTTGACCCAGGTGTGGGTCAGTAGTTGACTGTTCAGTTTCCATGAGTTTGTGGGCCTTCTGGGGGTAGCATTGTTGTTGAATTCTAATTTTAATCCATGGTGATCCGATAAGACACAGGTGGTTACTAATATTTTTTTGTAACTGTGGAAGTTTGCTTTGTTACCAAGTATATGGTCAATTTTCGAAAAGGTTCCATGAGCCGCAGAGAAGAAGGTATATTCTTTCCTATTTGGGTGGAATGTTCTATAGATGTCTGTTAAGTCCATTTGGTTCATTACCTCCATTAAGTCTTTCAATTCTCTGTTAGGTTTCTGTCTGATTGACCTGTCCATTGGTGAGAGAGGAGTGTTGAAGTCTCCAACTATTAGTGTGTGTGGTTTGATGGCTGCCTTGAGTTCTAGAAGTGTTTCTTTTACATAAGTGGGAGCTTTTATATTAGGGGCATAGATATTCAGGATTGAGACTTCATTCTGAAGGATTTTTCCTGTTATGAGTATAAAGTGTCCCTTTCCATCTCTTCTGATTGCTTTTAGTTTGAAGTCAACTTTGTTGGAAATTAGTATGGCCACACCCGCTTGTTTCTTAGGGCCATTTGCTTGATAAACCTTTTCCCAACCCTTTACTCTGAGTAGGTGCCTGTCTTTGTGGTTGAGGTGTGTTTCTTGTAAACAGCAAAATGTTGGATTCTGTTTTCGTATCCAGTCTCTTAGCCTGTGCCTTTTTATAGGTGAATTGAGTCCATTGATATTAAGTGATATTAATGACCAGTGGTTGTTAACTTCAGTCATTTTTAGTAGTAGAGTTTGTGTGTTTCCCTTCTTCTAGTTGTGCTGGTGAAGGGTCGCTAGATGCCTGAGTTATTGTCGGCGTTGTTGGACTCCTTGGTTTGTGATTTTCCTTCTATTACTTTCTGCAAGGCTGGATTTGTGGCTGCGTATTGTTTAAATCTGTTTTTGTCCTGGAATATCTTGTTTTCTCCATCAATGGTGAATGCAAGCTTTGCTGGGTATAATAGTCTAGGCTTGCATCCATGTTCCCTAAGTGTCTGTAGCACATCTATCCAAGCTCTTCTGGCTTTCATGGTTTCCATTGAGAAATCAGGTGTAATTCTGATAGGTTTCCCTTTATATGTTACTTGACCTTTTTCCTTTGCAGCTCTTAATATCTGTTCTTTATTCTGTATGTTTTGTGTTTTGATTATTATATGGCGTGGGGATGCTTTCTTTTGATCCAGTCTATTTGGTGTTCTGTAGGCTTCTTGTACCTTCATAGGAACATCCTTCTTTAGGTTGGGGAAGTTTTCTTCTATAATTTTGTTGAATATGTTTTCTGGGCCTTTGAGTTGTAATTCTTCTCCTTCTTCTACCCCAATTATTCTTAGGTTTGGTCTTTTCATGGTGTCCCAGATTTCCTGAATGTTTTGTGTTAAGAATTTGTTAGATTTGTTTAGTTCTTTGATCTGTGAGTTTATTTCTTCTATAGTATCTTCAGAGTCCGAGATTCTTTCTTCCATCTCTTGTATTCGGTTGGAAATACTTGTCTCTGAAGTTTCTGTTCGTTTACTCAGAGTTTCCATTTCCAGTCGTCCCTCAGATTGTGTTTTCTTCAATACCTCCATTTCATTTATCAGGTCTTGTACTGTTTCCCTTACCTGTTTGATTGCTTTTTCTTGTTTTTCTTGTTTTTCTTGGGTATCTTTGAGAGATTTATTTATTTCGTCTACCTTTTTGTTTGTCATCTCCATTTCTTTATGGCAGTTTTTTACCTCCTGTTTAAGGTCCTCTATTATTTTTATAAAGTACTGTTTAATGTCGGTTTCTTCTATATCTTCTGGGGTAGGGTGTTCAATTCTTGTTGTTTCGGGATGTCTGGCTTGTGGTGATGTCATGTTGCCTTTCATGTTGTTGGAGGAGCTCCTGCATTGGCGCCTGCCCATCTCTTCCTTCAAAAGGAGCGCGGAGGTGTTTGGTGTCCCCAAAGAATGATGGATCCTCCCCAAAGAATGATGGATCCTCCTGCAGACTGTCAGGTCCCCTTGCAGGCCAAGCAGCTCTCAGACAAAGGCCTACCTTGCTCCGGGCAGTCAAATGCAGGAGGGGACCTCCCACCGGCCTGGGTGCACTCAATTCCAGGTCCCCAGAGCCCAAACAGGCTGAGCTGTGGGATTTTGTGGCCCCAAAGACGGGAGGATGAGGCAGGGGGAGGGGGGGAGGATTCTGGGTGCAAGCTGGGAAGGGACAGGGAGAGAGAGGCAGTATCCGGGGAGAATAACCCCTGCAGGAAGAGCAGGAAGTGTGCTGGTGGCAGGGGGAGTTGTGGAGAGTCGGTGGTCCCTCACCGGGCAGCTGCCGCGGTTCGGGCACTCACTCCTCACTCACCCCAAAGAATGATGGATCCTTCTGCAGACTGTGAGGTCCCCTTGCAGGCCAAGCAGCTCTCAGACAAAGGCCTACCTTGCTCCGGGCAGTCAAATGAAGGAGGGGACCTCCCACCGGCCTGGGAGCACTCAATTCCAGGTCCCCAGAGCCCAAACAGGCTGAGCTGTGGGATTTTGTGGCCCCAAAGACGGGAGGATGAGGAAGGGGGAGGGGGGGAGGATTCTGGGTGCAAGCTGGGAAGGGACAGGGAGAGAGAGGCGGTATCCGGGGAGAATAACCCCTGCAGGAAGAGCAGGAAGTGTGCTGGTGGCAGGGGGAGTTGTGGAGAGTCGGTGGTCCCTCACCGGGCAGCTGCCGAGGTTCGGGCACTCACTCCTCACTCACCCCAAAGAACGATGGATCCTCCTGCAGACTTTCAGGTCCCCTTGCAGGCCAAGCAGCTCTCAGACAAAGGCCTACCTTGCTCCGGGCAGTCAAATGAAGGAGGGGACCTCCCACCGGCCTGGGTGCACTCAATTCCAGGTCCCCAGAGCCCAAACAGGCTGAGCTGTGGGATTTTGTGGCCCCAAAGACGGGAGGATGAGGAAGGGGGAGGGGGGGAGGATTCTGGGTGCAAGCTGGGAAGGGACAGGGAGAGAGAGGCAGTATCCGGGGAGAATAACCCCTGCAGGAAGAGCAGGAAGTGTGCTGGTGGCAGGGGGGGTTGTGGAGAGTCGGTGGTCCCTCTCCGGGCAGCTGCCCGGTTCGGGCACTCACTCCTCACTCACCCCAAAGAACGATGGATCCTCCTGCAGATTTTCAGGTCCCCTTGCAGGCCAAGCAGCTCTCGGACAAAGGCCTACCTTGCTCCGGGCAGTCAAATGAAGGAGGGGACCTCCCACCGGCCTGGGTGCACTCAATTCCAGGTCCCCAGAGCCCAAACAGGCTGAGCTGTGGGATTTTGTGGCCCCAAAGACGGGAGGATGAGGCAGGGGGAGGGGGGGAGGATTCTGGGTGCAAGCTGGGAAGGGACAGGAAGAGAGAGGCAGTATCCGGGGAGAATAACCCCTGCAGGAAGAGCAGGAAGTGTGCTGGTGGCAGGGGGAGTTGTGGAGAGTCGGTGGTCCCTCACCGGGCAGCTGCCGCGGTTCGGGCACTCACTCCTCACTCACCCCAAAGAACGATGGATCCTCCTGCAGACTTTCAGGTCCCCTTGCAGGCCAAGCAGCTCTCAGACAAAGGCCTACCTTGCTCCGGGCAGTCAAATGAAGGAGGGGACCTCCCACCGGCCTGGGTGCACTCAATTCCAGGTCCCCAGAGCCCAAACAGGCTGAGCTGTGGGATTTTGTGGCCCCAAAGACGGGAGGATGAGGAAGGGGGAGGGGGGGAGGATTCTGGGTGCAAGCTGGGAAGGGCCGGAGCAAGGCTCTTAAGGATCAAACGAACGGATACATTTCTGAAGCTTGAACATACCTCTGAGATACAGAGAGTTTTATAGATTTTGTCCCCTCCTGACACAGAGCACTGTGCTATAGTCTTGCTGTGTAGATCTCTTTCTTTTGACACTTTAGTTCAGAAATTCAGGCTGGTTTTTGGCTCTGTGATGTACCCTTCTGCCTCCCCTGTGCAGGGAGATCGCTTGCTCTTCCTGAGGTTCCCCTCACGGGGCTGGCTCCTGGAAACTTACTCTTATTAGAAGATGTGAACAGTGGGCTCCCTCTGTTGCTTCTGGTCACTCAGGAATCACTGCCCTTTGCTTGCTGATGTCCAGCATATTAACATCAGCTTTTGGGGCCATTTTTTTTTTTTTACAGTTTCTAGTCCTATTGAATGTGGGACTGTCTGGCTCTCATGAGTTTATTTCTGCCATTTTCCTTGAATTAAAGGTTCAGTGGTGAAAACTGATACTCAATTCTGGTTTCTTCAAGCACCATGTAGACCCATCAAGAAGAATTAAGCTGGTGAAAAAAAATATGGGTTTACCTCTATCCTATGTTCTAAAATTTTATATGGAAATATCCAAGCATCCACTAGTAAATGGGTTAAAATATGAGCATGCAAAACAAAAGCTTTCAAATATGTATTTAATATCTATGTCATTAAAATTCACAGTTAAACATTAAATACATGATTTCTACAAATGTAAAGAAAGGATTGATAATTTTCTTTCTTGATTGATCTGAATTATTTTAACCAATATACAAATTCAGGTGGGTGAAAGATGAGCACTAGTATAGCCCAACCTTGTGTTTTATAAGTAAGGAATTTCCAAGGTGCCACATGTGGTCACTGAAGGATTGGAAAGAGCCCTGATTCCAATGTGCAATACAATGTTCTTTCTGACTGAGTGTCCTTATTGTACACCAGGGAGCTGCTTGTGAATCTGGGGAGTGTCCAATTCATCTGTTGGGTCCCAGAAGAAGCAGAGGCAAAGACATCCACAGAAGCAGTTTTTAAGAGGCAAAGGAGTCAGACAATAGATTTGGAGGAGCAAGTCAAAGCAGTATGTCAATTTGCCTCCCCTTGAGCATAGGAAAATAATTCCTGGCCACAAAAATGCCTGAGAGATTGTTGAGATAGTTTTAGAAACCAACCCCCCTCTGTTTTAACAAACCCTTTTCTTCCCCTCCTCCCTTCCTCCCTCCCTCTTTCTTACTATAAATGTTAATGCCAGAAATTGAACGAGTGAAATGAAAAGCTCTGATATCTATTTGTTCTTCTGAGAGTCAACATTTTTCCAGACTCCCTGAAAGGACCCTTGTCATTTATTACAACATGTCTGTCTTTATGAATTAAAAGTTGGTCCTTTGTGTCTTGATTGCTCACACAGTTCACCTGGGTTTTGCCATTCCGATATGAAAATGTCACTTTTATTCCTATTTGTTTGAAAATCTCAGACAGGGGAAATAGAATATGCCCTGGAGATTAGGGCCTGCTGCTGTCCTTTGGATGCTGCGGCACCCTTGTCTAGTTTTCTATTATCTGTGTGAAGTGCCATTTTCAAACTATGATTTGCTTTATTCTGATCAAAAACTCCCCGTGGCACAAGGCAGTGGTGGTGGTTGCTATTCTTACCTAGTCTCAGGAAGGCTGGAAACCGATGTCAATCTTGGACAGTTTCTGATTGCACACTGGAGGTTTTCTACAGAGAAGAGTCACAGAAATCTTACATAAGGAAATTGCCTATATTTATTGCTTATCCCATGAATATTTTTAAAAACATCTTGACAGTGGTGGGTTAGGACAACAATAGAGAGATGACTCGTGTATGAAATTCATATGCAACATGCTTTGGGGCGGAGTTTCTTGTTCTGGTTGATAAAAACCAAGGGCAAGACAACATAGAGCATTTCAGCATAAATCTCCCACAGACAGTTGCTTATGGTGCCCACCTCAAAGGTAGGGATAACATTTATCTGACTATTTCTAAGCTGCCCCAGTGAATCTTGGATTAAGGAAATTATACCGAAGTAGCTGGCTAATGATGGGTTTTTCAGAAGCACTCAGCGAAATAGAATATAATAGCATCCCAGCTCCTTTAAAGCTGAGAGGAGAGGTTCTCAAAATTCAAGTAAGACTTTTAATGTCTAGTTTCTTGAGTTCCTTATATATTTTGGAGATCAGACTTTTGTCTGATGCGGGGTTGGTGAAGATCTTCTCCCATTTAGTAGGTTGCCTTTTTTGTCTTAATGACTTTGTCCTTTGCTTTACAGAAGCTTCTCAGTTTCAGGAGGTCCCATTTATTCACTGTTGCCCTTATTGTCTGACCCACATGGGAGCGCCGGACGGAGCTCCCAAGGTCCAGTTGAAGAGCAGAAGGAGGGAGAAGATGAGCAAGGAAGTCTGGACTGCAAGGGGTTGGTCCACCCACTGAGACAGTGTGCCTGATCTAATGGGAGCTCACCAAAGCCATCTGGACTGGGACTGAATGAGCATGGGATCAAACTGGAATCCCTGAATGTAGCTGACAATTGGGGCAGACTGAGAAGCCAATGATAATGTCTCTACTACATGTACTAGTACTAGCTTTTTGGGATCCTAGTCTATTTGGATGCACACCTTCCTAAGCCTGAATGGAGGGGGAAGGTCCTTGGACTTCCCACAGGGCAGGGTACCCTGCCTTCTCTTAGGATTGGAGGGGGAGGGGGAGGGGGAGGGGGAATGGGAGGGAAATAGGAGGAGGAGAGGAAGTGGAAATTTTGAATGGTATTATTTATAAAGCAATAATAAATAAATAAATAAATAAATAAATAAATAAATAAATTCAAGTAAGACATACAAAATGGGGTGGATAAAGTTGTCCTAAATGTTCAGCTTCTTCTTAATACTAGAGAAGTCACTAAACAAGGTGATCATGAGAAGATTCGGTTCTACAGTGTGCCCCAATCTCAAGATCTGGGTCCTGCTAAGGCCTGGGCTGTCTATCAAACTCATGCATAGTGTTTATTAGCTCCAGGGAGGAAAAGTCAATTCCAATTCACTTCTGATACTGTCCAAACGTGGAGGCACTGAACAAAGAGGACTTTCTCCTCCTTTCCCCGTGATCTGTAAAGCGAAAAGAAAGCTCCGTAAACAAGGTTAGCTAACTGGGAGCAACGGGCTATCCCAAGGAGCAGATTGTCAGCTGCATGTACCACCATAAGCTCCTTAGCCCTTCAGGCAAGGTGGCCTTGCATCTCCTGGTGGGCGATCACATGATGCCAAATTCAACATTTTAAATTTACTTGAGTAGTCTAGCACCGGGACTGACTTTCTACCCAGGACTAACTGGACCCAACTATAGTCATGATGGTTTACATATAGTTTGGCATTCCTTTTAGCATTGGAAATATCTGGTATAGGACACCATTTCTCACAAGCCTGAACATGAAGCCCATTTCTCCAATGTCCTATTCTTCACCTCCCTATTGAGGTCCCAGATCCTTACCCTCTCTATACCACTACCTATGGTAATGGCTCTCATTACTGAATGGCTTCCAGGTGCTAAACAGTGCTCAGGAGTTTTCATCTCTCATCGTATTTAAGCGACAACACGACAGGTCTCTGCGCTATTGAACCCCGGATATTGTGAACCCATTCTGCCCCGAAGCCCAGTGACTCTCAATGATTCCAATTGTTTATTTGTTTAAAGTGCAAAAGAAAAGAAACAGTGAGACATGAAATCTTCCAGCCGTCATTCTTCATTGTTATGCCACTTCCTTGGCATTTGATTTCCTTTGGGGGGAAAAGAAAAGAAAAGAAAAAACTGGTGCTTTTTTTTGGAGGGGGGCAGAACTAGCTACATATAAGACAGGGAATACAGGAACATAGAAAAACATTAAGTAGGCTTATATTGCATGATTTGACTGCAGAACAAGAAAGTGCAAATAACATTACTCACCTATTACATTTACAGTGATTCTATATGTTCCTGAAAGCCAGATAACGCCACTCCTCTTTTCTCCCTACCAGCACATTTAATTAAAATGTGATTTTTTTTTTATAAATGGACTGAGTCACTTGGCTCAGCTGTGTATAATTCAGGCTCCATGCATAAATTCTTTACCAGATTTCCATTTGGGGAGGATTAACTATTTTGCAATCTAATTTCCTTCCAGCACAATGTCTCTGGTTCTTTGTCAGTATTCTGGAGGAAAAAAAATGCTTGAAATCTCCAAGGATCTAGCTCTTTCTGTACAAATGAACTCTTGGGTTAATCTCTGTGATTACTTCCTCGCCGAGCCTCAGAGACTTTGCATATGGACAGTTTCTTCTCAAATGAATGAGGATTTCACGTTATCATCCCCTTATGTGTTCTGCTTCTACCACACAGGGTTTGTGCCAGATTTCATCAGACAAATCCAAATCTCCAGGCAGAGTTGTGGTCCAAGGGATTTTTTTCCCTTGGATGAGAATCTGGACTAATGATTTCAAACTTGAGTTTTGTTGCTTTCCAATGCCCTGGCAAGTGGTAATGAAGCTCCCTTATCCTCCACATGATGACTGTGGGATGCAGCCCGGTAAAATGAAAATGAGATCATCACGAAACCTGGACCAGAACTCCTGAGACAAATCCCCAACCTTCTTTCTATGTAACAATGCTGCTTGATACATGCAATTGATTTCATTAGAAAATTAAAAGCACTTTTTAATCTACTGAAATACACTGATTTAACAAATTAATTTGCATTTGTTCTACCTATTCACACATCTAAAGTAAGAATGAGTGTGGAAAACCGTGGCGTCTTTTATTGCTGCTAGGTGGATGTCAGTGATGGCAAAAATGTGATTACCTACTCATATTTGATCTTCTTTGATAGTGTAGGAGTAAAACTGAATGAGTACAGCCTCCCATCACTAGCTACAGGATCTAGTTTCAAAACTCGCGGAGTATTTAGCTGTTACTTGAAGCCTGTCGAACGATAGTGAAGCTTTACTGTGCTGCTCGTTTGCTCAGCCAGGGGGTGGAACCATCACAGGAAATCACAAGCATCAGCAATCCAGTTAGGGACTGGTGAGATGACTCAGTCTGTAATGGAGCTTGGTACCCAGCCTGAGGATGTGGTTTCCATCCCTGGAACACACATGGTGGAAGAGAATTTGACTCACACAAGTTGTCCTGTGACTTCCACATGCATGAAATGGCACACACACTCACCTCCACACACGCACCAAATAAACAGGATATAATTAAAAATTTAAAATAACTAAGTTTAAAAATTATTAAAAGTAGAATCTGTTAAGCTTATAAATATCTTAGGCAGTATATTTATCTTGACTCTCCTACTTTAAATATGTACTGAGTAGCAAGTAATTCAACAGGCTTTTCCCCTGATAATTATATATGGAAAAGTCATATGCCTTACAATTAATGGAAATTTGGATTTAACTACATAAAAATATGTACTTAGCTTTGTTTTAATTCTCATATCTCAATCTTTAGGAAATTTCCTTATCAGTAAAACCAAATTCTACTCCAGAAATCTGCAGAAAGTAAGGCAGACAATAATCAAAAATTCAATGTGACGCTTGCATCACAAACATACTCTGCAGCTGAGAGGCTGTGGGGGCCAGTTCCCGTGGAATAACCCACTTAGGGTCGGATGGGAGTAAGCTAAGGAAGACTGAAAGACAAATGCATTATCCTTGCCAGTCAGGTCAACCAAATAGTCTCCAAGGTGATGGATTTAATACAGTTGCTTTATGCCATGTGCAGGGTGTGTGTGAGTCTGTATGTGTCTGTCTGTCTGTGTGTCTGTCTGTGTATGTCTGTCTATCTGTGGATCTGTATGAGTCTTGCATGTGTGTCTGTCTATGTGTCTGAGTGTGTGTCTGTGTGAGTCTCTGTGTGTGTCTTTGTCTGTGTGTGTCTGTGTGTGAGTCTGTATGTGTGTGTCTGTCTGTCTGTGTGTCTGTCTGTGTATGTCTGTCTATCTGTGGGTTTGTGTGAGTCTCTCTCTGTGTGTGTCTGTCTGTGTATGTGTCTGTCTGTGTGTCTCTGTATGTGTCTATGTGTCTGTCTGTGTGTCTGTCTGTGTATGTCTGTCTATGGGTCTGTGTGAGTCTCTGTGTGTGTGTGTCTGTCTGTGTATGTGTCTGTCTGTGTATGTGTCTGTCTGTGTGTCTCTGTATGTGTCTATGTGTCTGTCTGTGTGTCTGTCTGTGTATGTCTGTCTATCTGTGGGTCTGGGTGAGTCTCTCTGTGTGTGTGTCTGTCTGTGTATGTGTCTGTCTGTGTGTCTCTGTATGTGTATGTGTGTCTGTGTGAGTCTGTGTGTATCTTTCTCTGTGTGTGTCTGTCGTGTGTGTGTGTGTGTGTGTGTGTGTATGTGTGTGTTTTCTGCACAGAGACATTGAAGGAAAGTGGAAGTGGGGGCTAAAATTGAGGAGTTTGAAGCATACCAAGCCAAGTATCCCAGCAGAGAGATATGACAGTATAGGAAAAACCGGTGCCATTACGTCATTTGTCCTTCCGTCAGGGACACTCTCTTGTGCATCCTAGAAAGGTACAAGATGTACTAGTAGCAGCCAAGGATGACAGATATCACAGTCAGTCATTCTCCACTTCATCAGAAGGAAAGCACAGAGTGCTGCCTAGGTGAGCAGAGCATGACTGAAGACTGGCAGCAGAAAGACGTATTGCATATTCACGGAACAGGCAAAGGTTCTTATTGTCAGCGGTGGAGAACAGAAATAGAGAGCAAACAGGATTGTGGTGACTCTTCAAAACCAAACCTCTGAGGACAGTACATTGAAAACTGAAATTGGGGACTGTTACTGTAACTAAGAATGGCTTTTTAAAAATTCTAAATGAATCCCAGAATTGGAACTTGTCTGATAAATCTGATGGTTGTGTTAGCACAGGCAGGTGCCCACAAGAGGGAAGAGTAAATAGTTCTGACCCATGTGAGCTCAACTTGGGTAGACAGGAAACCGTCATCCCAGACTTTGCTTTGGAGACTGGTCTGGCAAAAGCAATGGTTAGCAGAAAAGTGCATCAGGTTAGCATCAGGGCAGAGAGGTGCTGAAGGACGAGGCAACTGGAGTCTGGACAGTCACTAGGTTATGCTCATGAATATAGGACACAGCGTGACAGGGTGAGAAAAGCATACCTCACTGATAACACAATGCTCCAATTCTAGCTAACTAGGAAATCACAGATTCACTGATGAGATGTCTGGATCAACCATAGCAGTAAATGACAACAGAGAAAAGAAGAGAGACTCTACTTCTTGGAAAAGTCTCATGATCAAAGACTTATGAAAAAATAAGTTTCTAATATCTTAAAGAATACATAAAGCTCAGAATGTATCAAGGAGGGGGTCGCTGGTTTGGCAACTATCCATAAATGTTTTATTTAAAAAAAATGAGAGGTAGAGATAGATGTGATGGCAAATGCCTGAAACATATAAATCAGAAGGCTGAGGCAGGAGGATAGAAGTTCCAGGCCAAGTTGTCCTCTCTCTCACATCTCCCACCCTACATACACACACTTTTTATTTAGAAATAAAAAACAAAATATTGGGGTCATCTTATCTGCCCCACATGTCTTCAAAGCCCTTGCTGTGCTCTCTGTTCTTCAGTCGGTAGAACACACTGTAGCCTTGCTTTATGTTGCGGCCAGATTTAGTGTTCTCCTTAGGTCACTGACAAGGTACATTGCTCCTCTGGGTAACGTAGGAAGAATTGTAGTGTGATCAAATCTGCTTGAAGAGACCTGGGACAGGGTTCACCCTGGGAAGTGGTTACAGAGGCAAGGGGTGGGAAGGAACGGGGAAAGAATATTGCACAGTGGAAACTACTTCATGCTAGGATAAAGTTTCTTAATCCTTCCATGCCTCTCTTTCTACACCTTGTGATATAAAGACACGCTGACCTTTCTCGTGTCAGTTCTAAAACGTGTTGTAAAATGAAACGGGAACTCATTTTTGAATCCTCCCACATACACAGTCACATAAATCTGGAGAGCAACATACCCCCCTGTTGTTGATGGTAATCACGAGGACGTGAAGGGGCATGTTAACTTTGTTTATAAAGCAAGCCTTTCCAAAAGAAATTTACAAGGTGAATGCATTGACATATTAGTTTTCAAAGAAAACAAAATTTAAAATTTCTAACTCAGAGGATTCTCACGATGTTTCAACAAAAATACTTGTTTCTAACTTTTGTGACATGAGAGAGTCCCATAGTTAAACCTCAATAAACAATCATATTGTGGCTCTTCTCCTCGGCTTTAATGCTGTTGTCAATCAAGGAAAGGTAAGTGGCCACACAGGGGATAGGACCCAGCAACAGGAAATAAAACAGAAGTGGTCGTTCAGAACAGAAGCAAGCTCTATTTATAAATGAGTGCGGGAAAGATTGTGAAGCAGGTGACATGTGTCAAGGCAGTGTGGAGTCCTACCTGGGGCAGATCCACGGTGACAAAGCCAGATGAACAGAATTCTGAGGGTGGGGAGGGTATGACTTGGTAGCTAGGCACACTGTGGGAACAAGAACAGATCTAATAACAACCACAGATGTAAGTCTGATTTCCATTTTAGTGCACAACAGAGCCTTGCCCCTCTGCAATCAAACATCTAGCAAGCAGTTGGAGAGGTTATACAAGGCCTGCAGAAGAAAGCACATCGAAGAGAGAAATGCAGATATAAGGACTGAACGGCCAGTAACAAGTGTGTGCCTCACCTACTATGATGCTGCATACACAACACCCCACGGGTCTCCTTTATAATAGTTCACCTGGCTATGCCTAATACTCATCCCCTTCCTGGGGGAAGCAAAAACATGGAGTCAAGCTGGAACTCATTTAAGAGCTCAGTATATGCCCTTCTGAGGCCTCCTTGCCATTCCTTCCTGCTTACTCACACAGGCCCTTGTGGGAACATTGGGATGCTGTGGGTAATCAACAAGGGCCTTCAGACTTCCTCCACTGCTTTCAGAACCATGGACAGGGATAGTTTCTGCATGACATCTTTCTGGAAGCCCCTTGGAATTTCTAAATCTGTTCCCATAGATATATTGCTTCATTGTTTACGGACATTGTTTGCTCTGCTGAGTAAAGGGCTCACTTAGTCATTGGCTTACATTTTCTTCTACAAAGCACAGCTCAGCCTCAGATTTCCCTTCCCCATAGGTTGCAGGGTGCAGTTTTTATTTTTGTTTTTGTTTTGTTTTCCCAGAAGATAGAGGAGCTTATACAGCATATGTCTTCATGCGTCATTTTGTCAAAAACCACAGGGACATCACCTGCTGTATGGTATTGCTGTGTGTTCCTCGGTATTCTGAGCCTTCCCTTGAGCAGCAGCAAATGAGTCTCCGGGAAACATTCTCCACAGACTCCCTGTTTCACTGGAAGCTCCGCCTCAGCCTCCCTCTCCCTCTCCAAACCCTGCTCCTCAGAAAGCTGGCCAAGTGGCATCTCCTCCCCTGGAGCTGCACAAGACCACATCTACAGGGTATTAAAGCTCCAGTTCATAGACCCACCACCTGATTGCTCCTTCCTTCCCCCAAGATCACCCAAGAGTGCTTTGCTCAGATTAAACCTGGTCCTTTACCTTTTCATTCAGCTTAATTTGCCTTACCGTGTCGGTGGAGAAACCCACTACTGGGAATTCAGAAATACTTGTCAGTCCCCAGCACTGGACTGCACCTGCCCCATGGGAGCAATGATCTCATTTCTTATGGGATAGAAACAGGGGCGGGGCAGGTGAGAGCTCTGAGAGCAGGGGCTTTGGCCGTCTCCGTGTCAGTGTCTGAAGCTCTTGGCACAGGACTAGCATCCAGGCCCTCACCTGTGACTGGCTGTGGATGATCTTTGAATTGACAGCGTGGAAAGATGTAAGAAGGTTTACCTGACAGTGAGACTCGGAACAGGAGGTGACTCCAAGTGGCAGGAGGTGGGGCAGGCTGGAAAGAAGCTGAGGCTTGCTGTGACACCAGACATGTGTAGTGCCACCTCCTACTCACAGGCATTGGTTCCTGAGTTCCTCAGCTAGCTTTCTGAAGCATGAGCGGAGGAAGAGACCATCACTGGTTTCTAAGGTAAGTTGCTCCAGCTGCCAAAATAATAAAGAAAGAAGAAAGAAAGAAAGAAAGAAAAAGAAAGAAAGAAGAGAAAGAAGAAAGAAAAGAAAAGGAAGGAAGGAAGGAAGGGAAGGAGAGACAGACAGGAGAGAGAGAGAGAGAGAGAGAGAGAGAGAGAGAGAGAGAGAGAGAATGCTTAAACCACAGGAACCTAATTTCTCACACCCAGAGGTCAGGAAATCACATAAGGTGAAAACAAAATAGGCTTCATTCTAGGATTCTTCTTTTGTTTTGGAGACATCTATAACTTCCATAATCCCTCACCTCCTTCCATGGTGCAGAGAGGCAGAGGATAGAAACAACCCACTGGTTCCCCTTTTGTAGAAAGTTATGAATCCTGTCAGATAAAGGACTCACATTACGAGCTCATTCAATGTTGACTACTCTTTCAGCGTATCAACCGCCACAGACAGATTTACTAAAAGTTATGATTCTCTGTATGGCAATTGGGGGTGACATGAATATTGTTGCCAGGAAGCCACTTGTTGGTTTCTGGCCTCTTAGCCCCAAAATAACCACACAGATACTTTATTATTTAAATCACTGCTTAGCCCATTAGCTCTAGCTTCTTATTGGCTAACGCTTATGTATTAAGTTAACCCATCATCTCAATTAATCTGTGCATCACCACGAAGTCGTGGCCTACCAGCAAAGTTTTAGCACATATGTCTCCGGCAGCTCCATGGCTATTCTCTAACTCCTCCTTCTTTCTCCCAGCATTCAGTTTAGTTTTCCCTGCCTACCTCTATTCTTGACCAGGCCCAGGACAGTTTCTTTATTAACCAATGGTATTCACAGCATACAGAGGGGAATCCCACATTAGAATATCATTCAAAATTGCAGACAAGGAGGTCTTTGAGAATGGATAGCAATATTCTGCAAAGGTCTGGGCAACAGTAGCATGCTTGATCCACCACCCAAGGCACAGGCTATAAGTGCAAGAAAAGTTTCGGTCCCATGTCTGTATATTTAGACAATTTTTGTGTTGCCTGCAGGGTAGCACAGCACCATGGTATTTGCATTCATTTATCCACTTTCACATTTATTAAAATTCTGCTAAACATAAAAAAAACAGGAATGAACCATAAGAATAAGAAATGGAAGCCAGGGCTGGAGATATGTCTCAGTACTAAGAGTGAGTATTTATGTTCTTGCAGAGGGCCCAAGTTCTGCTCCCTGACATGGGGTGGCTAATTCACAGCCTCCTGTAAGTCCAGATCAAGGAAGATCCAATGCCTCTAGCCCGATGCACATAGCCCACACACATGTGCATGCACACACTTATAATTTTAAGTTATGATTTAATTTATTTTTTAACTAAAAGAATAAAACTTTCCTTCAGAGAAATCTCAATGTATAAACAGACTCTATGATCCAGCCTTTAGTAGTTGCACAATGCATCAGCACAGGAGTTATTAATTCTGGCCAGGTGAGACGCAGTGGAGTATATCCAGAGGAAACATCTTAGAGCTAATGATTGGGACATCAGCAAGTTACTCTTGTGGAAGAAACTGAAATGAAAAGGTCATTTATGCAGAGGAAAAAGAGCCAAGGCTCCGGGTTCTGAGAGTGTCCGCTGTGAGTCTGTGCCATATAGTGTAGCAACCAAAAGAGGGTTGTTAGGTGAGGGTGAAGATGGGAATTAGATTGGAAAAAATACTTGTAGGTCATTCGACAAAGCTTGGATTTCAATTTGTGAAAAAATAGCAGCCTGTCCATGGTGTGAGTTGAGGCGACAACTTAACTACTCATGCATGGCAGAGAAGGAGTTGGACTGCTTGAGGAGCACCCTCTTAGCGCAGAGGAGAGGGAGAGAGAAGTTGGTGACGGAGTAAACATAAAAGCAAATCAGAGCCTATGACGGATGGTACCCACGTGGCATTGCATATCATTATGCTACCCCTTAAAGCAAAAGCAAGACGCCTCCTGATACTGAGGTCGCTTGAGAATGTATGGAAGTCCAGGAAAGAAAATATGACAGAAGGCAATTTACTGGGGCAAAATGGCTTTGCCTTTGTTAATTAGGAACAGGATCTGTTTATTTTGACAGCTTCAGATTCACTGTCTATGTTTCCTTAAGGGACTGATTGAGTGAAATCAGCTGTATTCCTAAAATACCCATGGGTTTGAGATACAGGCTCTCTACGAGAGGAGCGCTGAGAAGAGGGTGTTTCTCTACCAATGTGGCTGTCAGCTCAGCATGCTAGTTTTCCTCTGACCTCCAGGACACGGTCCCATCTGCTCAGTACTGCGGTAGCCTAAGCAATACAGATGGGATGAGAGGCAAGGGGAAAATGCCAGCAATATGGTGCGGTTGCTGTTTTAGTCTTTTCAACGCTTCATGTGTGGGTCTCTTGTTTCCACCCATCTTAACTAACAGGATGGAATATGAATCTGCCCAGCGAGAAGGAAGATGACCTTGTTCTCCCTTCCTTTGACGCACTGCTGTTAATCTGAAGATGTGAAAAGGTAATTAACTAGAGGTTTAGTATTGGCTCTGTGTTCACCAAGTTTCAAGAATACAGAAGATTCTTCACATATGTCCAGTTTATTAGAAATGTTGCTTGTGGGTGAGCAGCTCACTCAGCATATTGTATCTATGCAAGGGAGTTCCAGATGGAGTGGGTTACAGCTTCTGGCATCGGGTCTGTGGACAGCAATGAGCTTGCTTCCCCTGTTTCTGTTCTGAGCCCCAGTTGTTTTCCAGCTCTCACAAAGGACACAAATATGTTTGGACTTTACCATGCTATTTTCATGTAATCTTCCTCACCAAATGCTTAAATACAGTCAATATTATCCAAACAAAGGCAGAGCCAAGGGTACCCAAGGCTCCTGGACTCTCAGTCCTCACAGTGAGAAGGATCATAACACTGTGTGACTAGCGAGCCGCACATGCACACACATCTACTTTAATCTGTATCGAGGTGAATGTACTAAAAGCCATGAATTCACACAACTGTGGTGGTGTGTGGTGTCAGCCCCATTACAGTGACCGTTCCAGCCTTCCTATGGGTGAGTGTTACTCCAAATAAAAGAAACCTGCGTCTCCATATCTACGATGTCTCCCTCCCTCCCTCTCTCTCTCTCTCTCTCTCTCTCTCTCTCTCTCTCTCTCTCTCTCTTCTCTCTCTCTCGTGTGTGTGTGTGTACGAGAGAAAGAGTGAGTGAGAGAGAGAGAGATCCATGTTTATATAAAAGTCAGTGTCAAAATTGCTCCCAGTTCTGTGAGAACAAATGCAAAAGCCTCACGGAGGCTCTTTTGTGTTTGTTCTCACGGCCGATACCCATTTACTTATCATTTTGATCGCCACCTCTTTTAGTCTGCCTTTTGTTGACTGTGTTTTTGACATTTGAATATATATATACATAGGTATACATACACATACGGGTTTGTGTGTAGGCATGCATTTTCTTTTCCAAAGTTACATTCTCTGGGGCTGTGCACTTGCTGGAAGGTAGACACTACATGAGTGACGTGAGGCGCGTTCCGCCCTCTGTGGCCACAGTTTCCACATCCATGGACAGCAGAGGCTGGAGAATCCCTCAGAAAGCAAGTCTGTACCGGACACGAACACAAAGCTTCTCTTTTCCTCATTCACAGCGGAACTGCTATCCCGATCCTTGTGCTATGTCACAGAGTGTGAGCAATCCAGAGATGCTCTCAAACCGGAAGCTGCACGCGCTCCATCAAAACCTACCCTATTTAATACACGCCACTTGAACATGCTAACCTTTCGGTGTCATCCGTGATCCCAGCACCAATTCCCTTGCAGAAATGGAAAGAAGACTATATCAGGTAAAATGAAGTGCAAAGTTTTGGGGCTGTTTTTACCTTCCCCATTAGTGATGTCATTGTTGTGCTCTGCTATTGTTTTCTGAGGCCTCTGGAACAAGGCACCATGTGTATTTCCAGCTCTGCTAAAGCCCTTCCCCTGCCTCTTCCCAGCCTGTCCAGCCCTCATGCTATCCCTTTTTATCCATAAGAAGATGTCTGTTTGGTTTCATAACTGAGAAATGCATAGAACATTTTGTAATAGTCTGTTCGTTCCAGAGAGATGTCCTCACGACAGAGAAGAAAACCTGGATTATTGTATTGACTAAAAAAGTCTAAAACTCAGAATGTAATCAAAATAAAGCTACATCAATTTCAGATCGAAGTTTTCTGCTCTAAGGAGTCACTGCACATAAAATACCTAACAAATTAGTGACATTGTGAGTATTTAATAATTATTGGTTTGTTTGGGTAAATTCTAGCTCATGGATGGCCACAGAGTCTAGTCAAGACTGCATAGTTGCATTTTATGGGCTTGAACTATTGACAGTCAAACTGTTCTTTTCTGAATACTCTTAGGGACTGATATTTTTCATTTAATCTAGAAGTTTCAACCATCAACAGAAAACTAGATTAATGAAGAGGCACTACTACATACCCTAAAAATACTTAACATTTTAATTACATGTTGATGAGGATGTGAAAATACTGGAACTGCAATACAATGCAGAAGTTCAAAGTAGAACAATCATTCAATGTTCCAGTGTACATCAAATTAATCACATACTCAACAACAGATAGTACTTAGGTCATAGGGACACCAAAAAACTGTACAAAACTGTTGATAGTAGCTTTAATCATCAGAGTACCAGTTATCAACAATCTTCATGTCCAATGAGAGACAAAATAAGTAGTGCCTACTGACCAACTGGAGAGCTGCCCTGTGGTAAAAGAACACCTCACTTGTCTTACTCACCCAGATGCCATCCCAGAAGTCAGGGAGAAAAGAAAACACATTCTATGTTATATGAATCCACTTACATGATGCTCTTGGGCTGCAAAGTTACCTCTGCACGTGTCGGCTGTAATTACCTCGCAAGGAAATAGTAAAATGGAAAGGAGGAGGAGAGAGTCCCATGAAACATGCAGAAATAAACCTTCCAAGCCGGGCGGTGGTGGCGCACGCCTTTAATCCCAGCACTCAGGAGGCAGTGGCAGGCGGATCTCTGTGAGTTCGAGGCCAGCCTGGTCTACAAGAGCTAGTTCCAGGACAGGCTCCAAAGCTACAGAGAAACCCTGTCTCGAAAAACCAAAAAAAAAAAAAAAAAAAAAAAAAAAAAAGAAAGAAAGAAATAAACCTTCCAGCCTAAAACAAGGAACTACATCCAGGTCACTAATAACACAAAGAAGGTATGGGGAGTGCAGACCTCATGGATGCTGCATAGTCACACAGATGGACTGGCCAGAGATGTGCTTACAACCACAGATAGCATGTATCCTTTTCTACCAGTAATTCTATTCCATCAACTCAAAAAAGTGAAACAATAAATAAGGATTGTTGTCTTCAGGGATGATTGAGTTTTCAGGTTAAATTGGAAGATGTTGGCTAAAAGGAAGCTTGGAAATCATTTCTTCTGTTGTTCTATAAGGTACTTCATATTCAAAGAGTCAATCAATATTCAGGTACATATGCTCTAAACCTACCCATATGCTAATTCAATTCTACTTGGGTGGCTTTTATATAATCCCCAAACAGGGACCTTGTCAAAGCCTTTGCTCAGTACAGTTTCTAGAACACAGCTGACATTTAGATGATTGTGTATACATAATAACATAGTAACAATAACACACAAGGAAGTCTCTTCGTTCTTGCACTTTGGGAGAACATTGAACTTCAGCCACAATAGAGTTTTAATTCGGCATCAAGAGTGATGAGACAGGAGAGGAATCAAGAGTGATGAGGTGCAGTGCATGTTGTCTCAGCCTATGCTGAGGGGAAAAGCAATTATTATTAGGCAAGCTCTCTTCAAGGAGACAATTAAATTAAATAGGATAATGTAAGGGTCCTGGTGGTTTTACATAGTGAAGACTGATTGCTCAGTCGCTACATAGAGCCAAACCTTCTACTGAAGATGAAATAATTTGAAAATGTAAGCATGTGTGTGTGTGTGTGTGTGTATGCGTGTGTGCAAATGAAAATGTTAAAACATATTAGTGGGTAGAATAAGAAAATAGTATCTGAGAAGATTATTTGTGTAATTAATGAAGGCAATTTCACCTTCAGATCCCTAGTTCTACACCAGAGGAATTCCTGATGTAATGAGAATTGATGAACACTCTCTAATCACACAAAGTCATGAGGTAGTTTGTTTCCCTGAAGAGCAACAGCCTTACCTGAGAGGCAGAAAGGCAAGACTGTCTCCTCCAGACATACTGAATAGTCAGAAACACAGGGAGGGCAAGTATATGAAGGACTCTGGGTTATGCTCAGGTTTAAGGTTTCTTTCTTTTCTTATTTTTAATCTCATCAGCTGTATGCACTCCACCTCATCCTGTCCCAAATAAATAAACAAAATTACATAAAACCATAGCTCTGGTCTCTCAAGAAGCTTCTATAATTTTTTTCCTGTTCTGTTATTTCCTTTAATTTCTTTTATGGAGTCATTTTTCTTACCAGCCACTATATGCTACATCTTTCAAACATACCCTCCTTAGACACTAAAATACAAGAAAAACATTTTCTATGTGCTTTTTTGGGTGGGAAGTCCTTCTGTATATGTGTTGCTTTTATTGGTTAATGAATAAAGCTGTTTCAGTCAGTAGCTTAGCAGAATAGACCTAGGTAAAAAAACTAAATGCTGGGAGAAATAAGGTTGAGTCAAGGAGAAGTCATGTAGCCATGCTGGAGACAGACACTGGACAGAACTTACATGGTAAGCCACAGTCACCTGGTGATACACAGATTAATGAAGATGGGCTAGTTTATTATATAAGAGCTATCTAAAAATATGCTTAAGCTATTGGCCAAACCGTATTGCAAATAATATAGTCTCTGTGTCATTATTTTGAGTCAGGGCAACCAGAATACAAACGAGCAGCCTCTGCCAACAAATTGGTACCAACATGGTCAAGTACATCCATGTAAAACATGAGAAAGTTTGGAAGAAATTCTAAACACAAAAGAACAGAGTTAAGCATGGCTTCTTGGTAGCCAACATGATTAAGGAAAACATTTGAGTCCCAGAAGCTAGGATAGCTCAAGTTCTTTTAACCTTAATGTTGGGGAATGTGTTCACAGGTTTCAGTGTACATCATAGCTAAAACAAAGGTTTAAATAATGACTTAAGGTTAGGTTAATATGTTTTTGCTAATGACTTTGAGGCAGAAAATCTTGGGAACAATTTAAAGTTTAGAAAGACACACTTTTAATAGTTGAGTGAGGTACTCATTGGAGTCAGGGAACAAAAAAAAAAGCAGCCTGGCTATTGCTGACTGATGTACACTTCTTGCTAGGATGGATTAGGCGATAAAAGGTGTGATGATTAATTCCTGTTATCCATTTCTGCCCTCAGTTTCCTGATAGAAAAAAATATCTTGATGAGTGGGTATAAAACCCTGAGGATTTAAAGTAGAGCTGGCTGTTTAATTTTCATATTTGAAAGTTCAGATTTCTTATTTTTTTAAAGTTTCTTGTAAGATTACCTTTTGAGATAAATAATAAAGTAATTGGTCCTTTCTTTATAAATACGAAATACAGCCTGACAGTAAAAGAACTAGCTGAGAAAAAGACCTTGCTTGCTTACACTTTGTTAATCTATAACAAGTTGCTTGGATGTGAATGTATGTGGGTTCTTGGAAGTAATTTGTTTTTTACCTATAATATGTAAAATGTTTAATCATGTAAGGGAACTGAGAAACATATTGCTTTTTATCTGTATTTATTATAATCATTCACTTGAAAAATAGAATATAACCACATTGAAATTTTTATATTGTTTGAAATATTTTCTTGGTATATATAAACTGTAAAACAAAAACGAATATAGATAGAGATGATAGAGACTCTAAAGAAATGTGTGTGTGTGTGTGTCCCTTTTTTGACAGTCCCAGAGAATTAGTTTTACCCCACTTGCCAGACCCAGAAAATCAAGTTTTACTCCCTCAGATAGAAAAGTCAAATTGTGATATTCGAGATAATCATCAGTGTGATAGTGGGGCAAGGCCAATTCAGGCACCCTTTGCTCTGCCGCCCAAGGACCTAGCTAGGGACATCCCCGTGGACGCCTGGGATCCCCTCTAGAGCCAAGTCTCTTGCCAACCCTAAAATGGCTCCCTTAATGTAGATATCTTCTTCCCTGCTCCTATATCCTCCCTTCCTCCATCTCCACCCTCCCACTCCCCCAAGCTCTCTCCAGTCTTTCTTTCTTTCTTCTCTCTCTCCCTCTCCGCTTCCCCCAACCCCACCTCCACCCCTACCCCCACCCCTATGCTCCCAACTTTTGCCGGGAAATCTTGTTTGCTTCCAATTTCCAGGAGGATCTATGTATGTTTTTCTTTGGGTCCACCTTGTTATTTGGCTTTTATAGGCTTGCGAACTATAGGCTTCATGTCCGGTGAAGGACGGAGATAGAGACAGAGACCCTCATCAGAGCACTGGACTGAGTTCCTAAGGTCCAGTTGAAAAGCAGAAGGAGGGAGAAGATGAGCAAGGAAGTCTGGACCACGAGGGGTTGGTCCACCCACTGAGACAGTGTGCCTGTTCTAATGGGAGCTCACCAAATCCAGCTGGACTGGGACTGAATGAGCATGAAATCAAACCAGGTTCTCTGAATGTGGCTGACAATGGGGGCTGACTGGGAAGCCATTGATAAAGGCACTGGGACTTGTTTCTACTGCACATACTGGCTTTTGGGGACCCTAGTCTTTTTGGATGCAAAGCTTCCTAAGCCTGGAGGTAGGGGGGAGGACCTTGGATTTCCCACAGGGCAGGGTTCCCTGTCCTCTCTTAAGGAGGGAGGGAGAGGGAGGAGGGTGAGTGGGGGAGTGGGAGAGGAATGGGAGGAGGGGAGGAAGTGTAAATTTTTTAATGGCAAAAGTAAATAAGTAAAAAAAGAAAGAAAAGTCAAATTGTGTAATTAGTCCACTTACTCCGTGGCTCCCCCTCAGTTCCTGAATCTGGGCTGGTCCTTAAAGCAACATCTTCTAATTCAAGATTTGTTCTGCAGTAAAGACCTAAATACTGCTGATGCTACTATCTGATACCCATCTCTGAGAACCATTGGCTTAAACCACTAGCTTACACTCTTCCTCTGTGGCTGTGGGGAGAACTTCTTGCTAACCAAGTCCACCAAACTCATCCACATAGGACCAAGTTGTAACTCCAATACATTTGGGCTGATTTTGAGGGGATGACCTACTCAGTTTTCATAAGTTGCTTTTAGTTGTTATTGTTGCTTCTCAGAGTTAATTACGGGAAAGGAATATTTGGCATTATTTGGAAACATATACTCAAATGGATATTCATTGTTAAGTCTTTTTCGGGCTAAACTCATATCCTAAACTAACCCATCTCTATTATTTCATGTACCACGTAGCTGTAGCTTACCAGCTAAAGTGCCTAGCATCTGTCTCAGGTGGATCCATGGCTTCCCCAAACTCCACCTTGCTCCTCTCATACTATAGGCCAAGCCGGTTTTCTCTATTCATTAAGCAATAAAATCAACACAGATACAGAAGGAATATACAGAAGGACCTCCCACATCAATTCATCAGTCAATAATATGAAATATTAAGGATACTAAATCTAAGGTCACTGTTTTTTTAATCTTAAATGATAATCAGTTTTCAACTTTCAATTGTTTTGCTATAGATCTATCTTTAACTTTCCAGAAATTTCACGTAATATTCAGGCCCTCATGTGCCAGAGTACATATTGTCCCATCTAGGTTTCTTTCCACTGGTCATTGTCTCCTTACAATATAACTGGAACAAGGGTACACAGTTATCTTCACTTTCTTTGTGCTTGTTAGCACAGTGGCTGGCACAGGGTTGAAAACAATAAAGTAAAATGCACAACAGCAAAAAGCAAGAATGGTTCTAGAAAACATCATATTGAGTGAGGTAACCCAGACCCAGAAAGACAAATATCACATGTACTCATTTATAAGTGGTTTTTATTTTTATTTTTTATTTTTTTGGTTTTTCGAGACAGGGTTTCCCTATAGTTTCTAGAGCCTGTCCTGGAACTAGCTCTTGTAGACCAGGCTGGCCTCGAACTCAGAGATCCGCCTGCCTCTGCCTCCCGAGTGCTGGGATTAAAGGCGTGCGCCACCACCGCCCGGCGGCCATAAGAGGTTTTTAAACATAAAGCAAAGAAAACCAGGCAAAAATCACAATCCCAGAGAACCTAGACAACAATGAGGACCCTAAGAGAGACATACATGGATCTAATCTACATGGGAAGTAGAAAAAGACAAGATCTCCTGAGTAAATTGGGAGCATGGGGATCACGGGAGAGGGTAGAAGTGGAGGTGAGAAGACAGAAGGGGAGTAGAGAAAAATGTATAGCTCAATAAATTCAATAAAAAAGGAGAAAAGCAAGAATGGAAAGATGACAAATGGATGCATTTTTTTAAAAAATAATTTTTCCTTCTGAATGCTACATTAGGTTTCCTTCTGTCTCAAACATGTATCCAGCAAACATTTCTTTTTATCTTTATCCAGGCACTGATCCAATTGTGGGTAATGAAACAATACAGAGAGCCAAGTTCTCGACTCTCAGAGTTTACATCCCAACAGGGGCAAATAATAGACAGAAACAAGCAAATATTTTCTTTAATTCAACTAAGTGTAACAGAAACCAAAGAAAACAAACAGTGAGCAGTGAATTCACTGTAAAAATGTAAGGGGCTGGTACTATCACCTGGTCCCTTAATCTGTGTGTGGGCACCACATGTGAGGTGATGTGGCAGGTCATGTGACAGATCACAAAGCCATCTGCAACGATTAGAGTTTTCTGAGCACTCACTGGCCAAACTGTCTTCAAAATCAAAACAGAACGAATTGGAGGTGTTCACAGCGGTGCTGGCCCCACGCTGCATCCTGTGGCATCAGTGAAGCCTTAGTTCTGAACACAGCATTTGTGCTTTGAGCTGCATGTGCTGCCTCGTTGTGCAACTCCGGCAAGGTTTCCTGAGACATGTTGGCTCAGATTTCAGACTGCTACACAGTAAAAATTGTAGTTTTTTTTTTTTCTGTGCACAAAGTTACCCAATTTTATAGGATCATGTTTCATTCTGAAAACAAAAACTTTTAAATATGTTCTGACCACCCGTCCTCAGCGTGTATCGTATTAAATATGCTTTCGGATTGGATTGTATCTGAATGTTTGACTTTACCATTCTCAGTACCAAGGACTGTAAAATAGAAACATAATAAACACTGAAAAACATCGGCAATGCTATCTGCCCGATGCCACAAATGCTGAGCTAAATTTTAATTCTTTTGGCAAAAGGAAGCAAGCACATCTCATTAGCATATAAGTTTGCTTTCATATACTGTTGAAAATATACATGTAACAAAGAATTGTTTAAAACAAACTTTTCTGTGTTTTTACTATGAGTAACCATTTGGTTTGCATACCTGTCTTATGAACCTGTGTACTTAGAATCATGTAAAACTTTCCTGGGCAAAATGGGATCATGAATGGAAATGTTTAAGAAACTGTGATCTGTGATATTTGATGAAAGTGCTAGGCAAATATCTTGTGTATGGGAAACGGAAAACTCTCGTTGTATTACCTGTGCCCCTTGCTTTCCTTTCACTGTGTTTGGTGGAGCGCTTGAAGATATCCCACAGGCTGCTAACCCCTGAGCCCACAGGTGTTCTTACCTCCCTGTTTTCTTCAGGTGGAGGAAGAGCATCGTGGGAGCATCAAACCTTGTCAGAGCTTTCGTTAGGTCCCAGTAGCAGGCATCACCTACGTTTACTTTTGAATTGCCATCTTTTGTATCATCCTTTCCTCACTGGCGACTTATGTTTTCATAGCCAAGTCAGGAAGGTTCTCGATCCACAGCAGTGTTTCAGCTAAGAGCTTTAGTGTCAAATAGAACCAATATGTGTCCTCCAGTTAATTATATGGCATTGAATAAATCTGTGCTAAGATCATTTCATTATCATTAATCAAAGATGTAACAATAGTACTGACTTCCATAAAAAGATTTCTGGATGTTTACATGAGATAAATTCGTGTGAAATATTTACATTGTAAATGGTGGTTAAAATTATGCAATTCCATGGAGGGCCAAAAAGCATGTTCAAGGGGAACAAGAAAGTGGGGCTGGCACACAAAGGAATACCACATGTTGAGACCATAGTAGTAACACCAGTCTGGAGTTTGGGATTCTAAGATGAAGTTGTTGAAGTAAATCACAAAAATGAACTAAGATGCAGTAGAGGAGAATAAAAACCAAGAAAAAAAAGCTAGGGCAGAAGATGTTGATAGAGTATCATAAGGGTAATGAGAGCAGGAGCCAAGGGCTCAAATTATTCAGATTGAAAACGTGGAGTCAGCACCTTACTCATGAAGAAAAGGAGTTCCATAGTTAAATTTTCACTATTATCTGAGAAGGTTGTACTCTGTTTTCCCTTAAACTATAATTAATTGGTGTTTTTTTAAAAAAAACTTATTGATGTCCATAGAGATACCAAACTCATTGAATGTTGCGGCAAAATATATCCTATTAGAAAGTAGTTACGTTTGTTTGTCCAGGGCAGAGACAGAAGGATGGATGGACAGACAAATGGACGGCTGAGCTGGTATATAGATACAGAAGACATAGTACTAGTATCACACGCCATCAAGATCAAAAGAGGCCCTTTTGAAAAAGAATATTCACAAAGAAAATATCTTCAAAAAATAAATCATAGCTAAAAATCCAGTATTTCTAGTGAGAATTTATCCATTTACTGACATGCATCTTTCCAAGATTAATATGCCACTGATACTTTCATAACACAACACATAAACATTTGCTCAGAGAGATCACCTATGCTAACCAGAGAGGATGCCGGTTTGGCCTGGGATATTTCCATGTGAGGACTATGAAGTCCTCCAGTACCCCAGATCCACACTGACAGAGTCCAGTAGGTAAGGAGAAGTCCCCCATACTGTCCTCTGCTAGATGATGCCCACGTATCTGAGAACAGCAAGTTTTGTTTAAAGGGCAGAATGATAGAGATGAACAAGAAAGAGAAAAGGGTACCAAAGTGTCAGAGAATGATGAAGAGAATCTATCAGAGTGGAATAGATGGGTGATGGACAATGAAAAAAATTGAAGAAATAATCTTGGATTGCTATTTCATTCTTCTAGTGGAGAGCGCATGCACACATGCACGAGCTCTCTCTCTCTCTCTCTCTCTCTCTCTCTCTCTCTCTCTCTCTCTCTCTCTCTCTCTCACACACACACACACACACACACACACACACACACACACACACACAATCCTGTTGCTTCAACGTGGACTTTTCTGTACAGCTTTCCATGTAACACAGCTCTCTCGTTCTTCATCCAGAGAGCGCAACTCTAAAATGCAAAACTCGTGACTGGGTGTGGGAGGAAAAAGACTAAAATTAGAGAGACCAACAAGCTCTAATATTGGGGATTTATTTTGAAAATGTCATTTCTAATGAGAGCCAGCAAGGAAATTCTTTAAAAATGAATTTGCTTGTTTTCCTATGTTAAGGTTTCTTCTATCCTAAACAGGAGAAATTTATTGCTTCTCTGTGTTATTTTTAAAAAACCTGTAGCCAGTTTCAGAAAAAACAAACCATCTACTTAATCATGTAGAAAAAAGTTAGATAATTAGGGAAAAGATTGACCAGGACAGAGGTAGGGCAAACTTTTTAAAAAACATGGGCGACATTTTTGATTAGTTTTTCTGTAACTTGCAGCCAAATAGTTAAACACAAAATTAGATATTGCATGCTGGATTTAAAAAGGGTATCATGTCACCATAGTAACTGGGTTTGCTTAAACATAGCTTGGAATGTATGTGGAATCCGATTTAGCTACAGAGGAGAAACCCACACGACAGTCCTGAAAAACTAGCTTGTTAAATATCTCTCAGGTGTGGTGTTTGTGTTTACGTTTGTGGAGGCACTTTCTTCAGGGTTTACCTTTCCAGGTGTTTGTCTCAAGGTCGGAGCTGTTACAACCAGGGAAGCAATATCAAAAGTTAAATTTGATCCCATGAAAAGGATCATTTGCTTGTACTTCTGGCTTGATCGGTTAGTGTGTGGACATGAATTGAATGTTCTACCTCTTAGTGTCTTAGCTTTCAGATGCTATTTTATTTGGTTCATCGTTTGGAGCATTTTGGATCATCCTTTTCTTGAAAAGCTAATCTCCAAATAGCATTTCCACCCCCACCAACTCCTCCTAATGATAATATTGGCAAGAGAACAGCTTCGTGAAAATTTAAAAAAAGAAAAAACTTTGAAAATGAGGGATATTGCCCTAATCTAGTATCCAGGCAAGGAATATCTCTAGCATTCTTCTCAAAATTCTTGGTTAAACAATTACCTCACAAAAAGCAAGACAGTTCGTGCTGAGACCCCCACTGCATGGCACTGGAGAAAATATGTGGTTCTTTGAGGTTTTCGGAACTTTTTTTTTTATTCCTGGCTTTTATTTTCTGAGGAAATGATTATATATGATACACTTTAGGGAAATTTATGTCATTCACTCTTTTGTAATTGTTAGGACCTTTATTGTGTTTGGTCAGTAAATGGCACAATGTCCATAATAACAGTAAAAACTTAGCAGAAAATAAAGGCAGCAAACCATGATGTTTCCCTGCTGAACATCAGTGAGCTGCCTTTCTACTTTGGGTTATAAGGTACAAAGTTTGTCCAGAATCTCTACCATCATAAGGGAAATTGGTACCATGTAACAATCCCCAATTATCTGCTAGGTATTCAGTGGAAAATTTAGCACACCATGTTTTAATTCACACCAAACCATGATAATTAGGTGTCATCTGCACTGTTCAGGGTGGTTGTTTTTCCTCCATTACACTGCTTAAATTGGAATGCTGCGAGGCAATGTGTGTTCCAGAACATGGTCGTTCACAAGAGACTCAGCCGAGTTCTAATGGTGGCTATGACTGCTGCCAGCAGATAAGGTAAGATAGAATCACTACAGGGAAAATGGGGGATGCTTTTGATTACTAAAACTCTCATCCCTCTGCCAGATGATCGTTACTGTGTACAACTAGAAGGACCACTGGGAGGCAGTAGTGCTGTGAACCAAACCCCATAACTTCATGTCGGGGTCATTGGTTTGCTCTGAGCTGGGATCTCCACCTCTTCCAGAAATGAACACTACAGAAACATTTTTCTCCTTCTCCAGATCATAATACTCCATACCACAGAAATACATCTTGAAAATTGCTTCTCACACAGTGAGAAGAAGATGGGGAGGTTCTTAGCAGACTATCTCAAGCATTTTAACAGCAATGCTCAAGGAAATGGGAGTAGCGGCCAAGGGGCTGGCCCTGCTCTGAGTTTCAGCCTTCATGGAAGTAAGAGGAGAGTTGGAGCCTCCCCTTCTAAGAACGTCAGAAGAGAAGGAGAGCAATGAAGTGAAGACTTGAAGTCTCGCCCTGAGGCAATGGCGTTGATGTGGCCAGCATAGAGAACAGAGGGAACTCTACAGGTCCTTGGAAGCCAGCACTGAAGATGACTTTCAAGAACATCTGGAGCAGTGCTGGCCACACTGTGTCTTAGAAAATGTTACTTATCATGCTGTATCTTTCTTTAGTAGTGAGCAAATAAAATGTATTCCTTTTGATAGTACAAATAGTTACTATGCCCATGTGTTTTTCCAACTCAAAATCCATTTTTAGATGCCTGCTAAGAGGACTGAGAGCTGAGGAAATAGAAGCTACACTGGGCTATGTGTCTAGATTTAAGTTTTAACCAAATTTTGTCATTTTGTATTTTGAGATCTAGCCATCACCAAAGCCTGCCTTTATTTATTTATTTATTTATTTTAGGTTGAAAACTGCCGATCAGCTTCCTTTCCTAGAAAAATCTTTGAATGGTATAGTTGGTCAGGACTCTATCTAAAGGGACCTAAGCTAAGGAAACAAATTTATATGTCAAGGAGAGAAAGCATTTATATGACTAGTTCAAACCAATAAGCTTGAATGCATCCAAGGAAAGATACTGAAGTATGAACCAATCTTTTGAAAATTATTGTGGAAATTTTGCCCGAGGAAAGTTCTTGTTAATTTGAGGCAGCAGACATGACAGGGGCTTTGGATTCAGACATCCATAAGTATAAACCCAGAGACACCCAAGCCCAGCTGTGTGCCCTTAACCAAACTCTGCAGTCTTTTGATCCTCGTGATTTACAGAAGCCTATGGGATGTTGGGAAGGATGAAAAAGAATGCACATGGTGAGCCCCGCCTAAAACCAGTTTTCACTGTTTACTCTGCGTTGGTTCTGTTTTTCATTGGGGCCAAACCCAGTCTCTCAAGGAACCCCCAAAATTCTGGGGTGAGTTGGTCCAGAGAAACCAAGATCTATGACACTAGGTATCAAATACTTAGAGTTATGGCTGGGCAAAAGACACTCTTACAGGGAATAAGTAGGGGGAAAATGATGTGGAAAAGTAGACTTAGTGATTATGGTCTTAAAAACATGGGATTTGAAAGTGTGTGCACTTTGACACTTCTAGGAAAAATAGACAAAAATATAGAAATATAACTGGCATAGGTACAAGTTTTTCTACTGAGGTCATTTTATTTTTGAAAAATAATATCTTTACATTAGATATATCAATCTGATCACTCATCTCTCATGGATGAAAATTCCTGTTTCAAAACTTTAATCCAGTGATTCTCACTGAGTAGGAGCCGGTAGCACAACTATGTTATCCCAGGACAGGTTGGTTATGCCATCGTTTTGGCTGATGTTGAACCTTGTGGATGGCTTATGAGCCTTTTTGAGTGTACAGACTGAATGTGACATTTTCTTTTGTAAGCCAATAGCACAGAATGAGGACATAAAACCCCTCTATTTGAATAGACATGTCAGCTTAATACCTTGAGGGAAATTGGGTTTTAATAAATTTATGTATTCTGTGCATAATTAAGTTCAAATGCTGTACCAAAGGGAGATGTTTTGTTGGCCATCACGACTAAGGAAAGTGCTGTGGACAAAAGCATCCTACAGTCTCCCTTACAGACTTCCCTTGCTGTCAGAGAAGAGCAGTGACCAATCAACCCGCAGTGGGCGTGTGTAGCCTTCTGCAAACATTTACCCAACAATGGTCATCGATTTATGCTCTTTAGAGTAAAGGCGCATCCACAAAACAAGAGGTGTGCTTGCTGTGACTCCACGTCCTCAGTACGTGCCTTCCACTAGAGATTTTTATTTTTATTTATTTATTTTTAAATTTACACATCGTATTTCCCCTTACCTTGGCCCTTGAGTTAACTGTGAACTCCCTATTCCCATTTTGGACAGATTCTCTGCCATTGTCTGTTCTTTCTTTTGATTCTGACTTTTGGATTCTAATCTATTTATATTTGCTTTCAAGGCCATTTTAGACTTCATGGTTCAATTCCTAAAGAATTTATGCTGCCCCCAATGGCTTAGGCACTGTATGTGGTTTCTGTTCACTACAGTCAGTACCAGGAAAGCTAGGAGTTGAAAGTATTTAGCCTGTTGCTTTCTGCAATTTGAGTTGTCGTCTGTAACAAGAAAACATTCAGATAAGCAGCTAATTGTGTTTCATGAATGTCTGCATGAGTTATATTAAATGCTTAGATTAAAAATTTGTTTCTCTGGAATGCAAATTTAACTGAATATTCTTTTTTATCGAGCAACCCTATACAAATTGCACATAAAATTGTCTTTTTATCCTCATGTCAAAGTGTAAAGTAATTGGTATTAATAATATCTTTGTTGCAGAGCAAACTGAACTTCAGCAAGGTCTGGAAACTGGCAGTGTAGTTCCACCAGATTCCCAGGGCACTCTGATTTTAATTTTATATTCTGAAATCTCTGCTGCTTCCTTCATCTGTCTTCTATGCTATGCACATCGCAATACTGCTGCATAGAGCTCATCCTGGTATTAAAATGGAGGTATTGCACAGTATGTAAATTAATTTATTTTCAGCTGAGAATGATAACAGTTTGACATGTCAAACCAAAAGTAACCTGTCTGCCTATTAAGTATCTACCTAATATCTATTCATCTAATAATTTGTCATCTGTCATTTATCACCTCATGTATCTATAATCTATCATGTACCCATTCATATATCTATCCATCATCTGTAATCTGTCTTAGCTATCTATCTATAATGTGTTTTCTATCATGTCATTGATCTATCATCCTTTTATAAACAGCTGTCATCAATCTATAATCTATCTATCTACAATTTATCAATCATCTATCAATCATCTTTCCTGTAGACTTCACAACTAAGTGAGGTAGCCTCTTATTGCCAGGGAAGTTAGAATAACTTAGAAAACTCTGACGTTTAAAAGCTAGGCGTCTATCAAGAACCTTTTCTCCCTCACCCCTTTAACTAATGCGCCCATTTAACAAAGGCACAAAATTCATGAGCTTCACATGTTGCCTAACTGGCTGGACAACTTCTTTGACAATAAGCACGTGTATCTTTTTTTGCTCTGAGCCAGGCTACGGATCCCGTTGGGCCCAAAGATTGGGTAGCTACAGATAACAGACTTTTGACCCATCCTTTTTCATAAATACTAGCCAGATGAGTCCAGCAGCTGCCCATTCAGTTATTGACCGAGGCTATTTTGCACATGGAAGGGCTGGTGCTAGGAATCAAACACAAACACTTGTGCATACTAACACTGAGCTACATCCCCAGCTCCAGCTGTGGCCCTGTGAGAATGAACCGATGGAAGCGATACTCCGTGCTAAAGAAATATTCAGCTCACATATTTTCTACCTTAAAGTCATGATATTATAGAGAGATATTGGTAAACCCTGCTGTATATTCCGAGACAGACTTCCAAATATGTACATACACATGCTGGCCACCTTGGGAATGCAAAACACTATCAAAAAATCTCAGAAAAACAATGAGCAGAGAAATTCTCTACCTGCCTTTCTGTTGTCTTCACCTGCTTTTCATGATATCAAGTTGTTTTGTTTAATGCTGAGAACTAAGGTGCCATGAATTGTGTTATTGGAAACATATCTACCTACTAATTGCAGACTAGAGGTCATCGTATTATCTTGAATGCTTTGGAAATATGAACACTCAAGACAGGGACTTTCAACTTTCAGATTATTTATTTTTTACTTATTTATTTTTGAGACAGGGTTTCCCTATGTATCCCTGGTTTGTCTGTAATTCACTATGTAAACCAGGATGGCTTGAACTCACAGAGATTAACTGCCTCACCCTCACAAGTGCTGGGATGAGAGGCATTTGCCACCAAGTCAGTTATTTTTAGGTTGGAACCTTGAACTCAGAAAAAAAAAAGTCTTCCTTCCTTAAGGTTCCCCATTTGTCAAATATAACTGCCTTAAGTCAGACATTTTCATAAAGAACACACGATTTAATTCTCTTTTCCAATAAAGAGCGTCATGTTCTCAAATGACACATTCTGTTCCAAATGTATTAGAACAGATATTATACAAACTAATTTCTAACATTTGCTGAAGCACTGCTTTAGGGAGTCTTCTGGGCTTGCATTCCAGCCCTGGAAGTGATCACAGCTGATAGTCATGTATCCCTGGCTTATAGAGAAGTATATGTGTGTCCTAGGCTTGCCATGACTACAAGTACCAAGTACCCAGAAGACCAGGCAGAAAATCAACTTCATATTCCAAGGGCAAGAGTGCAGTGTTTGTAGCTGGCAAAGGCTACTGCTCCTCTACCTCAGGTGAGGTGGCTGGGGCAGCGGATAGGCTGCCCTTCTTGAAGGCACTTGCTAAGCTGCCTTCACTTGAACCAGACCATTGGCTTGTATGGACCTGTGTCATGGTCTAAACATAGGTGCTGCTATATAAATACAGAATGAAACTAAATGAACTCCAAAGAACTAGATTACCTTTGGTTTCTTAGGTCTAGAATATTGTCATGACAAACTGAGGCTGATTTTACTTAAAATGTCGAGAAATGTGAACTGTACTGCAAAACAAAGGAAAACATTCCGTTAAAGAACAAAAGGAGAGTTTTATCACCAGCTTTAAGGTATAATAAAAGAAAACACAGGTACAGGGCAGAATCCCACAAAGATGCACTTTGACATAACATCGACTCTCAGGTGGAAGTATTAGCAATCTATGCTGTACAGTGTTTAATGCTAAATATCTTACCTATGTATGATTAGAGAATGAGGAGAGTGATAGAGTGGAGAAGGGGGAAATGGAGTGAGGGAGAAGAAAGGAAGAAAGGAAAGTAAAGAAGGAAGGAAGCAAGGAATGGAGGAAAGAAGGAAAAGGAAGAAGGGGAGAGATGGAGTAATAAGGAGGGTATGGAAGGTAGGAAGAGGAGGGAAGGAAATGAGGGAGGCCGAGAAAGCGGTCGGATGGCCGGCCGGCAGTGACGAGAAGTCCGGAGATAGGTCAGAGGAGGGGAAGGAAGCAAGGAGGGAGGAAAATTGGGCGCCGTGAAGGAAATGGGAGCGGAACGGAGAAAAGGGGAGCGCTTGAGGTAAAAGGTCGGAGGGATTGAGGAAAACAGGAAGGGACTATATGAACTTCATTATCCTAGTAACATATTACGAACACCATTAGCCCCAGAAACTCTCGCCATTTTAGTAGTGTCATTTTTTTCAAAATAAGACACAAATCACTTAGCAGAAATATTTATGCAATGTCTCAAAGCATCCACAAGGAAGGGATAAGGCTGAAGATGAAAAGGGGGGACACCTGAATGGCGAAATTTCCTACTTCCTTTTCAAAGAAATAGAAAACCATTCTTAAGAAGTGATTGCACTTTGTTTTAGGAGGGTCAGTTTGGAAGCTGTGTAAGGGAGGTTGAAGGAAGATTAATTTGAGGTCATTATTAGATTACGTCGAAGTAAACTGTTGCTGTATGGGAAAGCAAATAAACAAGAAAGAGACACTGTTATACAGCCCTATGGCTCATTACTCAGCTGTCAAATGTTTTGAGTTCTTGACTTCTCTTGTTATAAACTAAATAAAGAAAAAAGTATCACAGTGAGCCAAAACTAGTTTAGATGACGCCAAAATAATCATCTGTACAACAGGTCATTGTAAATGATTCCTGAGAAATATAAGGAGAAAGTTTCTTTCCTCTCTTGTTATGTCTATCTGTCTGTCTGTCTATCTATCTATCTATCTATCTATCTATCTATCTATCTATCTATCTATCATCTATCTATCTATCATCTATTTATCTATCTATCATCTATCTATCATGTATCTATCTATCATGTATCTATCTATCTATCTATCATCTATCTATCTATCTATCTATCATCTATCTATCATCTATCTATCATCTATCTATCATCTATCATCTATCTATCATCTATCTATCATCTATCATCTATCTATCATCTATCTATCTATCATCTATCTATCATCTATCTATCATCTATCTATCATCTATCTATCTATCTATCTATCTATCATCTATCTATCATCTATCTATCATCTATCTATCTATCTATCTATCATCTATCTATCTATCTATCTATCTATCTATCATCTATCATCTATCTATCATCTATCTATCTATCTATCTATCTATCTATCTATCTATCTATCTATCTATCATCTATCTATCTATCATCTATCTATCTATCTATCTATCTATCTATCATCTATCTATCTATCATGTATCTATCTATCTATCTATCTATCATCTATCTATCTATCATCTATCATCTATCTATCATCTATCTATCTATCTATCTATCATCTATCATCTATCTATCTATCTATCTATCATCTATCTATCATCTATCTATCTATCTATCTATCTATCTATCTATCTATCATCTATCTATCATGTATCTATCTATCATCTATCTATCTATCTATCTATCATCTATCTATCTATCATCTATCATCTATCTATCATCTATCTATCTATCTATCTATCTATCTATCTATCATCTATCATCTATCTATCTATCTATCTATCTATCTATCTATCTATCATCTATCTATCATCTATCTATTTAGTGTGGATGGAGTGAATGAAATCCTGAGTGGCTATGCATTATTGACATATGCACTCTGTCAAATACCCCAGACCCAGCAAATGGCAGATGGGTGTAAAGGAATGGCAAACCATGCCGCTGGACAAACAAGTAGAGATGTAAAGTCATCAGTAAACAGGGGAAATGAAACTGGATTCTGACCAGACTTCCTAAAGAAGACCGAGAGCCAAGGATGCTGAAGTCAGCAACATAACATGAAAGAGAAAAATGACTGTGGCAGCGACGACAATTAAAACGCAAAGGGGGGAAGCAAGACATGTATCAAGTGCTTATTAAGCTCTGGCACCGATCTCCTTGCCTTACATGCTCTAATGAGTCATTACAAGTCCACCAGACTGCTTTTATGATCCTTGACTTTTATTAATTTGGCTAAATATCTAATTCTGCTGTCAGTTCTGTATTAATTTTGCTCAGACTTCTGAAAATTCAAGATGTTCTTTACTTTGGGAAACATTTTTTTACTATTTCTATCAATAGAAATTTCTTTTGCTTTTCCCCATGTGCTGCCCTGTTTACCCTCTGTATTGTTATCCCCACTTGTCATTCATGTCTCTTTTCCATGAGACGACATTGTCTTTGTCATGATTTTTTTCTTCAATTTGCAATGCACAGATGTCAAAACCTGTCTGCATTTGCTTACATCATATCATTTCCTTGTGGTTTCCATTTCTACTTTACATTTTTTCCACTTCCTTTCTGCTGGGTTGCATGCCATCTCAGACTGTTGGTGGTTTCGTGTGCAGCCTTGCTCCTTCGTGCTATCCCATTGTAGCTCTTTCTCTTCTCCCCAAGCTCCAAAGTGTAGATCATTTCAAAACACGATCTGGCAGACTTACTATCTCTGTGTATAATTCTTTATGTCCTTTTGACAGATTTAAACAATATCTGTTCCCTCATTACTTTCATTGCTGGTCTAACCCTTTATCTTAAAACTTACAGAAAACTCATACCAAATTCATTTCAACATGCGCTGGTTTCCCAAAACGAGCACTTTTTGAGTGGAATTCTTATGGTTTCTCTCACACACACTTTTGCTCCTTCTTTGTTCACTCTGTAAATTACACTGCTTTCCAACAGTCGCTTACACACAGAACAGCGTTCATTGTCAGTGTCTATCCCCAAGTCCAGACCATGGCATGGAGCTCTTTGACTCCAAAAAGAAAGTCATTCTAATGCCATCTGCTAGGGACTATGGATGTTCTGCCTTTGAAAATATGACATCAATTGACTTGGGATGAATAACAAACTGTCTAGAGAAGGAAAATTTATAGAAGTAGTGGGCAAAATGCCATACCCTGGGTGAACTGAGAACTAAGGTTGAAAACGATAAAGTAAATTAAAACAAGATTATTAATACTCTTGCTTAGAAAGAGAAATAAGTCTGTTAAGAAAGTGCTCAGGGATACAGCACTTCCTTAACAGATAGGAGGTCCTGAACTCCGTACTCAGTATCACACAGAAACTATAGGAAATGATACTATATATTTTTATTTCACATATGTCTACTTATATTTATATATATTTATATATTATACATTAATTTAGAATATGACATGTTTAGTTATAGACGCAATTTAAAATGTATAATTATTCTTTTCTTTCATATCTGTGAGTTTTGAAAGTATAGGAATATTTTCTTACATAATTAAGATATATTGTTTCTATCTCATTATTAGAGTTGTAATAAGGAACTTCTCAAGTGTTTTGCTTGTTTCTGTTTGCTTATCATTGACATATTTCAAAGAATCAAGTATATTAAATGTCTAAATGAAATTTAATATTAAATTTAAAAATGGCTATTTAAAATCCACCCAGACAGCAGTTGGTTACCTCAATGACAGTCACACCACTATTACACTAGTTGACACATCTTTTCTGTCAGGTTGTTATTATAGTTCATACAGTTAACAGAGGGTTAAAACTACTGATGTCTTTCCTTCCCAGGCAGTGAGGAAGCCTCCTTCTCAGTTCCAACTTGATCCATCTATGCCTTGTAACCAAATTTATCATTGATATGGTAAATCTGGCCCAAAGTCCAAGGCTCTCCTTAGTTAAATAGACATGAGATAAAATTGTCTCCAAATATTTGTTTATCCACACAGACTACTGCTGCCTTCAACCTTGTGCAGAGAACCTTCTCTTTTCATTTCATAATGGTTAGTGCAGACTCATCATTGATCGACGTGCTAATAATGAGTTATAGATGAGTGCTTAGGATTAATGGGACATCTACACCACCCCCTTTAAGGTTTAGGAGCATCTTGGGGAAAGGTGGGGGAAGAATCTGAGAGCTGGCAGATGAGAAGGGATGCTGTGAAATGCTGCCTCCTAGATATGACGTAGCTGTTGTTCTTGTAAATTCATAGCAGTTGTGATTACTGAAGACCTGCACAAGGGTCCATCAATATCCTCTCATGGGTCAGAAAGGGATTCGTGAGGTCTTACCTTTCCCTGCGGGGCTATTGGCAGTTAGTTATTTGCTATTGTGGTGGGGGAATCCTTCTCTTCAGTGGTTTTACCCCTGGTAAGTTCCCCCATATTCCATTAAATAAGGTCCAACCTATGCTCATGCAAAAAACCCTAACTAAATTCAGTGGAGAACACACACACACACACACACACACACACACACACACACACACACACACACACACTACATGATGAAGGTAGAAGGGAGATTTGTTGGGAACAGAAATTTCAGAGTGGGTGAGGAGAAGATAGATGAGAAGGTAATACGGAATGAAAATGACCAAAGTATATTATATAGTGTAAATACAGATACTTGAAACCATCAGAGAACGATAAATTAAAAATAAATAAAAGGGATTGTTTAAAGTTTCAAATTTTTAAGTAGAAAAACAAGGCTTAGCCGGGCGGTGGTGGAGCATGCCTTTAATCCCAGCACTCGGGAGGCAGAGGCAGGCGGATCTCTGTGAGTTCGAGGCCATCCTGGTCTACAAGAGCTAGTTCCAGGACAGGCTCTAAAAAAAAGCTGCAGAGAAACCCTGTCTCGAAAAACCAAAAAAAAAAAAAAAAAAAAAAAAAGGCTTTAATAAAAAAGGAAACTAGTGTCTCAGTTGTACTAATTGAATAAAAGAAGCTAGTGTCTCAGTTGTACTAATCAAATAAAGGAAGATAGTGTCTCAGTTGTATTAATTGAAGGGGAAGAGGGATACCAAGGCTCCAGCCAGGCAGCACTGAGAAACTCCTGATACAAAATTGGGTGTTATTAATTAAATTTTGGGTTTTTGACAATTTTTCAGTAGATTTAAGACATTCTGCTTATTATGCCCTCACATACCTCTTATCTTCTGCGACTTCCATCAACCTTCCCACATCCCTATAGGTCTCTTTCTCCATTCACATCTTTTTGGTTTGCTCTATGACTCACTCACTTAATTTAACCAGAACTGTCTGTGTGATCACAAGTATGGGACTACCCAATGGAAGCCGGAGGATTCAAGAGTGGGTACACATCTGAGATAATGACTCTCCTTCCCCGAGAATCCTTCAAAAAGCTACAGTTCTCTAGGGAGGGATGGGTTCTTTCAACCCCTCCCCTATCCATTATGGTCTGTTGACAGTTCTAGTCCTGTATAGGTCCAGTGTAGGCAATCACCATGTGTGTAAGTTCCTAATTGCAAGGACGGTGTCATTCCCAGAAGATAGGACCCTGAGCCTAAGAGTGGTATAATGACCTGTTTAGGGATAAGTCATCGAGTGGCTTTTATGAAGCCCCTTGAGCTACTGAGAGTCGACGTTCACTGCTGTTCTCTGCAAAGAAAGACTTCTCTGATTACCATTGATGGCAGCATAAGTACAAACGTGCATGGTTAGAAGACAGTTTGGCACCATGTCATTTTAAGTGAACCCAGTGGTCAGTTCTCTCCTAGGTCCTATGACTTCCCTAGCCAGGGTAATCACTCATGAAATCATTTTAAAACAAGTACTTCATGAATGGAAAACCAAGGCTATACTATCTTAAATGTTACAGTCCACAGTAAATAGCAGCACTTGCCAGGACAATTTAATGGCAATACAAAGAGAGTGTGAGAAGAGTCAGTACCAAAGATCTGATATAGCAGCAATCATATTCGCTTCTGAATTGCTCTTGATATTGCTAGAAGCAGAACAACTTACAATCCCTTTGCCTTCCCTTTCTATATTTGTGGACTTCCCACTTCAAAGACAAATAGAAAGGAACTCCATAGTCATAGAGTTTGCTGGGGAGAAGATGGTCATCCACCTACACACCTCAGCCCAGAACCTGTGCCAAGACTTCACTTCTGAGAGTGTGTCTCAGAGAAGAGTTGCTTCCCAGGTTGCCCGCACATTAAGTTTTGGACTCCAGAAACCTTTCTCAAAGGCCCATGTCCACATCAGCAGCCAGTGCAGAGGACCACATTGCCGCTTTGATCACATGCCAGTAAGTTTCTGCTTTTCAGATGCTGGAATGTCAGGCCAGATCACGCTACCCTGCTCTGGAAAACCTTGCCGAAGACTCCTTTCGCTGGCTACTGTTTCCATCTGACATGGACCATGTCTCAAGATGGAGACCTAAAGTTGAAATGAGCTATAGTCAGATATGTATTTTCTGACACCATATATGACTTGCCAGAGCCCTGCCATTGCACCCAGTCTGCAAGAGTTTTACACATTGCAATCATTTCCAGGGTAAAAATATCAAAACGTCCCCAAGCCAGAGCGGACTCCCTTTCTTCAGTAATCTGTGTTTCCTCGTGTAAATCTGTAGATGCATCTGCTTTGAATTACATAAATACATCCAAAAAAGTATCTTATAGCAGAAAAAGTTATGCATTCCATATTCTCACAGCTTGAAAAAATGGCTAAACTTATTCTCCTGCATAAAAGCTCTGGGGATAAAAATCAAAAGAACAACTCCAAAGCAATATTTGGAGAATTTCTGCCAGCAACAGGGAAGAAGGAGCATAGAAATACTCATGTATGTAACACATACATTCATAAACCATGGCTTACCCTGAGACAGGGAGACAATAAAGAGCATTCCAAATGATCCATTTTTTTAAAAATTTCATCTTGATATGCTTCCAGATTAATGTTCTCATTTGAGTTTTGTATGTTTAATATTTCCACATTTGGTTCAGAGGAACTATGGGAGATGGAGGGGGATCCGCTCTACAGAGCAAGGCTCTGTGAGACCCTGGCATCACTCATTGCTAGAGGGCTCACACCACCAACAAAGCAAAGCCATGGCAGGCAGAAAGAGATGGGTTTCTGTGAAAATACTCTCTCTTAAGCCCTCACATAGGAAAACAGGAGTCAAGGCTAGAAACCCATACCTCTTCCTCATGTAGACTAATCAACAGACAAAAAGACAATTTTTTTTTTTAGTCAAGAATAACAGAGGTAAAACTGGGAATGAGGTCTGGAGGGTAATCCCTGACAATCCAATGCAAAACCGTATCTCAAGACGCTATTTTCACGCCTCTGTGTAGTATTTCCCTGTCCTCTGCTAGCTCTGGTACTGGAACTTTATGTAGCCACACCCATAATTGGCGATTGACTCTGTCCACCCTTTCCTATGCTGTGGACACACCCTACCCACAGTCACATTGGGACGTGTGTTGCATTGGGAAGATCAGCTGGAGTGAGTGAGTGTTGGGAAGCTATTTAACTTCCTGATTTTGTCCTTCTATAAGGGAACCTAACATGTACCATCTGTCTTTTATTACCCCTTTGCCAGTCTCTTTCTGAATCACATACTTACTTTTAATTCTGGCTGTTTTAATTTTACTTGCTTCTTTCTGATTTTTCATTTATCATTAATAAGGAGGCAGTTTGGTCCAACTTTGACTGATAAACAAGAAGAAAAGATAGAGCT
This sequence comes from Arvicola amphibius, assembly GCF_903992535.2. Classification (NCBI taxonomy): domain Eukaryota; kingdom Metazoa; phylum Chordata; class Mammalia; order Rodentia; family Cricetidae; genus Arvicola; species Arvicola amphibius. Next base: position 43,571,071 of record NC_052060.1, on the reverse strand, counting down.
TTATCAAAAAAGCAATCTTTATATAAAATTAGTGAAAAAAATCACCCTCAAATATAAGACCTTTGATAATTCCTTAGCATGCTCCCTTAAAACTTTCTATTTTTTTAGCATTTAAGATTTTTCTAGACATTATTTATTAATTTATTCAACATTAAATATTTACCTTTAATTTTTAAGATTTATCCTAAAAAGTTTAAAAGTAAATAAAAAACACAAAAATTAACCAGACCCAAAGTCCATCCAATATAAGGAACTGATACATAGTTAAAATTGGATTTAACATAGAAGATGAAATTTTAGTCAAAGTACATTAAATGTTATACTTTCGGTACTAAATATATTTTATCTACCATCAAAACAAAAAAATCCATGAGAGAATTAAACTTGAAAAACACTATTTATTTAATAAAAGGATAAGTTAATGCTGGTGGTATTCCTTTAAAATTGTTTTAGGGTGACAAATTGTGTCTTCTGTACTATTTCTACTATAAATATATATTTTTTAGATTATGGATTTGAAACATTTTGAATCAGTTGGCCAATCAATAATTATTTATTATGTTATACCTTTCAAAAGAGAATATTAAGATAGCTAATACCAAAATGTTTTCCAAACGCAGTTTTTCAGTTTGGAATTGAAAGTATGTAAGTACCTCCTTGCCTAAAATTGCAAGTTTGGCAAGTTTTCATTTTGTCAGTTAGTTTATCTCTTTGAAGGTTTCACTATGTAACCCTGGATAACTGGCCTAGAACTCACAATTTAGGCCTATGGGATTCCCTGGCCCATCTGCTTTGCAACATAAGGGTTAAAGCTTGGATAATAAAATAACCAGTGGTTCCAGATAAAGCACTAGACATGCTTATGAATTATGAATTGTATAATTTTGCCTATGTCTGTGTGCCAGAAAATACACCCATTCAGTTCGATGCCAAACGGATTTTTATTTTAATTCCCACTTCAGACTCCTGAAGTGGATCAAATAATTCGGAATTTGGATAAAATAGTTTTAGGAAATTTAAGCATTTCCTCTGACCAGTCATTTAGTCTTAGGTGGGCAAAGATTAAAGACAGTGAAGAAGGCAGATAATGGGGAGATTTCCGGTTGCTACATTTTTGTCTTCCCAACTCTATAGTTGCTGCTGACACAGGACAGAGCAATTGATCCATCCTATTAAGATAAAGATCAGCAAGTTTTGCAGAGTTCATCACTATCTAACCAAAACAGACACTGCTTTGCTTTCATCAGAACATGAAGAAGTGTGCATTCAAACAAGTATATTGTGGAGTCAGAAGGAAGTTCTGTTTGGGGGCCACAGGAACTGTTCCTAGACATGGGTATTCAAAATGCTCCCTTGATGCCGTGAAGGCTGCTCTCTCTCTTCATAGGTTCCAAACTACCTGCAGCAGCATAAACTAGTGCATGCTCTGCAAAACACCTGATGGCAGGTGATGTACAAACTCAGGTTTATTTAGTTCACAGATTCTGGAGCCTGAAAGTCAGATTGGGAAACCCTACTAATTTGGTCACAAGGGAAGTCCAATTGTGGACAGTATGGTGCCAAGAACTTGCTATTTTAAAAAAAAAAAATGACAGTCTCCTTTAGCATTAACCAGGGTCTCATAAGAACTACTTTATTTCCTGATAAAGGCAGCACTCGCAATGACTGAATGATTTTCTAATAAGTTCCACTTAAAAAAATAACACTTCTTACTAATTCTTTGAGAATTTCAAATATGTGGACAACTTATTTTGATTATGTTCACTCCCCCCACTAATTCCTCCTAGATCTCTGCCTCCAACTTCATGCTCTCTTTTCGGGACACATCCTAAAAGAAAACTGACTCTCCCTCCCGAGAAACCAACAACTGCCATAACTCCTCAGCTGGGGTAGGGCCTATGACTTAAAAAGAATTCTCTTATTCCCCTTCATGCTGAAATGCTGACCATCTTGACTTCTTAAGGTTCCATATCCACCTACATCATTTTATGGAGAACCAAGTTTCCAACTTGAGATTCTTCCATAGATCAACCACATCTAAACCATAGGGCAACATCCTTATTCTCCTCCTCCTCCTCCTCCTCCTCCTCCTCCTCCTCCTCCTCCTCCTCCTCCTCCTCCTCCTCCTCCTCCTCCTCCTCCTCCTCCTCCTCCTCCTCCTCCTCCTTAGGGGATAGGTGAAAGAGCCTAGGGTGAATCTAGGGAGACCTGCCTAAGTTTCCTATTGGTAATTCTCTTTCTGTGAAACTCAGGGATCGTCCCCATAAGAAAAATTAAGATAAAAGAATCTTCTACTTCCTGGCTGAACAGAATGCTGTTTGTGGTTTTTAAAAGACATTTCTCTTGTGTCTGTCTACTATAAAGACCATTTTAGAGAATGCTCCTAGGTCTGGTGAAGGCCAGTAAGGAAGCTCTGCTTATCCCGAGTTGATACTGGCACCTGCAGTGCAGATCCTGGCAGGGCAGATAAGGGGAAAGAACACATGAGTTCTGGGAAGTAGAACTAATTTCCCTTGCATGTGCCCCTTTAGTGATACACTCCCATCAGCCAAGCACCCCCGGGTGATGGTGCTGAGATGCACCTCTCAGATTTGCTTTTGGATTCACCACTCCAAAGATGTTATGCTTTTTTCCTCTTTGTTGATGGTGCTAAAATCCTCTTTCCAAATTGTTAAATGCTTTAAAATCTTGGACCATTCTCACTATTCAACAGGTTCAAACTGCCACCTGGGATTACGATCAGATCAGAGGTTCTCTTTGTGGAAAGGTAAAAATGACTGCTAAAATCACGGACTGGAGGCACTGAGGCAGAACACAGCTCCACGTATCCTCTGGGTGACATATTTACAGAACCAGGTTGGGCTGGACAGAAGGTGAAAGAAAGTGGCTGTAGTCTCAGCCAGCCAAAGGAAAAACCAGATTGGCTGAGAACTGGCTATGCTCCTGCTATTAAGAACACCACAGTGTGGTTGCCCAAAGGGGTGTCGGGACAAATTATCAGAGGTAACTGTTCTATAAGCCAGATCTCACCCTGAAAATTATCCAGAAACCATTGCTCCTTCTCAGCTGGCCACAGCTTCTCTGATAGGCAACTCTTAAGCTGTTTGGTAGTTTAAAACTGGAAGCAAAAGAACTGAGTTCTTCTGTGGGACAAAAGAAATGCCACTGTTCATGACAAGGCTGTCAGTGGGCTCAGCTCCCCGTGCAGTGGTGATTCCACACAACTGTCTGGTGCTTCCTTTAGAAAAGTGGAGAACTCAAGATCTTGCCTAAATTGCAACAGCTTTCAGGGAGGCAATGAGAACAGAAGCAAAGAAATGTGCCGGGATTTGGACAAAGGAAGGAAGGAAGAGAGAAGAGGCCCATTGAGCTGCCTCATTTTATGTATTGAAAAGTGTTTGCTACAAAGATAGTCTTTGACCTCAGCAGCAGCTGCCCATTGGCACAGGAAAGGAAAGTCCAGTGGACAGTTAAGGGGGCAAACTTTTGCTGTCTGGCAGAAAGGAGAATGGGCATTGCATGCTGTAGCTACTCTCGGATTCCTCTTGCTCACCTGGGTGAAGTAGTAAGGGATCCAACCCATACCATTTCCAGTCCCAGGCTCCTTAAAAAGCATCTCTTTTTTTCTGTTCTCCAGTGTCATGCCTTTCCCATCCCACCCCCACACACTCCCAGCATCATTTTTGATCTGTCCATTTGCCGGACACCTATCAAAAAGTCTCCTTTGATCCTGCCCTTCACCTGCATATAACACCTAAGGGTGACATCCATTGCCTTTGGTATTCAATCTGCTGGTGACAGAGCAAACCCCAACTTGTCTACATCCCTCATCTCTACTTATCCTTACAAGCCCCGCCTTCCAGAGTCTGTGGGTATTGGGGTGGGTAATCGTGATTGTTAGATGGATCTGGAATCACCTAAGAGACATGCTTCTGGGCATGTGAGTGTCTCTCCAGGAATGGTTAGCTAAGAACTGGGCATGGACAGCCTTTCCCATATTGGGAAGAAGCTTCTGTTAGTCATCCACATAGAGCCATGATGTGAAAAGCAGTGTTTCTTTGCTGATTTCCTTCCATTTTGACTGATGAATGCATCCATTCCCTGCTGCCAGTCTTTGTTAACATCAGAACCCAGCCTCTTCCCCCTACCAATATGGACAAAAGACCAGATGCTCTTTAGATATCCTGAAGACCTTCAACAACCTATCAGGCATAAACTTTTATTTCCCGGTCACCCAGACCCAAATAATCACATAAAACCTGCATTAATGACAACACTGTTTGGTCAACAGCTCGGGCATATTCCTAGTTTTCTCTCATATGCTAAATTAACCCATTTCTATTATTTTATATTTTACCATGAGGCTTGTGGTTTGTTACCTCACATCTTGCTTCTTGGGTGGCTACATGGTGTCTGTGTGACTCTGCCTTCTTTCTCCCAGCATTCAGCTTAGTTTTCTCACCTGACTATATTCTTCCATGCCATATGCCAAAGCAGCTTCTTTATTAACCAATGGTAATGAAACATATTCATAGTATACAGAGGGGAATCCCACATCCATTGGAATTGCTCAGGCATCCAGCCTTGAGGACAAAGAGGCTACCAGGTTCTCAGTCTCTCAAGGGCACACTCTTTATCCAGTTAGCCATGTCATGTCAACCAATCTAATCAATCTCTTTTTATAGTATATTTGTTCTATGCTTCTGGAGAACCCTGGCTCATGAAGAAGCATTTCTCAATTGTTACAGTACATCCTAATGAATATAAGAGTTGTTATAGAATCCAATAACCAGAGAAAATGAACTACATCAGAATTCCTAGGGATGTGCATTATGCCAGCTCCTCTTCTTTGCAAATGACTGTTTCCAGGACAGAAATATATTACTTAGCACCTTTATCTTGTTCCCCAACTCTTCTTGTGGGAAATGGGCAAAGTGTCTATTTCCTTTGCCCTCTGTTGACTGCCCTTGGCTTTCCCTTAGCAACCCAAGTATACTTGCATCCAAATTTATGATTCTTTTTTCCTAGTCCTCTCTAATAGGATGAGAGAAAGCCACAATATTGAGAACTATTTCATCTGTCTCTGCATCCACAGTGCCCTCCGAGGAAGAACACAAGGGCACCAATGTTGTCAACTTCCTTCTCCAAGATTTTCTCCCAACTTCCAGAGAGCCAATAATCTTTTGTATGCAAAACCCTCAAGGGACTCCCGATTTTAGCATGTAACAAAGCAGAGAAGAGAAACATCAGAAAGATAAGATCATCTCAGCTTCCCAGGAAAGGCACACAGAGATTTTGTCACCTCTCTTCTTGCTGTACACACAGATGATGGCCTCTTGTCAACTCCTATATAGAAAATTTTCAGAATGGAACTCTGAAGCACTCCATCAAAGCCATGAAAGCTCATCCACAGACCTTTGTCTTCAGAGTGTTCTGGAAAGGCAGGGTTGTGACTGCAGGGAGAGACGTAAGTGTAAACTTGGCTCACTTTCAGTTAAGAGAACACCCAGAACTCTTCCAAAGCAGAAAAGGCTCCTGGGCCCAATGGAAGAAGGACACTGAGAAGTGATCCAGATTTAGCGAGGAGACAAACATGAAAGCAATTCCTCCATGGAAGCGCATTTTAAAATTCTGCGATCTGCAGGCCAGAGTCTGCCATCAACTTGGCAGAGCAAGAAGAAACAACTGACTTTCATTTTGGCTTCTACCACAAGTGCGATTGCTTTGTGATTCCTGCCCAGAGCCTCTGAATCATAGGCTCAGTGCATTTTCCAAAGTTCTCTGCATTCTAAGGCAAGAATGGAAGACACCACACACTCTTTCCCTTTCTTCTCGGCGGGGAGGAACTTTAAACTGCTTTGAATGACATGTTGGATGCATAGCTTATTTTCCAAAATAGGAGGTGACCTCCTGGTTCCTGCTTTGGAAGAATCACAGGGACATTACAAAGGCCAAGAATGAGGTAGAAAACAGAAGAACAGAGCTGCGCTTCTCTTTCCTTTTCCTTCATACACTTGGGAATGCTAAGAATTCTTTATTGCAAAAAAAAAAATCCACACTTTTTGATACTGAGTTTAATGTTAAAGAGGTTCTGTTTTGGGGACTTAATAGAATGATTCATGAAGCTATCTCCTCTGAAACTCTTTTAATTCAGAGAGCTTTCAGTAATTTCCTGGGTGTCTGGACAGTACATGAGTTATTGGGAAATACAGTGTAGAGTGCACATTGTGTGCTTTGACAGAATGGCTGTCTCATCCATTTTTAATTACCTCCTTAATCCATTGTGTTCATTTACTCATCACATATACTAATATAAGTGTGAACTATCCAAAAGTATCGCTTTATAGTTCAAAAACTGTTAGCTATTGGCAACTGCATATACTTACCCTGAGAAGAATCTAATTTCAAAGTGAGCTCCATCCATACATGCCCACCTTTCTCTTTATGACATCACATAATAACTACCATTTCACAGATGAAAAACCTGAGACTTATGAAAGTTAAATAATTTATATGAGGCCACAGAACTTGGCATGGGGGCTATAAAACTTCAACCTGGATTCCCAATGTGAGAGCCAGGTCCTGCTTCACGATGACAATGGATTGTTTCCAAGGGCTGATCTTGGTGGGCCACTGAGACTTCCCAGGCAGGTAGGAAGTATATTAGCAAAATTCTGTTCTGAGCCACACTGCTGGCACTTCTGTGTGGACTGGGAGACATGCTCTTAGGCTGTGGGGTCTGAGAGCTGGGTGTCTGGCACAATGCCCAGGAGACATGTGCCCAGACATGGTGATAGGTGCTAATTCTCAATGTACAGTGTGCCACCACAGACCATGGCACAGCACTCTGGGCGTGACCAGCTCACTAATGTCACACTCATGTGTGACATTATCAGGTGACCATTGCCCACTGCCACGCTTTCACAATCGTCCCAATTTTATCCTTCAATTCTGCAACACAACAAAGGCTTTTGGTCAACATTAAGCCTATCTCTTGTCCCCATGTGAATACAGTGCAATGAATCGTTCTCTTTTGTCCCCCAGACTCTCTAGAGTCAGACAGTCAGACAGACACTCGGGCAAACCCTCCCCTTAAGGAGAAAAGCACACATTCTGGTGATGAGATAACTAAAAGCATATTGAGGCAAAGGAGCCAAAAACATTAAAACGTCCCCAAGTCTTTCCCAGCCAATCGTATTTTTCCACTGCTTTTGAGCTACCCGTTCTGATTCTCTGCTTGGGGAGGGTTTAAGCAACTTTCCAATCAAGAGCTGCTCTTGCTTCCCAGAGCACACACATGCAGGGGTTTAACAGGAGGCTGCACGCAAAGGGAAACCTGGCTCGTCTCTAAAATCGACCGCTCAGGACAACGCTAGAACATTTGATCTTAATTAGCGGAGCCATGTTTCCAGGGCTTATTGGCAGATCCAGCTCAATTAATTTGACCTAATCACGTTTTCCTCCACTGATATATAGTTTAGGTCATAGTAGCCTAAGAAGACGAGTAGGCTAGGTAAATATAAGTTGTCTGTGGAAAACCATACTATTCAAGATAAACTCCATTTCCAGTGATCTATATACACTCACTCTACACGGCAAACTTCAATTTCAGCATCTCATCCAATGCCTACAAATAAAGCCATCACAACTCCTAAGCAGTAACAAATCAGAAAAGACCACATGTTAGAACTAGTCTCTGTTTATGTCTTTTAACCTCTTAAATACGAGTCCTGATAGTTAAGGCTGAAAGCTGGGTGAGAACGATATAAACACTGTAGAAAGAGAACTCTGGAGCCTTCCCTTCATTTATTATTAACTCCAATGGATTTAATAGCTAACTCAGAAACAGAATGGGTTGACTGTCCGGGCATCTGCATGCAGTTTTTCCATTCACACTTGTGCTTGTGAAGAAGTCATTCAACATAGACTATGTGCCCAGAGCAGTGCAAACTCTGTGGATAGAAGGGAGGAAGTTAACTTATTTTTTTGTACTTTGCTTTCAAACTCTCCATTAATTCACAAGATTAATACTCACAGTCTCTCTGACAATGTTAGCTACTGTGTTCTCAGAGGGTGGTGAAGCGTTCCGATTGCACCACAGCCAGAGGCCTTAAGCGATTTTCTCCTCCTTGTTCTTTCTTTACAATGTCATATTCTATCTCCAGGTGTTTATTCCACTGTCCTTAATATTACAGATTCCCTGAGGTACAGTCAACCTCATCGGAGACACCTTCTGACTCCCCTTTGCGGTAAGTCTTTATGAGGCAGGATGCAGTGGGAACTTCAGCCTTCGGTCTTTCCAGGTGTGAATTTGCAAGGCATATAGTATTGAGTAGGGAGCTAGCAGGGTCATCCTCTCAGACAAACCAACTCTATGGCAAGGCAAACTGTCAACTTCCTCGTCATTTTCTTTCTCTTCCTCATTCACTTGTCCGGGCCAGTTCTACTGTCTCTTCGTGTGCCCCAGCAACTCATAGGTGGGGTGGATGTGGGTTGGGTCAACTCAGTCCTGGTTCTGAGCCTGGGTGGTTGGTGGGTCAATCAGTCCAAAATCTTTCCATCATCCTCACCAGCAGGGTTGACTCCCCAGCACTGCCCCCCTACTCACCCTATGCATCAAGCAGCAAGGGGAGGGGTTGATTCTCCTGTTCTTGGGCCCTCAGGGCTGACTCAGTACACACCTATACCACCAGGGCCAACTCACTCTCCTGAGTGCTAAAGCTGGTGAGAGGCAGGGTCAGGGCTCCTACCTGCCACAGGCTGTGAGGGGTGGGAGGAACCTTCTCTCTGTCTCCCACACCACCTTATAGCAGATAAGGGACAGGTTAAATCTCTCACTTTCATGTTCTTGGGGAAACTCACCAGTGCTCCTGCCCACGCCCATTCTCCCACCCCTCACCCCTCATCAACGGGGTCATCTGTACTGCGCTGCCCAGATGAGGTGCCGGGCCAACTTTCCAGAATGCTTCAACTGGTGTGTGTGTGGTGGGGGTCTGTTCTCTTGTCTACTACAGATGGTGAGGAGTGAGGTAGGCAGGATATCTTTCCCTTGTCCTTGTCATGGCATGGCAGATAGGGGTGCTGGGCCAGCTCTCCCATTCTCAATGTCAGGGGTATGGGTTAGGCTCACCCATACCCATGACAACAGGGTCAGCTGAACTGTGTTGCTCAGGTGAGGGTCAGGCAACACTTCCGCTCTCACTACCCGGAAGCCAGCTCTCTGGCCTGACACAGGTGGTGAGGGACAGGGTCATCTCTCCCTTACTCATGCTCCTTACCACAGATGAGGGACAAGGCCAGATCTCCCACACTCATGGACTGGCTCCCCGACACCCCTGTCAACAGGGTCAGCTCCACTGTGCTGCCCGGATGAGGTGTAGGGCAGCACATCCTGCCGCAGATGGCAAGGCCCGAAGGGGAGCAGGTGCCTGTGTTTTCAAAGGATGGAAAGAACTGGGTGTTGCATCCTTAAGGCTATAATCCTAGCACCCAGGGCAAGAGGCAGAGAGGTAAGAAGCTCAAAGTCATCCTCCATTGCAATATAGTTCAGGGCCAGCCTGGGCCGTGTGCAACCCTCCCTATTTCAAAGGCAAAACAAAATAAAAATAGAAAGAAAAATTTTCTTTATTAGAACTATTATTAAAGAGTGGGGAAGGAAGAGGAAAGGCACAGAATTCTTTGAATAAATTTGGCATAAATCAAATGAGCAATTATTATAATTTTATATCTTATGTAGTGGTATATGGGGGTGAGCAGGAAACTAAGTAAAGCCCTTTAAGTCCTGAATCTAAATGAGAAATGTAGGTTTTCTTTGAAAAGAAATAAATTTTTTTAGACATGGCCACTGGATAAGTCTAGAAGCCGGAATTTGCCTTGTGGCAATACACATCACATCCACGGCGGTTCATATTTGTCTTCAGTCAAGGTTTCTGTGGATGTGAAGAAACACCATGATCTCGGCAACTCTTATAAAGGAAAACATTACATTGGGGTGGCTTGCTTATTGTTCAGGGTTTCAGTCCATGATCATCTTGGTGGGACATGGCGGAATGCAGGCAGACAGTGCTGGAGAAGCAGCTGAGAGTTCTCACTGGGTGTGGCTTGAGCATATATGAGACTTCAAAGCCTGACTCCACAGTGACACACTTCCTCCAACAAGACCACACCTATTCCAACAAGGCCACACCCAATAGTACCACGCCCTTTGGGGGCCATTTTCTTTCAAACTGCCACAATGTTCCACTGAAAGAAAATAGTTGGGAGGAGAAGGCACTGATTTCAGACCTGGAGGAGAAAATGGAAAAAAGAAGTCCAGTGTTGAACCTAGGCCATTTAAAGTTTAATGGTGACCCCAGCAAGTTCCAGGAAGAGAGTCAGCAGAGCCAGCATACATGGGCTCATAAGAAATGATTACTGAGTACTCAGAATACCATGATACTGTCATTAAAATGTTTGTGAGAGAAAGACTGTTCCTAACAAGCTACACAGAAATCAACTCAAGGGCGTGATGGACAAACATTTGATCATCAACAAAAGAACCACAGGACTGATGTCCCTAATGTAATTAAGGCTGTGCATCATAACAGCATCCTCTCACCAAAATTATTATAGCTTACCTAGAGGTATCTGTGGCAATTTTTTTTTTCTTTTTTTTTTATTTTTTTTATATTTAAAAATTTCCATCTCCTTCCCTCCTCCTCCCCCCTCCCTCCCCTCCTTCTCCCCCTTCTCTCCCCTCCTTCTCCCCCTTCCCTCCCCTCCCCTCCACCCATACCTCCCCTCCCTCCCTCTCAAGGCCAAGGAGCCATCAGGGTTTTGAAAATTAGTAAATGGGTCCACATTTTTTTCTCTCGTTTAAAAATATACATGGCAAATACAAGATTAATAGTAAAATGTTCTCTGAATGTTTGAAAACTAAATAAAATATCATGGCCATCATCATTTATGATCCTAATCACTTAATGAATTGAGGGAATTGTAGTGGGAAGCGGCGGGCTGTGTCCTGCCACCCGGCTAGCTTTACCCAAAATAATTACACGGAAACTGTATTCTTTAAAACACTGTCTGGCCCATAGTTTTAGCCTCTTATTGGTTAATTCTCACATCTTCCTTTAACCCATATTTAGTAATCTGGGTAGCACCACGAGATGTGGCTTACCAGGAGAGATCTTAACCTGCGTCCATCTCGGAGAGGAGCAGCATGGAGACTCCTATGGCGACTGCCTGAAGCGTCTCCCCAACTCTACTTCCTTGTTCCCACAATTCTGTTCTGTCTACTCCACCTACCTAATTTTCTGTCTCTTAAAGGGCCAAGGCAGTTTTCTTTATTAATTAACCAATGAAAGAACCATAGACAGATAACTCTCCTCCATCAGGGAATGAGCAATAACAGGTAACAGCACAAAGGGGGAACCATCAGACATTTGATTTGCTACAATATAACATTTATGAAATGACGTTGCCTTCTGTAGCCTCCAAATTCCCATTCCAAAATCAATTTCTAAACCTGAGATGAGGGGGCATTCCACACCAATCAATTCCTCAAGTATTAATCACCAGGTAAAGGTCTTTTGATTCAGTTATTACACTAGCTTCCTGAAGTTAGAATAGACATCAGAAGATATCCCCCACCCTACGTCTAATACTCTGATCTGTCAAGTCAAGGATTCCTAGGTCCCACTTCTCATGGATGAAAATATGCCATGATGTCTCAGAAAAGCTAGGGAGACACTTATGCTCACCAGATTATAAAGGATATCTTCAAGGATATAACTATATAGCTAGAGGAAGAAGTACACTGATTTATAAAACTCCTGAGCACACGAGTTTCTGTCCTGGGAAACTGGAGAATATTGTCCTCCCATAAATAAGCTTATTTTTCAGAAATTGTTGTTGAAACCACATTAATTATGCATGATAGTTATTTTTTAAATAAACTTTGAAAAAAAACCTTGCAGATAGATAAAACACACACATACACACATAGGCTCAATGTCTACACAACATAATGAATTTATATACAATTAGAATTAGCACTTGAGATCAAAGCTGTGAAGCATCACAGTAAATTTTACAGTCTAATATTGAATATATTTTATATTCTTAACCACCATCAAAATAAAAAAATATCCTTGACATAGTTAGAACTAGAAGAATAATTAGCTTTATATCCTCTACAGACAAAAGACATGTTCCATTGTTGAATCACTGGGCTTCTAACCTTGACATATGCTTGGTCACTCTTCTCTGGCCTCATAGTACCTAATGGTTATCAAGTATCACCTCCTCAGACCAGAAACTGCTCTTATTACTCAGTAAATTCCAAGGGATAGAGGGACTCTGTAGGAACTAGAAGAAAAGACAAATGTCAGAGCAAAGGATGCCTGTAGCAGCTGACCCCAGAAAGTGGCAAGGGTCTTAGAAGCTCTTTTCCAGGAAGCAGGGATGGAGGATGTGTTTGCAAGTCTGTGTGTGCTCTCAGGCATGGGTGTATCAAAATGAGCAAGTGTAATATGTAGGATGCAGGAGTTGCTTACACTTGAAAGACATGTCATCAGGAAAACTAAATGGAAACCATGTCATCAGAAAAACTTAATGAAGTCCGTGTTGTTGGGACCATTTGGAGTCCTGGCCTCCAGCTGCTCTTCCCTGTTAGTGATCTTTACTTTCCTTCTGATTTGAGTTACTGAAAGCTGTGTCAAAGTTGTTTACCAGCTCTGCTTCATGAGCACGTGTTGCTTTGCCTTGAGGATCAGAGGATAAGGTTTTCACCTGTTGGCCCACTTGACTGTTGGGTATTATAAGCTTCCATGGTGCTATTGAATAAAGGGCTTCTTACCAGTGACTAGAGGTCCGTGTCTCTGTTTCCCTCTCTGTCTCTGTGTGTGTTTGTGCGTTTCAACCTCCAGCCCCTTACCCGAAGCTCGCAAACTGGATGGTAGCGCCTAGAGCACAGACAGGCGTTGTGCACTGCACCGTGTCATCAAGAAAGCAGAACAAGGATCCTGTCATCAAGAACACTATTGGAGACTCTATGGGACAAATTATTCAATATCTTCAAAATGAGTTACAAAACAGTGTGGAGCTGGGTGAGGCAGAAGTGCTTATGACTGAGTCTAGATGGAAAGAAACGTGAGCTGACTGAAGGAATCAGTCTCTGCATCAACCAACTGCAACGTATGGAACTTATTTCAATCTCAACTCAAGCAAGAAGGAAATCAATTAAGCAGTTATAGAGCAATCAGTGGTGTCTGAGTAATGACAGGACAGTTAATGTCACAAGGCAACTATGAATCTCCAAAAGAAAAATGGAATTATGGTTGTTAAAATGAAATCGCATTTTAGGGGCATGTGCTCAAATGTTTACCGTTAAAGTGATATGACATCAGCCGCATCCAGGAGTCTACAAAGAATGGAGAAGTTCAGACTCCAGCTTAAACCATAAAAAGCTACATTTTAACATTCAGCTTGACTCATGCAGTTTGAGAAACGTTAAATGACCATGCTTAGGCTGAGTGATATACTCATTGAGATACCACTATTTCTGTCTCCATCTTTTTTGTTTGTTTTTTGAGGTTTGTTTAATATGTATACAGAATTCTGCCTGCAGGCCAGAAGAGGGCACCAGACCTCATTACAGATGGTTGCTGGGAATTGAACTCAGGACCTCTGGAAGAGCAGTCAATACTCTTATCCGCTGAGCCATGTCTCCAGCCCTTGTTTCTGTCTTAAATGTTTCATCCTTACAAGCCAGATTAGAAAGAAAAGCTCCACCAATAGCATTCTCAAATAGACCTTTTCTCTCTTTAGTCTTTGCTTCCCTCTCAGCCTCCTGGCCAACTCCTAAAATAATAGCACAGTCACTGACTTACCTAGTGAATCACCAAGTAGCACACTCCAAACTTCCTGACGTTGAAAGCATTCTCATTGCTGCACCAATGCTAATGTAAAGTCTGCACGTAGATACTGTAGATTGAGAATGCCCCACCTTGAGTCCTCAGCAACTTCTCTGTAAGCCACATCTGTGGTTTTCCAGGAGAGTTAGGTTGCCAGTGAAGGTGGTGCCTCCTGCCAGGAATGATTTACAAAACTCATCGGGAGACAATGTTTTCCAGTCATCTTCAAACACAGGGTCTAGCTGCAACTGTTGTAAAAAACCCCTTTCAGTGATTTATTTTAAACAACAAAAAAATCCAGATAAAAATACCTAAAGGGGAGGTAAAACAGGTCGCATAAGTGCAGTATATATTTTTATGTCAAATGTAAATATTTATTAGTGAGGGTCCCAAGTCCAGCCAGAGAGAGAAGGGTCGCTGGTGTGCATTGATCACCCTTCTGTATTATGTATTATTCTTAATCACAAACATATTACCACAACAGCTCAGAAATAAAACCAATTCAACTTGGTGCTGGTATACATCGACCCAGTTCATCAGCCTGACCTCCAGATAGTTTTCTAGTAAAGAGAACCCACGCTCTTTGAGGAAATTACTCTACCTGGAAATCAAATAACCAAACCCAGTGTATTTAGTCAAATTCCAAACTGTCTTTGCCATTGTAGCAATATTCTGCTAAATGTTTGAAGGAAGTTTTACTAGTTAAGGTTTTTCCATATGTAGTTTATCATCTTCATCAAATTTAGAAACCTTTCAACTATTTTACATATCTTTATTGTTCACTTCTCTGCCTCTGTTCTCCTTCCTGGATTCTAATATATTCATCTTCAACTAACCCAACACTCACCTCTTTTCTAATCACATTTACAAGATATTTCATTTTGAACAGTTTTTGTTATCAATTTAAGATATTTTTTCCACAATATAATACAATCTGCCATTAATGCTATTCAATATTTTTTTACTTCAACATTATAGTTTCTAGTTCTAGAATTTTGGTCCAATCTTTAAAACAATCCAACAAAGTTATATCTACATCATCAGTGTCTAGAGCCATGTTATCTCCAGCTATTTATATACCATGTGTCTATGTACAGATCTCTAATGTAACTGCTTAATGTTGGAATATATGGAGTCACGTGCATGAGGAGGTTGAGGCAGACCACCTGTCTAGCACGCGAGAGTCAATGGGAAACAGCCACTCTCAGAGAAATGCTGTGTGCTGACCTTGCTCTACATGGAAAAGAGTTAAAACAGCCTGTACCTTATCAAACTGTGGGTTCTACTATCTGTTTTCTGGTTGAGTTTTTATTTGTTGAGTGTGTGGATTTCCTCTTTGTGGGTTATATTTCTTATTTTATTTAATGCTTGGAAATCTATTATTGAAACACCAGATACTGTGACTTTTACTTATCTGGTTAGTGTATATTTTTATATATAATAAATAATAAAATTATAACTTATCTTTAATTTTTCCTTTGGTGATAGAGTTTTATTATATTTGCCAGTGTGAGTTGGAACTCTCAGGCTCAAGCAATCCTTATGTCTCAGCCTTCGGAGGCATCTGGAATGATAGGTGCATACCACATTGCTGGGATCGTAAAATATCCTTGCCTTTGTCTAGGATTACAGTCACCCTTGAAACAGTATTATCCTTTACATTGTGGCTCTTGACATAGTTTGAAATCGCACTGAGCAAGCTCAGCTCTCGGGCCAGTCTTTGAAGTCAGACCTTTCTTCATGCTTCCCCAGTGTATGTGCATCTCTGGAGCATCCAGTCTGCGCTTGGGAACAGGCGCTGGATCCTCACTGTGTGAGCACTTAGTCCTGATTCTCTCCTTCTGAAATCCTTCCCAGCCTCAACTAGTTTTCCTCACATGCACGCGAGAGCTGGGCTTAATCGTCTACTGTGTGGGACACTGAAGCTGTCCTGTGCCACTGTGGCTTGTGAATGTGGAGCACATTGGTCTTCTGGCTACTAAATTCTGGTTTTCATGGTTCCAGTTACCTGCAAACTTCACATGGGGTATATGCCTATACTCTCTCTGAAGGCACTGAGGTCAAACACACAATAACTTAGCCAAATGCTCCCCACTCCTAGAAACCATGGTCTATTTTTGCCTCAAGTTCAATATATTCACTTGTTTTAGAATTTTTTCTGTTGTTGTTTCAAGCAGGAGGAAAAATTAAATTTGCATTACCACGTGTTAATTAAACCCCAAATCTCCATGAGCTAGTCTAACAGTCTATGGCCTGTGTCTTAGCTCTCCCACTCTAGAAAATGAGCACAGTGAAAATTTGCCACAGCTGGTCTTGGATATATGTTCCAAGACACTCCTCACATTAGTAATTACAATAGAAAATTTAGCATATCTAAATATCCACAATGCAGGCTTATGAATATTATAACTTATGTCCATGATAAAATACAAGGGCTTTATCATAAAGCAATACATGGGCATATTATCAAAACATAATATTATGAAAGCTTTGAGAAAAACTTACCTTAGAGAAAGGTTGCCATATATAATGCACGTCACTGTTTTCAATGATATGTTACATTTATGTGACTTTTGAAGGGGAAAGACTAGATGATGATAGCAAGACTTAGCTAAAGGTGGTTTTTTTTATATGTTTTTAAATCTCCTTTATTATACTTCCAGCCATTTTACATAGTTTAAATGGGCTTCCCGTGGAATTACTTATCGTGCTGGCTAGTTTTTATGACAAGCTAGATGTCAGTTTGGGGAAAAAGACTGGCATTGAGAAACTACCTTCACAAGACTTGTCTCTAGGTACATATGTGGTGCACTTCTTAATTAATGAATTGATGTTAGTGACCTGTGGGCAGTGCCACCCCCCGGGAAGGGTGGTTCTGGGTACATGGAAAGTAAAACTGAGCAAGCCATAAAGAGCAAGCCAGTAAGCAGCACTCCTTCATGGCCTCTGCTTCAGTTACTGCCTCCAGGCTCCTGTCTTGAGTTCCTACCATAAACTCCCTGGATGATGGACTATAAGCTGTAATATGATATTATCCCTTTCCTCTCTGAATTGCTTTATGCCGTGGAGTTTTATCCCACAATAGCAACCTAAGACATACATTATGCTACTTTCTCTAAAATTTAATGTAAACAAATTTAAACTTTTCAAAACTTAGAAGAATAATATAATACATTCCCAAATCTTCTTAAGAAACAACATTATTGTGAAATATTTTAATCACCACATGAAAGACACAATTAATAAAAACTCAGTGTCAGAAATTGGGATTCAACATGAAGTTCTGAAAGCAAAGCAGCCAGCCACTGGCTCTTACCTCAACCTGCAGTCTGAAATGGGCAATCCGGCCTCCAGGAATCTCAGAATGAGACTGTGTGTTAGAGCTGTCTTTCCCCATCTTATATTTCTCTCTAGGGCAGGGAATTTAAAGGCGTGAGAACCACCATCATTAAGGCATGCACCACCAGTTTTTTATGGCAACTAGTGTGGTTACTGTGATTAAAGGTGTGTGTCATTATGGCTACTGAGATTAAGGTATGTGTTGTATAATATGGCCTATAGGCTAGCCAGTAGGACTGTTTACTCTCGGATCCCCGGGCAGTTAATTTATTCAAATACGGTTGAAATATAATCCATTCCTAAATCTTCTTAGAAACAAACATTATTGTGAAGTATTTTTAATCATCACATACACACTTATAAATATCTGTGGACTCCGCTCCCTGAAGTAGAGACTCCACCCTTGTTTATATGTTTAATGATAAAGGCTTGCAGGAATAGGATGAAATGTCTGTCAGGTTTACCCAGAGGAAAGCAGCATATTCCTGACTGGGTGATGGGTAGAGAACACGCTAGTCAAACACAAGTAAGAGCACAATTCAGAGATTAAACAAGTTCCTGCTTGCTCCTTTGGTGAAGCCTCTGTGCTCCATCTGTTTGTTTCTGCTGGAGCTTCCTGCCTGTTCGCTCCATCCTAGTGTCAATTCCTCTTCAAACACAACCATAAGGCTCCGAGGCTAAGGCGGCAAGCAAAGAAAGAAATCCATGTATTTGATTTGGATATCTGCATGGAATTTGCCAAACTGAAAAAATCTAACAAATGGAGACATATTGCAGGGGGCGGGGGGCTGCACATTCTCCCCAATCCAATCTGACAAGATCAACTGAGCAGAAGAATTTGCATTTTGCTATGTTTTTTTTTTCTTATGTGAGATTTGAATCCTACTTCATACTTAGCCTTGGAAAGTCAGTTCAGGTGTGGCTTCCTAGCGGGGGAGCTCTGGGGCTCAATCCCAGCTTTCTGTTTGAGCACACACAGCTCCAGGGGCAGTTAGTTTGGCCTGTAGAGGTCATGTTAGTGTCAGCTGGCAAACCAAAAAGGCCTAGTAGTATTGTACCCCTTTGCATGGACACAGCAGGAACTCCGTTGGTCCTCCTGCAAGCACAGGATGGGAAGCTGAAGAGCGCATGCCCTTAGTGAGCCCTCAGGCTGAAGTCTTTGCACCTGCTGGCCCTCAACACTTCTCAACTCTATTGGGGATGCCCTTCCCCTCCCCTCCTCTTGCCTTTTGCCCCCTCTTCCTTTCCCTCCTCTCCTTCCCTCTTTCCCTTCTTTTCTTCTAAGATAAATGACCAGCAGTGAGGGCCTCATCTTAGACTTTGCCTTTGGGAAACCAAAATGTCTCCTACCCTTTCACACATGAACGCCTGCTCTGCCGAGCACAACTCGTTCATGCTTCCTAATGCCGAAAGTTCTATGCTACTGTTATAAATCTTTTTCTTGCCAGACTCCGTTCAATGTAAAGAAATCCTTGCTGAAAAAGTGTCAAAGCAACAAATGCAAATGACACAAAGGAATTGATCTTTTTTATTTGCAACACACACTGTTCTCCCAATTACATGAATATCCCTCAAGACCTTTTTATTCTCCTTAATTTCACAACGAGTATCCTAAGTCCAAAATCTCAATGTCCAGAGGAAAATGTCTCAAATTATCAGAGTGTCTATTAAAATTCTTTTCATATTTAGAATAGTTTAAAGACTGGGCTATGGTGATATTTCTATGCATTGATGGAGAAACAACACATCGTTACCCTTAGGCTGTGAACACTTCTCTCACTCTGGGGTCTTTCTGTGGCTTGTTCTGACAGACCATCTACCATGCCGTGTATTACCCATCGTGCTGTTGCCTCTGCCTGCCTCTTCCGTGTAGACCAGACCTGCGGGGAAGAACCATGCTCGTCTCTGTGGGCATCAGAAGCAACAACTGCACAACCTTGTGGATCTCAGTAGTTGTCCAGACAGTGGATAAAGCAACTTTTTTCTTCACTTGGCCAGCTTGTTTATTGTGTTCAGAAATCAGAACAACAGAGAATAGGAGGAGAGAGGTTGAAGGAGAGAGGGGAGGAAGGATGGAAGGAGGGGAGAAGAATAGTATGAGGAAGAATGAGAAGTCCAAGTGAGGGTGTTTCTTCCTAAGCCACACTTACTAATTGTCACTGGGTGTAAGAGCAAAATAGATTTACTGAAATAAGGAAATTATCATCTGACCTGAGCAAAATACAGATGAGAGCACAGCACACCTGCATTGTCTCCTTACTGTTCCCGCGGCGTGAACATTTAGTAAGTACAGTTTGTACATTTTTGCGGCTGTCGCTCATATATTTGTAAGTACTCACAAAGAGATATTGACTTTTTTCTTTCTCCATTTTACACTTTAAATAATATAAACCATGCATTTTCACTATAGTTCTGAGAACAAAATGTTTCTGGATCACTTAGTTGATTGGTTCATGAAGCAATTCTCACACGGAACACTGGTCTATATGTGGGCCACCGGATGCCAGACCCACAGCACCCCTGATATCCCTTTGCCTGTCTTTACTCGGTCCTAACTGAAGCATAGTTTCTCTACCCCTTCCCATTTCATTTTCTTTAAGGAAGCTTAGCATTCCTGCTGCTTTAGCTTTGTTCTGAGAATCAGAGAAATCACAGTTTCATTTCTCAGGTTTTAGTAAGTCGAGGATTCAAGTCTGCCTATCTTAAATTGAGCTAAGTAGGTGCAAGCTTTTGGGTAACTTTCCCAATAAAATCCTGGGCCCCACAGGGTTTATTTGACATAGAAGCCCCGATCACAATCGAAACTGAGGGAAGTCAGGTGGCGGACTCAAGCAGGCACAGAAGCAGGAATGAACACTGTTTGTTGGTTCACTTCCGAGGGCTCACCCAACTCGATTTCTTATATAACCTAGGTTCACCTGCAGTGGGTACTGTTTATAGTGGGCTATACCCACTCATGCTGCTCATGAAGTTAGAAAATGCCCCGTAGCCTTGCCTACAGCCCAATCTTATGGAAGCAATTCCTCAACCAAGGTGCTTTCTTCCCAGGTCACCCCAGTTTGTGTCAAGTTGACAAAATCTAACCAGCATAGGTTAAATGTCTTGTAATTTAAACATTACTTATTTTGGAGCCCTTTTGAAATTGTATTTCTTGCCCCCCCCCCCAATTTCTAGAATACAGTTAATCTTGTCCAGTATTTCCATGACACTTTGTTTTTCTTTTACTCTTTAAGAAATAGGACCCCAACCACCACCAGAACTTTTCTCCCAAGGACCGCCCTTCCTAGAAGTTCTTATCTTATGTATTCACTCAATATATATTGTGCACATAGCTTGAAACACTCCAAGTGTTCTTTACATTACTAAGGCACATAAGGAACCTTGTTCTTTTTTATGGCATGGAAAAATTTGGTAGGAATATAAGAGGTTGAACTTGAGACTTCTTAGATAGTGCCTAAATAACAAAGACTCCTTTATCATTAATGGCTTAAAAACATCTCTGCAAAACAGTTGTTTGTTGGGTCACTGAACAAGGTCTGGGTCAAAAAAATCTCTTTTTGAATACCACGTGCAAATTGAAGGAAGGCACTGCCATGGGAGGACATTGGGGCCCCAAGAAATCTTTTGATTCAAGTTACTAATGAGGAGAGAGGCAGGTGGAAGCCACAGAGGGCTGTATTGGAATTAGATGGAGCTGTGACTGCATTGCTCAATGCTGAAGAGGGAATGAGGCAAAGCTCCCAGTGAGTCCACGGTTAGAACCCTCAAGGTCACTTCTTCCAAGGTTTCAGAATGAACAAGATCTGCTTAGGAGAAAGCTGGGCCTTCTGACCAGAATTTTCTAGACTTTTTTTTTTTTTATGAGGAACGTATCACTCTTTCAATAACCAAAGAAACACTTGCTTGCTCTTGGCTCTCGCTCTTAGCAGTGCCACCAAAGGCCAAATCTTAGATGGGGACTTCTCTTTTCATGGCTTCTCTGCGTAGCATCCTACCTAGTAGCTTTTCTCCACATTAAAATGGGGCCAGGACAGGACTGGTCAGCTGAGCGATTCTGACCTATAAATTGTGCTCATAATTGTGCCCCAAACTGCTTTAGCCCTAAAAAGTTCTGACATCCAATAACAGGGTCTGAAGAGACAAATAGAACACTGTGACTGCGCCGTGAAATAGCTCAAGGCTGCGAGTGACAGGTAGAGCGTGAGTCACGTGTGTCCACCACCTCCAAGGACGGGGCACGGCAGGATTCAGAGATGGATGGACTCAAGCTAGTTAAGGACTGAATTCAGTAAAGAACGTGCAGGAAAATAAGATTAGGAGACTTGAATAATCATGAATTCAGTGGTCAGGCAGTATGATAATTAATTTTTTCTCCTCAAGAAAGGAAATCTTCATGAAATGAACTGATTTGGTGCAATACAAGCCATAGATAAAATGTTGGACCCTCTGCATTGGAGGAATCCAGCTGCAATGAAACTCAGTCATCTGTTGTATTTACTGACCTTACGTCCGTAATTTCCACCATGATAGCTATTCATTGCAGAAAGCCTTGCTAATAGGAGGTCAAAAGCATTGTTATGGAATAATTGAGCACCTTCTGAGCTAGCTCCCCAATGCATCAGCTTCGCTTGGGACACAGGCTTAGAGTTTAAAGTGGTATGTCCCTTAGGAGAGAGAAAATTTCTTATCAGGGAAAGAAATTAAACTCAGGGCAAGTGGGCTGGTTTGTGATGGGAAAGAGGTCAGGTGTAATACTGCATTTCATTTCGTTTCTAAATGAAAAATGCCAACACATTGGCAGGAAAAGTCTGCTCTTCTGATTCAGCCAAGGAGGGTCAGGTCAAAACTTTATTTTTTAAAGGAATAGATCATGTAATTGGTTTCTTGAAAGTAATTGAAAGTTGGCACAATTGGAGAACCATTTCCCCCAGAGATGCACACATCTTAAACTGAACAAATGTCAGGACCAGACATTCAAAACCTAATGTTTGCCTTTTAATTCTCAAAGACTTTATTGTGTGTGTTTCCTGTAGACTTGTGTACATGAACTTTCCTAGGCTTATGTAAACCGTTCAGACCAAATGGCCCCTGATCACCCATCCCTTAAACAGAAGAGGATTACAGAGAATATCAGTGGACTCCACATAGTCAGACAAGCAGTAATTTGATTCCAGATTCGGGATGCCTTTAATTGAGTAGTTTTTGTTAATTAGAGCCTATTTTTAAAAAAATGCTTTAAAGTCAGCAAAATTAACCTTTTTTCTTTTTTCTCTCTTTTTCTCTTTCTTTCTTTCTTTCTTTCTTTCTTTCTTTCTTTCTTTTCTTTCTTTCTTTCTTTCTTTCTTTCTTTTCTAATGCATAATTCTGTCTGACTTTGTCTTTTCAGGTAGCCAAGGCAGGTATAGAGCTGAGCATAAGTCTGAATTTCCAATTCTCCTGCCTCCACCTCTTGAATACTGAGATAATAGGTGTCTGTTACCAAGCTTATGGTGATCATACCCAAGGCTTTAAGCATGCTAGGCAAATTCCCTATCAACTGAGAGACATCCTCAGCCTTTTAACTATGAATCTTAGCATGCTGGTGGATTCACTTAAAGGAGTAATTTGCTCAAACAGTAGCACACTTCTGGTGCCAGCATTCTGAGGCTAGCCGATGGTGAGATTGAGTGCAGTTTTGTGTATACAGCAAGGCCCAGGACAGCCAGACCTCCGGTAGCAATGATATCGATATCAATGGCCATTCTCCTCCCCCCCCACACTCAGGAAATTGACTCTCTCATGACCCTGCTGACTGTCTTCTTCACCTTGTTCTAAACCCCACTGATGAACTGATCTCTGCTGCCTGTTGCACTAGCTTGGGTCTTTTGCAGAAGGCCCATAAAAATGGAATAAAATGGACCCATTTTAATAAAGAAACATCTGTGTGGCGGGTACCTATTGTGCTTCTGAACATCTTGTGACAGCTGTTGCTGCCCGACTCCCGTCAAGGCTGTTTTCTTGCTTTGAATAGTTTCAAGGCTATTTGCTGAGTTAGAGGGGGCCTTCTCTTCTCACGCTGAGGCTGAAGACAGATTTCTTTCCCAGCAGATATGGTGAGAACAGCCTCCTTCTCAGGTACAGCCTAACAACATTGCTCCCAGCCCATTGTTAAGGTGGAGATGTCCCTGTGACAAGAGGGCGCTGTGTACACGGTATTATCTGGGTGTACCACTGCACAGTTTCTTGGGGTTGGGGCCTGGAGAAACAGGTTGGAAGATGGTTGGTTTAGGTACTATGAGATCCAAAATCCCTTGTCTCAGATCCAGGATTTACTCTGTTTTTCTGTCAGTGTGGATTAAACTCATAAGACTAAACAATCAGTTTATATGTAGTTAACCTATTTTTTTAACATTTCTTGCTCCAGTGTGATTGATTATGTCTTTGTACTCATGGTATTAGTTTTGAAGGGCTAATAAAAAAACATTCCACAAATTTGGTGGCTTCAAAAAATAACTTGGGGGCTGGAGAGATGACTCCTCAGTTAGGAGCACTGACTGTTCCGGAGGACATGAGTTTCGTTGATTCCCAGCACCCACATGGTAGCACGCAATCACCTGTAACTCCAGTACCGGGGTACATGACACCCTTTTCTGAATCTCACAGCATCAGGTATATGAACATGGTGCACAGACAAGCTTGCAGGCAAAACACCTGTACACACCAAAGTAATCTAAAAACTGAGAGAAACTTTGTTTTCTCACAGGCCTGGAGGCTGTGGTTTTTGAAATGAAGAAAGCTGCTGTCTTTGCAGCCTGGATGAAATCCTTCCTAGTTTCTTTTATTTGGGGGGAAGGGATTGAGACAGGGTTTCTCTGTGTAGCTGTCTTGGAATTAGTTCTGTAGATCAGTCTGGTCTCGAACTCACAGAGATGGGCTTGCCTCCTGCCCTCCCAAGTGCTGGGATTAAAGGCATGCGCTACCACTACCTAGCTTTTTCTCTTTAAGATTTATTTATTCATATATTTCATATATACAAGTGCTCTGTCTTCATACATACCAAAGGGAATCTGGTCCCTTTACAGATGGTGGTGAGCCCACCATGTGGTTGCTGGGGAATTGAACTCAGGATCTCTGGAAAAGTAGTCAAGTACTCTTAACCGCTGCGCCATCTCTCCAGCCCCTACCTAGCTTCTTCTTCTTTTTTTATTTTTTGGTTTTTTTCGAGACAGGGTTCTCTGTGGCTTTGGAGCCTGTCCTGGAACTAGCTCTTGTAGACCAGGCTGGTCTCGAACTCACAGAGATCGCCTGCCTCTGCCTCCCGAGTGCTGGGACCTACCTAGCTTCTTAATAGCTCCTTGCAGTTTGCCAGGAAAACACATGCCACTGAGCTTACAGCTGTATAACCCCAATTTCTGTTTCCAAAGTCACATAGCCTTGTTACAGCCCATCTTCATACGATGTTGTGTTGCATGGAGGCCATTTGTTCTTCCCAGCCACCTGGCTAGCTTAGATACAAATAATCACACATAAACTGTATTAAATCACTGCTTGGCCCATTAGCTCTAGTTTCTTATTGGCTAACTCTTACATATTAATTTAACCTATTTCTATTAATCTGTATATCACCTGATTACTGGTCGTGGCCTCCTACCAGTAAGTTTCAGCATGTTTATCTCCTTTATCTAAGGTAAATATAGGGCTGAGAGATCTTGCTGGTATGGTCATTTTATCAGAAAATAACTGTACTCTAGAGAGTTGATATCACTCATGTTTCTACCAGGAATGTGTTCAAGATCCCATTGTCTGTGTCTTAAAAGCATGTTTACCTGATGTTTCTAGTGGTTTTGTGTATATTGTGGTCTATACGTGTTATGTATGCTTTTTTCCTTCTATTCAAACAGGACTGTACTGGTACACGATTGCATTGGTTACTTTCTGTCACTACAACAGAATAGCTGGACGGGAAAGCAGCTTAGATGAGGGAGGATGCTTTTGGCTTGCGATTCTCGAGGTCAAACAGTCTGTTAGGGGGTAGGGACCATGAGCAACAGGAACAACCAACTAGTTTCTCAATCAGGAAAACAGAGAGGTCCACATTCCAGCTGCATAAAAGAAGCAGAGAGAGAGAGAGAGACGAGAGAGAGAGAGAGAGAGAGGGAGAGAGAGGGAGGGAGGGGAGGGAGGGAGGGAGGGAGGGAGGGAGGGAGGGAGGACAGGGAGAGGGAGAGGGAGAATAAGAAGAGGGGCCTGCTAAATCCTCAAAAACCCTCCCCCCCAGTGATGTACTTCCTCCAGCAAGGCTCCCTTTGTAAATGTTCTATAGCCTTTCTGGAGACCAGGTATCCAAACAAAAGAGTTTGTGAGGGACATTTCTTTTCAGACCACAACAGTCTATGTGATTTTGATTTCTGTTTTCCCAGTCACCATGATGTTGAGTATCTTTTAATGTGCACATTAATTTTCTTCATATTTTATTGTTTTTTTCCAAATTTCTTCCTCATTTTAAAATGTATTTGTTACTGAGTTCATGAAGATTTGCACATATCCAGGCTCTTGGATAAGAGGTATAATTTGGTAACATTTTCTTCTAGACTAAACCCTCTGTGAAGCAAGAAGAAAAATAATTTTAATAAAATCCAATTAATTTGTAAATTTCACTTCTGGATTTCTGATTTCAGTGTTATATATTTGAAGCCTCTACTTAGCCAAGGTCACAAATACATTTTTATGCCTTAATTTAGTAATTTTTAAAATTGAATGTTTTTAATGAAATCTACAACCTGTTTTATTTTTATTTTGGAGCAAGTCACCTGAGAGAAGTCAAATCTGTCTTTTTTTCTGTCAGGAGATCTCCAATTGTTTTAGTCAATTCTCTGAAAGTTACTGCTTGTCCCACTGACCTGTCTTTGTAGACTTCATATTTGACCATTTTTGGGTGTGTGTCTTGTCTCTCCACTGTTGTTAGAGTGTTGCTGGCTACTGGAGGCAGGAAGCTACTTAGATAAAATGAATTGCATCTGCCTTTGGGGGTGCTGGGGATTGAACAGAGCTTTCTGCATGCTACCACCAGGCCACAGTGCTAGTCCATGATTTAGATTCTCTTTATTTTAGGATCAGCTTGTCTATATCTTTAAGTTACTGCTATGAGTTCTGTTGGAAGTACATTGAATCTATAAAATCCTTTGAGAACGGACTGTTTAGCTGCATTGAATCTCCCAACCTATGCCTTCTTTATGATCCGGCATGTGATTTGTTTCCTTTTATTTCTTTAATACACACACACACACACACACACACACACACACACACACACACACACACACACACACGGCTCAGTGGTCATAAATATCTTAATGAACTTGAGGAGGAAAGAAAGTCTCCTCCTTGCCTAGATATTTACTGTTATCTCTTCAAAACTCTCTTAGTAAATTCCCCCTTGCTGTGTGTACCAACTGTAACCCACAGAGCTCCAAACTTCCTCTGATTTTTATTAGACTCCTATGTAGAAAGACAACCTCAAGCAAACAAAACACCATAAATATTTTGCTTTTGCCTTCCACCCATCTGGATTTACTGTGACCCTGCTGAGGTAGTGGTTACATTATGCACTAAGCAATAAATTCAGCTTTGCTGTATTTATAGGTTTCTCTGCTGTTGTTTTCCACTAGCCAAACAGTCTTGTGTGAGGACGCAGCTCCAGGTACTTATGGACAGCTTTCTGCAGCCGAGGACAGATGCCAACATTCTGGGAAGGATAGGGACAGCCTAAGTCCTTGATGATATTATCCATCCACAAAATTAATCTCAAGCCAAATAATCCCAGATATTACTGTCAAATAACAGCAATGTCTCTGTGGGTTGCCCACAGTCTACCAGGAATACACTTTTGTGCACTGAAAACTTCTGGATGCAAACAATTCATCTGGCTGTAGCTGGTTGCATTGTTCACTCTCATTCCTCCTATGCTCTACCCAAAGTGGCTGACCTGTCTTCTTTACTCTGACGGCTTTTCCCAGGCTACACCAGCAGCTCCCCAGCTTGCCCAAATCTCCTGTGCTCCCTACCTCAGTGTCTTAGGAAAACTACGGCCCCACCATTTCACCTACTAGATTCTTCTGAGCACACCAGTGTTTTCAGTAGACAGCGCCTCTCACACACAAGGTTTTCAGTGATGGAATACATAAACCTTCATGTAATTCAGCAGGCTGCCGGATAAAATGAACATATCTTGAGGGCTCATTTTATGCCTTGCCAAGTACTTCATTTACATGTGCCTTTTAATTCCCACAGAGAGCTTAAGAATCCATCACTCATTTGGCCAAGAATGGAATAAGATTTTATGAAGCTCCGTAAAGGTCTCACAGCCATGCGGCAAGCAGCAGAGCAGGAGCTGGCTGACTCTGTTCAGAGCCGGTGGGTATGTCTCACACAAGGCAGCCCATTTGCATGGATGCTGACTCATGCCACTGTCCAGCAGGGTGACAGAGAAGACTGGGCACTGAATTGTATTGTTCTACTGGGCTTCCACCTAGCACAGACAGCTGTGGCATCTTTGTGCCCCACCAGGTCTTGCTCTGAGCTCTGGCACCCACCTCACTCTTCTGAAGCATTCTCCCAGGCTTCAACTGTCTCTTCTCCACAAAGACCTGCATTTATTAGCCTTTGATAAGACCTGTCAGAACTGTGATTAACTATTGCTCACAAGGATGTTAGCAGCCAACAAATGGCTGGTGGTTTCCTTTGCTAATGTGTTATCTTTTAACAAAAGACTTTCCAAAAAAAAAAAAAAAAACCTGCTGCTTTGAATCCAAAAAAGAGCTTCTCCCATGATAAACTTCAATGTCATTATACAGTCCTTTAAGGTAGGCTTACTGAGTATACATTCAAGACGCATTTTGTTGAGTGTGGCGTGTGTCTGTGGATGTGTACATGCACACACACACATGCCATTGCATGCAGTCCTCTCCTCCCACTATGTGGGTTCTGGGGACTGAATATTGGATGAAGGCCATCTGGCTTAGTCGCCAGTGCCTTTTCTTACTTAGCTATCTTGCTGACCCTCAAAAAGGCATTCTTAAAAGTACAAACTTCATAGAAACAAGTCATAATGGTGGATCTAGCAGTTATGATGGGATAAGAGGATGTTCTACCTTGAGTTTTGCCTCTAGGGAATTTTTTACGAGGAGTACTTGGACCCTTTGATGGCAAAGTACTAACCCATTGCTTCTTAAATAGTTCCCGGATGGAGTCTGAAGAGTGTGAAGATATGCAGAGAAAAATCTGCATTATTCTTGTCTTCCTTTTTCTTCCTCCAAGAGGCGCCACCTCTGCCATATTTCATGCCAAAACTTCAAGGAGAAGCAACGGGAAGCAACCATTCCCACAATAGTATTGCACGTGAGTGGAATAAATGCTGAAACACAGGTAGTATATAGGGTACCTCACTCCTCCCAGGAAGGAGTGTGTCTCACCCCAATACTGAAGATGAACCCAGCATCTTCAGGGGAAAGCCATTCCACACAGAGAATGCATGAGTGAATATCTAGAGGGCTGAGAATCCTATGGCCACGCAAGCACTGTGTGCAGTCCAACATAGCTGAAGACAAGAAGGGGTGAGCCCGGAAAGTCATCTGACTGCCGACAGTCACAGGTCCCTCTTGCATGTCACCCTGCATGTCACCTTGAAGAAGCACGTCTAATTCCTATAGACATTGTGGCATTATTGATAACAAACCTAGCCATCCCTATCATTTGGGTATTGAAAACACTGAAAATTTAAGTCAAGCATCTCTAAGTCGAAAGTCTGAATGCTGAAACTTTGTGAAATACCTCCAAATATTTTGGACTTTGGAGTATCTAAGATTTCAGATTGGGGATCCCAATGGTATACATACCCTTACTAAAAGATCTCAAAAAACCTAAAATTGGAAACATCCCTGTTTTTTTTTTTCTAAGCATTTTGGACAAGGGCTAATCAATCTGTGTAACTTGGAAAGAATGCCTTCAGATTGGAGTTTAACTCAACTTTGTTCTAAGACTTGTTAGTTCTACATTTTTTTCCTTCCCTGCCAATCTTAAGGAAATTCTTCTCAGCTGGTATCTTTTATCTATCTGTTGAAAGACACCCAAAGTAAAAGATGTATAGAGGGCTTTGTTAGCTGCAGAGCTCACCCCTAAAACAGCATGACTGCAAACACCATGTTTGGAAGGGCTAGTTTAGAGCGAGTGATTGATAGGATATTCTGAATCTTCTTTTGCAGGGACACTTAGTCCTGTGCTGTATCAGGGACATTTGGGTATGGTCAGGTTACTCGCCATCCTTGAGTTCAGCTCCTCTAACCAGGCACAGCGTCTAACCCATCCAGCGCAGCTTCTCTTGGAAGGCGTTTATGCTGCCAACTCAGGGCGTCTGTATCAGAGCCTTTGAGTGAGGCTTTACTCTCAGGAACACAGACAGGCTCATTTCAGAGTCACTTCTCCTTCACGGTTAAGGAGATGTTTTCCCACTGTCAGCACCGTCTTCTGAAACATCATCACTACGGTGACTTTGTTTCCCTCCTACGTTTCCTCAGTCTTCCTTAAAACAGACCCTCCTGCTGGGTCTCCATCATTCAGCACAAATACCAACAAGTCAGTTGCCTCTTGACAATATGGTCGCCAGAAATAGGTACATTTCTTAATTTTGTACCCTTTGTTACTATAATGAACATATCATTAGCAAATATTTCAGGACAAAATGGTTTCAGAGGGCTTTCATAGCATCACAGGACCATTTTCTGGACAGATGCCATGGACTGCCTCCAGTGTTCACAGAGACTCTAAGTGACGGGTTACAGCACCATGGTGTTCACAGAGACCCTCAGTGATGGGTGGACAGATGCCATGGACTGTTCCAGTGTTCACAGAGACTCTAAGTGACGGGTTACAGGCGCCATGGTGTTCACAGAGACCCTCAGTGATGGGTTACAGGCGCCATGGTGTTCACAGAGACCCTAAGTGATGGATTACAGGCACCATGGTGTTCACAGAGACCCTCAGTGATGGGTTACAGGTGCCATGGACTGTTCCAGTGTTCACAGAGACCCTAAGCCATGGGCTGCAGACAGACTGAGACACCTCACTTGATTCTCATCACAGGTGAACCTATTAAGCTTTTTATTTTTTTTTCATTTTTGAAAACTCAGGTAAGATGAATGTACGGACAGGACAGCCTGCTGTGGTGGGACTAGCAGATCTAGCTCTTAGAACTCCAAAGACTTCATACAAACTCAGCAGAATTGGTAACCTATGATAAGTGAGTCACGCTGGTCCAGGCAACGGCAGCTGGGGACCAGAGTGGCTGTGTGAGTGCCCATACATATGTGTGTGTGTGTTTGTACCCAGGCACCCAGACAGAGAACGCATGAGTCCAATAGTCTGTCCACATCTTAAAGAGACAGGACTAATAACAAGGGTTTGTAAGTGTTGTTGGTTCTGGAGAAGACCTTCAGCTCAAAATAAATTTCTTTGACAGATCAAATTATAACGTGAAAAAAAATAGTGTCTCTTTCCTAACACTGAGCAAAAAGACAAGCAATACTCACAGAAACTGCTTATTTCAATGTCAAATGTTTATTTCTATGCCATAGTTTCCTTAGCACAATTTGCAAAAGAAAGGAATCCAAAAAAACCTGATTGTTATTAGTAATAATATTTTTGGGATATTTTCTCTGCAGATAGAAGAAAGAAAATACACAAATTGGTACCAGAATTATCATTTCTTTCACACCATTCTAGCAAGTTGCATCTTTTTTTCCTTGGATGCCACTTTTGTTTAAAGATAGGAAAATATCCACAGGGGGGAAAAAAACAAAAAACAAAACGTTGTGATTCATTCAAATAACCCTGGGGAAGTTTTTGTCAGCGAATGTATCTTTGTTTTGGTACACTCTATTACTGATTGTCATATTCTTATTACTTGATATAATAGGCATAATTTATTACATAAACAAAGTGCGCTGAAAAACGAACAATGACGGAAACAAACGGAAACGTGGTGTCTCCTAAACCTCCCTGTGGTACCACCTAGCGCGGGAACACAAACGTCACGGCACTACCAACGCAGCTCTCCTCGGATGGAAATGTGCCTAGGAGACTCGTCCTTCTCGCTAGAGCGGGGGGGGGGGGGGGGGGGGCGGGCATCCCACACACCTGAAACAACCTGATAACAAACTGGTGATTATTTCGTTTTTAGTTTTCAATGAAAAGGAATGCTTTAGTTTCTTAAACAGGTCCTGCATTCAAGGGAGCCAGAAGATGGCATTTGCTCTCTAGGTAGACTTCTCTCGCCTGATTTTTGAGACGCAAATCCACCAAGACGTGTACAGCAGAAGTGGGTAGCACTCCTCAGATCACGAGGCCCTTGGGAAGCAGCCTGTCCTAAGTGTGCAGGGTGGTGAAGGGCCAGCACCCGGAGGATACCATGGTGGCTGTGCACAAGATTCCCTTCAGCAGACTCAGTGAAAGGATGAGCGTTCTTTAAGTTCATGCACATTTTATTGAATAGTAATATAAAATGCTTTTTCTTTGTCATGGTTACAGGTGCATGCTTTGACTGCCAACATTTCAGAAGTCAAATTACAAAGGCAAGGCTTTAGGCTGTAGTGAATGACTTGGGCACTTATACAATTGTTAAAAAATATGAATGGACTTTTGTTGGTTGTTGTTGTTTTCAGAATGAACCAGTTGTAACCCGTAACTAATATACAAAGGGAAAAAAAGTGAAAAAAGTACATATTTTTTGTGGCACATGACAGAACAGAACAAAATAACTAAATTGTTATGACATTAACGGTTACCATGCATTTAGAGTTTCACATGTAACTACAAACTTATTTAAATTTCACAAAGTTTGCTAAACATGCCAACCATCTATGTGTGCACTGACAAGCTTATGTTAAAAACTTTTAAGAATACTCTCCCCTTTAGATTTTTTCAAAGCTTTTTTTTGATTACAAAATTTCAAAGGCATTAAGCATTTTAGAGAATATAAAGTATGCCAGTATACATACATTTCCAGTATATGTCAGACCACTAAGCGCATTACAGTCCCATACAGGCCGATACAGCCATTTTATTTTTTTTTCTTAAAAAACATGCATAGGCAGATTTTTTTTTGTTTTTGTTTTTTACAGAATATAGATGCTTCGTCACTGCACTATGGTGTCGTGTTCACTATACTTAAAAATGCACCACTCATAAATATTGAATTCAGCAAGCCACAACCGAGACTTGATTTATCAACAAAACCCCTAAATATAAACAGCAAAAAAGATGGGTGTAATTATTCCAGTTTTTTTAAAACTTAAAGAAAATGTATTCACTGCCAAATTAATAAGTGCTCTACGGAAAGAAGGGCATTCAAGCAAACTAAAGGAACCTGAGGTAAGCACGAGCTATACAAAATTAAACTGTCCTTTTTTGGCATTTTAACAAATTTGCAACATTCTTTTTTTTTTCCAGGTTTTTTTTTTAAAGACTGCCTAATTCAGTTTCTAGCCATTGTCTGACGAAAGTAGCAAAACCTTATCAATAAATAGTCCTTATTTAGTTTGTACATCATTTTTTTTGTCGTTAAAAATGTTTGATGTCATCCATTTTTAGTGCTGCACTGTAAACGTACAATAGAGTATAAGAAATTAGACAAAGTTTTCGTGTCCAGTAACAGAGTAAAAGGCCTTTCATTAACCTATCTAGAAGTCCCCAGTGTAGTAGGAAAACACGTTCATTTCCCTAACATTGCAGTATGGACTAGCATTAGCTTTCTTTTTAAAACCTTTTTTCCTAGAAGCATTTTTTAAAGGCATACCCAAAAGAGGTGTTTAATCACCACCCTCACCAAAATATAGTTTATTATCTCTCTCCCTCTTTTTTTTTTATTTCATGATAGTGTAAACTGAATCCAATTCCTGGCCCCCAGAGCAAACAAGCTACCGTCAGAGGCAAGAACATCCAACTGCTGAGATGCAGCAATCCCATCATGACCTGCAGCTCAAAAAAAAAAAAAAAAGTGAACAGGAAGTGGTCACTGAATATTGCTGCTATTACTGCCGTTGCTGTCCGTGCCGTTAGTCTCTGAGGCGAGAGCCTTGTTGATGGAGTTAAGGTTGGCGTCGGAGGGCATGGCATCTCTGCGAGGCGGCATCCTCTCGTTAATTCGGTCTAAGCCCTTCGCCTCCTCGAAGCTAGTGATCTTATGTTGTGGTGAAAATCCTTTGATAGCTAAACAACAAATCATTAAGAAAAGAGAGAGAGGGTTAGGTTAGGTGGAGCACCACGCAGGGCACCGCGGTCGTGTCGGGTGAGGTTAGAGACTTCCGAGTGGGTGGGAGTCCTTTAGTGGAGAACAAGGTGACGGGACCTGAGGACAACACAAGAGACTCCTTACCATACCGGAGGGAACCAAGGGTTTGAAACAGCCAATGTCTCTTGCCAACCAAAATGTCCTCTTGCAGTGATTAAGATGTAAGCATTTCTCCTGTCTTCATCAAAGTTTAGTTCACAGAAATCCATCCACAGAGGATAAGGAAAAAGCTGTTCCAGGGGCAGGTTTCTGGGATCCAGCATCACTGGCAGCATCTCTAGCGTGATGATCCATGGATACCCTGGGCTAAAGAGCCTGCGCATCCCCTGTTCTCACTCTACCGCCATGCTAGGGATGGCCACTTCAGTGGAAGCCCTTTCTGTTCTACCCAGAACTCTAGCCACGGCTGAGAACAGAAGGTCTAAGGAACTAGAAAAATGAATGGGCAGGGACATGTGTGGTTTTGCCATCTCTAAATTCCACAAAGCTATCAACTCAATGGTATGGGGGAAAATGAAATTATAAGCTTTTTTCCCCACTTTGCACTGGAAGTCTATATACAGCGGGTAAGGGAGGAGGTAATAGAAACTCAAAAATAAAGGTCAGATGACTAAGCAGAGAAGCATTTTCTGCCCTTCAGCAGCAAACAGGTCAAACCGATGTGCATCTGGCACTCATGACTACCTACACCAGGGAAAACCCCCTCTCTGTAGAGCAACAATAAGTTGGGGGTTAAAGGAGAAGCAGAGATGAATGCTTTTCACAAATTTTTAGCAAAAATGAATTGAATTGGTTTTGGTTCTTTTAGTTAAAACCTTGACTTCTCTTGCGTTCTCTTCTAATGACCCTGTGTGTGCTATACAGATATGAGAGGTACTTTTGAAAAACTTAATAACTTCCTCAGCGGGTACACCAACAGTGAGCTGAAAATAAAACACACAGATGGGGAACCAATGACACCAGCTTGCTTCACTCCCTGTGAAGTGTGAGCAAGGTATGTATGGGTGGCCAATCACCAATGCTGACTTGGGCTGCATCTCCACAGCATATGAAGGACAATTTCAAGGTATTTGTACCTTCCCCACTTTGGGAGGGAAACTGGAAAGCCGTTTAAGGCTTATGCTTTGCCAGCCACTTGGACACAAACGTGCAGCCTCTCACTAGTACAAATGACAGTCCTCAGAGATTTACACAGTGCTTTAAAAGCTCATTAGAAAGAAAAACAAATTGTTGCCCGTCTGCATTTTCAGGTTAGCAAAGTGGTGATTAGTCAAGTGTGGGAGGAAGAACATGGGGAGATGGGGAAGGACCAAGGCCCAAAGCAAAGCTTCTTAATTTTACAATTTGGTAATAAACTGAAAAATAATTGTGTTGTCCAATGAGCACCCACCCTGAAAATGAATTCAATTATTTTACGGGGCAAAAATAATAGACACCTAGTCTTTTTCTAAATGGCATTGTCTCATGGTCAAAAGTCGATCGTGATTAATCATGAAACTTTTTCATTCATTAAAAAAATAAAGTGGAAGTTCTAGGTTTTGCAACCTATTGGGTGGGAGCATAGGAAATGCCAAATCTAGTGGAACAGGGGCTCGTTCAGGATGGGGCTCCATTGCGGATCGCGTCTGTCTGTCTGTCTACCCTGCACAGAAGAAAGTGCTCTGCTCCAGTTGCTGGTCAGACAGTGGGGGTTAGCAATTTACATTGGGAGTATACTTAACACAACACAGAGCCACAGAGTCACAGAAAACAGCCAAACTATCAACAGGAATGCACACTGCAGATTAGATTTTGCCAAGAGGAATGGAGAATTCCCACATAAATAGCAGCTTGCTCACTGCTATTTAGGAAACAGTTGTATTTTTCTCTTACATCACTGTCATTTCCCCTACTATATCCAAATCATGAGCAAATTGTAGAGCTAAAGTGACATTTTTTAACAACACACCAAAGGACTATATATGCACACAATTTGTGAAAAATCAGTTATTTTGCAAGAACAAAATACAACTGAAGAATTTTGTTTTAAAGGGGAACTTCAAATTATGCTTTAAAAATTCCAGAGGGTGTGGTACGCATAATATTGAACATTATATTCATGTGCAGTTCTCGTATAACCATGTAGTAAGACAGCATTCAATTAAAAAAGCAGTTCTAAAAGTGTCAACAATGCTGCTCTTGAGTAGCGCTAGAAGGCAGTTGGAGATGTACCATTCTCAATTTCCTCTGAAGCTCCTAGCAAGAGGCCTGGCATAGAGCAGATGCTCAGAATCATTAATCAATCATCTGCCCGCTAGTCTCGTTGTCGGCCAATTCACTGCCACAGAAACTTTTTGGGCTCTTCATCATATTTTGTGAGTGCTAACTTCCTTCCAAATAGCAATTGGTCAAAGCTGCCGAGGATAAGAGTTTACCTCCACACGTCTGTCTCACGTTCGAGTATTTTAGAGACGTAAGTGATGCTGAACCATAACTAAGCACTACCAGGCATTTCTGTTGTGGAGACCTTGAGAAGACTAGACTCGACTTAACTTTACTCTCTCTTGTCTCTGTCCTACCTGGGAGTGATTTGAGGGAGGGATGGTTCAGCTCAAAAGCATATTGATTTTACATGTCATTTGTCAAAAGCAGCTGCCATAACCCCCACCCCACATCATCCACAAGAGATAAAAATTTATAGATATCGATATATAATCCTTTAGTTTTCTGTGATTAGACTAGGTTCATTGTATACAAAAGTCAAACATAGCTTTAAGGGAAAAAAAACAAACAAACAAACCATAGAAGGACACTTTCCCCTTTAAAGCAAGAACGTTTCGGTTAATACTGAGCCACAACTGTTAGCCCAACACCCACACACTCTGTACAAGCTACAGCGGAAAAAAAAAAAAAAAGAATACACCCAGCAGAGCCCTTGTCTGTTGCGGGCACAACAGAAAGGGGACTGGCCAATTTACCTTCATCAGCCTCAATAGCCTCAACAGTAGCTGAAGAGAAGAAGAAAGGGGTGCAAAATGAATGAGAAAATGAGCAGAGGATTGGTTCAAGGCTAAGAACAAGTCAGTGACGATCAAAGGAACTGGGGGGACTAATGTGCTTCTAAGTGCGGGCTTCTGGCACAGACAACTAGACAGAGAGGCTACAAAGAAAGGGGGAACAATACCGCAGAAGTGAGAGGTGTCAGTCATGGCCTGCTTACACCTGAGGGAGCGAATGGGTGGCCTGGAGTCCTGGCTCACTAATTGATGACAAAGTCGTTTAGGGAAATGTTCAGAAATGCTTTCTGTTATTTCGGTTGAATTGACAATTGGGTTATGGAAATCTACAATGTTTCTGATTCTAAGAGCACTTTAGAATGCACACTTGGTGATCTGTAGTGGAATGTTGGAGGGCGATCTTGGAGCTGGGCTGTGACGTCGGTGAGATGCTTTATGCTAGCGAATAGTAAATGCCAGTCTTTTTCTGTAGAAATAGAGATGCATAGGGTGGGGGGCAGTTAAAAGGACACAAAATCAAGCTGTCTAGGTGGAAAAAACATAGGAGTCTTCAAAGAAGGGAGAAGCAGGGAACCACAGCGGAAATGTCAAGGCCTGGATGTCTTTAGTCAGACAGGCTGAGTCCCGATTGTTTTCTTTTTCTCGTTACAATA
The DNA here is from genome assembly GCF_903992535.2 of Arvicola amphibius. Classification (NCBI taxonomy): domain Eukaryota; kingdom Metazoa; phylum Chordata; class Mammalia; order Rodentia; family Cricetidae; genus Arvicola; species Arvicola amphibius. The sequence goes on along the minus strand of NC_052060.1, from coordinate 43,533,867 downwards.
CCATTTTTGGAAATGAAGTTCAGAGTGTTGCATGTTAAGTGGGGACATGGCAGGAGCAGTAATAAATGAATTAGCATCTTCAGGAACAGGACGTCTCAAGGTTGAAGCTACAGAGTAAGGAAGTCCCTGAGTAAAGTACAATGATATACTGAAACCATAGCTTCAAAGGTCGAGTAAGCCCACTGCTTACTTAGGCTTTGCAGTTTCCCTGTGCAGGTGGAGGAGTTTGTCTGCGCTATTAGATGACGCTCCCTTCATCAAATGCTAAACATTAAATTGTTCTCTAAGTTCAAAATGCTGAACATTGATACTATTCTATCCCTGGACTTCAATTTGCATTTTCTCGTGATTTAAAATTGAAAGCTACAACAATGAATATTTTTACGGAGATAGGTATGTTATCGATAACTATTATGAAAGGGTTGAGATGGGTGGGTGAATGGTTTACGATCGTGATGGGTTGGGATTAATGGGTGCTGGGGTAGCTGCTTTGTAGAGCTGTTCTGCACGACTTATGGTGGTCTCCGGTTGAACTTTATTAGAGGTTCATTTATTATTGGCCACGTATGCATTCCAGTTAGCAATGCATTCTGGATTCCTCATAACCACAGAGGAGAGCTGAATGTCAGATCTTTGCACCGCTTCTCCTCTTATGCCAATGGAAGGGGGTCAGATATGAGTCGTGAGGCAGTGGCAGTGCATTGGTTTTAAATATATACTGAGTTGTCAAATTCTCAGGACAAATGGAGTCTCAACCTAGAGTATGTGCGATTCTGTGTTCGTGTGTGTGTGTGTGTGTGTGTGTGTGTACTCAACAGAGAATAGCACAAACAGATGGGTTTAAAAGAAAAGAAAAGGAACTTGAGTCAGTGAAGCTACAGACACAGGTGACGATCTGAAGGTGACACTATGCACTGTAAAACATAAAGACCTCAGGTTTAGAAGCGAAGCTGAAACCCTGGAACCACACCAGCACCGCTGGGTAGAAATACACATAGCCTAGCTTATCCTCAGACAGGCCGTCTGCCGTCAGGCCCTGATGGTGTGTGTGCCTCTGCTGTGTGCTGAGCTCATGGGAAGCTGTGGCTTTCCATCAGCTGGGCAGAACTGCGTTCTGGGTATATAAATGATTTATGCTAATCTCTCAGCATGTTCATCTTGATGGAAAACATTTTTTTGTGTGTGTTTATGAAGCAATTAATTTCTACAGGTTTAAAGAGGGATTTTTTTTGTTGTTGTTTACCTCAATTGCTATAGATCTTCCTGCTTTCACCAAACTGTTTTTGAACTTTTGTGTCAACTCAAAGACTGTGGTTTTTGAGGAAATCCATCCAAAAATAAAGGTTATGATTGTTCTTCATGAAGTGAGATGGTCTGGCAATTTTGAGTCCATGAGTTGATCATTATGTGTTGTGTAGAAGAAATGTCTTAATAATGTAATGGAAACCAAATACCTGTGTCTTTTAGGATATAGGACAGAGATAGAAAAAAAAATAGGAGAAAGAGCCAGGGGAGAAATAAACTAGAGGCTGAGATTATATTAAAATACTATACTATATTTTTGCTGTATTTGTTTTCTGTTCAAATCTAACCTAACAAAGTTTCCATATTGTATAAGTTATATTCTAATTTAGTGACAGTGTTAATTAAACTGATAAAAGAATATACATAACAGAAGAAGTATACATGATTGTGTTGTCTAACATGGGTGATACTAGCTATATTAAAGTTAAATTTTTTGAAAATTAGGGGTCGTTAGTTATATGTCAATTTTTCAGTGGTTCTGTGTCACCAGTGGCCTTTGCAGCCATAAGAAAATTCCCATTATCACAAAAAATTATGCTGGCTGATACTTGTCCAGCCAGTTATGACTATAAAGTAAAATGTCTACTTAAAAAAGATGTTATTATTTTAAAAAATAAACCAAAATGCAGTTGAGATCTCTCTTCTTGTATTTCTGATGAGTCAGAGAAAAGGCCTGTTTCAGTCTCATTTCTGCTTAAGTGTATAATTAAACTACCCTTTTTATAGTCTTTCTAATAAAATCTATAGCTATGCAAACATATATTTGTGTGTAGATTTCATTGATCATGTAGATAGGCAGATGATTTATGAGCATGTAACAGAAAATTTACACTAATTGACTGGCCAAGAGAGGGGAGCCCGGACCCAAAGCTACTGCTGCGTGTACATGTGCCCTACGTGCGGTGTCCCATACGGAGGCCTGAAGATATGGATGCGCGTGCTAAGGAGGGACGGAGCGTGGCCTGAGGTGAAGGTCAGTGCTTTCATGTGGGACATGACTGATCACACTGGCGTGTGAGCTTCAGGCCTTCTTCCAGTCAAGAAGAACTAAAGAGAAGACTGAGCTGAACGAGAAACTCAAGGTTCTACTGGTACAGCTGGCCGTGTGCTCTGGGTCACAGCACTGGGCTCGCTTACCGCTTTGCAGGGTCTGTTTCCCTCCGGAAAGCACTCCGCTGGGGAGCATGCCTGTCGGGGTCAGGCCCTTCAGGGTCAGAACACTCTCACTCTCCTCTCTGGAAGACACCAAAGGTTGTGGAAGTTAATGTTTGCTTTCTTTCGGGAAGAGAAAAAAAGATATATAAGAACCCATATTTACCTCAAAATACAATCCATTTTTATCTGTTTATACAGAAGGAGTGCTCTATAAATGACTTCAGTGACAAAGTTACATTATGCAATTGTGGAGTTATGGCCCCCTGAAGATCCTGAAGGTGCTTCTGGCTTCGAACCACGTCTCACAAGGCAAAGCTGTTGCTTTAGTGATGACAAGGGCCTGTGTATCCAGTGAGCAGAAGGGCACTTGCAGGCCTGCTTTATCATGAAGGGCTTGGAAACGGTCTATTAACCCCAACTACCAAAGAGGTGACTCTTACCTAAGGGTCAGAAACCTGGGGTTTGTTTCAGGGCACTGCTGAAGGCCTCTGTGTCATGTGACAGATACACAGAGATTATTTCAGGGGGCCACTGAAGGTCTCTGTGTTATAAAACAGACACACAAAGATTATTTCAGAGGTCACTGAAGGCCTCTGTGTCATATGACAGTCACACAGAGATTATTTCAGGGGGTCATTGAAGTCCTGTGTCATGTGACAGACACACAGAGGGATGGTCCACAGGCAGGTGGGAACATTTCTGAGCTTTTATTTTTCAGCCTTTTTCTTCCCAGAGTTGCGTTCATGGAATTCTTTCATTGTGCATATGAGACTGTTTTGAGAGTGTTCTAAAATTGCTACAGGAGGATCATTATTTTAATAAAGCTGACCATCTACCAATCACTTGGACTTACAGACTCAGTAGTTAAAGAAGCAGACCTATGAAATAGGAATAACCTATTATCTTCCCAGACAACAGGTCCTACAATACTACACGTGCAGGAAAAAGTTCACAATACATCTGTAGAGGTGCACACTATACACACAGCACATCTGTAGAAGTGCACACTGTACACACAGCACATCTGTAGAGGTGCATACTGTACACACAGTACTGAGGTACACACTGTACACACAGTACTGAAGTACACACTGTACACACCCAGTACATCTGTAGAGGTGCACACTATACACACAGTACATCTGTAGAGGTACACACTGTACACACAGTGCTGAGGTACACACTATACACACAGTACATCTGTAGAGGTGCACACTATACACACAGTACATCTGTAGAGGTACACACTGTACACACAGTGCTGAGGTACACACTATACACACAGTACATCTGTAGAGGTACACATTATACACACAGTACATCTGTAGAGGTACACACTATACACACAGTACTGAGTAGGTCCAAGTACCAAACCTAATTTTATGATTTCTAAGATGACTGAAAAGAATTTCTCCCTCGATCTGTACCTTTTGTCAGTTCAGAAACTGGGACTGTACTGTTCAGCTGCTCCAACTCGTAGCTATGTTTACCTTTCCATTCCACAGCTCCGCCCCTGGTAAACCTTGATGCCTCTGCTCCCACGCATTTTTCTTTTATCTCGGCGCTTCTCACGACCCCACCATCTCATTTATCAAAAACAGCTGTGTTGACCGGCCACACACTCAACTCACCTACCCATTCTCAGTGGTATGATTACTGTGCAAAGTTACCCCGATCAACTTGATAACACTTTGTCACCCCAAAGCATGCCTGCTCTCACTGCTTACTTCCTTCAGCCCCGGGCAATGCCTCCACTGTATTCTGTTGGCTGTTTGCTTGGGCATTCCACGGGAACAGCGCCATGCAACACAGGGCTGTTTGTGGTGGTCTCTTATGAACCGCTAGCATCTCTTATTTTGACTACAACAGCCCTGTAGGTCTTTCTCCTCCATCTTTCCAAGGTTTGCCCTCTCTGCCTATAGCTCTTTTCAGACAGAAAGGCAGGCTGACTAAGACATTAAATAGCAAACTTCCCCGATGCCCTCTCTCATTAAGGGTGAAGGTAAAACCTTCAGCAGATCTCACTGGGATCACACCTACCTACCTACCTACCTACCCACCCTCCAAACTCCTCCGCCCTCACCCAGCTCTTAGATGACATTTCCCACCAGCGTCCTTCACGTAGGCAGCACACCTCATCCTAGGGTACTGTCCTGAGTCATCTTGTCTCAGAATTGTCTGTGTATCTCATTCCCTCTGACTTCAAATGGCTGTTCCAGTCTCACTTTCTAACGTTGCCCCAAGCCACACTTTACCTGTTCTGTTGTTTACTTTTGGTCTCTAATCATCACTTCTCTACTCTCAAACTTCTGGAAGACAGGAGTTTCTTTCTGCTTTGACCACTCTTGCATCCCAGCACACACACTGGATCAATACCATGTCTACAGGTTCATATTCAGCAAGTATTTACTGGAACAAGGAGTTTTTTTTTTTTTTTAAAGAATACTGAAAGGATGATGGCAGTTCTGATCCACAGTCTAGATTCTGTCTTCTTAACGGTAGAGTTTACTCACAAATATTAGGATTGAGCCAGCAATTAATCACTGTTTACATTCATATGGGAATTTCAACCATTTTACGCTTCTGATGTCAAACCGCTAGGTTATGTAAAAAAGAAATGTCTTGAATACTAATAATGCAGATATGGAAAACTCAAGAGTACCTCTGAAAAGATGAACACAACTTACCTTTATATTCACATTTAACGTCAGGTTTTAGCTTCATGACTGGCAAATATTGTCACATACCATATAACTGCTGGCATCAAATCCCATTTTAAAATCAGGGTTGCTCAAACAAAATGAACATTAGAAGCCAATGATGATCAGGAATCATTTGGTTGTTAGCACTTCAATGACAGTTTTCTGGCTGTCCGAAGTACTCTTTCAATTTTCAAAATTTTATTTTTCTACCAAAGATACTGAGAGCTTTTGTTTGTTTTGGAAACCACCCCGTTGAAATCAGGTGATCTCAGGCTGAAGTTCCAGCCACACAAAGATGGTCGCAAGGCCTCTCAACTGTTCTGGACTTTGGTTTTCTCCTTTATAAAATTGCTTTACAACAACAGAGATTACATTGTGAATTATGTAAAAGTCCTTACGCCGGAAACAGCCATCCTCCTGCCTGCCCTCTTCCGTGTGCCTCTTGTCCTTCATTCATTCTTTCTTGCTCCCTGCAGTTCTGACCCCACCCCTGCTTCTGGGTCTTCTTCAAGGGTCTTCTCAGCATGAAAACTGCTTCCTTCTGTGGTTCCCCTGGGGAGTGTGACCTCCTCAAAGGTCTCCTCTGATCACATCCATCATGTTCTTGTAGATGTGGCCTTCTCAGCCCCTTGATGGACCTTTCATGCTCTCTACCCAAAGCCACACACAGCTTTCCACCGCTGGGAACACCGTAACTGCAAGTGAAAGGTGTTCTTCCAAACAACCTGCCAGTTCTCAAGGATGCAGTGTGTAGATTAGGCTGGGGTTGCCTCATAAATATTATACTAATCAAATGCTGAGTGAGGAAACTGGGTACTTGTGGTTTTGTTTCCTTTATGGTGGTTTCTAGAATAGTTAAGAAGACAGATGTGGCTCATGTTGTATTTCTATTAAAGGGCACTACTCAGAGGGTTCCGCCCCCCTCGGTTATCCATGCTGTCCTTCAGCAAGAACACCTGTTTTCGTCACTGTTTAGTCCTCTCTCTGCACGTCTCTCTGAAGCTTCAGGGTGGAATTTCTGCTTCATCATAAAGGTTCTGCCAGGTACAATCACTAGTCATCTCAATAAACAGCAGTAGCCCGTCCATCACACAGGCTGTGGCTTTGTAGGCTATCCTCAAACTCTGTCTTCTCTGTTATCACTCATTGCACAGACAAATGTCCTTGTAGGAGAGAACAGAATCGTGGCCAGGCCAGCTGATCTCACCAGTGGACAGCTAAGAGTGCATTAGAGAGCACGCAGTTCCAGAAAAATGTGCTGAGACACTTCCACCAGGACAAGTCTGAACGTTCACTCACTCCATGAGATGGCCTTGGCTTACGAAGTGCTGCTCTCCACAGTCCAGCCCTACTCCAAGCTCATCTCAACGCTATACAGTTACCCGCCAAAGGCAAACTACCACCCCTGCTGGCATCTCAGGGCTTCTATTTCTGTTGCCTCTGCATGCTGCTCATTTTGAAGCAGGTCATATGTCCTATTTCTGATTGGCAGATCTCAGACTTACCTGCACATCTACTGCGAGGTATGCTATGCATATGTGTGTGTGTGTGAAGATTTTTTTTAAAGTTTTTTTTTTCTTTCCAATACAGTGTTCCTCTATGTAGCCCTGAAGTTCTGTAAGTTGCATTATAGAGCAGGCTGGCCTCTGCTTCCCAAGTTCTAGGATTAAAGGCATAGGCCACCATGCTTGGCTAACAAGGGCTATTAAAAGACAGTTTTCTGGTTCCCCTCTTCTGGTGCATGGTCCTCACACACAGGGTGTGCATCCAGAAACTCTACCTAAGAAATCTGTGTCACCCTCCAATATTGATTCTGCTGGCTCCTGGCTTGAGCACTGTAGATTCCTTAAGTCCTTGATTTTGTTCCTTCCTTTGCACCCCACATGCCAGAGCCTGTTCCAGCCTTTAGCGTGTATTACTTCAGCAGCATCTTAAGTACTCTTCCTCCTACTCACAAGTTAGCTTACTGGCCAGTCTAGTCCTAAGCATATACATATCTAAGGCATGGGCTATAGCATGCCTCTCATTCCATGAAAACCACCCCAAGGTTCCTCATTGCCACGCACAGGAAGAGTAAACACTTTATCATGGTTTTCAACTACTTTGAGGATCTAGATTTGAGTTTCTTTTGTTTGTTTGCTTTCAGTCTCAGGTTTGTTTGCTTTCAGTGTCAGGTTTTACCAAATCACTCACCTGCATGTCTTTTGCGACTTAGTGCTTTCGTGTCCCTAGTAATCATCACCAGATTGCGGGCATTATTTACAACCATTCTAGCGTACACTGCTGAGCTTTGAGTAAGGCTCACACTAGTGCTGCCTTCTCTTGGGATGTTGGGATATATGTGTTGTTAAAAAAGCAAGCCCAGTCCAGCCCTATAAGCTTGCTAGGTAGATTACTGTTAAATGTGTATAATATGGGGAACAACATCCAGTATTTAAGCCTGCATCCCAAATGATTCAACCAGCACTGGTCCTAGGACCATGTGACTGCTCTTGGTGGCTTCTCATAACTAGGTCATGATTTTGTCTCTTGCAGGAATCTCCCTGCTGGAGTCCTACCTGTCAGAATCCAGCCTATCCTTCTAGCCCTCCTCTACTGATAGTCCCTTTAGAGACAACCTCCCAAGGAAAGAGAAAGTACCACAGCACAACATTTGTTCATCTATGTAGCACATGTTTGGTGGTTTTACATTAACGTATATCTGTCATTTCGCCTTGGCTATATGAACTGCTTAAATCATATTCCACTGCAAATTCAATGTTCAGCATGGCCTACCAAACTGACCTTAGTCTGCGTTTGTGTGGATAGGATTCCTGAATCCTACACAAGGCCTGCAAGAAAATGCACCTTGCTTTTGTTTCCTACTGACGTGCAAATCTTAAGCCACTGGTCATCATGAGGATCAAGCAGTCCAAGTCTCACCTGGATGTCATCACAGATAGTAATAGTCATGGGCCTGGAGAGACCTTACAGACTTGGGAGATGTGTAGGATTCCACAGCATTGATTCTTCCACTCTTATTTGGTTTGGAAACTCATATAATTAAAAACTTTATTTTTATATTGAGGCTCCTACTTTTTTTTTTTTTTTGCTTTGTTTTTCTCTATGGAGTTTTATATGGAAATTCTTGGAGGTTTTATTTCTCCTCCTAGTAATTTCAGTTAAAAAAGAAGAGTGTGGTCTGGTAAGTCTAAGGATAATACACATACAAATGACTGAGGTACCCTTCAACACAGGATTTTCATATAGTCATTTATCTCCCTGGGTCATTTCTGTAGCCAGACAGGACTTTCTGGCGGTCCTCAGAAGTGATCAGGCTGTTTCTTCTTAAGGATCTCTGCACCTGCTATCTTCTTTGCCTTGAATGCCCTTACTCCATTTCTTCATCTAGATGGTGCGTATCTTCTCATATGACTTCACTCACAATTCCTTGCTTTCCTCATTAAATGCCATATTAATAATGCAGTAGCCCTCTACATTGCTTTACTATTCTTTTTGGTGCATACTTAGTTTTTGCATTCGATATTATTTACTCATTGTGGATATGAGTGATTCCCACTAAGGTGCAGGAGGAATAACGCTCATTTCTATCGTCAATGTGACTTTTCACAAGGGCTCCAGCTGCCTCAGAGCTGCTGCTGACTTGGGGTGTCTTTGTGACATTATGGGGATGCTTCTCATCTTTCTCAAGGGCCCCTAGTTTCAGCACCAAGTCACTTAGTGACTCTTCAGTGACTTCAGCAAGAGTGGGAGAAAGAGCAGGGAGAGAAATCAAGAACAGGCAGAACCCCCTGATAAGAAACAACTAAAGGCTGAGAGACAGCTCAGGGTTTGATAAAGCATTTGCTGTGTAAGTGGGAATAATGGAGTTCAGATGACCAGGATCCACTCAGAAGCCAGGCAGGCATGACAGCAACTGGGACAAGCTGGCTAGACAGACTAGGTGGAACGAGTGAACCCCGGGTTCAGCAAGAGGCCCTGCTGCCAACCAATAAAGTAGGGAGTGCTTGAGCAAGACGCTTGAGGTCAACTTCAAGCTTCTAATAGCAGGGAGAGGGAGAGAAGGAGAGTAGGGAAGCAGGGAGAGGAAAAGAGAGGAGGAGGGGAAAGAAAAGGAGAGAGAGGGGAGGCGAAGAATGAGAGAAGGACAGATATGAATTACAGCAGCCACTGACTAAACATGTGCAGTGGAGAACTCCTAAAGCATTTCTATGTTCCCACATGCCTGTGTATGACCATGAATGGGCAGCATTCCTCATGGAGAAACTATACCTTACTTTAAAGAGGTCCTTGAAGAGAAGTAGAGTCACTATGCATTATTTAGGAATAGATTATTAAAATACAGTGCAGGGAAGTCTCTTCAATAAACTGTTTTCAAAACACATGCTTAGTAACATCAATAGGATGATTCATGATCCACTGAAAAGCAAACAAACTCCTATAGAGACCTAAAACAGGAGATGGCTTTTGTTCCTCACAAGTGATTCATTAGGGTTCACAACTACAGCTCTCTGTTTAATGTCCATTTTCTTGAAATCCAGTGAAAGGCACCCTATAAATTCATCTTTCCCCAAAAGCCAGACTGTAAACTAGAACTAGACCCTAATCACGTTCCTTGTGAAATGTTTTAAATCCTACAGCAAAGGGAGGGATAAGATGCACCATAATCCACTTACACACCCTTTGTTCATGGAATGATTGAGTAGATTGCAATGTAAGCACAATACAGACGAATTGACAATTTCCATTTAAAAAGAGAAAAACAATTCAAGGAACGTTTTCTAGTGAAACATTTAAACTGTCAGAGTAAAGTGTCAAGATAGCTACTACATGATACACAATCGAATTTCAAACAGACAGGGAGCAAAGACAACCTTACCTGAGAACTGAGAACACTCTGGCCATTTTGCCTATTGCTCGGATCTTGTTCCTGATGACCTCCTTCCGGGCTGCGGCCGTGGCTCCTGTATTTGAAAACAGAATTCAGCAGTTAGTGACTTTTTTATATTTCCACAATTACTTTGCATCTGTACCAGGGTAACAGTTAGACTACGCATGATCAGTTTTGCTTTGTTTGGTTTTGTTTTCCTTTTGCTATCTCTGAGTTGAATTCGGATCACTGAACTTTAGATCACTGATGCCACGATGCGATCCTCAAGACCGACAAAGAGGAACTGTGGCGAGTTTACACGGGTGGAGCCCATGTGTGCAGAGACTGGTGAGGTTCTACGCCTTCCTGGTGTTTGAGTTTCTCATCTCTTCTGCGGGAGAAGACGGTGAGTTAGTGTTTTCTATTCTTTATCTCCAAGCTGGAAGATTACTTTAGGAAACTACTGGGCTCTCAAAAATTCTCCCTAAAACTGCACAGACTGGAATCCCTGCAGTCTCCATGACCTCTGAATAACCATTTGTGTTATTTACTGGTCATAAATACTTCTTCCAGCACTGGCCTTTCTTTCTGCACAAGTTCTGCAGAGAAATGTGGAAAACCGAGTTGAACCTGTCAAAGGACAAAAGTACACATGGTAACAAACATGTATGCCTGGTCCTAATGTGGGAGAGATGACCCCCTGGTTAAGGCGCTTGCAGAGGGCCTGGGTTTGGGTCCCAGAACCCACATGCTGATCACAAACATCTGTAACTCATATTCAGGGGAGCTGATGCCCTCTTCTGGCCTCTGTAGGTACCAGATACACATATGGTGCGCGTATGCACACACACGCACACACACACATGCAAGCAAACACTCACACATAAAATAATATAATAATTATAAGCGATACGTGGCTGTGCTTTACAATTTTTCATCTGAATGTTAAAAATCAGTCTACATAACCAACTGCCAATACAAGCAGTGTCTTTTAAAAATACTGTATGATCTTTAACAAATCTATTTTATTTGTTAATTCTCAAAATGTACAAAACACAGAAAAACACTTTTCTTGTTAAGATTTGTGTGTGTGTGTGTGTGTGTGTGTTACTGGGGATCAAATCTATATGCCAGTGAATGCTATGCACTGAGATACATCCCCAAACCCTCTTAATTGAAACAAAACAGGAAAGGATGTCTGTGATGGTTAACACTGTCAACATGACAGACTGAGCAGTGCCTAGGAGATGAGCGTTTTCTGTGACAGAACTTCCAGGTTAATATGGGTGACATCATCTTATAAGCTTGGAGCATGGAGAAAATAGAAAGGGAAATGAGAAAGGCAGCTACTGGTGGCATTCCACCTCTGTTTCCCAGAGTTGTGCTACCCACCCTGCCCCCCTCTGCTGCCACCAACCAAAATGCGTGACACCCTGAGCCCAAACTGTCGTTTCAGAATGTCTCAAACCACGAGGCCAAGCTGCTCCTTAAGTTGTTTTCTCACAAATTTTTTCACATGAGTTTAGAGGAAATTAAAGACAACAAATTTTTAAAAATTCTATTGTGTCGTACACATGTATTTTATTTTTATTTATTTATTTTTTTTTGGTTTTTCGAGACAGGGTTTCTCTGTGGCTTTGGAGCCTGTCCTGGAACTAGCTCTGTAGACCAGGCTGGTCTCGAACTCACAGAGATCCACCTGCCTCTGCCTCCCGAGTGCTGGGATTAAAGGCGTGCACCACCATCGCCCGGCGTACACATGTATTTTACACACACACACACACACACTCAAATTAAATTCTCCCCAAGCTCTGGTTGTTGGGAGCAGTGAGACCCCAGATCCTAAATTTCTTGTAATCCCCTGATCTGAGTGCCTACAGCTGCTCTGAGCACGAGACCTTCAGGAGTTCCTGATGGCAGGAGAGTGGTTTCTGGTGGGTTTGGCTGGGGCATGGCTATCTTTATATAATCTGCCCCTGAACACATAAAGGAGGTATTCTTAGGGAATTCAAGGATGACCCCTGTCGCTGTCTCTCGGTCTGTGTGTATCTGTGTATTTTAACCTTCAGCCCCCTTGCCTGAAGCTTGTGAAGTGGGTTCAAGCGCACTGAGCGCAGACACAGGGGCGTGGTGAGTGGTGAGCGGCATCTCGTAAGATCAGAAGCATTCTTAATCTTAAAGAACAATTTGAGCCCCTAAGGTTGCTGAGACCAGGATATGTACGTGACATGTGTAATGTAGTTTTCTCTCTAATCCACGATAAGAACAAGTTTTTGAAGGAAGTTCTTCTGTTTGTGAACATAACTTGGAATTGTTTTCCCTGTTTGTTAAGAGTGAAGCAATTGCCCACTACCCTAACATTGCTGCCTAAAAAGAGAAAACCGTGACAGCATGGACAATTCTGAACCGGCTAGAGACCCCCCCCCCTTTTAAATTTTCTAAGTGGGAACAGAACAAACCATCTTCCATGTGATTGATCTTCAGAGGTGATGTTTGTGCATATTCACATCACAGACACACGGTATCCCTAGGAGATGGGTACCAGCCAGTGGCATAATGCCACCATCCCTCTGACATCAGAGCAGCCTACGTTTTTGTCCATATCTTTCTCTCCTGGGGCGACCACACCATGGTAACGACTCCCCTACATTAATTGGCAGGATTTGCTATTTCCAGCTATTCTGCCTGTAACTGGACAGAGTGGGTGCAGATGCAAGTGGAAGAAAAACCTCTCCAGTGAGATCAGCGGTAATTCAGAGCCATGCGACTCCATTCACTAAGAATTCCTTGAGCGATTGTCTACCTGCTTGAACACCAGGGAAGACACAGTGTTATTCCTGCCTCAAACCTTACTCTGAGATTCTAATAGCATTTGTAAATTCAGACTTTTATGCACATGAAATTTTGTTCCAGACATCAAGTAGGAGACTGAACTCACTGTGTTTAGATTACAGGTGATTAATGACTATTTCCCTCCCTCCCTCCCTCCCTCCCTCCCTCCCTCCCTCCCTCCCTCCCTCCCTCCCTCCTTCCACCACTCTCTTCCTTCCTTCTTAACTCCTAGGTGGGATGGAAGTGGACTCTGTAGATGTGCTCTCTACTGGCTTTAGGAATTCTTCGCTTCAGTTCTGACTGCGGTCTGATAGCTATTCTCTCTTTGTTTCTTATTTCCTACCCGCTCCTGACCAGTCATCCCAGAGGTCATGATGTGCTGGGCAAGGGAAAAGACTGGCCCTTTCCGGTATACGATCCGGCCAGATCATGAAACCAATCCACCGACACACAGAACGGAAAGTGTGAGCGCGCTCCAACACAGGTGACTATATTTAGAAATACAAACAAGAAAAGCAGGGAGCAGAGGTTCAGAGTCTAGAACTAAAACCGCAGATATTGAAGAGGAACGAGAAGGGTCAAACAAAAAAAAAATCAAACCAGCGGGAAATACAGAAGAATGATCTCACAGAAAAATTTCCAACAAAGGACTTGTAAAAACCAAAACCAGAGCCACAGAAAGTAAGAAAACTCTACTTTACGTAGAGTTTTTCTACTCTACGTAGGAAAAGGAGGGAAATAAATTTCGCTGAGGGCTGACCCAGAGAAGAAGGCTCAATGCTAAGCTTCAGCTGGGAAGTGAGCATTCTGGCGACCACAATCAACATGCTACTGCTTACATTTTCAGACCTAATGAATTCTTGTATACAATGTAATAATATTCCATCACATCCACACGGTCATATCTCCCAACAAATGGTGACTATCGAGTTTTCCTAATGAAAAATTCTCTTTTGAGATTCTTTATGAATGCAGTTATGTTATTAACCCTTTCATAAAACTAAAACATTTACTCCAAAATTCAAATAAGTTTACCATAAACTCCAAGAGGAGACAGTAAGACTACACTGATCCCCTCTGCTCTCAAGACATGCTACGATTTTGTGGCTCAAGCTGTAGCCCAGGCCTAAAGCTCATGGCAATCCTCCTGTCTCAATTTCAAAGGTTCTGTGACTGCAAGCCATCATATCTGTCAAGACTTGTTGGGTAAGATTATTTTTTTCTCCCGGGAATAACCTTCAATATTTTTCAATTACTCAAAGTCTCAAACTCATATCATGCAATCATAACTTCAGAAAATATAAAATACCCAAACAGACTTGCTGACATGAATGACACGGATTCTTATTAAACGTGATGGACTAAGCCATGGCGGAGAGTTGCCATGAGCATGCCCTTAGACTTAGCACTGCACACCTCGTTTGTCAGAATTGGTGGAGATCATCAAGCCGTTTGGAAAATGCACATCCCATTACAAGTTGTCTCCATCCATAATGCGTGTGGCAGTGAAGTCAGCAAAATAAACGTGCATGCTCCAGACTTTGCTTTACATACTACAGGCAAATATGATATCATATTAAATCTTCTTGGTACTACCTTGCCTCAGTTGTGGTAAGGTGCCGTGGTAAGGGAGATATATAAAACACCTTTTACAGAAAACACTCTAGTATTTTTCACTGAAAAGAATGTAATCTCTTATTTTAATTCAGAAACCTCAAACTGAAAGGTATTATTATTCCATATGCTAAGAAAAAGAGTAATTTGAAAGTAAAATTTAACTTCATTTCCATTCTAACCTTTTTATTGTTTCTTTTTTCAACGATGAAGTTCTGATATTCTTCTGTGCCTGAGCACCATTCGATCACTTCTGGAATCAAGCAACCTCATCCTCCATCTTCCTCAAGTTGAAGAGGCCAACTTGATCAAGGAAACCTAAATCTGTGTCCTCCCTGCCCTTCATGGTACAACCTCTCCCCACCTGCTCCTGCCCCCTTCACTTCCCAGGAAAGGGATGTGTGCCAACTGGCTGAGTGAGTGCCACCACCTCACACAGGGTGGATTTCAGCCTGGAAGGCTGCTGCAAACAGCACTCCAGGGGTGCGGACAGGGCTAGAAGGAAGAGGTTCTAACCACACTGAGAAGCTGCCATGCGGGAGGTACTGGCCTTCTCACTTCTCAGTTCACAGCATGGAGGAGCTTCTGCTACCTCTATTAAGTCCAGGTAAACCGAGTCAAAGGTACATTTGGGAAGAAATGATGGCCTTGAGAGAGGAGCGAGAGAACAGGTTTGCAAGCCGTGGTACTTGTGTCCCATTGTTCTTCATATATGACATGGGGATGCATGAGCTAAGTGAAACAAAAAACAGTTGCTGATGTTTTTTTCCCCCTGGCACTGAGTTTCTCTACCTGCTACTCTTAATACACAGCAGAATGTGGAGCTGAGAAGACGATGTCTTCAAAGTGAAATCAAAGAGAGCCTAAGTAGATTAAAAGCAGTCTTACAGCTGTAAGACGAGAAGTTTGCCAGCTGTGTGGAAACTTTATAGTCCTCATTGTAAAGAGGAGGAGAAATCAGCCTCTAAACGCTTTTATTATAGGGCTGGAGAGTTAGCTCAGTGATTAAGAGCACATACTGCACTTAGACAGGACCAGAGTTCGGTTCCCAAAACCCATACTGGGCAGCTCATACCTTCCTATAACTCCAGCTGCAGTAGTTATAGGAACGTCCTCTATTGGTCTCTCTTGATACCTACACACACACACACACACACACACACACACACACACACACACACACTGGGCAGCTTATACCTTCCTATAACTCCAGCTGCAGGGTAACCAATGGCCTCTATTGGTCTCTCTTGGTACCTGCACACACACATACACGCACACACACACACACATGTATACACACACACATTTAAAAATATAATAAGGTTAAATAGTTTTAGTTTAATTTTTAATGGAAAAGCTAGGAGAACATCTCCACTGCTTCCTTCACTCTACTGGCCTTAAATCTTTTCTATTATTTAGGGTTCCTTCATGAAATGATCTTGAAATAATTCAAATGTGTCCATAATATGTGCATTGAAAAATGTCATACAGATCATGGACTCAAACACCACAAACTTCTTTAAAGGGTGAGCATGTTTTATAGCTTATTATTTACTGGTAGACTTCACATTCCTTAAATCTTTAATTCATATTCAAAGATGACATATATTTACTTCTTATCATTTTTCTAGGTTTGTTAAATTCAACAATTTCATTATGTTGGGAAACTACACTTTCTGAAAATATTATTCTATCACAGACCACTGTCAGTCTGTTCATAACCAGAAATTAGAGATTCTTTCAGATTTTACTTTTGCCAAAGAGAGTGATAACTGAATCTGAATAAGGCTATAAATGGGGTGACACATAAGGAGTTAAAATGTGAGGTATCTCAAGTCTACATTAAAATAAAAATAGCTTGCTTTTATCTACAATTAATATTTCTGAAATATAGGATACAACGAGAAAGAGAACATGACACCAGATGCATGCAAAAGCCTGACTGAACTGCTCTTTACATCGCAGATGGTGATGGCATTTATGTATATGTGGGCACCTCATTTGGGAGAATATATGCTCCAAACTTGTGATAAGCCTTCACTAAGCCTTGTCTTCCTTGTTTTTCCATTCTTGACCCAGCTTAAGAGCAGTCAACGAGAGCTGCTGCAACAGAAAGGACTGCCATGCTTTCTAGAAGTGATGTCAACATCCCTGCTTCAGCACATTTTCCTAGACAACTGTGACCCAGGATCCTGGGCTTTGTACAGTGCTGTGCAACTGTGCTTATTCTGTTGGAAGTGCTTCAATGCTGCAGCCCCAAACACTACCACTCACTGACCCCCATTCTCCCCACCAAGGTTAAAGAGTTATGAAAACCATAATGTTATAATCATAATCACTTTAAAATGACATGGCTATATCACTGTTGCCAGTGGCATATTTAATGATAGCAATTTAAAGTCATCCATTTAAAGAAAAATCCATGAACAAGATCTCCATAGGTATTTATACACCTTATTCCTTTCCATCTTTGAAATTGCATTTCCATTCAACTTACTTAATTTTAGTACATTATAGACTTTGTGTGTGTGTGTGTGTGTGTGTGTGTTTTAAAGGTCTTAACTTTTCTGAGACAGTAGGTCCTAAATGTTCAAAAATTCATTCAGAGTATCTGTCACAACTATAATTACTTCATAATTCGGCCAAAGAGCACAAACACATGATGTTTATGAATGTTAAATATGCATCAAAATACATTTTACAGGAATTGATCTATGAATGACAGGGCCAGGAAGGCAGTGGCCCTGTTTTGAGTCAAGAGACTTCTTTAATCTTTCCAGTGGCTGGGTCCAGGGAGACCACAGTCATTAGAATGGAAAAAGGCAATTGAGAAAGAAGCTGGCTGCCTTGAGGCCTGAACCACGGCTGATTGCCTTTTGGACCGAGGATGTGAAGATGGGGGTCCCTGTAAAGTCTCCCTAACCAGGGAGACTTCATACCCCAGCCTGCAGACTGTTCTAGCAACAACTAGGTAACTCTCTGTTTCTGAAGCGACTGCTATTGAAAGTTCTCTCCTGAAAAGACATAGTTCGCAATCTGTCCTGCAACCATCTAGGCAGGGTCAGTGCTTGCTGAACCAATTCTTAACAGACAGCTAGGTTCTCCCAAGCTAGACTGGGTTTCTCCTTTGTATTTAAATTCTACTGTGTGACACCCACAGCTGGAGCTTATTGCCTAGCTCTAAGCCACCTACTCCATACCTTTCCGACAAGTTCTGGACTTAATGGAAATCTTGCGAAGTGACAGGTGACAGTGGTGTGATACTTGGCATGAAGCTACTCTAATATCCCCTTCTGAAAGCCCCAGCATATCTTCTCAAACATAACTTAGAAAAACCACAAAACCCTCCAGTGCGTAATAGCTTTTAAGGAAGGACAGGTGACGAGACCCTTCCTGTCCACCTGTCTGACCACAAAACATATGTGAATTCTTTGCATAGGAAGCCCTAAAGAGGACCTAAGTGCCTGTATTGTTACCAGTTGGTCATTTCCTACTTAGTTAAAAGAACTTCATTTACAAATGCTAATTGATTCTGAGTGTCTCTGTTTTCTGAGATGGTGTTTTCAATCGGCATAGTGACCACCGCACAGAATCACAGAAATGGATCATGCTTGCTATTCTCACTGGGGCGAAAATTCAAGGTTTTAATAAAATTTTCAAGGAACAGCCACATAACCTACGCGTGCCTTACCGAGGACATTTAAGTTCCTCTGTTTATCAATGGAGAAACTGAGAGCAGGCCCAGATCTGCTTGGGGCAACCCCTTTGTCAATACAAACAAATCAAAACCAAACCAACATCAATTTCTTAAATGGCTAACAGAAGATCAAAAACAAATGTCAAGTTAATAAGTAGGCTTATTTTCTAAGAATGAAACACTTAGTGTGGCTAGGCATCTCTCAAGGAACCAGGGCTATAGGTGAAGAGGAAATGGCTTTAATAGTCCTTTATTATGAACCTGATTAGGCATGCATGCTGCCCTGGTAAGTCTTTATTATCATCTGACACAAACTTGGAAGACATAGTTTCAATTGAAGGATGGTTCAGGTCAAACTGTCCTGTAGACACGTCGTTGAGGAACTGCCTTTGGTGTTTATTGACATGGGAAGGCCCAGCCCCAATGTGGCAGTGCTATTTCTAGGTGTGTTGTCCTGAGGTGAGTAAGAAAGTTGGTGGGGGGGGGAGAGGGAGGGAAGAAGGGAAAGAGAGAAGAAGGGAGGGGAGGGGAGAGGAGAACCCCAGTAAACAGCTTTTCTCTGGTTCCTGCCCCCAGGTTTCTAACTTGAGTTCTGGCCCTGACCTCCTTCAGTGGTGGATTGTGACCAGGGAGTGTAAGCCAAATAAACCATTTCCTCTTCAAGTTGCTATTGGTCACAGTGTTTGTCTGTCACAGCAAGAGAACAGCAAACTAGAGCCCGTGCTGAGTACTATGAGAAAGCATATGGCCTAGAACACATTTCAACTTCCGAGGGATGTATGCATGTAGTATTAAAATTTCTCCTCTGAATGCTCACTAATTGTATGTGGAGAGTGGGCAAACAGTGAAGTGCTAGGTTTGTCACACACATTACAGTGTACATAGAACATTGAGGGTCGTATGACAACATACATGTCCTATGTAAAGGTAAGGAAAGAAATGCAGCTTCACCGCTGGCCAGTGCATGATCCAGGCGCAGTGGCATGCGCTGAGCTTATCTGAAACAAGCCTATTTCAATATCTGAAGGCTCACAGCACAGGCCAAGAGTCTGGTCAGGAAAGAGAATGTGCGTGCAGGAAGGCTTTGCTTCCCCCCACTCTCCCTCAAAAAACCAGCAGGGAAAATGAGCACTGGGTTTGGGCTGCCGTCAGTGCACAGCAGCGACTCAGAGAGTCCTAATGCCAGCACTGCAAATGTTCAGGAGCGCTGTGCTGGAGCCAGTGACCCGACTGTGAAACTTCAGATGATCTGGTAACTGACTCAGCCATTCCTTTAAATGAACTGGCATGCGAGAGACGGAGCAGCACAGGGGTAAAGACCGTGTGCCCGAGAATAAACAACCTGGCTGGAGCCTTGCTTCAACGCTGACCACGTTTCTATTCTGGGTGACTTAGGAAGCCTCACTGTGCCTCTTCTCATGATCTATATGCTAGTGTTCTACACGCCCTGCTCACGCCATCCATGTAACACTCAGAACGATTACATGGAGGTGGCTCTGTCCCTCTCCATTTGAAGAGGACACATACAAAGAAGTTATTTGCCCAAAGCCACCAGCTGCAAAGACATGGTATGGCTGGCGTTCTGTATAGTAGCAGGCTGCTGGTTTACTTCAGAGGTCTGTGGGGGAATTAAATAAGTAGCATGTTCATACAGCCAACCTCCAGCAAGCAAGGATGCAGGTACAGAACAACCTGCTGAGGCACTTAGCCTGGAGCCTCGGTGAATGGGAAGGACCCAAATGTGTTAGCTGTAAAAAAGAAAACGCTTGAGCTCTGTTCTCTCAACCCCAACAACTCCTTTGTGTAAACAGTCTGATCATGTAATACTGGTGACTATCAAGCAGTGCTGGTCTGTGTTCTGAAGACTTCCAAGCTCAAGCATGGACTCCAGAGTGAGGGAACCAGAGGAGAATGACAGGAGCCCAGTAAGTCCCCAGAACAAGGTGGACAGAGTGAGGGAACCAGAGGAGAATGACAGGAGCCCAGTAAGTCCCCAGAACAAGGTGGACCGCACCAAAACATGCACTACCCAAATACAAGCAAGATTTCTATTTCCAGAGTTTGGAAAAATGGGAGGCCAGCTTCTCCTGAGCTAAAGATGAAAGAACAAAACAGAGTTCTCATAAGAGAACACAATCTCACAGAAAAATAAAACTATGCAATTCAGAGTATTTATATAATTTTTAAAGTATAGCCATTAAATGTGTATTAGAGATCAAATACATTCTCTGAGGGGAATGTTTCATTTACTCTGGACTCATGACAACAGCTACAACCTCGGCAGTTAGTCATCCAGTTACAGGATATATAAAGACAAATACATAATGCAATATTAAAGTTGAGATATTCCATACTTCATTTAATTTTATTTGTTTCCAATGACTGCCTTTTATTTTTGGGTTCTGTCATAATTTCAGCAACCAATCTGCTTCTTTTTGCTTTTGACATTATAATATAACATTTCTTCCTTCCTTTTGCTCCCTTCAAACCCTTCCTCAGAGCCCTTCTCACGCTACAGTCTGGTGTCTGATCGTCAAAGTTACTGCCTTGAGATTTCATTTTCTGGCCAGAATCGTGACTCCCATCCCATCTGCAGCATTGTAGGAAAACACCTTCTACCATCCGTGTCCAGCCTGCTCCCTCACCCTCTCACTGACCTTCTTTTGTCCAGGTTCCTCCAGAAGTATCAGTTTTAAGGACCAGCCCTCATTGTGTGTGTGTGTGTGTGTGTGTGTGTGTGTGTGTGTGTGTGTGTGTGTGTATAAGCAATGCTGGAGACCAAGTTCACTCACAACGGATTCTCCATTAAGAGTCTATTATCAGAAAGGGTAAGATGGAGCGGGAAGCAGGAGGAGGTTAGGGAGGTAGAACTGTGGTTGGTATGTAAAATTAAAAAAAAAACTTTAAAATAATAATTTTAAAAAAGAATCTGTCATCAGCCCAGATATAAAGACTTATTTTTCCGAACCCTGGTGGGCACGTTGAGTCACGTGTGCCAGTTTCACTCAAACACGGATGTGAGAGAAGCCATCCTCCTCAAACTGATTCGTTTTCCCCTCAGTGCCAAGGTCTGCACCACAATTAGCTTCCATTCCCACTGCTTCTTAAGCTCAGTTCTGCGAATTCAACAGAACTGAGAACAGTTTGAAATGCTTAGAAGTTCTTTGGAACAGTGTCCTTTAGGTTGTACTCTGACCTTTGTTCAGATCTAACCACTTCAACCGAGATGATTTCCCACGTTCCTAAATTACACCCTTGTCCATCCTTTATTTACGCCCATGCATGATTTCAGGCCTGAGAACGGGGCCGCTGTTATGTTAACTTGTTTTCAGGTTACGCTTGAGTGCAGCCAGGAGAACCACACAGCCACCCCGGGGAGCTCATTGTGCTTCTCTATGTGTTTTATATTTCTGCATAAAGATTTGATATATTATGGGAGGAAATGCCTGTGCCTATACACACAAAGCCATGTGCCTCCCAGCATTGAAAAACACGTACCATAAACAATTAACAACTATTTCCTGTTCCCCCTTAAACCAGCAATTACTACAGGGTATACAATTTTCCTCCCTATATTGCACACCAAATGCTGTATTCAAAAACGGTTGGCTTGGAAACAATACTCTGAGACACGAGACCACTTCTGAGTGGGCAGTTCTTCAGCATGAAGCAGAGGAGACATCAAGAGTGAAATTTTCATGCTTAAATGATTCACTCCTTTAGATTTTTAAAGCAAAAAAAATCACATTTAGATACAGTCAATACTTGCTGAAAATAATCCCTTGCTTCTGGTGGTAAAACCTGCATACTTAGAGTCCTCATGTACTTTTCTATGAGCGTGACATGTGTCAAAAGGGTGTCATGGGTGGTAGGTTAAGTATCTGTCATGGGACTAAGTACAATTCTTGTAGAAATTCATATAGCTAAACCCTTAAACCCTTTCAGGGCTATCCCAGGGGCCACCAAGATGCCGTAGTTGGCTTTACAGATCCTAGCTTTACACTTTGCAAAGTTCCGTGTTTGACATTTTAAAGAAGATGAGATAACTAGGGAGCCACTGTGGGATCTGTGATATTCCATATAAAGGATTGCCTGGTAATTCAAAGGCAGAACATTTTGCACACAGTTAAACGGTTTCACAGAAGCCTGGGGAAATCTGGTCAGCTCACATGGTTGACGACTTGCTTGTGGTTAGCATTTGGATAGGAAGACATGTGGATAAGGACAGGGGTTCTACCATGTGGCTTTCTCCTTAGCTGAAGGCAGAGACAGAAATTCTAATTTAATATTGTCTTTCCAGGGCAGCCTGGAACTACACTTGGCTTCTAATATGTTCCTTTTATTATTCTCCCATTCTGTTCCTATGCTACAGAATCTCAGTTTCACCTCCAGAACATTTTCTTGTTAGTGAGGCTTATCAAATATCACAGTCTCAAACATAATTTGTATTTAAGGAAAAAAAAAGTGATCTCAGAGTCTATGACTTCAAGACCGAAAAGCAAAATCCCAAATGAACGAACGCGCCACACTCACAAATCTGTCGCTAGCCTTCTGGTGCTCGCTGCCATTCTCGCTCTCTTCCCTGCAGTAATGAACCAAACAGAAGCCTTGGGGCTAAAAATCTCTCATTTCTGGGAGTCTTGCCCCCTCCTTGGGATCATTTATGACTCCATATTTAAAATGAATCTTCTTCAGAAATGAGGATTAACTACCAAATGAGAGTCACCGACTTGGGTTTCTTTCTTCTCTGAAACGTCTGGGTGAAAAAGAAGCCCAAATTGAAAGCAGACTCATTTTATCATCCAAAATCAGAAGTGGGAAGGAAAAGGAACATAGTACTTAGAAGACACTCCTTGGCAGCAAAGTTTTCCAAACTTTTCATGATAACGGCAGACAGTTTGTATTTGGCTTTCAACACTGAAGCAAACAATCAAAAATGAATAGGAAACAATACAAAAAACCTATAAGCCAATGTGAACAGAAATCCTTTTAAAACAGACTCTTTGTAAGGCAGAAATTATGGGAGAGAATTATGGTGTGATCACAGAACTTTCTGTGTATTCTCATGTACTTAAGGTTTTTCAAACAATGAAACGCTTATATCTTCTTAGAGACAATGATGTTGAAACAGGTAGATGGAAACCACCTCCTGTATTACCTTTTGTGCACTAGGAACAAGGTCTCAACACGTGGCCCAGGCTGGCCTTGAACTCACAGTCCTGCTTCAGTTTCTCAAGGGCTGCAGTAACGTTTCTAAACAATGTTTATAAAGTACTTTCTGTTTTATTTGACAACAAAAAGTATGTCTATGTTTTTCCTCATTTTCCTTCATTCTCTCTCTTCCTCCTTCCCTTCTCTCTCTTTCTTTCTAATCATGCTGATTCTAAGGAAGAGATTTAGAGCATGGTAATCTGAGGTCTTGGGCATCTCAAGTTCCTGAGAACAAGGCAGATGCACGGGCTAGTCTGCCTTAAGGATGTTGCGTTACTAGATATATATATATATATATATATATATATATATATATATATATATATTTTAGACTTTACATCGACAGATTTTTCTTTACTTCCATGTTACAATGAGAATAGTAATCCAAAGGTTGTCTTCAAGCAAAAGACAATAAAAGCAGCCCAATAAAATGTCTAGTAATCTTAAAACAAATCATGCTTAATTTTTTTTGGTGTCCAAAATAATAAAATGAATGGAAGTGTTTATTATGCACCAGCAGCAACTTAGAATGACAGGGTGACACTTCTAAGTGTCAGCGGCTGTCACTCAGCATCGTCATCACTGAATTCTAAAGGGGAGGTGACAGATCTGGAAGGGAGTGTGGGGAATCCCTCCTTGCTGAAGGCCTTGCGGACACTTAGAAGTCAACCTAATATGACAGAAACATGAGCTGTGAGCTCCTATTATTACCCCTGACTTTTTAGTTGCCACTGGATATGGGGCAGAAGATTGAGAAGGGCTAGATGAATCACTCATCATGCGGCGGCCCCCACCTAAAATAAGAAGCGGTTGAAGGAAGTGCTTTAATTGAGCCCTTTGATGTCTGTAGCAAACAGATGAGGAGCCTGGAAGGAGCCCAGGACCACCTCTCAATGACAGACAAGTTTCAAATATGGAACGGATGGGGCAACAGAAGTGCAATCTTCCCCTACAGTTGGGGATGCTGTAAATAAAAAACAAACAACAAAAAACAAACAAAAAACTCAAATATATGCTGCTATATCCCAAAGAGATCCAAACAGCTCCAGGGTATCTCACAAAACTGTTCTTTGAGCACTGCAGAAATCCATTCATTTCAGAGTCATGATAAAATAAATGGCTACGAGTCACCTTGTTTGGCCTGTCTAAAATGGTCAGTACTCAGAGTTGAACATACTTGCCATTAAAACATTTATCTCTGTGTATTTCCACCCTCAGTGAGGACATTTCTGAGAATGGAGCTAACACTTCAGTCATACTTATAGCCATAAAATGAGAGGGTAACGTTCATTAGTATTTGTTTCAGACTCGGGATCCTAATACCCTTAACTTTCTAACAAAACAGACAGACCCTGAAACTGCTGAGCACTTAAGGAAGAGCAGCTGGTCTTGGACTGGTGTCAGGCAAAGCTGGATGTTCCTCAACTATTTTGTGTCTGAACTTCTAAACTTAACATTCTGTTCTCTTCTTACATACAGAGAAAGCAAGTCATAAAGGAACCCCTTTATGTGAGCATTCTCCTGAAGCAATCAGCTTCATATCAATCCAAAATCGATGGTCAGAGGGCACTTTCCCCTGTGGAAGCTCCTTTAGTTCTCCCGAAGTCCTTCTTTGCAGGAAAGTTATGTCTATGGGAGTGTACAAATGCGTATGCACATGTGTGTGCACATTCATGCCACTGATCACAGGACAGCCAGTGCCTGTCTTCCCTTGCTCTCTCTCCATGTTTACACTATCTCTCACTGACCCTGAAGCTTAGTCATCAATTAGTTTAGAATGGATGGCCAATGTGCTTCAGTGATCTGCCTGCCTTTCTCTAGGTCCTTCCATTCACCCCAGCTCTGGCACTGTAGGTGTACATCACCATTCCTGGCTTTTGAGTGGGTGCTGGGGATCAGCGAAGCTCTCTTCCCCAGCCCCAAGGTGCTTCTGGGAAATCTGAACGCTGTGCTGTGAGGGACAATAGGTTCTTCACTACCGCCATGTGCCCTGGAGGCCGACCAGCTAGGGTGAATCTTCCCCAACTGCTGCCCCCAACTCTCCTTTCTCTCCTCATAGTCACAACCACAAAAGAAACTAAGGGAGTCCTTCTCCTTACTCTGACCAAGGGAAAGAAACAATGATTTGGTAAAAGGAGGAGACGGTGCACTACTTGCTAAGCAAGGACTGATGTGTCCAAGACAACTAGAGACAATGGCGCCTACCTTCTCCAAGAAGTAGACAGCAATGCTTTGACTTCTTTCTGCTCATCTCTAAACTTGAAGCAATTGTCTGGAGGAGCCAAGAACTTTTAATAGAAACCAAGCTTTTCTTAAAGTCTTAATGCTGCTTGAAATTTTGAAAGTACCGATTGTGTAAGGGCAGCTGGCAGAAGAGCCTTAAGGCAATGCAGAGAGTGTCGTTCAAAAAAGAAAAAGTATTAATTAATGCGAAGATTGACAAAAAGGGAGTAGTGAAGGAATGTGTACCTTAGGGACTTACGTGTTGAGTCCAGCTGGCGAGGTCAGGCTGGGTTCCCTCAGACCAACTCTCTGCACTTGACTAGGGCAACACTGTATTGTTCTGAGGGAAGAACTCACCTTAAACTGTAGAGTGGTGGTATGTGTTTAGAAAGAAAGAAAATCTTCTAAGACTTGGATTGAAATGAATTATTTTAAAGCAGAATGGCTCATAAAGTATCCTTCCACATAAGTAACGGGGGGGGAGGGGAGAAGCATGGTTAGCAGTTCGGACGTGTAGAGGCTGTGAAGCCCTGCTAGGACAGCCTATGAATCATAGCCATCAGTGACGGCCTACAGGGTTGCTATAGACACAACAGCCACGCAACAGATCATTTGCTATTGGAATGCCTGCATTAGAACGCAATCGCAAACATGTGTTCTTTGTCTGCACCAAGTATGCTTTATAAACGTTGGCTGAGGACCCTGGCTAACGTGTAGATTTGATTTACTGCATTAAGACTACTTAATAAGAATTTTGAGAATGGCTGCATTCAGAGGAAAATACCCCAAAATTATGGAACTTGTCATATTTACTTTGAACTGAAAGTAGGTGAGACTCGAAACCAACGCTTTTCTGACTTTCTCCCATCCTTCCCTGCTCCCTCTCTCATGCAGCCACCAGACCAGTATCCCTAGTCCCAAAGGCAAGTCAGAGAAGCTGGAATGCCTCTCCCACAAAGCATGCCATAAAACTCTAAAACGTTCTCCCTTTCCTTCGAAGGCACCAAGCATGCTGAGCAGAGAGACAAAAGCACATCTGGACAGACAGGTTCCCTGCCGTCCCCCTCAGCTGCCTGCCTCCCATCACACCCTTCATCCAGCATTGATGTAAATCTGTCCATTATTTATCAAACTGAAGCAAAAAAGAAAAAAAGATATGTGTTCTTAGCCTTCTAGGTAGTATTGTCCTGATGGCTCCAGTGTCACCAAACACTGCAGAAAATTCTTACACTTTTCTTTTGTGGATCGTACTTTTGTTAGAGACTCCCAGCCACGAGCTCTATGATGGATGGAGAGAGTCGGTGCATCTGGCTACCTTTACAGTGAGTAAAAGGACTACAGGAAAAAGAACCTATGGAACACCTGCTATTTTAAGTTTCAGAATCCATTTGGTTTGTATTCTTCCTTGAGTTACAAAAGTCTGGGCCACTTATGAAAATGTTATCTTTTCAGAGACAGCCTTCCTCAGAGAGAAGTCAACAGGAGCAACTGCAGCTATCCCGTGGAAAACCGTGAACTTATCCATAGCTCCTGAACTAATTCCTATGGATGTTTAAAAAATACATTATTTTTTTCTTTCTATGTCCTCTTTCCTCACCATTCTATTCCTTTGCACTGAGGTATCTGAAGATAGTTTATGAGGACAGGTGAAGATGAGAGGAGCTATGGAAAAGAGAAATACTGGATGCTAGCAACAAATTGTGTGCCTAGTGGAGATATACTTACATCAATTCTACATTATATATGTCTATTACTATCTATTATGTATATCTAATATAATATATAATAACACATATACTATTTACCCAAGTAGATGGGTATATTTTCTTTTCACATGGATCAATAAGTATCTTATACTTTGCACTGTTATCAGAGTTAAAACCAATAAACCATTAAATCATGCCATCCAATCTTATCAAAAGGGCCATGGTTGCCTTCTGTATAACCAAAGAGCCAATCAATGGCTATCCATTCAAATTAATCACAGTATCTACTTTTCTCTTTGCTTTTGTTCTTTATTTCATAATGTCTTATTCTACTGACATTATCTGCTCCACTAAGAAGACTTTAAGACACTGAGGAATCCCTAGTGCCCTACCCAGGGCAGGACTTATTAAATATGTATGAAGAAAGTTTGCTATTGTGTGTTTCAGCTCCTGGCCCGTCCTTGGAACTTCACACATTTTGGACACTTTCCTAGAATGCACAGCAACCTTTCTGTTCATTTCTAACAAGACAGACCACCTCTTCCTTTAGAGAAAGGCTCCAGCTCTTGACGGCAATGGAGCTATCCTACAGCATCTCAAAGTAAGTTAAAAACTCTCATGGGCCCACTATTAAATATTAATTCAGATATAGAAAGTATTAATGTTTGATGTTGTCAACCTTGCTTAAAAATGGAAATGCTAAGGATATGAATGAAGCAATTGGGAATGGCGTATTAAAGCAGAGGATGTTGTTCAAGATGCCAGCCAGACCTAAACACAAGTTCACCCCACACATCAAGACAAGCGATAGGAGAAATAAAAAACAGCAACAGAAGGTTGCCTTTTTCTAAGGAGGTGAAAGAATATCAAATAGCCATGTGAGTGACTGAAAGACAGTTATTAAAATAGTTTACATTTCAACAACAGTTTCAAAGTAATGGGAAAATTCTCCCATGGTTTCATTTCTGACATTTCCTTACCTCAGTCAAAATGCTTTCTTTTTCAACATTATGATTTAATCATAAACCGAAATCTTAAAAATTTATGACTGGGGTTAGCATCGTGATCCTAAGTAATAGCATGGCAAATGGTATCGGCACAAAGGCTTAACCTCTTACCGTCAAATCCATCTTCCTCTGACCCCAGCTCATCGTCTGAGCAGATGTTGAGGACATTCACCAGCATCTCAGTGACTGCAGCCAGACAGGGAAGAAAGGGAGGACAGTCCAGTCAGACCTTTACAGTGCTGTCATTGCTCACTAGCCAACTACGCAACAGCACGCCATAGGTGAGCCATTTCTATGCTTCCATCCTTACCCACAGTGTCTGGATCCGTATCTGCCATTATCTATCATAAACAGAAACTCGCTGTTTGACTCCAGTATGCTTTTGAAAATTAAATTATTATTTCGTCTTGATGAAACCCCCTACCAATAAAACAAATACTGGATGTGAGGATCCTATAAATCTATAAGGGGGAAAAAAACTGTCTTGGAATTTTGTATTTATTTCCACAGTGATGCTGCCTGATCTAGATTAGATTACAGACTTCGGTTCATCAGGGACTGAGCGAATGCCAGGTTCCTTTTTGTTAATTTGTCTAATCCTCTATAGAATTCAGCTTCGTGATAGGTGAGTAGCTTTGTATTTAATAAAAACTGCTGATGGATGAGCTAATGCATTTCAAGTAGATTTGGGAATATTGATCTGCAGAAATAAATATGTTGGCAGAAATATCATTACATTTAGTTTCCAAAAAGTCTCAAAGATACTTTGAGATGAACTAGAATTTAGCAAAGTAAGTGGATGGTAATAGGTTTATAGACCAGCAACGTGCACGCTATCACGTTTAATGTTTCTTGACACTTGCTTGGGTTTTATCAAGCTGTTCATGAGAGGCCCATGCATCATCAGAAACTGTTTTTAAGGTTACACAGCATTTCAAGAAATAATCTTTATGAGCCAAAGACCCATGATGAGTAAACGCCAGTGGTGCTGACATTAATCTAGAGTTCAATTATCAAAGCTGAGCTACGTTTTCCAACATATCACTGTTGTCTTTTGCAAAGAGTATGGTCAAAACTTGAACAATGAACAGAAAGCACCCACCTAAAGGGTGTTTTGTCATGCCTGGTAGTTGTCAGGCTCCATGCTGTCTGAGTACCCACAGCAGGCAACATCTGAGCTTGTCTGCATGCTGGGACTGAACAGAGCAGGAACCTGGAGCATGGAGTCCCACAGATGGGAGGGACACGGTCACAAGGCACCTGCAATTTACTTGGGCGTAAGGGAAAACCTTCTTCGCTGACAGCTCATTGCTTGCCTTGTGGAAATATTATCAGGTATTTAAATGTCAAAAAATACCCCATACGTCTTGCAGCTTTTCTCTAAAACTGTATCTGAAGCACAAGGAAACTATCTTCATACACTGTCATGGCCTTCTTCTAGGCCACATGGGAAAATGCGTGAGGAATGAGTCAATGTGTCAGTCAGGCCTCCTGGCTACAGCTCCTGGCTTTTGCATATCTATCTATATGGATATAGCTGTACCTGAGGGAGGGACCTGGTCAATCGTCCTCATCAACTTAGATCATAAAACCCAATATGAACAAGTTCAAGAAAACCTCCATATATGGGCTGTCTATGAATGCTTCGGTATTGCCAGGGCATAACTTTCATTTTTTTTTTTCATATAGTTGTATCTACAATCATCAATGGACAGATTTCTTTTTCTTTTTTTTTGCTGAAGTTTGGATTAAAATATGAAAACAAAAGAAATGAGGAAATAAGGGAAGATGGTAGAAAGAGAGGAATGGAGGAACAGAGAAACCCAATTCTGAAATACTGGTGCAAGTCAGTCAATAGGTGACTCTTTAAACGAAAATATTTCCTGTTGGGGTAACACACTAGGAAATGCTCTGTTTGTCAGAACTATGGGTCTGCTGCTTTATCTATTGTCCTTGAGATGTTGCAGGCACTAGTCAGTGCCACACAATCATGAACAAGGAAAGCATGACTGCCCTAATTTGTGACAGTAAAGCATGACTTTGGGACTACAGTTCCAAAGAGTAAGCAGGAAAGACTTGAGACCAGATAACACTTTACTTCCACTGTTTCAGAGAGTGTTACCGCTCAACAATGGGGCTGTGCACATATGGAATATCCTTGTTCCCCCTGAATCCACGCAGGCCATCAGGTCTCCAGGCCAGGGCATGTCTTCATAGCCCTCCTCCCACGGTACAGACCGTGGATGCTATTTGGTTAGAACACACCATTTTCTCTGCATGTTCCTGGTGACACAGAAGACAGCTCCCACTTCTCCCCAGGATATCTTACTAAGAGCTCCGAGGACCCAACAGCGTACCTTTCTCCCCAACAAATGGCAGCGACCAGGTGAAGACATCCATGAAATTCGGGAGCCAGTATGGGTGGGGAGAACAGTTGAACTGCCTGATGTTCATCACATTGTTCTCGTACTTCAACACTGCAGCTGAAACCAAAACAACATGGGAGGACATCAGAGCTAGCTCACAGTGCTGGTTTTAAAGGCGTGGTTTTAGTTGACCAAGAAAATCCAACGATTTGAACGAAGTTCGAAACCATGAGGAGAAATGGCCTCATCAGCCCGGATTTCCTGATTTATGAACTTTTGCCTTATTCCTTAGAGGAAGCTACTGTGTGTGCAATGTGTGAGTAGTAATTTAAAATGACATTTTCGTTTGGAAAGTATCTCTGCAATGTAGATAATTAATTATCAGGAATCAGATAAATAGCCTCTTGCATTCAGGAACATTCTAGTCTTACTACCTGATGGTAAGAAAAAGGGGGCAATGCTAGGTGGGTCTGACATAATTTAGTAACTGCCTCTCTCTCTCTAACAATAGCATACCATTTCCTCCAGTAACACTCATAATGGTTATATTAATCAGCATAAATTACACCACATCTTTATTAAATACAGTAAGATATTTGGATATAATGCCATATAAAATAACAATGTTGACTCAAGCCTTGACTACAGATCACAAAAGTCTTTAAACATCTATTAAATGCCTTCATTGCATTTTCACAGCAACGCAGAGTCTCTTAGACAATGCTCTCTTTAACACAGAAATGCTTCTAAAATTGATAACTCATCTGGAATGTTTCCTGTCATGGATGTCTATGAAATCCAAGCCCTTTGCTGGGGTCTGTGAAGCCCACACTCTGTCCTCTCAGTGGAGCCCTTCTTAGTTCCCTTTGACAGACAGATCATGTCTCTTCCTTGAATTCTAAAAGCTTGACTTACATACAGATACCAGGGAACATTGATAAGGGTCAAACTACATATATGTATCTGCTTGATCTCCCCCCACCCATTTTAAAAGACGGGTACCCTAAAATAGGCTTTAGGTTTTCTTATTTCCTGCAGCATTTCACTCAGACTTGATCTGAGAGGCTGAGACAAATCCTCCCACCCCTTCTACAACATTCAAGCAATGGCCCCTCATGCTTCGGTCTCCTTCACGGAAGACTGTTCCCCCTATCATAGATCTGGATGCATGCCAGATGGCCAAGGAACTGAAAGTGTGACTCAGAACCAACACAGTCTTTTCAGTAGGCATGATGAGTGCCCGGATTCAGGAAACATACATCTTTTCGTGTTATGATTTGCCTACTGTAAGCATTAGGCTGCATTTTAAAGATGCGGATGTTTTTATAGCAACTTGCAGTTAACTTGTATTTGTGTGCAGGGAGGCTTTTGCTTTGAATTATAGACCTAGTTGATTAATATGGCTCCAGAAAACATAGAATCAGGCACTTTGGGAACACAGATGGTACAGTTAGCATAGTTTGGAAGGGAGCTGGAATTCTCCTCTTCTGAGAGAATGGAATATGGAATCCTGCACATATTTCTGGAAATGGCCTTTTTGCATTGTCCTATTATTTATGCAACACGCCATTTGCCAAAAGCAAAGCAAACCAACCATAAAAACACCTTGACAAATTACCGTCCCCGCACTTGTGATCTTCAGGACAAAGTATTTTTAGTGTCCTACAGTATTATCTGAGCACAAGATTCATGCTAAGATATTTACAATTTGTTACCATTGCATTTGTTTTTATATCTTCAAAAGAATCTTTGAGGGTTCAAAGCTGTCTTTTCTGAGTAATTGTTCCTTAACCCCCTCCCACAATGTTTTATTAACACCAGGTGGTAGTTTATCAGGAGAAAAGAAAGACGCGGGGCTCATGGGTTCCATACACATGAATTCCACCAAGCCTGTCTGCAAAGGTTGGGTAAAAAGGAAAGCTGCGTCAATACTGAACTTCTCTTGCCATCAGTCCCTAATCAATTCAGCATAGCAGCTTTTCACAGGGCACTGCCGTTGTGCCCGCTATTATGAGTGATGTGGATGATGTGGCACATGGAGGATGATGTCTGTAGGCTAAGGACACACTGAGCCATTTTATGTATGGGTCATGAACTTCTGTGGATGGTGGTATTCACAGAAGGTCTTGGGGTCCATTCCTAGTTGCTGCCTGAGCAACACTGCCCTGGACAGAGCACAGGGAGAAGCTTTATGAAATACTTCACTCGATTCTCAAAAGAAATCTGAGAAGCAGTGTGTGTGTGTGTGTGTGTGTGTGTGAGAGAGAGAGAGAGAGAGAGAGAGAGAGAGAGAGAGAGAGAGAGAGAGAGGGGGGAGAGAGGGAGGGGGGGAGGGAGGGAGGGAGGGGAAGGGGAAGAGAGAGGGCACATGCCCTTATCTGCAGGCAGAGCAACTGCAGTGGGGAAATGGAGAAACTTGCTCAGATTATGCAACCAACAACAGACACATCTCACCCCCTTTCTCCTCAGCTTTTCCTGACACTAAACCCATTCCTTTCCGCTATTCCCCGCTGTCCTTCATAAATTATACATGCACGGATGCGAGTCCTAGCTGTGATACTGATTTAACTTTGGATGTGGTGCTCATATTTAAAGATGGTTCAACTTTTGCCAAAGTACATGCTCGAATGAAACGGGATGCAAGTTCCCCATCGAAGTCTGCCCTGCAGGCGAATTAAAGAGAGGCTGTGTTCTGTGGAGCAGCAAGGCAGAAGCGGTTCATTTGTTTCAACATCAGTTCACCACGGCTTACTTCAGGATCTCCTGAGAAAGCTACGGCTGCTTATTTTGTTTATTAATGATGGGAATGATATACTTCAATAGGAGTACACTTAGCGACTAGGCATAGCAGGGCACTCGGTTTGGACCTTTATACAGATAATCATAAATCATCATATTTTACTAAAGTGTTCTCACCATTCTCTTTGAGAGTGAGCAGAGAGGTGGAATGAGTGCCTGTCCGCACTTTCAAAGAGTAGATGCCAACTCTGGCCTAAATACAAACCATCTATCTCGCATACACACAGTTGCCATAGCAACACTAAGCACTCAATGCCGATCAGTTTGGACAGACTATTCTATTTTTCTTTACACATTACTCTCTAAAGATGGGTAGAAGTTTGGAAGGTCAAGCACCTAAACAACACGATTCTGTCACTAATTACTTGAGACATTCCAGGGTCATTTAATACCTCTAGGTTAAGTCTCACTTTCCTTCCCTGAACATGCGAGTTTATCTAGAAAATTTATATGAACTCTTTCCCACTTATGTGGCATTAATAAAATTTTAGAAAACAATCCTCATAATTAGTACAATGACAGATCAGTGTTCTCGGTGATTCTGTAGGCTATTATTATGGAACTTTTCCTTATTCTCTGCATAAAAATTATGAATTTTAACTTAAAATGCAGAACCTCCATAGATATTTCTTTCTGCAGGGACATGATGTAATCGTGCTAAAACCCTTTGAGCAGCTCACATTCACAGGTTACTCAAAAGCTTTGACATTTTTGCACAATAATCATGTATTATCCCAATACATAAGAAAATAGCCGAACAAGTCTGAAACATCTACATTCACAAAATTCAGTTAACATTTCATCCTTCACCTCCCACATCTTCCTTCCCTGACACCTGCCCCCGCTTGTCACCAATTGCAAAATGCGACTGGAGCCCTAAGAGTGTGTTTCTCTCTGAAACATCTGAGACACACATGCAGTGAACAAAATTCAGATGATTGTATTTGCACAAACACTGGAGACACCTACTAAAAATGTTGGGAGAAACAAAGAAAACAAAACAAGACAAAAACCAAGTGTCCTATCTATCAACCACTGTCACTTTTCCAAGACTTGACATCACTTACACGTGTCCCAGAGGGATGCAGAGACACCATGACATGTTTGTGGGCCTGAAGTTATTTACCGTGCCTTACAGCAGACCAGACAGCACAGGAACAAATGGCTCTCTCTTGTGGCTGCAGGTGTGAAAATCTGCCAGAGACGGCGATGCAGGGGGAGGACTACAAATCCTACACATCTGGAGGCTAGTTCTTATTGTGATGTCAGAATAAATCATTTTAGAATTATGCAATTACTTGGTCCAATCATTTTCATTGCACCTGGAGATGTTCATCTTCAAAGACATGTTTCCATCTATTGAACACCAGCAACCAAGGGCCCAGCACTGCTTGTGAAATGGATATTGGACTTTATTTACTTATTGCGATTATGGCACACAAGGCAAGGACTCTACTGTGGGGTTCTACCTTAAATACTTGACTACTTTCAGTAGCATCACTGGCTCCTTACATCAAACGAAGCCCAAGGAAGAGAGTCCGCACATCATTTTGTTGCTGGGCCATACCACACACCAAATCTCTGAACTATAGTCAGATCCTTAGAAACAGGAGGTTTCTGTGATTTTAAAGTTGTTAGGGCACACTATAACACCAGTGTCTACCTCTGACCTCCACCAGCACGTACGCAGTTTCACTTAATAAGAACTTTGTACAAGTTGTCAACATCTTTTCCTATCAATAGTAAGAGAAGCTCCCAACAAAGCAATAAATCACAAGGACAGCAAAGCCCAATTCAAGAGAAGTTTTCAAAACTTTATACCAAGAAGTAACCAGTTCATCAAAATACAAGCTTAGCACATTAGCACATTCCAGGCAGATTTCAAGAGGAATACACAATCCCTTCTCTGAGAAAGCAAACACCTCTCCCAACTATACATATCAACCATATATGACGCTACGCTGCTCCCAACATGCCCAGACACTCAGCACACATCTTGTTGTAGGGGAGGGGAGATCACAAGTCCAAGACGGACACGACTGGAAGTGTCTTCTTCTTCTCACCCTTGCTTTCATCTTTCACCCCCTTACCTGTAACTGATCATCTATTTCCATCTTAAAGAGTTGGATAAGAGGGTAAGAACAGCAATGAAAGTGTGAAAGATACCAAATGGGGGCATGCTAGAAGAACAATCATCATAATCTAGCCTGAAATAGCAAAAAAAAAATGCATAATAGATCCATGATGTGACTTCCTTCCAATTTTCCCACCCACAGATGCTCTGGTGGAAAAACTAGCATCACCGTGTTCCTTTTGCTAAGTCCCACCTCCACAGGAGGCAAAAGGCTTGGAGCAAAAGGGCTTGGGGTGAGACCCATGTGCTCAGAATACATTCTAGCAGCAGTTTATGACCTGTGTGGGATGCCGTAGGCAAGGGGTTTCTGATTCTGGAAGAAATACTGTGCATTTTCGCAGTTTGTATTTTCTCCTAAAGACTACTTTTGTGAGATATGATTTCTATTTATTATTATATAAACATATGCATGTATATTCTATGTATATACCCTTTCCATAATATCCTATGCCTTACATGAACAGATTCCATGGTCTGTTGCATGCTAAATCTGACTCTAATTCTAGTTTCTGGCCTCCGTTCTGTGTCCTGCTTGATGGCTTTCATGTATGACAGTTTGTAATACCATCAATGGCTTAGGCAAAGAACACCTTACCAAGCTGTGATAGCTACTGTACATGGTGAGAGAATGCCTCTGCAAGCCCTACACCCCACAAGCTTAGGTACAAAATGCACGCTCAAGCCACTTGTGAAGATGGGTGTCAAGCCTTCAATTTCCAGTTAATTTAACCACAGTGACAATCGTTGGTATAAGAAACTCAGCTGGTTTACTGTGTGACTCAGTGTCGAAGGAAGAGTTCTTCACAGGCAAGCCATTAGTCAGCTTCATGCAGTGAGTGTGCCGGGGAGTCTTTACTCTTACTGGCTATAAACGGTATCTATTACTTGAAATGCCATCAATGCAGTTTTGTGCACTGCAGCTTTGCTTCATATTTAAGGGGATGTAGCATATTTTCAGAATATATACATAGCAGAAGGTTTGCTGCGATGGAACAAATCAATCAGCAACTTACTGAGCTATTTATTATTATTAATGTCATGTGGTCAGATAGTATGGGAAGGCCTTCTGCATATGTATTGCTTCTATTGGTTAATAAAGAAGGTGCTTTCAGCCAATGACTTAACAGAATATAGCGAGGCTAGAAGAGATATATAATAGAGTAGGCGGGCTCAGTGAGAAGCCATGTAACCATCAGAGGAGAAAGATGCGAGCCTCCAGCTGGAACCTTGCCAGTAGGTCATGAGCCTTGTGGTAAAATATAAAATAATAGAAATGTAAGAGCTAGCAAAAATATGCATAAGCTAATAGGCCAAGCAGTGTTGTAATTAAATAGTTTCTGAGTGATTATTTTGGGCAGCTGGGAAAGTGAAGGAACAGCCCCCAACAACAGTCAGAGATCTAATTTCTACAGTAACACAGACATAGAGTCAGGGACACAGAGGCATATCCCCATGTATAACCCATTTGTATACCTTAGTCTCCTCAACTGCTAGACAGGAATGCATTTCTAACCACCCATACAGCTTTTATTTGTATATCTGCATCCTTCAAGGAACTTAAAATATCTTTTAAAACTTTGTTACATACTTCTTTGTGTAAAATATGGACGATTATCTTCATACAATGAAGGAAACAGAGTGGATCAAATGCTTCTGTGGAAAGACTCTGACCCAATGTTAGGACTCACCCGCGCATGCACACATGCTCCTCTGGACACACGATTCCCTCCTTTCTTTCTCTGTCAGCATAGGGCTGGATTTGGGTTTTTCACATGCTACACCAAGCCCCACCACTGTGCTACCTTACAGTCCTTCACTGATTTCTAATTCCTGACAGTTCTTGTGCAGGCTTGACTTCAGTTTGCTGGGTGGTTCAGGTAGGCCTCATGTGGGAAACTTCTGCCTTGGCTCCTGTGTTTCTTTTTTAAGCACCGTATCAGCCAATGTTTTAAACATGCTGATTATTTAGATGCAGAATTTGGGGGTGAAGGAGTGGAAGCAAATGATGGCAAGGATGAAGA
The DNA here is from genome assembly GCF_903992535.2 of Arvicola amphibius. Taxonomy (NCBI): domain Eukaryota; kingdom Metazoa; phylum Chordata; class Mammalia; order Rodentia; family Cricetidae; genus Arvicola; species Arvicola amphibius. Next base: position 43,496,225 of record NC_052060.1, on the reverse strand, counting down.
TGTATAAATCCTTTTATTCATTTAAGGTCGTGCATATCACGCTTGGTATGAGTTGGTACTCGGTTGTGTTTAAGAAAAGATCAAAGGTAGGAAACAGAAAAAGCAAGGAAAAGGGGAGAAATAGCAAGAAAGAGAAGGTAGGTAAATGACCAAGATGTTTTCCAAATGACACTAAAGCCACAACTCATTACATAGGAGCAGATGTCTAATGGGTGAAGGTGGGAAGGAAGAAAAAGACACCATGTCACCTCAGAAATAAAATGAGATGTATGGACTTAGCAGTGACTCAGAACCAAGAGTGTCATAAAAGTTACAACACAGGTCACCAAAAACTCTAGCTCAAGGCTTGATATAGGCAGAAAAGAGAAAGGCAGCTCTGTAATGGCGCACAGATAACCATCTCCTGGGTCTGGTTACCTTGTAACACCATGTCCACAGACCTCCCATCAACATTATTCTCCATGGAAGACTATGGACACTGTCTGGGGAAAGACCAAGAAAGACGCTCTCATGGTCTGCAATTTTCAGATAATGAATATCAAGTGACCAACCACCCACTGACACAATATCGTTACCTCTGTTTTCTGTGTTAAATGCTATGTGGAGATTCCTAGATTAGAAGGTTTCAGTCCAGTGTAAGAATCTAATCAACCATTGGACTAATTAAAAATGTATTTCAGTGAATCAAGATGCATTTCAGTTGTTCTTGTTCAACTGGTAAAAGGGCACTCAGTAGAGGATCTGTGGGAAGGATACAGGCTTTAGCATGGTTGGGAAGACGCATGGCAACTCTAAAAATAACTTGAAAAAATAAAAATTTAAATCAGAAAAAAAAAAAACCAGAATTTGGGTACAATGGGTAGTGGTGCTAGGATACACTCCCAAGGTCATTTTATTTAGCTAATGGGTTGGTAATAGAATTTATTCTTAATACATTTTACTCTCACTAACATTTGGGGATATTTAAAAACATTTTAAAATCTGTTAAGGGGCTGTAGAGATAGCTCAGCAATTAGGTAGGAGCTCTTACAGGACCTGGGTTCGATTCTTAGCACCCACATGGCAGCCCACAACCTTCTGTAACTCCAGTCCCAGGGGATCTAGTGCCCTCTCTTGGCCTTCTTGAGTAATGTATGCACATGGTGTACAGATATGTACCCAGGCAGGACATCCACACACATAAAATAAAAATGAAGGTGTAAAAACATTTTCAGAAATTATTCAATTAGCTTACACCATAGTAGGTGTCTTTACGACGTTTTTTTTTAACATATTTCGATCTACACAATCGTCTGAAATGAAATTCAGGGAGTTTATAGGCAATGAGCAACAAGAAACAAGTAATTTCCTCGGGCTATTCCTTTGCTGAAAGTTTGCGATGACCCCCCTGATGAAACTCATTATGCAGTGGTGCTTTCTACACAAGTGGGGGATGCTGCCACAGCTGAGACAAATGGGATCTACACAGATCAATTCAATTAAAACGTGGAGTATAGGTTGGTGATGTCTGGGCTTGATGCTCAGGTCCCGTAGGGTGGCAGGAGACTAGTGCCTCCTGAGAGTTTTCCTCTGACCTCCACAGGGACACTGTGGCAAGGGCACACCTGTATTTCCAAACACACACATACACAACTAATGACTTAAAACATGTAGTGGGAGGAATTCAAAATTATTAAACGTTAATGTGCAAGATTCTATTTTACTTCCTTCCCACACATGGAATGTTTACGTCGATGCCAGGGAAGACTTGTCTGAAATGATCCTGCTTAACAGTTGGCTTCCAGCAACAGCACACACACACAGCAGAGCTGACCGAATCCAAGGAGGGGGGTAAATGCTCCAAGGGACACACTTAAAACGAGAGCTGGATTACTTCTGTTAGAAAACAATGTAAAAAGTATTCCCACACCAACAATGCAATATCTGGATGCATAATGCTTATACAGTCTTACAGTGGCAGGAAAGGACTTGCATCTGAAAAGCTCTCTTTTCTTACTGTCACAGACACACAGAAGGGCTATGGGTCCTATGAGCCCTGCCCTGAGGATGCTGATGCAGACAAGCACATGTGGAACAGTGTGACTAGTTGTGGGGAGGTCAGTGTGGACTCCAAAATCAAACCACTGAGATTCAACTTCTACCCTATCCTGAGAGCTTCAGGGACCTGTGGGACAAATATGTCACCACTTGTCTCCTGCGGACTCCTTTTATTTATCAACAAAAGCAACAAGAACTGGATGATCACAACAATTTACACACAGGAACTCTCTAGCCTGGTCTGTCATATGATAAACACTTAAAATGTTGCTCTGAGTGTATACAACTGCAGGAATAACCCAAATACCATACGTATAGTACACTGTGAGCACTGGAGTGGAACGTCCGTGTACAACATGTGTTATCCTCTTCCGTCTGTAAGTATAAATATGAAGGGACATCACTCTAGGTGAGCACGGGAAGGAAACGGAAAGCGTTACAGTGGGATTCGTGCTCAGGACAGGGTTCTACACATGAGGAGCGCACAATCACACACTGCTGAATGCTCCAAAGTAGATTTTCATCCTTCCATCCTACAAGAGCCATTCATCAGAACAACCAAACCCACCTAATTTTGAGTTTTCCCCCAGCTTATATGTCTATGTGAACCTCTTTTCTAAGCCCTCAAACTAGTAACGAAAAGTTATGAACGTTAAAGGGTTCTATTTTTAGTTTCTTAAGAATAATCATCAAGTGTTATTTTTCTAGTGCAGATGATTCTACCATGACTATAAGGAGTCAAGAACTAGAATGATTAACAAATGAAAAACGAAACAGTTTGAAATTGAGTATCTTAAATTGTTTTCGCTTCATTCCCCAAATAAAAGTGTTAACAACAATAAAACTTATGATTTATAACAAATCAGTGAATACCAAATTACAAAACATTGCGACGGTTGTATGTTTATATTTTTTATATTCATATGTGATTTGAGGCAAAAAGTTGCTCAGCCCCAACTAGTAGGATATCAAGCTTTTCGAGGGGATGAGGAGAACACAAGTGGCAAGAAGGACCTGCCGTGGGGAAAATTCTGCCGTTGAATCTCAGGCATCTTATAAAGCCACTAGCGAGCTCCCTTAAGCCTCCAGTTACCAGAGACAGCATTGCCTGTAGAATGCTTGTGCAGACAGCTCTGCTCATGTAATTTAAGTCAGGCACCGGGCTCTGCAGAAACAGACATTTTCCTAAAAACTAAAACAGCAATAATAAAAACAAAGCAAAGCAAAAACTCAACCACTATTCAGTTTTGTAGGGAAATGAGTTTTTTGATAGCTTGTATAACAAGAGACAAATATGTTACTCAGGGATGCCTGGGCACAGATGCCCGGCTCTACTTCCAGAGACCCTCCAGTGCTTCTCCTACCCTTGACTAGGATTATTATCTAGCTGACTTTGAATTTCGCTCATAAACCGAGGGATAGAACTCCAACATCTAGGTGGCACTGCTGGGAGATCACGGTAAGGTTGGACCAAGCTTCTCGGGTGTGATGACATCATACTACATAGAGGGGGCCATGGAGGGCTGCTGCTAAGAGCTAAGGACCGCAACAAAACAGCTTCTAAAATGTATCTGCTGGAGGGCGTCCACATTATGACTGTCAAAATGATTCACACCCCTCCAGACCCTTAGGTCAGCCATTAACCAGTGCTCTGTTACTGGTCTCTTCTTGATGAGATGCCTCTCTGCTTCTACTTATGACTGATTTCTCTGTACTTTTCTCAAGTCCAGGACTACTTTCTCATTGTAGACGATTTGAAAACATCAAGATTTGCCGGGCGGTGGTGGCGCACGCCTTTAATCCCAGCACTCGGGAGGTAGAGGCAGGCGGATCTCTGTGAGTTCGAGGCCAGCCTGGTCTACAAGAGCTAGTTCCAGGACAGGCTCCAAAGCCACAGAGAAACCCTGTCTCGAAAAACCAAAAAAAAAAAAAAAAAAAAAAAAAAAAAAAAAAAAAAAAAAAAAATCAAGATTTGGTAGAGGAAATCTTCTCATGAGCAATTTAGATTATCTAACCTAAAAATCCAAAACATCCTAGTCTGTGCAGTTCTGAATCTCAACTGTCTGACAAATGATGTTCTCACTCACGTCCTAGACCAAATTTTGACCACGCTCTTCCTCACACCCCTTAACACTCCACTGACACTTTTCCTGATGGCCGTTTTCATGTCTGGTCTTGACTGCTGAGTTTTGCTGCCATTCCTCTCACACATAAAAATACATTTAATAAATATCCTTACCATTACCGCCTGTCAGTAGCCGACTCTGGAGCTCAGCCACAGATCCCTGGTATGTACACTAACATATCTCTGCATACATCCCATGTCTGCATATATCCACTCATCCACTTATCCAAGAACTCACCGGAACCTGAGAAGTGGCTTGGTGGGGACATCTTTGTCACCTACCTCAGATTCTGTTCAGTCACATTTAGAGACAGAAGGTTTCCTATCAATACTGATGGGGAGAGGCTAATCTATAAGGACAGTTACACTTTAAGAATCTAAAGGACCTGCTTGTTTCTATGAAGGTATAAAATACAGTGTTATTTTCTCCTCAGACGTTTATTCCAATATCTGGTCAAAATGAATTGTCCAAAGCACCATTTGTATCTGGCCCAGCTTTTTGCTAGTCACAAATGATTTTGCTCTTAACTGTCTCTTTCTGAGTTAAGCTATTCCTGTCTTCATGGATTAATTTCCACTCATCTACCTTGCTTTTCTCTTCCTTATAGCACTACTCAAACATATTAAATCTTTACTGAAAGAAGTACTTAATTGTGTCTACCATGATAACAGAGCCTAAGGTAAATTAGAGCAAAGACCAAGTTTAACACATAGCCCAGATACCCTGCAGGATGGTGCATTCTATGTAGTGAATTACTATAGCAGAAAAAGACAGTAGTAAATTACTAATATAAACTTGTTCAGTGTTGTTGGTAATTAGATATAGTTGGTCATTCTTATAGGTCGCAACTTATTAAAATGAGACTGTCATGACTGCATTTTTCTAAAGAACAAGTACTAGTCAATGCATGTGCTGCCTGCCTCTTATGTACCAGTCATTGATGTTTAATCTCCACTGCCAACTTGATGAGGTCTTAAGTTAGCTAGGAGATGGGTTCCAGGCAAGTCTGTGGGTGAGTATACTGATCAGGTTAACTGAGGTACTGAGGTGGGAAGACCGACCATTGTGCATCACACCATTTCCTGGGGTGTACAAGAAGGGGGAGAGTGAGTTTGTTAAACTCTGTTTCTCCACTGCTGATGCAAAGTCAGTGGCTGCCATAGGCTCAAATCACTCTTGCTTCTTGACTACGCTGGATGGTTACTTTAAACTGTGAGCTAAGACAGACTCTTTCTCCTTTAAGGTGCATTTTTCAGGGTATAATCTTTTTTACTGCAGAGATAGCAAACAACTGGAACTGGAACAAATGTATAAAATGTGGGTGTACAATGGACATTACAAACGCTGGGATTCAAAAAGTTAATCTGACTGGCATGTGACTGAAATACATGAGAGAGCTAATTCTTAAAAAAAAGTAAGTGCTATACATAAGAGATTATGATCTGACTCACACATAGTCAAAGAGAGAAATCTTCAGGAAGCACGAATTGCATTCTTATGGCTGCAGCTAATCTAGTGAAATGCATAGGGTGTAAGCAAAGTATTGTAGAAGGGGAGAGACATGAGGATAGATGCAAAGCTGAAATTTATTCAGGGAAACAAGTTGAGAAGCTACTAAGGTCTGCTTTTCCAGGTTATTTAGAAGAAGGGAGATAATTCACAAAGGTTAAAACATCCATGGTGAACCTGCACATGAACAGCGGAGGGAAGACATTAGCTAAGAAGCCATACACTAACACGTGGCCGCTAACGGCAGAAAATACGAAAAGATGATGGACTCCCTGTGCTGTGCAGAAAAGGTTCCGTAATCCTAAAGCAACTCCATTCATGGTTTACAAAAGAGCAGTTTCTCCATCACTTTATAGAGCTGTCACTGCATGTCCTGGAGATGTACATGAAGTCAGTGTGTGGTGGGATAATTGTGATCTGAACTTCCATCTTTCGCCCAGGCATCTCTCAAGAGCCCACAGAGTAGGGGGAGGACAGATGCAGGACGAGGGGAGGAGGAAGGGAACTGTGGGAAGGCTGACAAAAAGGACAGACAGCAGCTGAGCTAATAGGGGAACAAAGGAAGATACGTTCAGTCTCACCAACTTTCCAATGCTTGCCGATGAACTGTGGGCAGGAACAGCTCCGAACGGAACATTAAACACACATCTGGCCCACGCTAGCTCTGGTTCGGAAGTCGCACGATAAGCCCGTTATATTCTCATACTTTCACCTGGCCTGAGAGGGTCACTTCTGTCTCATTTTGCAGAAGCTTCACTAACCATAGTGTGACTACTCTGTTCTTGGTGGTCATCGTCTCTAACTGTTAGAAGATTAACCTCACAGAACCCTCCCTGCTGTTCTCCCCATCGATAATGTTGCTGAAAGTCTTTCAACTCGGTTTTGTTGCCTGGCTTTTTACAATTCTAGCTAACATTGATTTTATTCAATATCAAGCAATCCCCGCTGCTGGCAGTGAATAACTGACTCCCACTCCCATATGCACTAAACAACTGTTAGCACGATAGCTGTAAAGTGCTTCAGAATTTGACACAAAAGTCTTTTGACATTATGGTTCCAACGGAAGAATACAACCTTTCTTTTCTCTTTCAGTCTCTCTTTTCTTCTCCTGAGAGAAGTTCTGCTTTATGAAAAGGTTCCCCACATGCAAACAGTTTTTCTCCTCTCCCCAAAGGGACTGTGACTAACCCAAAGCAAGAGATAAGAGCTGAAGAGCCACAAAGATCTCAAAGACAGCAATCCCTGCTTCCTCGTGTGCTCAAGCCCCTGGTTATCATGCTGGAACCAAGCACCAAGAGGCAACATCCCGGTTAGGAGAAGGAGGTTTTTTTCCCCCAAGAAAGAGTGCTACACGGAAGTTGGGAAGAAGGATCTAAGGGGCATCCTTGAATGACATCCGATTGTCTTCATTTTTAATGCCTTGGGTTTTATTAACTCTCAGAAGTGCTTAAGAACAGTCTATGCTATTTGTTAATGACTATTTCATGACAGTGTTTGGGGAAGGCATTCTCTTCCTTGGCGGCTTTCTGCTTGCTTGTTTGGCTGTGATAGAGTATCATTTAGCCCAGGTGGTGGACATTGCGGGCTGATGATGCCCTCCAGTCTTGATCACCATCCCAAGGGCTGACAGTACAGTTTCCTTAGACTTAACAGAAAAAACCTTTGAAAGACTGAAGCACAGTATTTACACTGCACATACAAGGCAGATTACAGGAGCATGGTGCAAAATGCTCTGGCCAATGTCCACACCCAGAGAATGTCAAAAAACCTTCATCTAACTAATCCAACTAATTACCTTTTATTAGTTTAATTCAAAATAATTTGCTGCTTTAAAAATTCCATTGGCCTTGACTTTTTATACCTTTCCTACAAAAATTGAGGATTCTTTTATGTCTGGATTAAAATTTTAAACAAGACATCCCCTAACTATCCAGAAATTTCCTTCTTGCCAAATGTATTTCCTGTAGATCCCCACTAACAGCTCAGACTGTCAGTGAGTCCCCAGCATCCTGCTTAACGACTGCCTCAGAGCAGATGGCGTGCCCTATTATATCTGGAGTTCTTGCTTCTCTAAGGCCAGCACATTTTTGCTAGGAAACATGGCTGTACCATGTCCATGGATACCTCCACCCTTAGCTTCAAGGGAGGCCTGTCATAGTCAGTGCAGCCTTGGAAACAGCAGCCATAGAACACTCTGTCTAGCTTTCCTCACACCCTCAGGGCTGAGAGAAAGGTCTGGGGGTAGTATCCACTCACTGCAGGAGAAACAGGCGTGCAGAGAGAGGGACAGGATAAGACGCGGGGCAGTAGGAGACAGGCACTTTGCCTTTGGAGCAGGATTCCTGGTAACATTAAAAGCATAGGAGGAGGGGAGGAGCGTTACTATCCTGGCAGGAAGAAAATATTTCAAAGGCAGACTTATGCCCCACACTATACTGTGTTGAACAATAGACCCCAAGAAACTGGAAATTCCCCCAGGAATCTCATGCTGGTAGAAAAAAGAAAGTGTGAAGCTTTGCTGCCAGCCCGAAGGGGAACTTGCATCCTAGAAGAGATTTACTTAGCGCTGACAACAGTCAGAGCCAGATGGCAATGATGGCCTGTACCACACCTTGACCACAGCGGCTCCACTATGCTGCCCTCTTGCTCCTTTATTTCAACCTAAGTTTCATGTCAGGACCTTAGAGATGTAGTTGGAGGGCAGGCTAACTAGATCTCTCTGTCCCGGTTTGCTACATGGGTACAAGAAATAAATGTCCTTTCTCTGCTTTTCACTATTCATTATTCAATTGTCCCATTAGGAAAGGATGGCCTACCCTGGCTTCTGGGGGCTGTCAGGGCCCAGGCCTGGATGGCCTTCTGTGAGAAGATAGCTATCACACAGATAAGACATGTACGCTCTAATTCCAGTTTCCAGCATGCTCAAAAATAGGAATCCTCCCGCTTCCCTGCCCTGCCTGTGCTATTCTTCACCTCATGCATTATTTGACTGATGTCTCTTTTGCTAACAGACATTCCGTCCATATACCCTGACCAATGACTACAATTAATCCTTTCTCCACATTCTGTCCCCCTGCTCTGACACACCCAAGCACACCAAGTCATTTTAAAAAACAGGACTCAACTTCCTGGCGGAAAATAGACTGACTCATTCATGTATCCTTTCCTCCCAGCCAGCATATAATGCCCTCTGGCTTCCCTGTTTGTTCTAGGAAGCAGGTAGGGGTATTTTAGAACTCAAGTTCAGAACTGTGGGTTGCATCTCAATTCAATGACTTCCTGGGTTAGGGACTTTCCGTGAGAGGCAACTGCTGTAGGCATTCACTTTGCATATAGAAACAGGGAGGGCCTGCTAAGATTACCTTGAAGCTTAATATTCCTTTTAAAGAATTGAACTTGTACTTGTTCAGCTCAGAAGGGTGACTTCATGGTCAGAGGGCTCCATAAATCCTATTGTAATTTTAAACTGTAACTTCTCTTTTACTAGACACAACTTTGCTGAACAAACACAGCTACAGGGCAGTATAACACATATAGCCTTTTTAAGGAGCATGAGTTTGGGTTACCTGCAATCACTATTTTTTTTTAAGTCTGTATCTACTCGAGAGAAGATAGCATCTCTATTATACATCAGATACAGTCTAGAAAATAGCTAAGAAGTAGCCATGCAGAAATCCTACCTCTGAGCAACTGAACCCCTTTCTTTAAGCATATAAGGGACTAGCATAAGGAGGAATGGTAACAAATGTCAACAGTCAGTCAGAATCATTTTAGCATGAGCACACAACAGTACTTAAGAGTCCATCAAGTTTTCACACTTACCTTTGTTATTGTACCATCTAAGTAATTTGGTGCTGAGAAAAATTGTAATCAGAGAAGGGGAGCCTTTGTTGTGGCTTTTCCTGTACATGCGGGACCTACAGGCAACAAACACAAGGTAAGGGGAATGAGCATGATGGACAACCCAACTATCTACGTCTGCAAACAGGAACTCAGTTAAGTTCCGCCTTTCAAGAGGATCCAATGACATATGCTAATCAAATCTCTCTAGGTCTTTGAACATAGGCAGAGATCTATTTCAGGAGCAACAGAATGCAATCTACAATCACATGTGGTGGTTTTCCAAATGGGTACTTTTACACTTACCAAAACCTCAAGGGGTGGGTGGGAAATCCAGAAGAGAAGTATAATTCACTTTCAGGTGTTCAACAGAAAACATACAGGCTAGAGTTTTCAGAGACAGGCCAGTCCAGAGAGTTAAGACGCAGGCCAGTCATTCTGCAAACCATTCTTGACAAGGTTACATATAAACCTTTTGCTTGAGTGATTTCGTAGGATACAATGATACTTTTTTCTTTCAAGAATGTCTCATTACATCTATGAATTTTGCTAACTGAGACATTCTGCTTTCGAATTGTCTGTATTATCAGTCTCTGCTGGGGTCCTGCCAGCAAAGGTTATTGTCTCAGCAGGGTGAGATTTGACCCACTGGGTACTGCACAGAGGAGCATCCATGAGAACTTCTGGAAAAGTTCTATCCACCTATGACTTCTCTTCTACCAGGACAAAAATAATTCGCAATAAACACTCATCAATTATCTACCACAAAGAACAGGAGGCAGGGCCTCTATTTCCATCCCCACGAAAAACGTGTCTCATGATTTCTGTCTTATGAATTAGGAATATCAACTTAGAAGCATTCATATACGACATAATCTTATCGTTTCTTCAGCTTAGCTATCTTTAAAAAAAAAACTTTTGTCCTTTTCCTTTCCCTGGTTGCTGAGTTCTAAGAGTTGCCCAAATAGCACCTTTACATGGACAGCCACTTTAATGGTTTAAAATTCTAAACAGATTTGTGATTTTTTTCTTTCTGGAAATACTCAAGACTTGGCTTTTCCCAAAAGAAACACCCCATTAAAAACCTTTTAAAATATATCTGATGTATTTTGTTATTGAGTTATGCTTTGTTTGGGGTAGGGGCAAGGGTTTTGTCTTAGTGTTAACAATAATACACCCTTTCCTCCCCCAAAGGAACAAGAAAACTTTATTAAAAGACTAATTGATAACCAGATATGCTGCGAGCAAGTGGAGTCTTCTCAAGGGAAGAGTAATTGGTAAAGACAACATATGTCCTACCAGTACTTGGACTTTATAAAGATGAGGTTGCTTAGGGCTACTTGGAGATTAAGTAAATAAAGTAAATAACAAAACTATATGACATGTCCTCAACTTACCCAAACAATTAAGGAAACTGGTCTTTTAAACAAAAATATTGATGCTAATTGACTTTTAGTTAAGTCAACCATGTCCAAGTAAGGTAACCAAGCTCAGGTATGCAATGTGATTAAGATATATCTGTTCTAATGTCTAGCCTGCTGGAAAAAAAAAAAAAACAACTAGGAATAACATGGACCCTGCACCCCTGAGCTCAAATAGCTCTGAGGGTCTGGGCATTGTGGTGCATGAACAGGTCACTTCAAGGGTCAGTGATAATACACTGTACATGCCAGATTAGCTTCTACCTCTCTAAGGCACTGCTCAGAAAAGAGACTTTAGCTTCTGTTTCTGTGCCAGGGAGAGGTGCTACATGGGATCCCATAGCGAAGCATAAACACCCCGCTTCAGCATGCAGGTTTTAAAAAGGGAATGCTTTCACTTTTCAGAAAATGGCAAAATTCAAGGGATGAGTTTGTTTCTTTAAATGCAAGCAAGCCACCCCCATCTTTCTCTCTTTCTCTCTCTCATACAAAACATTGAGGTAAACACTTGACATTTCTTGGCTTTCCAAACTGTTACAACTAGGTTTTAAGAATTCACACCAAATACAAAATTAATTCTGTGGAATTATTTGATAGAACATGGTATTATTATTTTCTATTGTTAATTAATGTCCTAATTTTCTCCCCTATAAAACTCTACAAAGAGCAGAAGTGGGATGCTTTAAAACAAGCCTACAACTTAGAATGACTTCTAAATCTCTGTGACTCTCATCCACACTGGTTCACAGACTGGAGAGGTGGCTGCTGGTTTTTCCTCCTTGGTACATAGTGATTGCAAGAATTGAAAGAAATAAGGGGAGGTGCCTTAGGAAGACGAGTCTTTAAGAAAACAAATGGAAATAGACTCCTTCCCTCTAAAGACAGAGGAATGTTAGAGAGGAATTCCCCAGACATCAGCAGTCCATGCAGCCCCAGCGACTCTGCCACACCTGAGTGGCTAGAAGCCCATTTTTAAAACCAGTTCCTTCTGGAATCGAGTCTGGCCAAAGGAACTCTGCGGGGGGCCTAGCTGGGTGAGGAACACCTGCCTACATGGCAGTCCTGAGAAACCCTCAGCAGCACTCACCCCGCGTCCTGGGCTTCGTGGGCTCGGAGGATGGACAACAGGTTATTGTGCTGCAGGAAGTCACAGACAGCCGGGTAACTGCCAGACACGGAGAAAAAAAGAGAAACGGTGGGTAGGTCTCCAGGCGTCACCACATCACCTGCCACATCACTGGGACACCCAGGTGATGCTAGGATCCACATCACTCAGGAAACAAGTCTTTTGGCTCTGGGGACAGGTGTGTCCCTGAGGCAGCTAAGGCACATACACGTGGAAGGGAAGAAGTTGCTCCTGAAAGGCATCCTCTGACTTCCACATGTGTGTCTTGGTGTGTACACCTATGCTCACATACCCAGCATCACACGCCCAGAGTAATAAATAAAATGAAAATTTAAAAAAGCTTCAATCTCCAAATGTCATTATTACTGAAACCCAAATTGCAAATTGAAAACTTAAAATACTGTCTATAAAACCACTATACCTTTGTTCTAAGACATCTTGAAATAAATTCAAAATCCATAAAGCTTTTGAATTTAAATTGGAAATTAAAATTAAGGTCAGAAAAACCAGTATTTTATGAATAAACCGACAATATTCACTATAACTTAAAATACACACACCTGGATATATTGATAAATAAAAAAACAATTAGTATATGGACAAAAATAGTAGAGAAGACAAATGTAGTTTTTATTGCTATACACTTACATGAATTCTCCAATCAACAGGAAGAAAATACTTCTAAGATGGTACATGCCTAGGAACATCAGCTGTGTGATGGGCAATAGTGATGGTCAGCTTGACAGGTACTAGACACATCCGGGAGGACAACTGGGCATGTCTGTGCCGAGTTTCTTAACATTAGGTTCATCAAAGTGAGCAATGGACCTAGCAGGTAGCACATTCTTTGGGAGAGGATCCTGGCCAGAATAATAAAATGGAGAAGGCCACGAGCTGAGTGAAGTATCAGCATCGGCCTATCTCTGCTCTCTGACTGCAGAGCAGACCTAATATGAGCAGCTGACGGTACCTCGGGCAACCTGACTTCTGCACTGGGACAGGCTGTACCCTTCTTCCTTCCTCAGATGGCTTCTGGCCTGTATTTTGTCACAGCAGGAGAAAAGCAACCAATACAGATTGCAAGAAAGATTTAGTCTCTGGCAACAACAGTTCCTTTACAAACTGTAAGAGGTTTCGGGTTCCTCTGTGCACCATGGTGTGTGGCACTGGGCAGCAGATTCTCTGACTCTGCAGAGGCGAAATGTGGTGACCTATTAGAGCAGGTGATAGATTGTTCCCTTCGCCAGAAGGAAGGGCAGGCTGTGCAGTGTTTTATAAAATGGACAGAAACATTGAGTGTAATAAAAAAATTAAAAATCTACAGAGGAATAAAATATACTGAAGATAAAATTTTCCACATTATATATAGACATTACAGAGTAAGGCAGCGCCTCCCCCCAACCCCGCACCTGTTGGCCATGAAGAACACTGAGAATGTGATCTTGCAAAGGTCTTCTAGTGCTGGATGGGGATCAGTAGACAGAGAGGATTAGAAGACCCTGCTCTGAGGGGGCTTGAAGACGGAACCGTGACACAGAGGCTAAAAGAACACGGAGCAACAGTAAGACAAGTTGCACTGAGCTCCTTGCTTCCTTATTTGCGGTCCTCTAACATATCAACGCGCATTTTGGACTCTGAATAAATACTTAGACCTTTTCATCAAGATTTTGCCTGCGGGGTACCACTCTGTGCATGCATAAACCCTGGCAATACTTTCCCTGTGTGTTTTTTTCCTCCTGAAAAGACCAGTTCCTCTGCTTGAGTTATGTGACCCCTGTAAGGAGCCTTCCTGTCAAGCCCACTTCACCCTCAGGCTTGCGAAACTGCTTGCCTCCCCCAGCTGGCACCTTGGACTACCCTGATCCTTATCACAGGGTCATGCAAAGTATGATTAGAGAATCTGCCCTTTAGCAACAGAACATTCCAGCAGAGGGAATGTGCTGTTCTCTATCCACTCCCTCTTCAGAGTGCTTACCAACAACCTGTCACCTCCTGAGCTCATGTGTAGTCCACTTAAAGAGGCTCAGCAAGGGCAGTTCACCCGTGGGAAGATGCAGAGGGTGCTGGTCTTTCTGGCCCCTTCAGCCCTGCACATCATGGTGTGGGCAGGAAGCTTCCTCCTCCTGATGCTCTTACCCCTTGTAAGCCTGCCCAGACGCTCCTCTCCTCTGCTGCTGGAGGCCTAGTAGTGGGTACTCAACCCTGTAGTACTCTGGGGCTTCAGAAGACTTCTTTTCCTAGGACTTTCTGGTCTCTCCTTTGCTCCAGGGTCCTCTAAGGAATTTAGAATTGAGATGCTGAGGCTTCCACTTCCTGCCAGACCTTCTGCAGAACACAGCCCTCACTTGCATCTGGATAAGTGGTAAGCAGTTGCTACTTAAGCAAACTCTTAGTTTGAAGAGCTGGGGACCAAATCCAGGTCTTAAGTACACAGGGCAAGTGCTCTACCACTGAGCTACACTCCTAACCCTGGAGCGAACATTTTATTGAAGGGAAATATCTATATAAAAAGGTCATAAATCAGAAGATGGCATAACTCCACATGAAGAACACTTTCATCCCTCATATCTACTAGTCAGAGACACAGACCCTCCATCAGAGCTGTCACCATCACCGCTCATGCAGGGTAACAGGCACCTTGGCTTTCAATGTTAGAGACTAGTTTTCTTGTACGGCGGAGTTCATTTCATTGTATCTGACTGTTGACTATCTTTTTCTCCTCATCATATTTATGCTATTCGTCTATGTTGGTATGCGTGGTTTTGTTTAGATCACTCTCATTTGCTATAGTCATCAATTTGTGCAAATATGTAACTTATAATGTAGTTATTGTGTGTGTGTGCACACACACACTGAGTATACTTTCATCTGTAAAGAAGGTACTATTTCTACCTTTATCCATACATTATATAAATTATATAGTTTATTATTCTACTATGTAGATGTTTGGGTGGTGTCCGTTTATTGGCTATCATGAACAATTTTATGCTTGTCTTTTGGTACCCTTATGTACATATTTCTACTGGATATAAGAACAGGAAAATATTTAAGTAAATGCTCAGCTTTAGCAGATAGTGAAATAGCTAACTGTGATCTGGGAATCAAGCAGCATTTAGGGATAAGAACAAGAAAAATGCAGCAGAAGGGCAGAGCTTATCTGATACTTTAGAGGAGAATGGGGTAGAGGTGACAAGAGGGGCAGGAGCTTCAGAACTGGAGGGACTTGAGCGCAGTAAGGAGTTGGAGGCTGTTGCTGTGGGCTTCAAGACTACAGGCACAGCCACGGGCACACGGGGCTCAAGTGAGCTGCGGGTGGCAGCCACGGGCACACTAACATTCACAGGGCTCAAGTGAGCTGCAGGTGCAGCCACGGGTAACACTAGCATTGACATCGGTGTAAACCCCAGACTAGGTCCTCACGCAAATGTTGGGATGCCCTCACTGAACTCAGACAGAAAACAGGGTGAAATCAGAAGCAGAAAGCCCAGAAGACAGTGCTTCCATGATGCACTTGGTACAGAGACAAATTGGTAACCAAAGACCAAAACTCCTATCCACTTTCCTTGAGTTTATATGAAGGAGACTTTACCTCTCAGATGTCATGGGAGGTAACCTCCAGTCTGATGCTGGCCCACATGCAGTATCTCAGTTACCTGTCTGAACAATGTGGGCATTTGAGGGTGTTAAGCTATGGTCTGTGATTATGAAGTTAATGGGGATACTGGGGGTGGAGCAGCCAAGGAATTTTGGTTTTGACCAGATATTTTTGTCCCAATTCAGGGGTCACCAGGATAATACTGACTAAACCAAATGAGTCACGAAGAATGCCAAAAGCCATGAGTCTGGGAAAGGGACAGGCATGTGAGGTGACAGGAGCAGGAGCAAATAAGAGAGGCTGGTGTGAGAAAAGCACCCAGAATCCGCTACAATACATGCATGGCATTGCTAGGAACTTAATTAAAAAGCTAGGGGAAAAACTCTTATGATACATTTTCAAGATATTTAGATTTTTCTCAATTACATTTATGTGTAAATGTATGTGTGATGCAGGTATCCAAGGATGCCAGGCATGTTCGATCACACTGAAGCCAGGCTCACAGTGGTTTGGAGCTACCAGATGTGTGTGGGTGCTGGGATCTGAGTCAGATCCTAGGCAAGAGAAGTATGCACTCTTATTGCTGAGTCAACTCTCCAGCCCTATCCTGATGTATTTTTCTGTATGACTATGTGCTATTAAATCATAGCCCAGATAATATGTTATACAGTCAATAGGGTGGCATATCAAATTAAAATATGCAGAATACGTAGAGACATGCAAAATAAAATTGTAAGTCAAGATAATAGACAGTTAACTCCAAAGGGATGCAACCACTAAGCTCTTTAGCTAATTTTACAGTCACTTGTACCTGTCCTAGACAAACTTTAAGCAGTGAACTCAAAAGACTGTCTCTGATCCTTTCAAGGTAACTTTAAAGACAAAAGAAATTAAAAAAAAAAACTCTGTGCTAATGGTATATCAGTCTTTCCTTTGACAGACTAGAATAATCAGAAATCCTCTGCTAAGAGTCCAGTGTCACAAGTTCTGGATTCCAGACATTCAGCCTTCCAGCAACACATCTGTCAAGATCAAAGGTCCAACATCTGTGGAAGAAACTCATATGATCTGCAGAATTAAAGTGTGAGAATGTGCTTAACTCTAACCATTTTGTGTGATAGATAATATTGTATATTTGTGTCTATATTTTCAGAATGTAACAGTTTTGAAAGAGATGACCGCCCCCATAAGTTCATGAGTGAACGCTTTATCACCAGTTGGTAGAACTGTTGGTAAAGGATTAGGGGGGTGTGGCCTTGTTGAAGGAGGTGGTCAGTCGTGGTGGATATTGAGGTTTCAACAAAGCTCACAGCATTCCCAGGTAGCTCTCTCTGCCCCATGGTTAACTCAGCATGCAAACTCTCAGCTACTTCTCTGGTGCCATGCTAGCCCGCTGCCATGCTCTCTATTATAATGGTCATGGACTCATCCTCTGAAACTATAAGCCCCTCAAAACTGTTTCTATATATGTTTCTTTAGTCATGGTGTCTTAGCAAAATAAAAAAGACTTTGTGTTGTGTGAGCTTACTCCAGTGTCATTCAGAATAAGATTTTCCTGAATGGCTGACCCAGACGATTGACAGCAGAGTGCTATACTGTAGATAAATTCAATATGAGTCAATATTATAATCATGTAGCCGGGTGGTGGTGGCGCACGCCTTTAATCCCAGCACTGGGGAGGCAGAAGCAGGCGGATCTCTGTGAGTTCGAGACCAGCCTGGTCTACAAGAGCTAGTTCCAGGACAGGCTCCAAAGCCACAGAGAAACCCTGTCTCGAAAAACCAAAAAAAAAAAAAAAATATTATAATCATGTTTGGCTTCTGTATAGTATTATTTTAGTGAAACACAACAGGTAACCTAAAGACCTATATATAATTGGGGCATTTAATACCAGATTTGAAAGGTCTAACATTAGGCTTTAATTTACTTCAAATACCTCTCTTCTATAAGGACAAACATCTTCATAAAATGTTATGCCTAAGTTAAGTGATTACTGACAGGAAGTTTTAAGCTTTTCAGAATTATAGAACATTTTACCAACATATAACTCATCAACACTTGTGCCTCTTCCAAAACATAAGATAATTTGCAACCTGACATTTTGGTTCAGAATAAGCTTCACTATTATTATATAAAATAGAACTCACTCCCACAATTATGGTTCCAGAAAAGATGATATTATGTTCAAAATGAATTTCCCAGTCATACTAACAAATGAAAAACCTTTTCATCTATAATAAAATTTAATGCATAGAATATGTTCCACTATTGAATAGGAAACTTACACAGAGCACACTATCAGCTTGCTGCAAACATGGGAGGTGTGTTAATGAATTGTTTTTACAGAGGTTTTTAGGCTAAATCATTCCGTGGAAATAAACATTATTTCTAGGGAACATCAGGTATATTATTTAAGTTGAAATAGAAAATTAAAAAAAAAAAAGAAAACAGAATGTGTTTTAGAATTTAAAATTCTCCACTTTGTTTTCATATTCTATTTCCTCCTAGGAACATTCCCACCATGACATCACACTGGAAGGGACCAAACCAAGTTTAGAATACCATGTGCAGCAGACAAAGCTGAGGGCAAAAGGTCAGTAAAGTGGCTCAGACACACAGAACCCCAAATGTCCTACAGATTCCTTTCTGAAGTGATTGGACATCCAGGTCCCACTTGCACATGTAAAATACACTATTAAGACATTTTCAACATGGCTTATCCATGTGCTAAATGTGAACCCGCCCACCCGGTTACCTAGATACTCT
Source organism: Arvicola amphibius (assembly GCF_903992535.2). Taxonomy (NCBI): domain Eukaryota; kingdom Metazoa; phylum Chordata; class Mammalia; order Rodentia; family Cricetidae; genus Arvicola; species Arvicola amphibius. The sequence goes on along the minus strand of NC_052060.1, from coordinate 43,477,805 downwards.
GTAACTGCTGGGTCCCAGCCATCCAGGAAGCCGGAAACAGTTTAAACTAATCTGAGAATGAGTATGATTTAGTCAGCCAATGAGAGGCTGGTTTTCTGATTTGAGTTACACGAACTGGAGAAACAAGAGTTCGTTTAATGATGAAAGACAAGAAGGCCGGTAGTGAGACCCTCTCGCAGTCCATGGGGTAGAGACAAGTTTTAGTATATTTTATCAGCAGCAGCCACCCGTGTCCCAGCACCTGCCTTTTACTCCTGTCACGGTCTTCACAGAATTCATAAACACATACATTTGTATGCAGGTATACATTCTTTATATCTGCTTATCCACTTATGCCTTCATAAACCCCAGCACTGTAAAACAGGTTCCGGCCTATGAGGGAGGGCCAAAGCCTCACCTGTAGAAATACGAACACCCCCTGACTGTATTGTGAGTGAAATGTTCCTGAGTCTTCTCATTCCCGAAGTCCTCCAGGGGGTCCGACCACAGGATGTCACACATGGGCCCGTAAGCAGGTGGTTCTTTGAATCGGTCTAACTAAGAAAAATAGAAGACAGAGAACAAAATACTCATCTTTGGACACTCAGAATTCAGAACACACAGGAAGGCAGCTCTGAGGGATGACCATCCGCGCCCACCCCTCAGCCTCTGACGGTGCCCACTTTACCCTCACTCCTCTTACTTCTTGGCTTTTCCTCTCTTCTTCCTCATGATGAGATAAATATATACCCACGTAGTCTGTGCCTTCGCCTCTCCCTTTGCCTCTCTGTCTATTTAATCCTTACACTTTCCTCTTGTTTCTCTCCACCCATTTCCTTTTCATCTTTCTCTCATTTTTTTTTCATCCAAATAACACAGTCCCTATCACAGTTTCAATCTATTCCTGTCTTATCTGTGAAGGAGGAGCTTGACTTTGTTCTGTCTACCACCCGCAGAGAACTGTCATTTAAAACCTGGATGGGAATCCCAACCTGGATGGGAATCCCCGTGATGCCCTTTTTAACATGAGAGAAGGATTTTGAGAATGGGTGGCTTTCGCTTTCTGAGGAGCCACTTGCTTGATGCCATGTTGACACTCGCTCCTCAGAAGCCACCTCTGCTTCCAGCATGGAGGCCATGCCACTGTGTTGCTGGTTTTGGTGCAAATAAGAGCGTTACAGTAAAGGAGCCCCACATTTCTCTAGACCCTGCTCACACTTCTGGGCTTTCGCATGGTTCTTGGGGCCTTCACATGGAATTAGTTTCCCTAGTGTCCACTGCGTGGCCATCATGACCACTGCAGTCTGTGCAAGACAACCCCAGAAGAAAGAGTAATGGTGCCTCATGGAAGAGGATATTGGCACACCAAGAAGAATATGTGTTTATTTAATGTGCTTTCATTTAATTCTTCAGGATTTATTTAAAACATAATGGTGTTATATGTATATTCGTGCACTGGCATGAACATGTGAGCACAGGTGGCCCCTACAGCCAGAAGAGGCATCCGATCCTTTGGGGCTGGGGTCACAGGTGGCTGAGAGTCACCTGACATGGCTGCTGGGAACCAAACTGCAGTCCTCTGCCACAGATATGTCTTTAGCCCCTTGTGTGATTTTTAAAGAAAAAAAAAAAAAAAAAAAAAACAATAGCACAGTTACTCTCCAATAGAAAAGAAAAAGCCTATCATTCCTTCTACTTCTGAGAATATAAGTCAGTTGCAGATTAATGACAGGATTCATAAAGAAGGAGTTGAATATTTGGCTTCCTGAGATAAAAAACAAATATTGATTTCATGGCAATAGATACTTATAAGGTAGAAATATATTTGTGATTTGATAAGTTATTTTCTCAGTTCTGTAAATTCCGATGAACATTACTAAGGGAACAGTAAGCAGCACAAAAATGATTATTAATTTTAAAGTTCAGGTTCATCATTTCTTTCTGTCAATGACTACAGTTACAGTTAACACAATAGTTAAAGAGCTAAGTCCTTTCTGTTTTTTTTTTCCCTCAAAAGCAGTAAAAGGGTTATAGGAAGGATTTTCAGCACTTCCTCCTGTTGGAAGGATGCTTGATACACTTTGCATCTTTCATTTAGGCCCATGAATTTGTCAATGTCATCAAGCACAACACACATGCATGTGTGTGGTTCCCAGCATCTGCTAGCAAGCAAGGTTGGTTGCTTATAGTGTCACATTTTCCATTCCCCTGCCATGATAAGCTATATAGTTCCTAGTATACAGGCTGCGTGATTTTATTTCATCACTAAACACAGTGGAAAATACTACTTACTAAATTAATATTAACTAAAGACAGCTCCTATAATTAACTTGGAACTGCTGCTCAGAATACAAATTTGTGAGGCAGCAATGGAAACATTCAAGTTCAAGAAACTAAAAAAAAAGTATCAGTTACTCAAATGACATCATTGGATCTTGTGTATGAATATCCACAGGCAGAATTTGAGTTATGTACATGAGGAATCTTAAGTAGGCTACTACTTGAGCAAAACTTGTATACTCGTTGGCATTCAGGTTACTGGATGACTTGTTTGAAGCCAGAGTTTACTTACAGCATATCAGGCTCAAATAAATACCAGACAGCATGTATCTTTCTAGCAAAACTCAGCCGAATTCCAACTTGAGTAGTTGAAATGCAGTAATTCAGAATAATTTCAGTTACCCATTCCTTCTAACGTGACTGGCAAGAATAGTAAAAGGGGGTCAGACTCATCTCTGTACTTGCTTCTCTGATGGGGAGAGTGTAATCCCTTTTTCCCAGGGCTCTAAAAGGCAGGGAGACGTGTCTGAGACAGACTTTACGCATCAGTAATTCCTGCAGGACAAAAACGTGGCTTTGGTTTCTTAGCTAAAAGCTTAGTGGAGAAAATTATATCCAAATTACGATCCAGTATGTTTTATACTTGCACACACAAATGTCATGTGTTAGACAACTACAAGCATATGTGCAGATGATACAGGAAAATGTTTTTATTGTGCTTTCTTTTGGAGATTTGGGCACCAAAAGTACAATAATATTCTTTTTAATAATCTCCCATGTCTTTTCTTACATTGCCGCATTAATAGAATATAAACATCGAGAAATAAAACATTATTTCTGCTGTGCAGCACCGTCACGTATTATTGCATTGTTTTATGAAAAGGAGACAATACGCTTCCTCATTCCACCTCAGTTATCCTTCTGCTGGGAAATGACAGAAAACACAAAGTCAAAGCATGCTTCGGGGGAAAAAATGCTGCTACTTTTAATACAGTCAACACAATACTACCTTTGCCTTTGCTAAATGCTGACTTCAATATTATGTATTGGAAGAACAAGAACGAAGACTATCATGATAAAAAAAAAAACATTTTAAAGGTTAAGGTGTGCTATTTCCCCAAAGACCAAGTAACGTTCCCAATTCAGCATATGATGGACTATTTGAAAAAAAGGAAAATGAAACTGCCCATATGCGTTAGAGATCAAATACATGATTGTTTTCATGACAAATGCCACGTGCTCAGCCAAACCCCGAGGGTCTAGAGATGTATCTTCTCTTAAAGCTAACAATCTGATAAAAGTCAGGGAGATGTGAGCACGTTCAGTTATTTTAAATAAAAACTCTGCAAGCAGTGACAGGGGTGGGACAAGTGAGATTGTCTAGTACCTGCTGAAGGACAGAGAACGAGCAGACCCGGACAATAATAGAGCTTACTTTTCTGATGTCATCTAGAGTGTTAATCTCTGGGGACAAACCACCATGGACACACAGGAACTGCTGGTTCATCAGTGCGGCCAGGGGAAGGCAGTCGAAGGCATCCATACAGGCATCATAAACTCGTTCTGAATACTTTATTTTACCTTTGAAATACAGTGAGAAGGAAAAAGTTACTGTCATGCCTTAGTGACGAGAAACATTTTATTGAACTCACTTTGGCTCTTTTAAATGTTTTCTTGCCAGGGTAATATGAATGTGACCCTTCAAAACAGTATCAATATGATTTCCAACATTCACAGATTAACCTTCATATATAATATTTTCTATTTCTGCTATTTCTCCATATTGTTTACTTTTTATAACTTTTGCCTATAAATTCAAGACCTTTTACACACATATGTATACACACATATGTATACACACATATGTACACACACATATGCATACACACATATGTATATACACACATACATACACATTTGAATAAGTGAAGACAACTGAAAGAGGACCATAAAGCTGGTTCATATTTCCCATAAGATTTTGGAGAAAAGCCATAGCCAAGAAACTTTCTGAAGCTTTTTCTGCCTCACAGAGTTCTTATTTCCCCATATTGACTCACAGCTAATGCTTTTAGGAAAGTCTTTATGCTTCACTGAATATGAAACCAAATTACAGAGAGAAAAAGAATTAAAGTTTCAGTAAACAACGGGGAAAACAGACAGGGGGAAAACAGAATTTATACAAAAAGCTTTCCTTTATCCAAGTATCTATATCTAATGGAAGGAATCAGCTTTCATTTTGTCTAATGTCCTAGAGGCTGATATCTATTTAAGCTGCAAAACAGAGGTTCAATTTGGCCCCATTTTCTTCTCTGGACTTGACTAAGACGAAATACTTTCCTAAACACTAGTTGCATACTATGAGACACATGAAACTTTAGCTCAGATTAATAGGGCCACTTGATAAAACCTATGATTAAAAAAACACATTCTGGCTCAATCCTATGCAGGCCTTGTATAGGTTACCACAGCCAATGTAAGTTCATGAGTACAGGGGTCTGTCATGCTCAGAAGATACTGTTTTGTTCTCTACTTCCCAGCTCCTGCTTCTTACGATCTTTCTGTCGCTTTTCTAGCATTGGAACAGAAAGAATCCATGAGCTCTGCACTATCTGACACACTATGGACAGCTGACAGCCTCTGTAGGAGGATGAGTTAGTTTTCTTTAAGGGGTTAGGGTAGGGTAAGTTGATGACGTTCTATTGGATGGGCCCACATCTAGGAGTATATGAGCAATATAAATTGGAATTGGAAGGTTGGATAAAACACAAAATTCTGGGTGTAGGGATATGGAAGTGAACCAGGGAGTAGTTAGAGGGTGGGGTGGAGAGTCCATATGACCAAAGACAATTGTATGCTATTCTGTAAGAATTATAAACAGAATTTAAAATTAAATGTTTCATTAAACTGCCCATGTTTAGAAAGATATGAAACGTCACCTAAAGCTTTGACGTTTATGCAGAGAATAATAACATAGTATGCTTTCATTTATCAGTTGAAATAATAATGTAGTATATATGACATTAAAGGAAAAAGTTGCAGTATACTTACATTCTTGTTTAAATGTGAAATACTCTGTTAGATGTCTACATTCATGATTTCCACGAAGTAAAAACAGTGTTTTGGGGTAAAGAATTTTCAAGGCCCACAAATACAGCACACACTAAAGAAAAAAATAAACAGAAAATAAGCATCTTCCATTGTATTTGAGCATTTCATCAATTAACAAGAACTCAATGTATTATGGACAACCTTCTTAACTCAGAGGATACTGAGAGGCAAAGAGAATACAACCTAACATACCACTTGCGACAAATCTCTCGGCATCTGATTAATTTTTTTAAAGTTACATTTATTTATGCATCTTTATGTGTGCATGAGCACATGAGTGGAGGGCAGTGGACGCCACACTGGAGAAGGCTCTCTGCTGGACTCAGGAGGTCAGAAGCAGCAGGAAGCGCCTTTACCCACCGAGCAATATTGCCAGCACTCATCTTGTCCTTTATTTCAATGCCTTTGTTATAGAAAGCAGAGCCCTATAAATTTTTAGACAAAATATAATTAAACCGAAGAGCAGGGAGTCTCAACACATTCACTACAAAAACAGGGAATACATGGCTTGCACCTTAAAACTCTCAAATTAGTTAATTGAACATTTTAGATTGTGTGGCTAGCTACACACGGATCAGGTGTGGAGTAAATCGTCGTTGGCACAAACTTTATAGAGATGAGGTATAAGTGGAACCATCAAATATTAATACCAATATACCCTCAAGTGTCATTCATTAAGAAGCCACACAGAGCAGAAAACGATTCTTAGAAAAAAACAAGCATGCTGTCTCCTCTCCATGAAGCTTGTGTTCCCAAAGTGCAGGCAAGGCAAGGACTCCGCGGATGTACGGACAGACCAGACTCTGATCACGAAAACACACATAATATTTACAGTTCTTTCATCAGTCTTCCAACACAAAGTAGGCACACTGCGATCCTAAAGAGAAAACCTGTAGAAAACGAATCTGCTGGCTACCTGGGAAAGATATTCACCTGCAAAGGATATTCGTCTGATAGCTTCTGTGGTAATTTACCAAAGCGTGGAAATATTTATGCTTGAACATATAGTCCAGGGGTTTTGGGAAAATACTAATTAAGGAGACAAATGTATATTACTGTAACATTCCAACACGTCATCTTCAAATATGACACAGTGATTGAAGTAAGGAAAATCAACAGTTTGGCGTGTGTGTGTGTGTGTGTGTGTGTGTGTGTGTGTGTGTATGAATGATTGTTTTTCCAACTATAGCATTCGCTAAAGTTCATGTTATTAAGATATTAGCATATCTGAAGAGCTGACCAAGCATCCTCCATAAGTGGCCCTTGAAGCAGCATGACCCTCTGTGCCTGCAAATCTCTGTACCATCTCAGTGCCTAATGAGTCCTTTCTAGGAATCCTATTTTAGAACTATAGTTACATGTTTAAATAAAAGGTGTTTGTATGATTCAAGTTCACCTCATATTTCAGAGAAGGCATTTATTACATGCCATGAACGTCAATGAGAGGCTTGTTACCAGTTCAACGTTGTGAAGATTTCCCCTTGACGCAGGTGGTGTGTATGTACACACTTAACTACTCGTAAGCTGGCAGTTAAGTTGGAAGGCCTAATTTGGAAGAGGAATGGGTTATATAAAGACCCTTTAAACATATGCTAACAGGTGCTTGGAAACAGTATGCCAAAAAGCACTAAAGCCTTACTTGGACTCATCAGTTTGCTCTAAGCAGTCTAGAAGGCTGGCATCCCTGCGTGCATCTTACATTGTTGGCTTTGTCTTGAACCTCTAGACCAGAATCCTGCTTAACTATGGCATGTTAATCACGCCTATCTGTGTAAAGCCAGTACTACCCAATTGCCTTGATGGAGGACAGCACACAGGTGACAGGAATTGAGGCATCTTCCTGTCAGGTCATACCATGTTCTTAGGGTCCGTCATTGTCCTAATCCTGCAGTTACACCAGCTTTAAGGACCAGCAGGGTTTCCCAACATATTATCCTTTGAGGAGCTCACCCTCAAGCAGAGGCAGTGGCCACAGGGAAGCTGGGTTGTTCTCTCAAGCAACAGAGCAAGGGAGACTTGCAGAACAAGCAACAGGAACATGTGCAAGGCCAGATCTGGTACAGCCAGACCTCAAGGACACTGGGATTTCCTAGCTGTGTGGCACCTGTCCCCAAGCCAATTCTCCCACCACTTAAACTTGAAACTCATCAGTATTCTGAAGACTGACTTGCGGGTCATGAAATTCCTTTTCTGTTCCTCTCCTCAGTGAGCTGTGTCGATTCAAAGTCTTGTTTTCTGTCTTTTACTCCTGGTCTCCGTAACTGGACAATCACGGCAGGTGGCTAGACCTAGTCTGCTGGGAGTCCTGGGCTTTTGCTATTGAGTCTAGTACACGTGCACTACCGAGATTCCTACATGAGTGAGTCTTATTTACAGTTCAGTGAGAATGCATAAGGCCTAGCTAGTTAGATCAGATTTCTTTTTAAGTTTTTGAGTACAACTCACATAACACTAGATGAACATTTCACACGCAACTCTATGAAAATTTACACATATGCACCCCATTAAACCTCTACATAGACCTAGAACCCACAACACTCTCATGTTCCCTCCTCATGACTCACTTTTTGAAAAATTTAGCTGAAATTCTGACCTCTTTAGATTTATTTATTTCCCTATCACAATTTATTTTAAAATAAAGCAATTATCTCTCCATCTAAAATCTAAACTGTATTTTGCAAGCCCACTCAACTACCTGGGAGACTAGAGGAATTGCATCTGAAGACCCACATTTTCTTTTTGGCAGTGCTTAAAGATCTTATTCCGTCTGACACTGGCATGCAGCCTTTTAACTTTATCCCTCTAGTCTTAATTACTAAAATTCTTTCATAACTGAAACCTTCTAAGAGATATTCAGAAATGTTCCATGCTAAATATTCCTAGTATTTATAAGTGTACATTTTAAAATGATGCAATGTACAGCTCCTTTATGGATGTAAAATACCGAACATGTGATAGACACTTGGGAAATATTAACCCTATCTTTAAAAAAGAAAAGGTGGGGACAAAAGAGGGGGAAAAGGAGGGGAACAATAAACAAAAACAAAAAAGAGGAAGAGAAAAAACAAGGAGAGGAGGGGAAAGAAAAAGAAAAATAAAGGAAGGAAAATAACTCAATTTTCCAAATTCTTGGCCCAAAGTATTCTCAAATGCGAGTCATTTTTTTTCCACACATTATTTCCTTTTCTCCTGTGGCAAGCATAAAATATCTTCCAAACACTAAATAAGACCGCAAACACAGCCAGCATGGAAGAAATGGCATGGTAAATGAAAGGGCAAGGGTGGACTGGAGGGTGGAGCTCTGCCAGCCTTCACCCTCAACATCTGCTGGGGAGGACTGCCAAGCATAGCAAGGTCTTCTCACTGGCGGCTGCTTTGTCATATAAAGCCCCAGCGTTCTGAAAAGCTGAAGCTCTTTAACAAAACCATGACCTCAGATTTGCTGTAAAGTACAGACTCCTTAAAATTGTCACAAGCAAATGAAGCAAGCAGTGTCACTCAGGTGTCTGTTAGTAGGCGATGGCCATGAGCCAGCATTTCACCGTCTGAGTTCGTTAAGGCGGGAAGAGCTAGTGCTAGGGTCCATGGACCCTTCTGCATAGTAAGGATGTAAATGAGCCATAGAGATCACTTCAAATCCCCTTACCATTGCTACTGCTAACTAAACAAGAATTCACAACTTCTAGTTAGAGTTACTCAACATGAAAGATTGCACTGATTTCTATCATAGACATAGTTTTGGCCAATTTATGACTCATTCTTAATAAGGCAGCACTAAGAACATTGTCGTCTTCGTCCACAGATAAAAAGTGCTGTGATTTACTTAGTAATTTAAGCATTTAGATGGACAGCCTTCTTTCAAAATTGCATGGAGTTCTTAGGAACTGCAAGGCAGCACGAGAGGCAAGGAAGTGAAAAGGAGAATACTGTAGCTACATACAGACCAGCTCCCTAAACTGGTAACTACCCATGCTTCAAAACATCCTAATCAAAAAGGATGCTTGTGTGTCATGGATGGCCAAGTGCAGGCTATCACATAAACCTGGAAAGGATTCAAACTCCTGCAATATGGAACACGACTCCTCTAAGACACCACTTGTCTGGTCTGACATATACACCATGAAGTGGCCGTTCAAGACCAGTGCCCTGTCAGAACCGCTGGCTTCCAAGCCTGGTGGCCCTGCTTTTTCATCTCGGACATGTGATCTACTGCTTGCTTCTTATTTTCAGGCGGCAGTAAGGAATGCTGCCTGGCTTTCTGTGGTTCACACTGACCCACAAGTTCACAGCTAATAAACATAACAACCTTTCACACTTCAGTGTGCTGGAGGCCGTAGAGGCCTGGGCTGAGGTCTGAATGAAAGCATCTCAGGAGAGGCCAGCTCACTGCCACCTCAAGGTGGTATGCTGCAGAATGCCTGCAGAGAGCCTAATGAAGTAAACACAGAAAACAGCTGTGCATGACTCTGGAGAAACACGCCCAGCTGTGGATCTAAATATACACATAGGCTTGATCAAAGAGACTAGGTAGGGTCATACAATCATCAGAAGGAGAAAGGTTTGTTGTAAGACAAATTACAGTTGAGAACAAAATTACTTCTTCCATCGCTACTCAAAAGCTAGCTTGTTTGGGGGTTCATTTTGTGGGGAATGATTTCTAATCATGGCAAAGAAGAGAAAGTAGGGTTAGTGGGGTGAGGGGGGAGTGCATAAAAGCAGTCTAAGTTGTCCACGGCAGGCTACCCAGAGCCTGCAACTGGAGTCCAAAGAGTTCATTAGAAATAGGACAAGTTCTTCTAAGTGGATTTGTTATGAAGTAAATGCAGGCACTCGCTTCATTGAGAGGATAAGCTTAGGCGAATACCTGTACTATAACCCCGAGTTATTGACACGGATCCAAAATGTATTGGAACCTAGTAGGATAACACACAGCAGAAAACTAAGCTCTTATTCTAGGCGCTTAGGAGACAGCAAATCTCATACACACAAAGAATATTTTGTATCTGATGATTTAAACCTAACAGGACAGGAGCATGTGTGCATGCTCATGGGCATATATGTGAATGTGTGGGATTATGTTTGAGCTTCTGCATTGCGGTGTGTCTATTTCTTCAGGTATACTCAATGAATACACTGCGACCAGCGCTGGAACAGTAGAAAGAGTACAGCCTTGGAATCCCAAGACCTCTCTCTGTCTTAGTGTCAACATCTTAGGAAAGGAAGGTACTCCAGACACCTTCTAAAACTGGAGGAGTGGGGGAGGAAAGAGTCCACTTATCAACTGATAACACTTTCAGCAGGCAAACCACAGCAGGCATCTAGAAATATTCTTAGAGTATTTCATACACATCAAGGGTTCTCAACCCTTCCTAATGCTGTGACCCCATAATACAGTTCCTCGTAGTCTGGTAACCTCTGACCATAAAATTATTTTCATTGTTACATCATGACTCGAATTCTATTATTGTTATGAATCATAATATAAATATCTGATATGCAAATGGTCTTAGGTAACCCTTGTGAAAGGGTTATTTGACCCCCCCAAAGGGGTTGTGACCCATAGGTTGAGAACCACTGGTATGCATGCTTGATCTGTTTCAATATGCTGATCATATCACAGCCACAGAAAAGCTACTCACAGGTCACAATTAGGTCAAAATTGTGACCATACTACCGCTGAAACATTTTGTCATTTTTGTGTGTATGTAGAAAGTTCATGGGTCTGTACTCATTTTAACTGAGAACCAGTTATGAAGATGGCATTTTGGACAAATGCATCTTAGAACGTTTTAATGTACTATGAGACCTACATTCAACATGGCACATCATTTTAGCTGGATACTTTGATCTTTGTATAAATTTTAAATTTCAAAATGAACACAATAGACAAAATATTACAACCCTCTTATTTCTAATATCAAGAGTGACTAAAGACTCTTTCAAAGAAAAACATATCCCAAGGACCAAATCAGAGATTTCTACTTTCCAAACATTTTTTTTAAATGGAGCTCTAAAAAACTCTGATTAGGAGATATTGAGAATATTTTAAATGGCCACAGATACAGAGCTGTAGTTTTTGTAGGAAAAGCAAACAGAACTAGAGTGTATCTCGATGTTATGATGATACTTCCCTAGTGTACATGAGAGCCTGCTTCAATCCCTAGCACTCTGAACCTAGAACAGCTTCCATGCCAGGGTTTGGTTCTCTGTAGAGTATGTATAATCCTAGTTCCTTGTTAGACTTACATTTCTAGAGAGCAAGGATATACTTTACATTTCTCCATAGTCGGAATAATAGTGTTTGTGTATACATTTATCGGTGACAAAATACTCGAACATGTTTATGTCCATTTATAATGGTTTATATATACATATAAACTATACATGTACATGTACACATATGTACATACATAAAGAGAGAACGAGTTTCAATTTTTAATTGCAGGTAACTAAATACCCCAAATATCCAGTTGATAGGTTTGAGGTTGACACACTGTATTAACATTAAGTGTCTCTTAAGTAAATTCTTTTTTGCTTGTTTGTTTTGCTCTTTTGGTTTTTCAAGACAGGGTTTCACTGTAGCTTTAGAGCCTGTCCTGGAACTCACCCTTATAGACCAGGCTGGCCTCGAGATCACCCTGCTTCTGCCTCCCAAGTGCTGGGATTAAGGTGTGCACCACCACTGCCCGGCTTGTAAATCTAATACTAAAATATTTTAAAACCTTTTTCTGTATGATGGTTGTGAGTCAATGGTGCGAGGCATCAGCCATGCTGCCTTAATGCATGAAAACAGTGCTCCTTCTTATCCATTGTTCTCTTAGGAGCACATATTGACTAGTATCTATGAGCTTCAGCTTCAAAATTTCCTCTTACAGAAACCATGTTCTCCCAGTATAACTGTTGGGCCCTCCCTGAGACATCATGAGACTTGAGTACAAGGTCTTGCTTTTATTTTGAATGTAATTTCTATTCCCTTAAAGTAGATGATGATGATGGAAAAGCTGATGAAGAGCCTCTACTCAAGGAATATCTCTTCTACTTTGACTAATTAATGACTCGGACAAATTTCCTAGTTATGATAGGTGCCATGATCTAGCAGCTGCCAGTGTCCTCACACTGGCACGCCATCATTCTGTTTCCATTCGTGAAAGTGACTTACTCTCATAACCATAAGCCATAGATATGGCAACTCAAGTCCCGTTATGCTATCAACTCTAATTAGTTCTTTCAATCAATTTTCAAGAAGAGCAAAAGACAACATTTTACCATTTCGTCATCCTTCTGCATAAAAAAATACAGGATTATTTATAACCTTAAGTGTACTGAAATTGATGGCTACATTCTAGATTTCTGCAAGGTGTTTATTTCCCTACCTTATTACAGTATCAGAGATCCATAATGGGTTAAGAGGAACCCATGTGTACTTACTTCGATACTGAAGTACCCTCTGTCAACATAGTCCCCTAAGAAGAGGTAGCGAGTGTTGGCAGGGGATCCTCCCACTTCAAAGAGCTTCATCAAGTCAAAGAACTGTCCATGGATGTCCCCACAAACTGAAAGATAAAACAGAGTTCATGGCAATTTTAGCTTATGTGACTGAGTCATATAATAAAATTTGCAGAGCAGGAGAAATGAGACGGAAAAGCCACGCCCTTTGCTGAGGATGCCAGAGTTCCTGAGTGGCACATCTTGCTCTGTCGTTCAGGTTTCCTAACTCACAACTTCACCGGGAAAAAGGTGCTGCTAAGAACCGCAACAGCAATGGATGTTGTTGTAATACATAAAGCAATTTTGCAAGAGATCCTGTTAAGAAATTTGATTTTTCCCAAGTTCCTTCTAACATTGTCATGGGATAAGAATTAATTGTACACATAAGAAAGGAGGGAACGACAGGTCAAGGATCTGGCACAATCTATGTCCAATGGAGGTGTGAATTCTACCCACTATGCATTATTGTTTTGGAAAGAAAAAAATGGCGATGTGCGTAAGAAATACTATGTTTTGCTAGGTCTAATATGCAACTGACAAATTTAAATACTAAAAGAATGTTTTTCTAAGATATATTATTAATTGTCAAAACATTTTTGTAAAGTATATCTGAGGAACTGTAATTGAATAAAATCACTAGGAACTGTTATTTCTTAAATTTTCAGTTTTGTAAGCTAGAAGTTTAGAAAGAATTTGGCTTTCTTTTTGTTTGGCACTTATTACTTCTATAAATGCTGAGACTCTCAAAGTTAACAGTATAATGTCTGCTATATGGAGGAGACATTAACATATGTCAAGTAGTTTGACAAGGTCACAGCCAAAAATGAACAATTGGAGCTTAAAGTCAGATTCATTTGATTAAAAAAGTTTTCTTTTTAATCACCATACGTTTTTATGTACACACATAAATTATTAATTATTTTGAAATGAACTATGCTTAAATAATGGACATCACGCGGCTGTTTCTTCATAGGACGACAATATCTTAACACACTGGATGCAGGGACCACAAGTAAGTTACTGAGATGGGCTGAAGGTCATTATTCGGCAGTCAGAGCCTTACTACAGAATCCATTGATGAAACAACTGCACGCCAATGAACGAAGTTTAGATGACTCGTAAAATCCTATTTTCCACCATGGAATAAAGACTATGAAGCATGTATAGGTGGGCGAGGTTTTAGGATGTCTGTGCTTAAGAATCTTGGTTTATTAAAATGGTGTAAGCAATAGGGAGCCTAGAGTGCTCGGGTACACCTTTCCCGGTCCAGCCGGAGCCCTCCAGTCAGCAAGAGTCACTGTAAGGTGATCAGAAGAAGCACACGCTTCACTTCTTTGAAGTAACATCTCGTCTTAGATTACTCATCTGTAAGGATAGTTTTATTCTTAAAGTTGAATGTTTCACAACTGAGTCTTTCTTCTGAAGGACTGAGGAACTGGGGCTGAGACTGAGCCCAGCATGCTCTTCTTGAGATACCATGAAGGTCTCAACCAAGAGCAAAGAAAGAAAGAGCAGTGAGTGTTTGGCCTGTATGTTGCTGGGCAAAGAAAGCTGGCTCTGGGGAAGACAGACGACCTCACATCCAAGGGAAGCTACTTAGACAGCTCTGGAAACCCGAAGGTTGGCAGACTCTTCCGGCTGCAACTAGATCTGAGCCCAAAGCCTGCCTGGGCAACTTAGTGACATCCTGCCTGGAAACAACAAAACCCAACAGGAAAAGGGGAACAGAGGCTATTGCTTAAAAAATTAAAATAAGGCATCTGTCTTAAAAACTCAACTAAAGCTTATCTTCTATTATAATTTTTAAAAGGCAAGGCTAAGCCTTATTAACTAACAAGGAGTACGAATTCCACGGATTTACATTATAGTGTAGCTGGTATGGTTACTTACAATAACACCAACTTCTCTTATGTAGAAGTGATTTTTCTACCTGGTATACATGTTTCAACCAAACGTTCGTAAAGGAAAAAAGGGTTTGTCTAGAAAATGCGTGTTCACATACATGTGTTCACATGTCTTTCACTACACCTGAAAAGCAAAGGAAGGAGCTCTACTGAATGCCAACGCTTATGATCCCAACAGTTCTGCTCTGCCCAGCCACTGCTTCTCTTTGTATGGTGGTTCCCTATTAGGGCATGAGGATTGGTTACTGGAAAAGGTTCAGAGAAAACACAAAGCTACGTGACTGAGTGAGACAGGCTCCAAATATTATTTTATGGTAGTGGCAAATTTAATCATCACATTATAGGCTGTTATTAAACTATCCCCAAGTCAAAACAGTCCCACGAGAACCACAAAAGGAAATGTGGAACCACACTAGCTGGCACAGACCCCTGACCAGCCAGTGCCAACCCCCTGCTGTGTTCTTCACTATCTGAATGACCTTTGGCAGGTTCCTCAAGTTTTCTGAGTCATGACATACTTATATACAAACTTTAGTGACATGGGCCTTATTCCTTACAGAAGATTATTTGTGAAATTAACCATGTTACTATTGTTAACAGGCTTAGGAGTTCCTGGATTTTGGTAAGAACTTGAGAAATGTTACACCACACATCATTTCCAAATGGCTGCATCCGGCATGTCAAGGTACCAGGCTGAAGGGATTCTCCTAGTTGGGGCTGGAAGGCAGGCCTTCTGGACACATTCCCAAAGCAAATGCCTTCTCTCCTCACCCTTCTTATCCTCTCTTTGCATTTTCCCTTCCCATTTCAATTCTTGACCATGCCTGAAAATTCCAGAGAAATGGGTTTTACTTTGCCATGTCAAAGACAGAAATACCAGGATATTCCCTGAGGCTGTAGACCGCAGGTTAAAAATGAGGCAACTGACACACTGTAGGAGAGTTGGGGAAAAGTAGGAAAACCCATGATGAACAAACAGGTTTAGGTAATGGCCGAGAGAGCAAAGCGGGAGGTCCGGAGTTTGCATCCCCAGACACCATGTCAAAGAAGCCTGTTGTGGTAGCTAGCATCTCTGATCCCAGTACTTCTACTTGAGGTTGGAGGTCGAGATAGGAGAAGGCAATGGCATACATGCAATGGCAAAACAGGACATCGTATCTCAAGGTGCACAGTGAGGACAGACAACTTAGGTTGCCATTTGACCTGAGGCTTTGTGCGTGCTTGCACTAACACACATGATACACACACACACACACACACACACACACACACACACACACACACACATAGCAAACACAAACACAGAAAAGCACATGATTAAAGAACAGAATTTATAAGAGGTGATGAAATACTCTAGACAATTAAAAAATCATAGAGACTACTTTAGTTGGAATCTAGAAATATTATCATGAAGGTAAATTTATGTCATAGAAAATTAATCTTTTATTCTCTTCTACAGTCTTGACCATGGCAAGCATTGGATCATAGTTTGACAACATAATAAAGATGAAAGCAATTATTAAAATCAAGTGTTTCAAACCCAGACACGCATTCACTCCTGGGATTTTTCACATTGTCTCGAATTTTACCTTTCAACTGTTACAGACACAACCGCTTACGACGGTCAGCAAATGAAAACAACTTACACACATAATTATATCTAAAATACTGAAGCCCAACCAAAGCAAACAGAAACTTAAAGAAAGCATGCCCGAGAAAGAAAAATCTTTTATAAGGATACTTAAGGATTTTTAAGACCACTCAAGATATTTTTTAAGCCAATGTTTCTACTTCCTCAGACTTCACAGACTGCCTACTTTGCACATCCTATGCTTAGTCTTTCCAGACTTTCTTACATAAAGAGCTTCTCTCTGCCCCCATTCTTCAACCTTGTGCTGCGATTTATTTTTCACAGTATTTATCATTTACAGTAATCACCTACCTGACTTATTTGTTTCAAGTTTCTTCCCGGAGTCTCCCTAGTGGACTAGAACCTCTGCCATGAGGGGGAGCAGGAAGCCCTGCTCACTGTATGACC
Source organism: Arvicola amphibius (assembly GCF_903992535.2). Lineage (NCBI taxonomy): Eukaryota > Metazoa > Chordata > Mammalia > Rodentia > Cricetidae > Arvicola > Arvicola amphibius. The sequence goes on along the minus strand of NC_052060.1, from coordinate 43,461,008 downwards.
GAGGCCTACAGCAGTGTCTCTATCCGGAAGGCACTCATCCACTCCCTGCCATGGGATTCTGTCACTGAACCTGGGCCAAGCTTCCTTTGGAAATCCATTAGGGAATTGGAGAATTCTCTGAGGTGCTCTTGGGGTTGATAGACCCAATGTGAGTTTTGTGACGTTTGTCTTGGTGGAAGATGAATCCTTTAACTACCGGAGATACTCATTGCTTGAAGCCTTTAAATCACAGAATTCTAAACAGAATCTATCAAGACTTTGGGTATATCCGAAGGATGCTCATTTGTATTACAAAAACATGTGCTCAACTAAGCAATATTGTTTGTCATAGCCAGAACCTGGAAACAACCTAAATGCCCCTCAACTAAAGAATAGATAAGGAAAATGTGGTATATTTATACAATGGAGTACTACACAGCAGAAAAAAAACAATGATATCTTGAAATCTGTGGGCAAATGGATGGATCTAGAAAACATCCTATTGAGTGAGGTAACCCAGATGCAGAAAGACAAATATCACATGTACTCACTCATAAATGGATTTTAGACATAAAGCAAAGAAAAACAAGCCTACAATTCACAATCCCAGAGAACCTAGAAAACAATGAGGATCCTTAAGAGAGACATACACAGATCTAATCTACATGGAGAGTAGAAAAAGACAAGATCTCCTGAGTAAATTGAGAGCATGGGGACCATGGGAGAAGGTTGAAGAGGATAGAAGAGAAAGGGAGGGGAACAGAGAAAAATGTACAGCTCAATAAAATCAATAATTAAAAAAAATGATGAGTCAAATGCAGGATCTGCAAGCATCTATCTTATAGTGGTTACCTCACCCCGCGCTTCATCAGAATCTCTGAAGATACTGCCTACTAACAAGCTCTTGGATGATTCTTACCTAATCCATTTAGACTTATACCCCTGAGCATCAGTTTCAGGAGTCATTCTACATGTTGGTGTGGTTTGTCTTATGGCAGTTATAATTCAGTAGACGGGTACACTGGAAAGAAACTCTTCTGAGCCCTTTCCAGTTTGTTATGAGATTAGAATTTTATCTTTATCTGAAAGAATCACAATGCAGTAATGAATGCATAGAGTTGGAGGAAGGGTCCAAACTACACATGGAATGATAAAATAGGACCTAGGCTCCTGAGTAGATGGGGACTGTGAGCAACCTAGTGGCTGACTTACCTTTTCAGTGGGCATTTGATGCATTGTGCTTCTTTATGCAGGCTAGGGCAGGCACACTAATAGGTAGAAAGTGTAGCTAGTAACCTTCCCAGGAGGGGACATGATGGCCCTGTTCTTTGTCCTCTTTGAAGCTGTATAATGTCCATATTATTCCGTAAGTTTGATATTAAAACACTGACTGTTCCTAGGCACTAGACTGCTAGGATGAATCTTGTAATGCATAGGGAAAATACGCAAAGCCCAAGTAATAGCTACCATGGAATGCCCAAAGAAAACTTGGTATTTGTCATTACCCATACACAGCTTCTCAGGAGGCCAGGTCCTATCATATTCCATTGCACTTGGCTTTCACAATACTGTTGATCAAACAAGCTTTGAAAAGTCCTATCCCACTATCAGGCAAGCTCATTTCACAAGCACACACTTTGTTCTATCCCCTGGGACTCGTCTTATTTGTTTCGAATTCTGAAGGGCTAGTTGTGGGGGGTAGGGTGGAGCACTCCCCTGGAGGCCAGCACTGATAAACCTATGAGGTAGGAGAGGCTGGCTCACAGGTACAAAGTCACTTAACAGAATAAATGATGCCCTCTACTGCACAGTGAGAAAGAGCGCTAACAATAAGGTACTGTACCCTTCAAAGCAGCAGGAAGAAAGGATTCTGACCACAGTCTTTAATGGGAATGCTAATTTCCTGGTTTAGTCATTACATAATGTAGGAACGATTTCGAATTTCACACTGGATTTCATAGCTACGTGTCAGTTAAGAGATAAGGCAAAAACCATCAGTCATACAGAAACACATTGTAAATAATGGGCACAGCTCTTAGATAATAGCCATATAGTGGGTTGTATATTCCCCTGCCCCAATTGTATCCTCAACAGATAGTAAGCTCACTGACAGACCTTTGGAGAATCGTGGCACTTAATAAAATTAGATGTTAGAAAATTCCAGAATCATGGGAACGCTAGTAAGATTAACGTAAGAGATACTGAAATAAAATATTTCAGAGTGAGCCATCACTCATTACATCCATTAGTTACCTGATATGTTACAACCTGATGACTGTTTGCTCAGAGACTAGTCCTCCATTTGTCTTCAGATGGGAGAAGTAGGAACAAGAAAGTACTAGAAACAGTTGAGGAGGAGGGGAAGCCATCACTGCTGCTGTGGTGTTGTTCTTGGCTTGAGTGACAGGGTACAGAGGATGGCTGTTCACAACATCCAGGGGAGAGGCTGACGGTGTGTCAGGGACCAACAGAACAGCTCACACACTAGCTCTTTCACACACAGGCTGCTCGGGTTAGTAGCTACTAAAAACAGAGCCAAGCAATAGCTACACTTTCATAATTGTCTTTTGATACTGATCCCCTTCACCCATGACTCCTGGTACATTTTATTAAAATTGCATTGGCGCAATTTCATACATGATTGGGACCAATGACTTTGATCTAAGATGAGTCCTTTAAGGTTCTGAAGTGAGGAGAGTGGGGTGGGAAACACTAAGAAAAGTTTTCTATCTTTTTTTTTTATTTATTTAATGGAAGGCAATAGTGCCTCCCCCAACTCCCCATACCACATCCTGCTGGAAAGCCGGTGAGCTCTGATTTCTAAGGCATAAAGAATGTGGGTATAGATTAAAATGAATATAAACATACGAGTGCATGAATGTATGTGTGTACAGTGCTACCTAGCACAAAGCAGGCATGCAGGCATTTGGGGCAATGAGCTGTCGGGGCCACGAAGTATCAGTCCAGGAGTGCACTCACTCTCCAATATGGCAAAGGAGTCCTGAAGAGAAACAGTCTCTGTAATCAGCTCAGCAACCTTGTGATATAAAAGCAGGATGATGGCTTGATCACAAGGCCCCTAAATATGGCTTTTCTATGTGGAGAAGTTAATGGGCCATGGAACGAGCCTGACAAGATCCAGGAACAACATCTCAAGCAAGGCCAAAGCGGCGAGTCGGAAACGACCAGGCCATGGATGAAGTTGGCCTTGTATCTTTTGGCTGGAGGCACTGGTGTTCCTAACAAGAACCGTACTTATATCACATGCATATTAGGTAGGTCTCCAAATCTAAATTAATTTAGTAAATATACGAAGGAGAATTTCCGTGGCACAGCCTAATTATTTTTTTAAAAGAATCCCATTGTTTCTGAGCTCTCACTGGCAATTAAATTATGGCATTAGAAAATGTAAACCAAAGCTGCTAGTACTGACCACACTAGGATTAGGATAAAAGTCCAGTAAAACTCCCATGTAAATAACAGCTTGAAAGGCTCTGATAAAGCTGTCCTTCTTGGTCAGAGGCACGTGATAAATGAAATATAAAACATACACGTTCAGATAAGATGATGTACAATAGTGCTGACTGAGTACAGGCATACACATTGAGTCATTTACTCAACCATTTAAAAGGAGACCTATCAAAGAATATCACTGAGTCAACTTCATGCTCACACTGAGCAAGACTTTTATAATGTCACATAGTTCCAGGATGGAGAAAGATTATACATATTAGGATGTCAAGAGACACAGTATTTCATTGTTACTTTTTTCTAAGCTGTCAAAAACTAGAAGATAAATAACAGACAAAAACTAAATTTTTAAGGACAAATATTGCAGATTTTCTTAGCTGGATTGGACTGGTACTGTGATTTATAAGTAAAGTAGTTTTAATTTGTGACTCATTATTTTTCTAAAGAGACCTTTCAGTTCCTCCAAAACACTGACTTTTATCATGCTGGAGGATTTGTATGATGCACAGATTTCTTGGGTAAACTTTTCCAGTTCGCACTAAACCACTACATGGCAACTTTTCCTTTAGCAAAGGTAGAACTCTCCCTCTCCTGAGCTCCAGGCCTTAAGTCTATGTTTTCCCCTAATGGCCACATCTTCCAAGGACAACAAAGGCCCCGAGGTTAGGAACTAACGATGTTGGTGTTTCATTCTAAGCAACAGGGATTAAGCTATCGATTTTACTGTCCTCAGAACACTTTTTCCTATCAAAATGCTTTCCTTTCCAAAACCTGCCATTTCCAAAGGAAGATTTTGCCTGTAGAGGCTAGGCTGAAGGTTCACAGCAAGGGGTACTACACTTCTTCCTGTTGATAATCCAGGTTTAAGTAATCGTTAGTAGATGAGCTGTCAAGTACAAACCAGCCAGCCTACCATAGGCATGGCTCATCAACTAGAACGTGTGTAAATTTGAGACATCAAAAGGTCACAGAGATGCTGGGAACCTTAGGATTTACAGTGCAGATTGCTAATACCTAGGAAAGTAACAGTAAAATAAGCAAAATCTAAACAAAATTAAAAAAAAAATCAAAACCTCATGCAGTTCTAATTCCCCAAAGTGGCATATTTCAAATAATGAATGTATTTCCATAGAAATACAAATTCTTAACCAGTTCATTATAGTTTGATACCTTTGAACAATAATGAAAAATCTCAATCCAATTAAAATTGGCTAAAATCAGAAATTTTAAGAATTGAAAATAAAAACCTAGAAAAATCAGATACAAAGCAATACATTCAATGAAAACCAGAAAAGTTAATAACACTCACTTCTTCATAAAGCTATTTTAGGAAGATAAATTATCTGTCACCTGATGTGAAAGAGAAAACGAAAAAGGCATTTGATAGAGAAAGGGCACAATATACTGTGGGTACGGAAGTTACACTCTTTCACAAAATACTTCATGCACCTTGGAAATCTCCATTTGTAAGTGGCAGCAGACACAAAGATACTCTGTCTGCATTTTAATACCATTTACCAAACGAACACATACGAGAAGAGGTGCATTGCAGTGAGAAGAAACAATTGAAAGCTATACTCACGTGTCCCCCTCAACATAAGCCTTCTTGCTCTCTGTTGTTGAGATTATTTTTTCAATTGTGTTAGTGGATTCAAGGTATAAAATAATTTTTTTTGTCTCATCACCAATCTAGATTTCAGTAAAGATACTTAATCATTAAAGGCTCATTATGACATATCAATCATCTAAATTAAGTCATATAAATCACAGTTATGGTTCTGATGTATATTTATAAGCAAGTATGTATAACAAACTAGGACTTCTTAAAATTATGTAATCGTTGTTTATTTGTCTTAAGAATTATTGGTTATTTGCTGTACTGATTTATTTACCTTAAGCAGCTCACTGAATCACTGCTAGTCATCAATCAAGAGTATCATATAAACACCATGATTTGATATAATTTTATCCAAATATTTATGAGTTTATTAAAATACATGCAGCTATCTAATTTACTATTAATAAGTTAATGCTAATACTCTCAATTTATAAAATGCTAATCTTGGGTTTTCGGTACCCAGGAACACGCTAAAACACGGGGTCTCCTTACTCAAAACAGAACTAAGGTAGCAATGCCTTGGTGTTTAACATTGGACTTTCTCAGTCTGCCTATCCTTTTAGTTTAAAAAACAAAACAAAATAAAAACTGTGACAACAGCTCCCTTTTAGTGTTTTCCTAATGTTCTACTTCATCCTCTGGGAGAAGAGCACAGAGCAATAGATAAGAACACAGACTCTGACCATGGACTACTTGAGTGGCTGACCCTCGAGAAATCAGCTATTCTCCCTTCTATCTGTTCCACCCTGTGTCAAAAAAGAACAGACACACAGCACTGTCATCAGAGGACAAAGTAAACCACTTAATAGCTGCTAAGGACTTAGAACTGACCAGGTACTGGGGACCAGAATGTTTGCTTCCTAAGGGTAGTTAGGTTTGTTGTTTCTGCACGTGAGCTCCTCGTCCTTTATCCTAGACAATGAACCATTACACATCTCTTGTGTGCTTTCCTGTTCATCCCCCTAAAGCAGCTTTCACTATCTACAGAATGCATGAACACCCCAGGTCTGCTTTTCCTAACTCTCTCTCCTTCACATTCAGGCCTCGCCTTTTTGGTCCATGTTTCAAGGCCAGTTGCTCTGCAAATTACCCCTTGAGTAACTGGGGCAGGGGAATTATTCTCTGTGAAGGCATCAGCTACCTCGTTGATAAGGATTCTGCCAGCTTACTTTATGGGCTTTGAAAAGGTAAAATGAGCTGGAAAAACTCTCAGTGTATGGTATGTATGCTCTAGAGGTAGAGCCGAGGGAGAGAATCGCCTACGTAAGGATGATTTGTTATATTCTGTAAAACTAAGATAAATACATGGGTCTTCCCTTCTCATTGTAGTCATAAATAAAAAATAAAAACCCATTTTGTGCTCTTCTCTTTTCAATAAGAATGCAAGCCAGCACCTATTGAAGGTTGCCAGTGCTAGTATCAAATAGATGAGGTCTCCTATGCCCACTTTTCATTTTTTTCTACAGGTGGAAACATCTCCAAATGGCTTCTGTGATTTCTGCCAGCCCTTCCGCGGGTGGCCCACGACAGTTTCCAGTTAGTTTCATTTTGTTTTGCAGCAAACCTCATTTACAAGACCACTCTGTTCCCTGGCTGGGTAATAGCAGTAATATTTTAAAGACTGGAAGTGACATAGGAAAGGAAAGAAATGGATGACATTTCACCAAATGGATTTGAGAGAGAGAGAGAGAGAGAGAGAGAGAGAGAGAGAGAGAGAGAGAGAGAGAGAGGAGAGAGAGAGAGAGAGAGAGAGAGGGAGGAGAGAGAGAGAGAGAGAGATAGAGAGAGAGAGAGAGAGAGAGAGAGAGAAATACTTCTTAGCTTTCTGGAAAACTCAGGTAAAATCTTTTGACTAGAGAAAAAGAATCAGTCATCTCTTTTTCTTGTCATGATACTCCTTAAATATGTCAATTTTAGGGATTCATTTTTATGTGTTTTAAAAAACTAAAGGCGAGAAAATAAATAGCACCATTCCAAATTCCGCACCTTCACTATTAATCTTGCAGTTATACACAGAGGGGCATTAGAAGAGTTTAGCTAAGTGTGACTTTCAAGTAGACAGTTCCATCTATGCCTTATACAAATGAGGAGAGCTGATCAGAGCCTCCGACAGGCAGTATCTGCCTATAGATGGGCACAAAGGATGGTACAGAACCACAACAGACTGTCGCTTCCCTAGCAAAAACATGCAAGCTTCCTTGCTATGTAAGAACACCGGGACACTTTAGTTCTAATTCTGAACTGACCAACTATTTAAGCTATATGACATCCTACCTCAGAAATACACACACGTATTCTGCATAGATTTAAAAAGTGCTAAAATATGTAAAAAGCTCAGAGATGTTAGAACTCAGCAATCTGCAAGCTAATTAAGAAATCAGCATGTGAAAAGTAAGTCTGACCAAGGAAATGCCTATGTCTTAAGTCAAACTAATTTTTCTTGATTGGTATTATTTTTTTCGTTCCCTAAGTAGATATTTTCCAAAAATGTTTATTCACCTGATGAATAAATAAAAATGTTTACTAAGAATGCTACATTAAAGGATGAGCGACATTAAAGATGTATAAACATGTAACTTGCATTAGATCAATAAAGAAATAGAATTCAAGGCCCCCGAGACAGCAAAATGGAGGGAGGAAAAGTACTGGTTTCTCTGCTATCAACATACTTCCTTGTTTATCTTGAAACTTCTGGGCACTAGATTAGGGTGGAGAACTATGCATTTAAAACTCATATCTTCCACTAGTGTATTCCTGAGCAAACCATTTCACTACCTGCTCACCATCAGTTTTGTTCTCGTTTTTGTTTAACAGAGGCAGTGGGACCAGCCTAGATGTCCACCAACAGATGGACCGATAATCAAGATGTGGTATGCACACATAGTGGGATTTTAGGAGGCAAAAAAGAAAAGGGTAATTAGAAAAGCCACAAGAAAACGCATGGACTGAAAAAGTAGTCAGTTATGAGGTGACCCTCACTCAGAGGGACAAACTGCATGTGTTCTCTCTCATAGGAGGGTCCTGGTCTATAATGTATACTAAGTGTGTACAAGTGGACAAAGTTGAAAGAAATAGAAAGAAGACATGAGAGAGTTAAAAGAAGGGAGAGAGAAGGAGGGAAGAAGGCAAAAAGACTTAAGTGACGTGAAGGCTGGAAGGAGATGGGGACGACTATAAGGGGGAAGGGCACAGTAGGCAAGTGGGGGGGCAAGAGAAGTAAGTATAATATACATTGTTTTAAAATGTCATTATTAAAGCTAATACTTTTGAGTGTTAATTTAAATGGAAATAAAATTTTAAAAGGACAATAAAACATTATTCTGCAAAGAACTGGTTAGACACAGAGGTGTGTGCCTTTAATCCCAACATGCAGGAGGCAGAGGCATGGGGATCTCTTGAGTTGGAAATCAGTCTAGTCTACATAGTGAGTTCCTTGACAGCGTGGTCTGTACAGTGACCCTTGTCCAACAAAATGTTGAATTATAAAGGTAGTTATATATAGTAAAGTTTTAATTTAAAAATTCCAAAACAAGAAAAAAAATGTCATTTTGTTTATCCAGAGACAAACAAACAAACAACTAAACCCAAAAATGTAATCAAGATTCTCCCAGATTTCCACGGCATGACTACGGTTCATTCACATGAAGAATGGACATTCTTAATATGATACAGTAATGCCATTTGGAGACTATATGTAAAAAAAAAAAATCATAGTAATAGTCTTCTTAAAAAACTCGATCATTTTAGCATAATGTCTTTGTGCATTTTGTGCACTTATACATGTATTTGTCTCTGATCTAAACATGACCAGGGTTACGTTCCTTGCTTCTATAGTGTATGGCAAATATCTAATTAAATTAGGCAAACAACATTTGCCTAGCATGTTCTATCTGGCATACAAACTGACTGATCGCAGCAAATTAATGCAGGTGTTTACAAAACACAGAATCGCTGCTGATAACCTGTCATAACTTGTGATTCATTAGCAATCATAATTTCAGATCCAGTTTAATGTTTGTTAATTAAGAGTGATGACTGTTTGTTATACATTTGAATTGCTAAAAAGAGGGATCATGATTAGTCAACTCTTCTTCCCCTTGATAAAATATAGAAGATTGAAAACATGCTCACAATACATGTTTGATAAATGGTTAAATGGCATTTTACAAGGGAAAAGCTTATTGTATAAAACCCCATAATTTCAAGTTAAATATCTTTACTGGCCTACTTCAATGGATTTCCATGATGCTTTGCATCTTCCATATTCATTGTTTTTATGTTTGTCTTTACACATGTATATGTATGTGCATATATAAATATATACATATATGTGTAGATATATAAATTATCTTTCAAAATATCTCTCTCGGGTTTCTAAGATGACAAAGCAGTTGAGGTATTTGCTGCCAATTGTGATGACCTATGTTCGATTCTCAGAGTCCGCATGGTAGAAACAGAGACCCAATTCTTGCAAGTTGTCCTGACTTCCACCTACATGTTATGGCATGCCTGTGCCTATCCACATGCTAACAAACACAGGAACAAAATAAATAAATAAATAAATAAAGTCTTAAATATTATGTCACCATCATCTTACTAATCTGAGAGTACTTTCTTTTTTAAAAGAGGGCTTAATTTCTTCAATGAGAGAATATTCTAAATAGTTCATTCTAGAGAGAAAAAAATCTATAGTCTTTAATAGTACACCATATAAATTTGGATACTTTCCTATTTTTTGTGCTGTCTGTATATGTGTGTATGCTTGCACGTTGGGGGTGTGTGCACATGTGTGCACATGTGTGTAGAATCTAGAGGGCATGTGTGTGCAAGTATGTGCACATGTGTGTAGAATCAGTTTTTGTTTCCCAGGTGCCACCCATTCTGGGCTTTGAGACGGGGTCTCTCTCTGTCCTGAACTTTGTTGACTAGGCTAGGACGGCTGGTCCTCGAGCCCCAGGCATGTCCCTGGTTCTGTCTCAGATGTGGGATAGCAAGAACATTCCGCCCTGGCCAGCGTTTGACCTGGATGGAACTCGCATCTTCATGTCTTCATGGCAAGCGCCTCACCAAACAAGCTACCTCCTTAGCCTTCATTAAGTTTATTAATAGCATGTGGTGATTATATAGCTAATATTATAGTGGTTATAGAGATTTAAATATAGTTGCTCTTTTTTATCAAACCAAGAACACACACAAATACAAAATGATTTTTAAATATGTGTGATAGCACAGCCAAAGGATTACCACTGTAGTTTCTCTTCAGCGAAGTGGAGTGTGCTGGAGGCACATGAACTCACATACATGAGCAGGCCCTGAGGGGGCTCCCATGGCCTACCTGCTGCTCATCTGACCTTCCAGAAAGTAGAACAGAGTGTGGTTCACAAGCTTTTCTGATGGCTGATACATAATAGAATGCACACACCTGAAGCCTAGTCCAGAGGTCACCAAGCCCACCCGAGGGTCTGAATCAGGGAAAGGGACAAAAATCAGATTCCGTAGCTAATGCCACATTCATGCTTGCAGAGAAGTGATTGAAAGAGAGAACATGAGGCTTAAAATGTGTGCCAGCGCATGCTTGGCAAAGGCGACGCTTTCCTCCAGTTTCTGAAAAGTAATTTTCCTCCCGCTGAGTCATCTTGACTCATCTTGACCTTTCCTTTGCAAACATTAGCATGAAGTCCAGAGCCCACATGGCTTCAAATGTGCTCTGCAGACCCAGAGAGCCCAGGGGAGTGCTAGGAACCAGCCGCACTGGACGCTCGCTCTAAATCATTCTTAGGAGCTCCTTCCACTTAGCATATTTTGCTTTGCCTCTGCCTTCATAGACATGCCTGGGGAGAAGGGATACGGCTGGCATAGACTCTGCGTCTTAGAACATGATTTAGCATTCTAACACACGATAAACTTTACAGAACACCAGAAATTAGGTAAACGAAAGTGAGCTGGCAATATCAAGAAGGGTTCATTAAAGGAACAGACTCTTGTGTACCGCCCGAGAGGAAGAGGAAGGTTTTGGCAGGCAGAAAGACAAGGAGGCAGTGGGTTGTTTTCAAAACTGGATTGATTAGAAAGCACCTGTGAGAGGGCAGAGTGGGAAGCTGCCTTTCGGTGGAACGCTCGGCGAGGTTCTTCAAGAATTAAGTCTCTACAGCGCTTAAAAAGATAAACCTGGCATAAAAGTCCAGTCGCGAAGGATAACTGAAAGCCACTGTGTTTCCGCTGCAGGTTTGCTGAGCTAATATGTTCATCAGATATATAATCCATTGAATTACCAAGTTCACAAGACAATGGGGGCTGCATCTAGGGAACCTGAAAAGATTAAAGGAGGAAGACAGAATGATCTTACGCTTCTGTATGATAAGCTATTGAACCGAGGTGTTTGTGTTCTAATTCAACAAATACTGAGTGCTGATGACATTCATAAAATAGTGTGTCTTAAGCTCCAGGAATGGACTAGAGCAGTGAGCACGCACTGAAGTAGCACGTAGGTTAGAAGAGCGTCAATACGTCAGAGTCTAAACCACAAGGTAGGTTTTGTCTTTTCTGTGTACTGTTGTGTTCCTTGGGCCCAGGACATCATGAGATCCTCAGTAAACCTTCGCTGAGGGAGCAGAAGAACACGAGGAAGATGTGATGTTTCTCGGAGGATGTGGCAAGCCAAAACCTATGCAATGCTGGGGACAGGAATCTTGGTCTGACCAGGGAAAACTGCTCCTAGCAGAAGAAACAACCTGTGGATATTATGAAGTGAAAGAGATAGCAAGATGAAGATCTTCACGGAGATGAAGACATGAAGATCAACAAGGGACAGATAACAGGACCTCGGCATGCAGTGCAGGAGTTTAAACTACATCCAAAGAGGAGCCAAGGAAGAAATCCAGGCAAGAGAAAGACTGCCTTGATCCTGGCAAGTTACTCCACTTCTTTGAGGCTTAAGTTTCTGATTTGTAGAAAAAGAACAATCACATGCAGCAGCGTTCACATGACGATTAAATCAGACAAAGCTACTGGCACCGGTTAGGAAGTCCACACAAGGTAACCCTGTTCTCAGCCACTGCACACTGCCCTTCAGCCCCAGCTGACCGCACCTCCTCATAGTACCGCTAGCACCAGCCTGTGCTTTCAGGAATGTCTGTGTATTGTCTGAGACGTCTTTAAAGCTAGTTATTGAGAAGCTCATAGCGTGAGTTTTCAACGATAGGTGCAGAGCACAGCAAGACTGTAATGCCTCCTTGATTATCTTTCCTGGTGGCACAGGAAAAAAGAAAGAAGTTGTAATAATATCTAAAATACCATTTGTCAAAGCTTCAATGCTAATAGGTGTATCCAAATTGCTATTACTGTAATGGTAGGAATCTAAGACATCACAGAGACACAATGCAATGGAAGGGTTTACTCCTGAAACCTTGGGGCATCTTGCAAGTCATCAATATTATTAATAAGATTTTTTTTAATTCTATAGAATTAAGCAAAGTGATGACTGGATTTCAGCACAAGGTATGCTGGCTTAAACATGTCTTCCCAATTTTCACATTCCTATCAGCTTCCTTCTGCAAACTGGGCTTCTTTTCATCAATACTATGAGTGACTGGAAGCCACACACCACTTACTATTTCAACCATGGCTTCTGACTTGAGAAGTGGGCCTACCAATTCAGAAACACTTAGTGGCCCCTGGAGGTAACTTGCTCACTCCTGTGTAGGGAATGAAAGCTTTAATTTCTCTAGAGCATAGGGTCGAGAAGGAGGAGAAATCATATTAAAACAAAAGGGTGAGGCAGTAACTATAAACAGGAGTTTGAACATACATGCACACAAACATACATACATACGCATGTAATTCTTATACTTCTCTTTATTTTAATGATCATTTCAGGCGCCACTTTAGGGCCTTGACTAGAGTTCCCCACGCTCATTTCAACAGTGTGGAAACCAGGAAGATAGTTTGTCGTGTACCTTGTTTTTATCCACAGACTCGAGCTAATGTTGGCTTAATCTTGGAAGACCAGGGCATTATATTCCACAGGTCATCTGAAAGCCATTGCTTCTGATGTAAGTCTGTTTTCACCTACACTGGAATTGGTATATGTGTATAGCATCTTCCTTTACAGAAAAGGTACAGACATATTGCCCAGGGAGGAGGGAGAGAGATGCATAGGAAAGGTACACTTTAGAGACAATGCTTTAGAAATGAACTTCACAAGCCGAGGGGTCCGCCAGCCTACTTCATGAGCAAAATGAATACAGCCATGAACTACCGTGGGAGGTTAAGACTCCAGAACGCGTAAAATCGGTCAATGCAGGAGACTGCTCTTCTCCATACACTATGAGGTCTCAAATGTGGGGAAAACATTTTAAGGACCATGACTCATGTCTGAATGTGGCAGCAGTGTTCATACAAAGATCAAGTGTTAGGAAGGCATGGAAAACTGGAAATGAAACAACCATATAAAAACCTACTTACTGATGATCTAATCTTCGTTGATTCACATTCCTGCAAGGATTAGAAAATTCTACATTGAGCGCAGTTTCCATATTTCTCCTTCCAAAGTTGTCATTAACTTGGTATTTACAAAAGACCTCTTGACAAAGATACAAAAGAGATGGGTTTTTATTAACAGCGGCCATGCTACCTCTATCATTTATAGACACAATGGTCCCTTTGAGAAATCAAGAGTGGTTACTCAGGAAACACTGGTGAAACAGACACCAGTAAACCTCCATTTTATCCCAGTAAACCTGTACTTATCACGTACATTTTATTCATTGGATCTTTAAGCACTTCAAAAACCTGACTTACTCAGACTTATCCATCAGCGAAGTTCTGTTGGTTACAGGAGCAAACAGTTGAGTGTTTCAACTAGAAAGTAGACACATTCGCATCCCTAGGAGACTCCAAAGGCATCTTACATAAACACAGCCTAACTATCTGTGTTGGAAATTGGCCAGACCACAAAAAATCTACAACACTTTTATAAAGCCTGTTAAAAGTATCTTTTAAAAATTTTTCTTTTATTATTATTATTATTATTATAAATTTTCACCTCCTCCCCTTTCTCTCCCCCTCCCCCATTCTCCCTTCCCCTCCATCTTGAGTCCAAAGAACAATCAGGGTTCCCTGCCCTGTGGGAAGTCCAAGTTCCTCTCCCCTCTATCCAGGTCTAGGAAGGTGAGCATCCAAACAGACTAGGTTCCCACAAAGCCAGTACATGAAGTAGAATCAAAACCCAGTGCCATTGTCCTTGGCTTCTCAGTCAGCCCTCCATGTAAGCCACGTTCAGAGAGTCAGGTTTGATCACATGCTCCATTAGACCCAGTCCAGCTGGCCTTGGTGAGTTCCCATTAGATCGGCCCCACCATCACAGTGGGTGGGCGCACCCCTCCCGGGCCTGACTTCCTTGCTCATGTTCTCTCTCCTTCTGCTCCTCATTTGGACCTTGGAACCTCAGTCCAGGGCTCCAATGTGGGTCTCTGTCTCTATCTCCATCCATCGCCAGATGAAGGTTCTATGATGGCATGCAAGATATTCATCAGAGCGGCTATATTATAGGGCCTGTTCAGGCGCCCTCTCCTCAGCTGCTCAACGAACAAGCTGGGGACATCTCCTTGGACACCTGGGAACCCCTCTAGAGTCCAGTCTCTTGCCAACCCTCAAATGGCTCTCTTAATTAAGATATATACTTCCCTGCTCCCATATCCACTCCTCCTCCATCCCAACTGTCCCATTTAAAGTATCTTAACACCTCATGGTTGTCAAACTGTTATTTATTCCATATTTCAGAAAAGGCACTTCCTAAAGCGAGCAGGCTGCTCACTGCCAACTAGGTATACACCTTACATCCTCGGAAGCTGCTCATCACCATCACTGTTACACTTCCAGTCCACATTCCATTCTGTAACAGGGGACTAAACTCTTGCTATCCCTTAGCAAGGGCATGGACTACATTATTTTGTTTGAGAAACTCCAAAAGCCTACTTTTCAGTGAAGTCTCTAGGCATCACCTGTCAGTAATCTCCTATCTCCATCTCTAACACATGCAATCCTCTCTGTATTTGGGAGCATCCAACTATCCCATTTTGAATATTTGTGCTCTAGAAATTATGGGCTGACGGTATCTCCGTCGTAACCTTTGGTAGACAAACTGTGACTACTTTGGAAATAGGATCGCTGCAGATAAAACCCGGTGAACATGAGGTCATCCTCTGGGGTGAGCCCTGATTCAACAGAACATACTAGAAGACGTACATCTGAATATAGATGAAGACACCCAGACAACATGGAAATGGAATTGGTAATTAGAGGTTTGACCTCACAAATGATGGAGGATTGGAGACCATGAAAAATTTCATGATTTCAAGAAAGATCTTTCCTCTGAGGTTTAGCAGGCAGGATAGCGTTGTTAGCATTTTCATTTCAAACTCTAGTCTCAGAATGGCCTGGCAATGCATTTCCTGTGTTCTAGTTTTGTGAAGAGAATAAAGGCAAATGTGTGAAAGCTAACAGAAAACCCCAGGGCTTCAGTGAAGAGAGACCAAGCTAGAAAACCTTTTGCCATCAGTCAGACTACCCAAGTTCTCCTTCCATAGACACCACGGCAACAGTTTGGGTTTTAAATTTATCAACACTTTGGGCACTTGAAATACTTCTATATATTTTAGATGCACTAGTTCAGTCAATTGTAAAACCACCACAATTGCTAAAAACTGTTGATTACTCCCGCCTTCCAGATAGAGAACTTGGAACAATGAAGGAACTGCCCAGCCAGTAAAGGGCATTGCTAGGGTGGGACCTAGGTAGGCTCTCTGAGCTGAGATCAACCTTCCACACAGCTAGGACCCTCAATCACTACAGCATCTGCTCTCTGTAGTGAGACTTCCTGCATATAAAAATTGGTAGAACACAGACTCCCATCAACTGCCCTTTCCCCCTGTAAGAGTTTAGGTTCTTTGTTCATTGGCCAGCTAACATGAAAAGTTACAAAAGAGGATATAGAAAGGCTGAGTTAGAACCATCACATTGCGAAGATGTGGAGGAATTCTAGTGAGGGAAAATTCAACCTGTGTCCTGATTATACCGAGACCTCTGATGCTTCAGTGCAAGAGTGTATGCTGAACTTCAGAGGCAGGCATCTACACCAACCAACGGAAACATGAAGGAAGCAGGACAGGCACTAAGCAGAGCCTTAGAAATCCTGGTTTATAAGAAGAGCAGGTAGCATTTGTTCTGGCAAACTAAGCAGACAGCAACATGACATCTGCTCTGAAGTATTAGGGAAGACAAGTATGGATGAGTCTCTAGAACAGCTTCGTTTCATTATTTTTTTTTAATCGAGGGAAGAATGAAAATGAATGGGAATCAAAAGAAAGGCCCCCTGAGCCAATCAATAGGTGGCACATTTCTAGCAAGAAAAGCATGCAGAGGAGGAGCCAGCATGGTGCTATAGTGAGCTCACCCTGGAGCAGAGGCACACAGCCATGTGGGAAGCAGTGAGCTGCTATCGTTACTTCATCAGGCCCTGTGTCACCTCTGTACTTTCCCCCTTTTGATTGACAGTGCTCTTCATCTACAGCTCCAAAACTAGAGTTCTGGTTCAGAGGGCACTACTACAACTAATAGACATGGGGACTGAGCTAGCCAACAAATGTCCTTAGCCAAGAAACCAGACAACCTAGACAACAATGAGGACCCTAAGAGAGGCATACATAGATCTAATCTACATGGGAAGTGGAAAAAGACATGATCTCCTGAGTAAATTGGGAGCATGGGGACCTTGGGAGAGGGTTGAAGGGGAGGGGAGAAGCAGAGAGGGGAGCAGAGAGAAATGTAGAGATCAATAAAAATCAATAAAAAAGAAAAAAAAAGAAAATTTAAAAAAAAGGAAACCAAAGGAAGAATGCTTCCCCCTACAAGTGCTGGAGGAGGAACACAAATACATCTTATCACATTGTATTAGTTTTCCATTGCTATGCTATTCCAATGACCCTCAGACATCACGAATTAGATGATTGGCATGAGCTAGATGCAGCACTTTCAGAACATGGCCATCTTTGGTTATTTAAATCTCTGTTCTATATACTTTGAAAAACATGATGACAGCCCTAAATTTTCTTCCCATAGAGCCCGATTCCTCACAATGGCTTTCTGCATCAGGACCACTGATGTTTTTCAGTGAACTGCATCATCCTTGATATCTCAAATGCTCCCAACTCTCCAGTGTCATCACCAGGTTTCACGGCTAACTGCGGATCTGATGATTAATAAGCAATCCTGTGCTTGGCTGTTAAATGCAATGAGCTAGGAGTTTACAGTTATCCTTAGTGTGCATATTCTTAAGGAGAAAAAGAGACAGACTATCAATAAGGAACTTTTTTCTTCAATGGGACTACACTGATCCAAGTCTGAGCCTTCATGAAAAAGTAGCACATGGTTACTTGAAGGCACTGAGGATAATGATCAAAATTATCACAGACAGTTGCAGCAAAACTCACAATTCAGGCACAAGAATCTAAACAGCCACATCCACATCTGTGCATGAGTAAGTAATGATACCCCCTCCTATCAGAAGCAGAGGGAACTCAACTCCATGCAACGTTCAGGCGTTAAAATCCAAAATAAGCACTTTGAGAACTGCTGAAATATGGCACCGTTTCATTATTATATTTCCCTTCAACTGTAAGAGAAACGTGTATCTTAATAGGTACCTCTATACTTACATAAGAGGAACTTGACGAATATTTGCTTAATGGAACAGAGGCTGGCGGGCCTATTAAGGAAGGGATTTTCTGATATTGTCTAGTATGGCAGGCTATTCCATTTCTTTATACATCTATGATTCTTTTAACCCAAGCCCTGAACAGCAAAACAGGGAAGGGAGCTGCAGACCTGAGTGAGCTCACTCCTTGAAATGCAGCAAAAAAGACCACATTCAATTAGGAGCCACAGAGCTGGCAGAGAACATTGTGCAGTTCCCGGGCACTGTGCCCAGTGGGTGTGAGAAGACTCAGAAGCATGCCCACACCTTCCCAGGTGTTCTGCTGACAATCCTGCCACTTCCACAGCTTCCTGAAGGACGATCTTGATACAACCCTGTTCTTCACACCCACAAAAATGAAAGCCAGCTTGCCCAGAGCAGGGTGGGCTGCCCTCCACTGGAGTAGCTGAGCTCCCGGTGCTTGGTGGCTCTAGGTACCTGCCAGTGGGCCAGTTTTAATTGTCTGCATGGTTTATCTTTTTTCTTTCCAGAGCCTCATCATCTTTTATTAATTTATTAGATTTTCCTCCCCCAAACATCTCCTCCTAATCTAAATATATCAGAAGAAAGGGAACAATTTACTGCTCTTCTGTGGTCTGAAGACAGGCACATTCACGTAGCCCAGCTGTCAATCTTCAAAATGGAAGATGATAACCTTCCACAAAACAATAAAACACCAGCCAGGATGGTGTTATATAAAACACTTGATTATGAAATGAGTCACTGAATTTCCCATGTGTAAAGGTGAGCTCTTACTGATCTTAGAGCACGACTTTTCCGTGACCCTTCTCTGGGCAGAAACGGGGAATGTTTGCCCACTGGCCCCACCATGGTACTGCCTGACTCTTTTTTTCACATACCTCTCCACCCTGGACTCTAGCCAGTGCCGGTGGAAAAGCAGCTGATGCTCTGGCTAACTAGGGATGACCTGTTAATTCGGTAGATTCGACTCTTGGACTTCCTGCTACTAAGCACCCAATTTAGGGACAAGGAACAGAATCCAATTGGGTTCTGTGCGGTCTTCTTTAAAATGGGGACAATACACCTACGCACTGGATTGTTACCCGATCTTGTATTTAATCACCTAGCATATTTTCTGGCACACAATGTATATAAACGGAGGCTATCATGATAACAAGGGACTGTCACTCCACACTCTAGTCTGAAAGCTTATTTGTCTGTTACAGTTCATCCTATACCTACATCAACTATCATATGTATATACATGGTTGCATAGGAAGTTACAGGCAAAGTCTTAAGATTCTATGAGACTGAAGAACATAAAGGGTTGCTGCATGTGTGTGTGTATTTAACATAGTTAATAATTTTTAAATTGTAATAAATATGATCTCCTGAAACTGAGAGGACAATGCTATATAAATCTTACACATCAAATCTGATTTAAAGAAAACACTAATAAAAACCTTGTAAAAGAAATAAAGTGGAGGAAAAAAAATCTAAATATTTTGGTTGAGCCAAACAGTTGGCGCATCCTGTAAGAGTAGAAACTACATCACGTCAGCTTTAGTATGTTCCAGGTGATCCTGGTGAATGGTGCCCCAGGACCAGGACTCTTATCTTTGCACAGTATTTTTTTCCTCTCAAATCTGAGCAGGCAACTAGAACACTAACCATTCTTATTGCTTCCTGTAGGTGAGCTAATACCATTTTATGCACATTAATTAAACACAGAATATGTTTTATTTCATCACATAAGTATTACAGGACTTTTGACGTTCACACAGTGAGCCTAAATAAAATGCTGATAAACTGTTAAGCTGGAAGGATCTTTACCTAAAACAAATTTTGCTTTGTTTGCCCATTTGCTTGTGTTATCCCACACCTTCTGGACAAGAAGCACAAAGGCTCTGAGAACCGTCGTTTGCTTTCTGCTGGCTTTGAGTATCAACCTCCTCCTTGAACTATTTCTTGTTGGAAATGTTTACTAAACTGGACAGTTAGTTATCTAGTCTTTCTCTACCCCTTCACATGTTCCCTCCCCAGTTCATTTCTGCGTCTCCTGATGGTGCTATAGACACAGGCTCGGCCTCACACATGCTAGGCAGCTCCTCTACTTTCCAGTCACATCTCCATCCCCTACGATGCCTTTGAAGTCATTTATCTTACAGAGTTTTTAAGCTCTCTAGAAATATGACATTAACGTGGAATTGTAGCTTTGGGTCAAACATTATGTCTTTTGCATTGATTTTCGAATGAATTCTGCAGCGCACACTCATATTTCACGAAGATAATAGCAAACCCTTCCCCTTTACAAGCTATTAGTTCACAGCACATTTTTTTTTCTCCAGAAATAATGACAGTTTTGTAATCATTAGACACACAGTGTTTGCCGAAGGAGATTTCCTGCAAACCTGCTGCTGGCTTCAGGGCAGAGGAATTCCAGTGTCTCTACAGGATTCACACTGATGTGCATCCATGTCAGGTTCTGAATGCAGAATCCAGCATGGATGTCCCGGTAATCACCACCCCCACCAAATGCACACCACTGCCCTTTGAGACCTCGATTTCAACAAACACGTAATGCAGCCTATTCACACGTTGTCCAGCTCATGCCAGGGGTGTGCTGGGTGACACGCACAGCTCAGAGTGGCACCCAAAGGGCTGGTCATGATTGTCAGGCCCTGAGAACACTTACCTTTCACCTGTCTCTTTCTTCTATGGATAAAGGACACCACCTCTGTGCTTCAGAATGCAGTGAAAGAGAGAGAAAGAGAGAAGGAGAGGGGAGAGAATGAGGGAGGGAGAAAGCGAGAAAGACAGGAAGGGAGGGAGCAAGGGAAGGGAGGGAAAGAAGGAGGGAGAAAGAAAGGGAGAGAGGGAGGGAGGGAGGGAGGAAGGGAGGGAGGGAGGGAGGGAGGGAGAAAGAGAAAGGAAAAGATAGAAGTCTAGTAACTAACTCCTGTTTAAAGCTTATTTCATTTTTTTTCTTTTGAATTCACTTCTGTTAAAAGTCAAATACATCTTGGCCCAGATCATAAATACTGTGTTATCATCAAAGAGAAATGACATCAGCCCTACTGTGTAGAGAGCTGCTAGTTCCAAAAATATTCAGTTTCAATGTATACAACTGAGGAGTTATAAGACTGGCTGCCTTTCAATCTACACACGCGCCCTTCTAGGCACACGTTAGAAGTGAACATAAACACTATTATCTGTCGCTAGCATTCTACTCCTATAAAGCAAATCAAAGTAGACAGATTTAAAAGTGTCAGCTTGGTTATCTGGGAGATGTCTTTTAATAGCAGTTTGTTGTTAAACAATACTGAGTTGTTTGGCTTAGTTTCTTGTGATTCATGAAGAGAGGCCAAGACATAATGGAAACAGAGATAACATAATCTCAAGATGATAAGACCCATGTTTCTTAGGTCTACTCAAGAACTCTACAGGGGCCTCCTGTTAAGATCAAATAAAAGAAAGGCCCTCAATGTCTGTCCCCCAGCTCACCCTCAACCCTCAGGGTCCCTGTCCCTCTTGCCTAGTTCCTTACTTGCTCCATGACCACAGAGCTCACAGGGTTCCTTAGTTAAAAGGCCAGCACCCATCTCAGGGCCTCTGCGCTTCCTCTTCCTACACACCTGCCTCAGCCATGTATCTGTGGTCCCTCTTTTACTCTACTGTGGTTTCATCTTTTCAGATTCTCCATCTTACAGTTTTGCTTCTTACACACCTAGCCTCATTCTTTCTCAGTCTTCAGAGCTTTTGTTACAATCTTGAATGTTAAGTAGAAGTGTGAGTCCATGCAGCCCTGGGAGTGTGGGGGTGCTCACCAGGCATGGATGTGTGGAGACCAGAGATAGACTTAGGATGTCTTCCTCTATTGTTCTCCACTTTATTTGTGTGAGACAGGGTCTCCCACCTAACTTAGAGCTTGCCAAGTAAGCCAGTGAAGCCCAGAATCTCTGTCTACCTCCACAGTGCTGGGTTTTTACATGTGTGCTAGTTATCCGAGCTCAGATCCTGTTTGCACAGTTAGCAATTTACCTACCGAGCAATCTCTCCATTCCCCACATTAACCATTAACGTTTAATACATTTGCTTATCTCTCCCTACTAGAACAAAATTCCAGAGATCTGGACTTCATTTATCCCAATCCCAGAAAACAGTCAGTGACCATGTAAGGAAGGTTCTAGAACAAATGAATGAGTGGTTGGAGAACAATGCTACTCAGTATAAGCAAGGTAATGTGAGAAAGAAAGAGAAAAATGGTGAAGCATCTGAGATCAACTAGAGGAAGCACAACACAGAAAAAGAGAGCTGTGGTTGTTTCTAACTTACCTGGCCACATAAAGAATAGGTAACACATTTAAGATCTTGATCAAAAACTCAGCATAGAAGGAAAACACACTAGACTGGGAGACTTCCTGTCCCCTGGATATCGACAGACAGCTGTGAAGAAGCAGAGAATTTGATAGCTACTAAGTTGCACTTGGTGTAATTTCCCACCAGGAGCCTGAAGATGCAGTTAGCATGATTGCTTGTCTGGAGCTGACATTGACTATGAGGCAGAATGGTGTGCAAATCTGCAGTGACCCGAAGGCAGCGGGAGCAGTGGGGCAGTGGAGACTGTGAGGAAGGAGAGAGCCACACATCCTGGAAAGCACAGACGGTGGACTTGGAGGATGGCAGTATAATGCTTACCACTCAAACACACTGCGAAGAGGGGTCTGTACTCGTCACCTGCTTAGCTTCACCCTCCAATCTTCTAATGACCAACTAAACCTTTAGGAACATTCAAGACACACTAGACTAGGCTTAGAAGTAACTGCATACAAGTTCAGTAACCCAAGCACTGGAGAGGTTGAGTGGGAAGGCTGCTGGGAGTGCGAATCCAGCCTAATTTACACAGCAAACTTGAGGCTAGCCTGTGCTACGGTGTGAGAGCCTGCCTCAAACAAAACATATATGCACCAGGAGAAAAACAAAAGACATCATCTTGTCACAAAGATGCAGTTTGGGACTCAAGCGTCTAAGAACACTGTCAACAGCTGATGACCAAAATGTCACAGTTTAGAGTGCTGTTCCCTAGTGATGAAGGACGTAAGAGCTCAGGAAACAGACCATGACTGCAGGGCTAACCTTGGCATATGTAACTGCGCCATTAGCCAGACCTCTTTCCCAGATACCCTTCTGGAGGGTTCTAGTCCATTTCCAGGTACATTCAACATGAATTTAATTTCTACCACACAAATAGGCCAGGAGCACATTCTCCATTTCCCAATTCTTCTGCCATCAGAGAGCCTTTCCTTTCCATACAGTGCTCCAGCGTTCTTACTTTCCCAGGGTCCTTGTCCCAGCATGCGTATTTAAACCTTCTGCTTATGTCTGACTGCTATTCTAAATATTTCATTCCATTTTTCCAAAAACACTTGCGTATATTTTATGGTCCAAAAAATTTGCCTATGGGACTAGAAAGATTCATAAGGACCAGGGTTTGGTTCCCAGAATGTACATGGTGACTCACAACCATCTATAACTCCAGTCCCAGAAGGATCTGCCAGCTTCTTCTGGTCTCTGCAGGCACAGAGTACATACATGATGTGCAGATATATGCAAACAACATACACATATAATATCATACACTCAATAAGGTTAAAATACGTATTTTTAATAAATCTTTGCTCATCACTACAATATACTTTTGCTACAGATATGGATTGCCTAACAAGCAAGCTGCCAAAAGAGTGGTCACCTCCAGGTCCTCCCCCAGCTCTGTGTGACTCTTAGCTCACTGCAACAGGACACATGGCACCTTGTTACTCAGACAGGAAACAAGGCTTGAGGTGGGTCCAGGAGGTACTCAGTAGTCCTTTCCCCTCAGCATCCACTAACAGCATCCTTGGCATTCACCTCACTTGCCTGGTCTCTCTTCCTCCTATTTTCATCAAAGGCAGTATCAGCTCCAGCTGTGCCTTCACTCAGCTTCCTTCTTAATGATGCCATGTATTCCCATGGTTTCCTACTGGCGACAAAACAGCAGCCAGGGTCACCGAATACTACAAGCCAGAGCTCACTGTGGACTTTAAACCGGATATTTTTTGGAGGAGTGCTCTAGAGAATTCAGGCAGCTGTGACAACTGGGCAACTCAGAATGTCAAATAAGGTACTCATATTCCTGTTGTCTGAGACGAATCTCTGGTGTTTTAGTCAGACCTGCCCCTGTATACACAGTGTCTTGGGTGGTGACATAATTGTCTATCTAGTCACATAAACCAGAAAGTTGAAAATCATCCTAGATTTCTTTTTACCCATCATCACCTTCCCTAGACATCTTAATGTTTATGAAATTCGATTTGCTTTACAAACTGTGCTGTCACTGCTTACGTCTTGGGTCAAGGCCTGCCTGGACCCTGCGTGACACTGTCCTCCTGTTCTGCCGTCAGTCTTGCACCCCATACTGTTCCTTTCAGAGGAGCAAGTGAATGGCGGGCAATACTAAAGCACTTCGCATACACACGTCTTTCCCTTTCATTCTTCTGGAGTATCTGGATGCAAAGGAATCCGCAGAGTTTACAAATGAGCAAATGAGACTTTCCCCAGTTAAAAAAAAAAAAAAGAGCACTCCGCCTGCCCTGTACCTACCCTCAGCCCTAACAGTTTGCCAAATACAGCACGTTCCAATACTTCTACTCCTTGAGCCACAGTATTCTAGAATGCTTTTTCCACTATCTCCTTGATCCTGGGAAGCACCTGATCACCATTTAAAACTCGGGTCAGATTCGAGGCCAGCTCCCTTGGTGGGTTCTCACAGTGCTCCCCAAAGCAACTATTGTTTGCAAAGAGTTCTTCAGAGTTTTGCATGTTATATATTAGACATGTTTAAAAATCTCTCTCCTCTGCTAACACTGCGGAGGTATTGAAGGGGAAGCGTATGTACAGGCTGCATCCCTTATCTGAACGCTTGCATTTTGATCTTAAAACACATGGAACTCGCACAGTGAGGCGTGGCAGAGGAAGTCCAGGTCTAAACACTCAATCCACTCATGTTTCATGTCCTCTTCACTGTCAAATCTGCAAGTAATTTTGCACTGTAGTTTTAGAATGTCCGTTTTGTTGCTGTTATTGTTTTGAGACCTAGTCTTCCCTGTAGGCCAGGTTGGTGGGTACCCTCCCATCGCAAGTTCCTGAACACTAGGATTATGGGTGGGTTAAGACAATGTTGGTCTCCGCACCCATAGGCATGTTGACCGCAACTCATCCCATAATGTCGCACGCCAAACTGGTCACTTATGGTGCCATATAAACACCCCCCAAATTTCAGATTTTTGGAGCATTTCAAATATGGATATGTATCATGCATTTATCAAGTTTGTGCCTGTAGATCCCAGAAACTGAACAACACAAAGTTTTAGCCAAGTGAAGGAATGGATGTCCTATTGCGTTTATGCTCTGATCTTCTAGATGTGCTGTGAGCTTGGCCAAGAAAAGCTGCTGTCAAGCTTGGGAGTTCTTCGTAATGATGGAAGTTGTATGTAAGGTTCTCTGTGTCTTCTTCTAGGTAGTGCTTTCCGAAATGTTTGACAAACAAAGGTTTGAAATATATCTATTCGCCAGGTTACATATGGTGGTATACTCCTGGAATTCTAGCACTTGGGAAACAGGGTTCCTTAGTTAAAAGGCCAGCACCCATCTCAGGGCCTCTGCGCTTCCTCTTCCTACACACCTGCCTCAGCCATGTATCTGTGGTCCCTCTTTTACTCTACTGTGGTTTCATCTTTTCAGATTCTCCATCTTACAGTTTTGCTTCTTACACACCTAGCCTCATTCTTTCTCAGTCTTCAGAGCTTTTGTTACAATCTTGAATGTTAAGTAGAAGTGTGAGTCCATGCAGCCCTGGGAGTGTGGGGGGTGTTCACCAGGAAGTGAGCCTAAGGAGGCTCAGGACTACAGTGCCATCCTTGGGACATAGTAATTTCAAGGCCAGCTTGGGCCAAATGGGATTTTATCTCGAATATATAAAGAAACATCGCAAGCCATTTGAAAAAAATATATAAAAATATAAAATTTATGAATAATGTGCAATGTTTTATAAGATACACTGGTATTTTCTTTCTTAATCTAGTTTTGTAAGATAAGATAAAAATTCTAGATGATGCAGTCAATTGCTCAGCTGCCTGATGGGGTGCACGGCCTGTGTTCTGGAAAATCCAGCTCTATGTGTGTTCCCAAACAAGAAGATCTTCAGGGACTCCCCTTTCTGCATGCTTTAGTACTTTTCTTACCTAAACTCTGTGGGAAACACTACATCTGTCTTAACTGAGGGAGAAATCGTGTGCATGGCAAAGTTACAAACTACCTGAAAAGGAGGAACTTGCTACTTCTTTTGAAGTGCACGTATCTATTGACCTATGAAAACATGACGGTCTTGGCTTTCGTGATTACGTATAAAAACATTTTCTTCCCCAGCGCTCATCCTACAACCATCATGAACATATGTAAACCCCAGTCTGTTCTGGAAAATGCTATAAGAAAGCTAAGTTTGAAAGAGTTCCTTCATGCTTCCCTCCAGTCATGCTGAAAGTTACAAGTGTCCTTTACACTGTTGTATTTAAAGCAAGGCAGACTCCATAAAGCTCCTAAGGGCACAGAATCCATCGTCTCTGGTTTATACAGAGGTACCTCAAACCATGGTAAGATGAAGCTGGAAGAATGACAATCCACATACCATTTACTAAGTGTGGTACATGTTATACAACACTCGGTAATGAGCATTACTGAGCAACTTCTTTATCATTCATGATTCTCTCCACATCCCAGGGTGGCCTCTACTGACAACGGCTACATTAAGTAATAGGATTTGGAAATGTAGTTAAGATTTGATGGGGTCATTATGAAAAGTAGTCAAATTTATTGACTATATATTAACTGTTGGACCCTGAGGCTTATATACATTTTCTCATTTGGTTTGTACAACCTCATCTGAGACAGATACTGCTTTTATATCCATTTGTCAGATTAGGAGGATAAAGCAAAGAAAGGAGAAGGGAACGAAACACATGTTTACTAGGTAGTTCAGCTGCGAATGGAACACAGATTTGCCCTGTAATATAGGCTATTCTCACTGGAGTTGGGGGGGGGCATATAAGCCTCTGTGTGTATGTTTTTGTTTATGCATGCATGCATGCATATTCATACATACACATGCTTACACATGCAGAGGCCAGGGAAGGGCACGGGGAGTGTTATTCTATTCTTCCCCAACTTATTTAAGACAGGGATTCTCACTGAACCCAATGCTTTCTATTTTGGTCAAGCTCCTGGGGTCTGCTTCTCTCTGCTGTCTAGTATGGCAGTTTCAGACACGTGTGGTCATGCCCAGACCTTTTATGGACACCGAGAACTCAGATCCTCTTGCTTTACCATCAGGTATGTTTGCCCACTGTGTTATCTCCCAAGTCCATCCTACTGCACTTCTGCCAATAAATACAATACAGTGAATGTTCAACAATAAATACGGTGAGGATGGGGGACCTAGTCGTTTTAGTTTTTCACAGATAATCTTCCACTCCTTTTAAAATTATTCTCTTAGAGAATGCATTTAAATTCCCCCTTAATTCCTTTTATATTTCATTAAAAGCCACAGCATTCTTAAATAATTCAAGACACTCTGATGACAGTATTTCTCAAACGCCCTAAGTGAGAGGTTGCTAGTTTGCAGGAGTGTAGGATCAAAGATTCAGAGGGTGGCTTTTATCTGACAATATCAAAGGCCACTAACTAAAAAAGGATACAGAGTCCCTAGTGCAGTAAAAAGGAAAAGCTGAGTCCATTGAAATATAATACAGGAATGTTGGCACACAGGTAATTCAGAACTGATTACCTCTGCTATTTGAAACCGAACCATCCTGTATTCTCTCCAAGAGTCACTCTTTCAAATGTGGAATCTCCTTAGTGGATTTGTTACAAGGGCCATTTCCCCTGCTTTGTATTCTCCCCTATGTAATCACCACTGTACACAGACAGGCACATGAGCCCCTTCCCCCACATTTAGAGACTAAAATACACACTTTCTGCCTCCTACAGCTAACAGTCCATTCGGAAAAGAGCTGGAATTTATCACTTAGAAACTACAAAAACAAAACATCCAATAAGCTGAGCTATCTCTGCAAGTTGTGTCAAGTCTTAGTCACTAGGATGTTTAGATATTTCTACAATCTAGCCAATTGACTGTGTCTCCTAAGATTCACGTTTCTTCCCTAAATAAATAGACAGAATCAGATCGTTCCAATGGTTTTCAGCATCTGTCAGGAAATCATAGCAATAGTGTTTCGAAGTGTTTATCTCAATTCTTTCATCCAAAATATGACTAAAATAAAATAATCCGTTTTATGTAGAGTCTACCCAATGCAGCATTACTCTTAAAATAAATTGAAGTTAATTTCTGTCACAATAGCTAAGCTCCCAAAAATTATATAGACATTTTAAAATATTAGACAAAAATCTTCCCTTTATATAGTTATGAGATAAAAAAATGAGCTATGAGAGTGACTATGACATCACTAACCTTTAGGGTTATATGTGTATTTTTATAATTACATCAGTTTTAATATCTCCATTGTAATTTGTGAAATTTTACAGCTCTCTAATTTTTTTCACAGAAATATCTCTGATCGATCTGCTCTAGTTAAACTGTCTATTAATTTATTAAAAACATTGATGATGAAGGATAATCTTTTTTTATAAATATAGGAACTCAGATGCTATGCAAAAAAACACTATCATAATTTATTCTTGTTAGCTACAAAGACAAGATTCTTTAGAGACAGTAATCTCTTGCTATCCCGTCTAAGAGTCAGAATAGCTTTGTTAACTGACTTTCTAGATGAGTGAGTATGCAGAACTCAACAGGTAATAAGGCGGCAGCTGAATGGCCAGAAAGGACTTCCAGAAAGGGATCTGGTGCCTAGGCAGGCATGGTCTCTCAGACCGCAGCTGAACCATCACACACAGGAAACAGCAGGGCAGCAGGCGCTGATGAAGGTCTTCCTAAGATACGGCAAGGAGGGCGTAAACATTGAGCGTTTGTTTAGCGGGGACAGAACTGGCAGCTGTCTCACCATATCCCAGCACCAGATTCCAAACCAGAAAACCACAGTCTGAAAACACTGTGTGTTCATATATTTCAGTTGGCACTATGGCACACGCTAAAAATCCCAGCACCTGGGGAACCCATGCAAAGGGATCTTGGGTCACTCTGGGCTAAGCAGTCAGACCTTGTCTCCGGTAAGAGAAAAGGGAAGAGAGAAACAAAGTCAGAGACGAGGGGGAGGGAAGGTTGGTAAACATTTATGCTGGTTCTTGTCATGTTTACTGGTCTAGCACATTAAGATTAAAGACATAGTTTCAGATGTCATTTCTTGGTGAGGGTTCCTATTTTATTTAGAAAACTAACAACTTTCAGAAATTGATACATTTAGAACTGTCTCTATAGAGACTGCTACAATTATATCTTTGAAACTAGGAGCAAATATAAAATATAACATTAAATTCAAAGGCAATTATTTAATAAACCAGCTAAAAGGGAGTTAGGAGTCTTGAACTCTGTGGGCCCTCAGCAGGCTCCATATGAGGCAGCTCCATGCTCTATGTCATTAGCTTCACACCACACTGGTTACATAACAGCAGAGAAGTTATATGGTCAGACACGGCAACTGTGGCTTCCCTTCACTCATGACAGAAACACTACTGTAGATACACTGCCCATCTTTCAAAACCAACTCGTATATTAATGAGAAGAAAAGAACCTGACTTCACTCTCCAGCTTATATAACTAAAAGATTACTTTTGAGATCCCATCTTAATTCAACTCCAAAGAGAAAGGAGAAAGTAAGACATTAATCTAAATGAGTTATTTCTACTATTGTGTCAAAACACAATAAACTGAAAGTTATGTACACACACAAAATAAATAAATTAAATAAATGTAATGAAAAGAAAAACACGATGAATCTATTGCCCACTGTCCACTCTTTCTATTTCGTGGCTGTGTGCAGTCTAAAGCTGAACAGTGTAATGATAAAAAGTCACATGCATGGTCATGCCAGATCTGAAATGGAGCCATCTCCATCTCTGGGAGCTCCATCTCTAAACCATACTGTTTGGACAAAGTTCTCATGTGCACAACTTTACCCTCCCCTATTTATAAAGACTGGGACAAAAAGAATAAACTTACTGGAATGCAAAGAACGTTAAAAGATTCAGAATAGGTCTAATGTTATTAAAAAGATAGAGCCTTGGGCTGGAGAGATGGCTCAGAGGTTAGGAGCATTGGCTGCTCTTCCAGAGAGGTCCAGAGTGCAATTCCCAGCCACCCACCTGGTGCCTCACAATCTATAATGAGATCTGGTGCCCTCTTCTGGCATGCAGGTGGAACGCCATAATCAATAAATAAATCTTCGAAAAAAATGATAAAAGGCAAAATATTTTAAACTCATGCCTTTACACCCATAACTGAGGGGCTCGTGGACATCCTCAACAGCAGTAGCAACAGCAACAAATCCACAGATGCTTACTTTCCTTATGAAATTTGCAGACAGCATACGGACATCCTCTGATAAACTTTAGGTCATCTCTAGATTACAGGATAGCAGTCAAAAACAAGAGAGTTGCTGCAAGTTATAGGGTAGCCTCGTCTACATATGAGTTCTAGGCCACACAGGGTTACAAAGGAGACTCAGTCTCAAAAATGGCAAATCAACTGAATAAATGCCACACATGGTTGTTACACTTTAATCTTTACATCTTCTGGGTTCAATACAACAGAGTTCAGTACTCTGAATAGTTCTGATTTGTGTTTGGCTGAATCCATAAACTCAGAACCAAGAGTTCCCGAGATCTCACTGAGCTCATCAGCTTATTCCGTGGTGCATCTGGCTGCCCGAGAATTCCTGTAAACACTCGGACAGTTCCGCTTAGCTCTTGAGCTCCGAAATTCTGCACTGCGCAGTATAAAGAGAATACCGCACAGAGACAGAAGGCTGCACACTCTCCTAACAAAAATTTCCTCTGCTCCTCAGTTCCTAAACCAAGTTAACGCCTGCCCCTCCTTGCATCACACAATTACTTAGAAAATGTATGATATTGCTTTGTACCCAAAATACTTTATGTAGCCATCACTGGCACAGAGGTGCCAGAGAAATGATCATCTCTCATCATTTTCCATTCAACTCACCAGAAGCAAAGCATTTCCCAACTGAAGAAAGGACACTGATAAAGAAGTTTTGCGTGTGGCATACTACAGAGAAGAAAGTAAGTACCTCCTCTATGGCATTCCCACAGTACTTCTTTACCCCTTCTGACTCCAGATTTCTTTGTGGCACACAAGTTATTCAGAGGAAACAAATTCAGCACCAGTCCTAGGGCTAAGTGACTCTCCCTCTTTTATGTGTATATCTTATAGATCCAACCTCCTACATTATTAAGTGCTATGTAGCCACCAAAGTTTGTTTAATAAAAAAAATCCCATAACCAAGATCAAAATGATTTAAGAGTTATGATACCTAGAAGAAAGTGAAGTTATGCTGATGTGGCGGAGTGGCTTTATTTTTAACACTAGATGTTGCTTATTTTTTTAGTTGTACAGCAAAGCTTTACTATGTAGCTCTGCCAAGCCTGCAATTTAGCCTCTAGCCCAAGTTGATCTAGAAATCACTAAGATCGTCCTGCCTCAGCCTCCCAGTAGGTGTGATTACAGGCATGAGAATGTGTGGGATTCCATGCTTGGCTAGCCAACGCTTTTATTGCCACTAACACTCTTGACAGTGCTACGTAATCTCTGCCTTGGGGATCCTGATCATGAACCATTCAGGATTTGCTGGTTATGACCAACTGTCATCTCTTTAAAATGGCATTATGATTTGATTCAACACATTTACATTCTGCAAAGAAATATTCACTCATTTTCTTATAAAAAAGAAATATAGATTATTCTCGACTTTTAGCAAAGCCAAGGTGTTCCTTTGTCTGTATGTACTCTGAAGAAGAATAATAACTACAGAGGGATCACTGAAGACCCAGAACTTGAGAACGGTTGTCAAATACTTGCTGAGTAAATTAATAAACAAATAGAAAATGCATCTTTGGGGCTGGAGAAAGGGCTCAACTTCAGAATGGATGCTTTGCTTGCAGAGGACTAGAGTTTGGTTGCCAGCACTGATACTGGGCAGCTCACAACCTCCTGTTACTCGGGTACGCAGACACACAGACACGTACCCAAATCACCTATCTTAAAAACTGGGAACCACCTTAAAAGGTTTTCAATGCATCCTTAAATGTGGAAAATACATGCGCTGCGCTGAGTCTAAAGAAGGCAATGAATGGAAGATTTCCTGGGACTAGAGAAGAAAATCACCAATGAGACCTTTGAGAAGATTATTTCTTTTTATCCGTGTGTTTGGGTGACTGCCTGCATGTGCATCTGTGTACTGCATGCCTGCAGTGCCCAGAGAGGCCAGAAGTGGGCACTGTATCCTCTAGAACTGGAGTTAGAGATAGTTATGAGGTACCATGTGGAGGCTGGGAATCGAACCCAGGTCCTTTGGAAAAGCCATCAGCTCTGTTAAGTCCTGAGCCATCTGTCAAGCCATGGCAACTGAGAAATTTTAAGAAAACTACTTATAAGTAAAAGTAATTAATCTCAAATTAACTGGGTCCTTGAATTTTTTTTTATATTTTTTATATGAACTATCTTTAAAAACTGCCAGTCCAGACTCAATCCAACGGATCCACTTCTGCTGAAGCAGGTAGTAAATGAAAAGATCTGTTTCTCACTAGCAGTACAGAGTGCTAACAGGTAATTCTGACTGTAAAGTAAGAAAGTAGGCCATCGTTAATCCATTGTTAATTCAGCAACAACAAAAGTAACCCGAAGCACGATAACAGAACTCAAGGGTTAACCTGCCTAGAAACAGGTTTCTTCATCAGGAAGTTCGCTGAGTCCTTGCTCAACTTTTTCTTTTTATCAGTGAATCCACCAATCAGCAAATAGTTGAGATAACCACCCATGAGGCAAGAACGGTATTACACAATGGAGAGGGAGATATGGCCAAGCAAAGTATAAAAATAAAAAGCAATTAAAAAAAATCTAGAAAGGAACATAGGTAATACGGGCCAGGGAATGCTTGATTAGGAGTGCATTTAAATGCACTAATCTTAGGAAAGGGAAAATCATGGAGGCAGCAGATTGCATATTTCTGTGGCTAAGGAATGACTCCCCAACAGGAGTGGCATTTAAATGGAGACTCAAAGGGTGAATGAGATGTATCTGTGTTAAAGAGGAGCTTGAAAGGTCAGCAGAGAAGAAGCCTAGCAGGTACAGAGGAAAAGCCACGCGGGGCATGGAGAACTGCCCTCTCTACTTACTAACCCACACTGGGTTACATCCCAATACAAAGGGGAGAGAAGGGCTACCCCAGGGGCTGATGCAGGGCCACTGGACATACCTGTATGGGCAGAACCTTTGTGCACGAGTCTGCACGAGGCAGATCCCCTGCAAAGAATTTGAACTTCTCTCAACATGGAACCTAAACAAAGCATGATACTGTACCAGATAAAGGAGGGTCCTCTGTGATGTTCAGGTACCGGCAAGAGCTACCCTACAGCGTCTATTGTCTTCACAGCACTCATTTCAACAGCCCATGAGCAGATTATAACAGCATTGTTTCTTGGGCACACGAAATACAAAGTTGCAGGCAATTCCTGGCATGTGTTTGTTTAGCTGTGAAAAAGCTTTGAACAAAGAACAGGGCCAACAGAAAGGATGTCAAAGTATCAACAGATAGAGATCACGGCAGAACTTAATTAGGGCTTCCAATTAGAGAACTCAACGAAGGTTCCTATTAACACTCACCCAGGTATTCTGTGTCATGAGAAGCACTGTGGCTTATCTTGCTGGGAGAAAGGTGTCTTAGATGAACTAGTGAGCCTCAGTTAACAAAGACAAGACTCAAGAAAATCAACTCTTGGAACCATGGTCTTGGGAAGCAGTGTATGCTGAGGGCACACTTCCTGCATGGGATCATGGCCAGGTTACCAACACAAGTCATTTCTAATGCAAGAACAGACCTGAGAATATACGTAAACTTGTCTGCTGTTCTTTGAAAAATTACTGGCTAACACTCATGGCGAAGGAAGAGGAGGAGGAGGAGGACAACAACGACCAGAGAAGAAGAAAAAGAGGAGGAGGAAGAAGCGGAAGAGAAGGAGGAGGAGGAGGAAGAGGAGGAGGAGGAGGAGTCAGCTCACAAGGGCAAATTATCTATTTTCTGTTAAAACATACTTAGCTTTAAAACCTGTCACATGTACTTGTGTTATCTCTATCATAAACAATGTTGGCTTGCCTCCCCATTTTGCAGGTGAGAATCTTTCTTTTTTCTGCAAATTATTTCTTAGCATATTTCATGAAATCTGAAAAATCCCATGAAAAGATTACTCTATAGAAATAGTATTTGCCGGGCTTCAGAGATGGCTCGGTAAGGAACGTGTCCACAAGCACAAGCATGAGAATCGAGTTAGGGTGCCAGGCATCCATGTAAGTGCAGTGTCAGGTGACACTTGTCGACAATCCCAGCACTGAGAAGGCAGAGGCAGGAGAATGCCAGCCAGCCTACCAGGATCAGTGGGGTCTGGATTTAGTGAGAGACCCTGGACCATGAAAATAAAGTAATGAAGGTGAAGGGCAATTGAGGTCATCCAAAGTTGACCTCTGGCCTACACACACACAGGCACAGACACATACAAATGTGCGCACACACATATAAACACACACGCACATACACACATGCGTGTACACACATGTGTGCACACAAATGAAATAGCATTTGCTATTCTGTTCTCTTGGTGAGTAATTTGTCTTACTCTGCACACAACTAACTTCCCTAATGGCTCCACTCCTAAGCTTGTAAAATGGATGGACAACAACACTCTGTGCTTTGGGACAATGAAAACATTTCCAGTGCATCTAAGAAGCACAGGACCTTCTAGTGGTGATGTAAAGTCTACCACCTTATATCTGAGATAACATGGAGTGGCTTGGAGCTGCTGAATTGCCAGGACTCCACCTTCGCCAGTCCCTTGGCCTTGCGAAAGAACCCCAGTGGACCTGGTACTTCCACTTTGTGAACTGTAAACCAACACTGCAAATTTCTCCTACTCAGCATGGAGTTTCACCAATGCAAATCTGCCTCATTGCCTCGAGAAATAATTTAAGATTCAGCTTGCTATGCTAAAGGAAGAAAACCTCTTCTTAGGAAGAAAACATCTCATCTCGCTTTCTTTTCAATGTGTCCGACAGCCGGCTTGGTGTGTTTGACTAGGCATATATTTAGTGTATGGCTCATGGATAGAAAGGAAATTTGAAAAGGATGAATGAAGGCACCAGTGAAAGTCAGCTCATACACTCACGTACTGCAACAGCCAGCCCTGCACCCCATCCCACTGCAAACTTCAGAAGGCTTTTCCAGGACACATATAGGGGAGGGAGGATGGGGAGCCTTCCTACTTTACTGCCTGGTGCCTGTTCCTTTTTCCTGGAAGGGAAGCAACCACTTAGGATGAGGGAGGTGCAAAGTTCTGAGCCTTTATGCCTTAGTGTTTGCTCAGCCAGGAGAGATAGTGCCTCTCTGGGGAGAAGATCCATTTGGCCACAGGCTTCTGTGCGAAGGGATAATTGCATGAGAACGTAAGGAATTGTGAAGCACAAATGATTCCTTTGTTGTCAGTTCCCACTCTGAGCACTGAGAGCCACCTCCTGCACTAAGTGCCTTCTCGTCGCTTAAGGGCATAGGAGATGATTTTTATTCCAGTGTGAGATAGAACTCATTTTCAAAGCAGGAAATTCTTTTCCAATGCAGAATATACTAAATATGTTCACACTCACCCCCCCCCCCCACCAAAGTCGTTGTCACCTCACCAACACTACCAGTCAAATAATGGATTGCAGATGGTATTTCTGGGGAGCTCTTGCCTAGCTGACCACTGTTTCTGCTCTTGTAACCAACAGGAAAGGCTTTTAGAAGTGGAAACTAGGTTCAGGTCAAAGGCTCCTGGGAGAGAGAGTGAGGCTTCACATCCAATCAGAATCTCTCACTGCTCTGATTCCATCACAGCTTTCATAGTAAAACAGGAAACCTTCCCTAAAGCAAAAGGGTATCACAGATAAGCAATTCTGGAATACTTGAATGGCCCTTCAGCGTTCACTGGGTCCTAATTCAATTACCTTTCTGTGTCAATAGACATAAATAACAGAAGCAGTGACATTCCCTTACGTAAGTCTCTGGCGTACTCCTTGGCTCAGAGAGCACCCCCACATTGCCACAGGTCAAGCCTAGAGAGTCTCAGCACAGATGCTAGAGGATCCCAAGCAAAAGCCATTTGAGAGAAAGTCAGAAAAAGACATAGGTAGGGGGAGATATATAGTCCAGGGACACAGAACAAACCAATGCGACCATATCTGAAATATTCTTCAGGGAAAGAATAGGAGATTGGTGGATAGGGACCCAGCTGTGGGAGGCCACAAACCAGCTCCATTAAAGTCCCTCAGCTGATGTCTAAAACTAAGGATGAGTCACTGTAGATTTTTTAAACCAGAGATCTGGAATGCAAAAAAAAAAAAAAAATGGCATTTTAGCAAAATTAATCTAGCAGAATTTTAAAAATAAGAATATGAAAAGAGACAAATGCCACAGCCCCTATGCCAGATTTAATTTTCACAGTTTCAACTTTTCCCAAGCGATCTCCAAGTGTTCTTGTTTTGAATTTTTTTCTGGGGCACAGAGTTAGGAGGTCAGTCTGGGGAAGCAAGCTGTTAGCTCCGCGCTTCTGTTTCCAGAGCTCCACGCTTCTGTTTTTCCAGGGTCGTTTGTTTTCTCCTAGACAAAGGTCCTGGCCTCAGTCCTGCACACGAAGTGATGACAGATTTCTGCATGCAAAGTGCTCCCAAGAACACTGCAAGTGCAGGTGCACGAACAAATGACAAATTATGGGAACGTTATGAGTTGGCGATCTGAACATCCAAGCTCCCTGCAGGAGTTCTGTGGGAGTGTCAGGGCTCTGTGTACCTTTCACACTGCAGGGAGCTGTCAGGAAGGAGGAAACAGAACTAGGAAGTAGAAAATAGATACAAACATATTTCAGAAGCAAGGCATTAGTAGCCAAGGAGAGATGTAGGATAAAGAAAATGAAAAGACCGTTTACAACACAAGGAGCATGCCCCTCCCCGCCCCGCCTTCAACAGGAGTAAGACATTTCAGAGGGTCCAAAACAAAGGCCGAGGGGTCTGGCCACTACCTGTGCTACGCTGTATCTAGGCGAAACTCTGTATCCTCTGAAACCTCTTCAGGAAAGCTGAGGGGTAGATTTGCTGGTCAATATTCTTCCTCAGTTATCTTTCTTACTTTGCAGGTTTGGGCACCTAGTCACTGTGTCTCTAAATCAAAGTTTGTCATTATGCCTTAATCTAGAAAATGCTCCATGAATCCTGAATGATTCTCGGAGCAGCACACAAACACTGGGGTCTTCAGTTTCTAGAATAATCTGATTCCAATTAGTATCTAAGAGCTACAACTGCTTTAACATCAGTGCATCGACATAAATGACGTCCCGCTGCTATAAACGGTGCCTGAGAGAGAAAGGCCACTGATGACAAAAACTTCGCTATTAATTTTTCGCCAGGGCTTTGCAGGAAAAGCGTCACTGGCACATGTGCTGGGCAGTGATTACAGCTCCATAATCACCGGAAAGTTGAGAGAAAAAAATAAGCCCCCAGAAATGGCCTCCAATCTAGAAAGATGGATTGCGGCAAAGAGAGACGATCTGCTGGCCCCTGGCCTGCTCCCAGGGCTCGCCAGGCTCATTGGTATTCTCTGGTGGACAGCAGCAGCAACCCCTGGGAAGTGCAGCAGGGAGCGGGAGAAAGTGTTCTAGGGAAACAGCTTTCTGAGGCATCACCAGTGGGAGCGTGGGAGCGTGAGGTAGCTGGGGAGAATGTTGCGGCTGCTGCCCTGTGCAGCAGGCAATGCCGTCCTGGAGAAAACAGACCCTGAAAATGTCCTAAAGTTCAGGTGAGAACAAAGATGTGCTAAGAGGGCTTTGGTTTCAGGTTCACGGTTAAGACAGGTATCCAGGAGAGCTAGAACCTGGCACCACATGGTGGGTCATCAAGGTTTTCTTGGCATTGGTGACCTCAGTCGGGGATGGCTTTTATTGTACGGATGAGAGCTGGTGTTGATAAACAGTATGTGTATGAATCTGATAATTCTACCAGTCTGTGGCCAAATTTTGAAACATGTATGGCCTTAGAATAGATTTCTCTTCGTCAAACATAGGAGATGCCTGGTTGAACTTGTTAATGCAGTGTTGAATGCAAGTCAGCTAAAGCACTTTGATGAGTGAGGTTAATTCAGACCCCAGGACCATAAAGGACTTTGAAGTAGGATCATTTTATTGAATCTCTACTCCTGTTAGTCCATTTTATGAATGGCAAAAACTAAAGCTCCAAAAGTATAAGCGACTTAAGCCATGATTAAAGCCGCTGGCTTAGCTGACTTTGAGCTTTAGCTGCCTTAAGCCTTGCGGTTCCCCCAGGCAGGTGTTACTGCCATCTCCCTTCTACAGATAAGAAACTGAGTCCCTGAGAGTTTTAGGGAAATGGCCCAAATCCTGAAGCTACATCATTCAGCCAAGATGTGAGCCAATTCGATCCTGGCAGCTTGGACTAAGGCCCCAGAGGAGGGAACGCCTTAGCTGGAAAAATGTGGCACTGGATAGGCTGTTCAGATGTCAGCAATTCTCTGAGAACCACACTGATCAAACCGAGACTGCCTGAGCTCTCAGTGTGTGTGTGTGTGTGTGTGTGTGTGTGTGTGTGTGTGTGTGTGTATACCTGCCCTCACCTCTTGACTTACTATAACAACCCTCCAATGCCACCTAGGATCTGAATAACAATGGCCAAACCCTGCCTTGAGCTCTCAGTGTGTGTGTGTGTGTGTGTGTGTGTGTGTGTGTGTGTGTGTGTCCCCTCACCTTCTGACTCACCACAACAGCCCAACAGCCCTCTGATGCCACCCTAGCATATATGGCTAACAGTAGCCAACTCCAGATTTCACCTGGATCTACAATATATCTGAACAAGCCAGCTGGGATTTTATAGTAATCCACCCATTCCTCCCAAAAAGAACAAGTTCAATCATATGACTATTTCCTGACCATAGGTTTTCCGATAGAGTAAACAGGTGGGCTGGCCCTGTGAGGCCAACAGGATGAAGGCTCTGTTTATTAATGGCAGGTAATGATCTACTGAACAGCTGCACTGTTTCTATGAAGTAAAATAGGGAAAGGCTCATAACGGCCCTAGTTTTAAAATTATTTTTGCACAATGTGCTGTACTGTCACTATTTTAAAACTTCACGGAATACTGTCTTATGACAGCGCCACGCAACTCCTAAAAGAAAAAAATGTACATTTATGGATGTAGGGCTAATTCTAAAATAGGGATGAGCCAGGATTGCTTCTTTCTGCTTGCTCCAGATACCTGAAATACATACATCAAAACCATCTGTACATAGAAACGGGGCCACTGCTAGGAGCAGTATTATTCTTAGAGTGATAAAAGCTGAAGCTCTCCATAAACCATTCTGTGTGATTCCAGCAGAAAACA
The DNA here is from genome assembly GCF_903992535.2 of Arvicola amphibius. NCBI lineage: Eukaryota > Metazoa > Chordata > Mammalia > Rodentia > Cricetidae > Arvicola > Arvicola amphibius. Next base: position 43,421,519 of record NC_052060.1, on the reverse strand, counting down.
CTAATGTGCGCATTGCTGGAAGATATGCTAAGGTGACAGGCATTCTGGGAAAGCACAGAAGGAAACTGTCACATGAAAGAAAAAATCAAAACGTATGTTGCTACGTGCCCGCCCCACTCTGCGCGCTAATTGAAAACACACAGTGCCATATAATTTAATAGCGTGGCAAGTACAAACTTCAGCAAGGCCTGTGATGATGAAGTGGCTCACAAAATCCCGAAGAAGCCATATTAATTTCACCATGGAAAATCCATTAACAAAGACCACTGATAGGCAGTAATTCTAATCCTTTACCACAAGCTCTGGCTCATACTAATAACTCATTCTTTACTGTCTGAATCTTTTCCCCCCAAAGGAGGGAATGGGCTAATGCGATCCCTGTAGTCCTTCCATGGCTAGTCTTCACCAGCCCAGTCGAAAATCAATCGTCGGAAATTTATGTATAAAGGAAAGATGCGGGAATCCAACCACATACAATGTGCAAAGGGCTCTCACGGGATAAGCAAGGTGCATCTGTGTGTGTGTGCAGAGGGCTCTCACGGGATAGCTACAACGCATCTGCGTTTAAGGAGCCACAGCTGGTTTCTGTGAAGTCATGTTTTGCACCGGAGCTGTATGTGGGAGATGCATCAGCAGCAGACACCTTTCGACTATTCTGTTGTTTAAAGAAGAAAGACGGGGGTATAATTTTCATTTTTGGAGGTCAACAAACCATTCCTGAGTTTTGTATATTCGGGGTGTATCTATTCTTTTACAGAATTTCAGGCAAATATAGACGTTTAGACTATGTGTGTGAATGAGGCATCCAAGTAGGTCACGAGAGGGCAGGTTTGGGAAATGAGCGTGGGAAATCAGATCGCCAACATCAAATGAAAACCTGAGCCTCTGTTGAAATTTAAAATAACAACTTCGAATTCAAGGGCTCCTTTCGTCTTCCTTATTTAAAAATGGTAACATTTTCATTAATTTGAACAAGCTTCCTTCCCCGACAGTGACTCCAGTCAGCCTTGGTAGGTGCTATAAGATGACACAATACCATATATGTTTTTCTCAGGCTCTAATTTCAATATTTAAAGGAACTAAACAGATTGCCTTCATGTTACTATGGGAACGCTTGTCAGATAGCAAGCACGGGGAGTGACTATCTGCTGCCAAATGGGAACAGATTCATTAGTTACAGGAGACAGGCAGTCCCAAGAACGGTTTCTATTCAGACAGGAGGGGGAAAATGTTTAGTTGACAATAAGAATTTTACACGCCTCTGTGGAAATGTCTTTTCACAAAGGTGAGCCGTGCAGTTCCTGTGATAGTGACGGAGCATTCGGCTCCAAGTCTGCACACTCTACTTGCAAATTTTTAAAGCACACAAGGACAGATGGAGACAGTGTGTGAGGGAACACTGATGTGTTCCCCAAAGGACAGGGAAGGCTAGGGCCTTTACCAGCAGACCACAACACGTTTCTTCTGAAACAGGCATGCTTATATTTTCTCCAAAGGCAAATTTATAAATAATTTGGCTATACATGATACTTTGTACAAAGATCCTATCTTGATGTCCAAATTCCTTTCTTTAAAAATAGAAAAAATATTCTAGTTAGTTAGAGACATGGTTTATCAGTTTTTAGAGCATTGTGGGACCCTTAAAACTGAATTTTTTCATCTAATGCACTCAGAAAAATCTCAAGCCTCTACAAATGGATATAGATTATATACAATTGACAGTACCAGTACCTGGCATTAAAATTTCTCTGTAGTAAATTTGTTTATCCTTTCCCTTTAAGAACTTTCACCTACATTTAATAGGTTCCTTGAGAGAGAGAGGCTGTTGTGACAACTCTTTATCGTCACACTCTCCCAGCTACACAGCAGCCTGAAGCCCAAGAGCTAGGTTTCTTAGATGTCCTTCCCCTCAGAGTTCTAGCTAAGTCCTGGCTTCTCTTCCAAGGAGAACTCTCCATGGATGTTTGAGAGTAAAGGGAGTAGGAATCGTCCTTTCACAAGATTGGAATCTTCTGTCTGTGGCTTGCTAACTATATAGTGACTGGCAATTTCATATTCCAAGGGTAAGCCCCTGGCTGACGGGCTTTAGCGTGGCTAGATCTTGGGTAGGGGCTCCAGTAATCTTTAGAAAGAAGCCATGGGTAGCAGTAGTTCACGGAACTCAATCCCTAACACTGAAGTCAGCAGAATTCATGGGAACAAAAAGGTCTCGAGGATACTAATCCCTACTTTCTACCATGTTTTGAGAGTATTTCATACACTGCTTGTTTTTTTTTTTTTTTTTTTTTTTTTTCATTTTAAATTACTAGGATTTCTATGGCATGTCCTGAATCCTTTTTTCCCCAAAGGACCAATGTTCTGAATTCCCCAAATTTCAAGAAGTATTCTAGCCACTAGGTCAAGGTTAATGTTTCCAGTGTGACCACACAACAGCATAAGGCAAGACTGCGTGTGGTCGCCTAGGTGAAGAAGATGGTATCAATATTCTGTCATCCTTTTCGACCCCACCTCTTTGAAGGGAGTAAAGACGATCATTCACACACAATGTGTTTGTTCTCTCATTCCTGTCCCTCTCCCATTTCCTTGTAGTTCCGAAGGAATTGGCTGGATTACAAGGCACAGCTCCAGGAACTGGAAGACACATTTTCATCATTTCCCTCCCCTTTCTGGCTTGTCTCTGGGTTAGTATATCACAGTTTAATTACTCTGGGTGAATTTAGGTGTAAATATAGGAACATCATGTATCCTCTTGCTTTTAAGTCTGCTCCATGGAAGCAGACGTAGCTTTCCGGTTGCTGCAGCCCAGCTACTCAGCCTTATGGAGGGAGGCTCAGCCAGTAGCAACTTCTCCTGATAAGTGGATGCCTCTCATGATACCAGGCAAAGGTGGAAGTCCAAGGATTTTAGCATTTGGAGCTGCACATCTAGAATTCTACCCCTTCTACTCACACCCACAGGAGCACGTTCAAAACAAGAAAAGAAAATACTGAAAAAAATATAACTTCATCTAGTTTAGGTTTAATAAATACTCAAGTTCCCATTGATTAAAAGCAATGGAGGTATAAATTTAGTCTCTCTAAAATCGCTACAGTCTAATGATCTAACGACTGCTAGCGACCCAACAGTCACTTGAAGTCTTTGCTTACTAATCCATCCAGTACAAGATTCCCTGAAAAACGATTCCTGCCACACAGTTCCGTATTCTGTGGAACCTGAAATTAACTGAAACAACAACAAGTCAACAAGAGCAACACAGCCTGTGCTGCGTGACTTTCAAAGGGCAGGAAAGATTTCCCCATCTCCACACCAGGTGAGGAAGAAAGGCCCCTGACAGAAAAAGAAGACTAACGGGTGGAAGACAGGCGACCCACACTTTCCTTTGCATAAAAAGTCTGACAGACGTTACAGGATGAAGTAATGCCATTTTAAAATGTCAGATAATGATTCTGTGCAAATAGAAAATATTTGTTCTGTCAATCTATTCCCAAGATAGTCTTCTAGCCAAAGAAACACAGTCGTAAGTCAGACTTCTGGTGTTAATGCAGCTCCTTATCTCTTTCTTTCTTCAGTCCCGTATTGATATAGATATGAATAATTTGCATTGGTATGGATTTTAAGGTCAATTTGTTATATATATATGTATTTCTGATTTTGATTAAGCTATTGTGATTGTAGTTCATTTTAAAGAATGTAATGTATTATTAGGAAATATAGGTTGTTAATGGATAATCATCGATTAATAGTCAAGCTTGTAGTCATGTTAGTCATTTTCTAGATGTGCATAGATATATTTCAGATAGGCATTCTTCATATCTTTCAAAGACTACAAAATATGGCATTTAATGTTTTAATAACTTAGGGTTTTTCATGACAATGAGACACGTCTGCTCCTGGCAGCACCAATCTACTTCAAGAGAAAGATGGGCATCAAAGAGGCTACTTATGGAGTTTGTTAGCCATTTGGGCAAGAAACTGCTCTTGCCTGGACTGTTACATAAACTGGACACAAGGAACCCACAAAAAGAGGACTGCTGAACTTGCCTAAAGGTGAGATGGTCTCTCAGGGTTCCTGATTCATAAAAGAGTCTGCGAGACGTTCTGCAAGACACAACAAAAAATGACTAAACTGTCTTTAAAATTTCCTGCTTCATGAAAAAGTCTGCTGGACACTATGGGCCTAAAGGCTAAAGATGGATGCCCCAACGGTACAGAGAAACTTTGGATGACTGTCCAGACAGCGAGTTGTCTCTGTCATTTCTAGAGTTTTATAACTTACTTATTTCTTGTTTACTTAGGTAACATTATATCCTTCTGGAGTCTTTGATGGAGTTAAAGAATAAATAGATAGTTATAGCTTTCCTTAGTTATGATAAAAGATAAAATAGATTTAAATATTTTAACTGTAATACTTGCTTGATAACTGTTTTGTTATATGTAATTTTGCTATGTTAAAGTTAAAGCCTTTCTTTTTTGTTTAAACAAAAAAAGAAAAAATGATGGAGGAGAGTTATCTGTCTATGTTTCTTTCATTGGTTAATTAATAAAAAAAACTGCCTTGGCCCTTTAAAAACAAAAAATTAGGTAGGTGGAGTAGACAGAACAAAATTGTAAAAACAAAAAAGTAGAGTTGGGGAGACGCTTCAGGCATTCGCCATAGTGAGTCTCCATGCTGCTCCTCTCCGAGATGGACGCAGGTTAAGATCTCTCCTGGTAAGCCACACCTCGTGGTGCTACCCAGATTACTAAATATGGGTTAAAGGAAGATGTGAGAGTTAACCAATAAGAGGCTGAAACTATGGGCCAGGCAGTGTTTTAAAAGAATACAGTTTCCGTGTAATTATTTCGGGTGTAAAGTTAGCCGGCAGCCGGGTGGCAGGACGCAGCCCCGCCGCTTCACACTACACCGTATGCTATAAATCTTGTTCCCTTGCTGCTACACTAAAGATTAAAAGAAAATGAAATTTGAATATCTAAAATTGTTTCCTTCATTAATATATAAATTGCCAAAATTTGATGAAAGTTTAAACACATATCAGCAAACCACTGACCACACGTCTGCATGGGCACAGAGCAACTCTGCCGTAAGGCAGCGGGCATTCCTGTGTAAAGAAAAAGAAACGCATCCGATAACATTACTGGAGCGTACCGCATTTCGCGTCAGCTTTGAAAGAGATGAAAAAATACATATTTAAAATTGCAAAAGAACAACCACAATCGGGGATGTTTTAAGTAGATATCTTATTGGGGTAATTAAAACAAAGGCAGAAACACGACACGGTGACTGGATGAACAAACATTAAAAATAGCAAACTTTCCAAAATCGTGAAGTAGACTTTCCAAGTTGAAAGGATTTTAGTGTTAGTCCTATTCAACAAGGGTTTAAATGCCTTCATCAAATACTCCTAGGCAAAGGAATTCTCTCTGCTATGGCAAACTGAATCAATATATCCTTTTTGTGCCTGAGAGGTTTTATCCTTTCACTTCAACCAGTGTTAAGTTCTTTCTTAAGTGTACAGTGCCTTCGTGGTGCTGAAGCCACATATGAGTGCCCGGCTGGGGCACTGAGCAGCTCCCCCAGCTCTAACACTGTGGACTTTTATTATGGAAAATTCAGTGTCATCACAGACATTCCATGTTTATTTAGTTAGAGGATTCCTTTGGCTCCTTGGAGTATATTTTCCCTAAAATACCTTTTGCCAAGAAAGAAATTAGAAAGAAGAAAAAAATAAGGGAAAATGTGAAGAAAAAGAAATATCCTGAATTTAGTTACTATTGCCTAGGACATGTATGCAGGTAGACTTCCCTACCATGTTGACTTTCCCTGTATCAGTTAATTCTAGAAATGCATCCTTCATTATTATATTACATGTCATAAGCATCACTACCATCTCTGCAACCTATTACTAAAACATAATCCATCAGTTAAAAGATGCGACAAAATATTTTACCTTTTACAATTCAGCAACAACAACAAGATGAACACATTTATTAGGTATCTTTCACAAAGAACATTTTCTCCGAGTACAGTAGACATCTGAGACCTGTCTATATTGCCCCCAGGCTTTACCTTATACTATGACGTTAACAAGAGCTAGAACACTGAAACGTGCTGAGGCAATTTTAAACATGGAAATAAATAGCACACAGCCAGTCTCTTAGCCTTTTTTGCCCTCTCTTTTTAATTCTACTCGCAACTGAACATTTTGACCTCGATTCAGGAGAAAAGTAGGTGAGCACTGATTTGCCTTAAGTCAAACAAACATTTATGTCATTAATTGAAGTGGGACAAATAGTGTGTGTGTGTGTGTGTGTGTGTGTGTGTGTGTGTGTGTGTGTGTGAGAGAGAGAGAGAGAGAGAGAGAGAGAGAGAGAGAGAGAGAGAGAGAGAAACAAATGTCTTTCCCACATGCTGTGGCAGGCTTTGCAGTTGGTCATTGCTGACACAGAGTGAGGAGCCACAGCCCTAAGAGTAATAGAAATGTTGACGTCATTGTTTCTGCAGAGGTTCTCGGTTGAGGTGCCTTAAGAACAAATCGTTTCTTGAGGCAGACAGAACAGCATGTCTTTCTATGTACACAACACCAGCATGGTTGGCCAGCAATTTTTTCAGCTGGAGCACTCTAGCTCATAGCCTGAAGAGTCAATATTTAAATCATTACTAATTTAATGAGAATTTACCAAGTTCCAGCTATTGTTTTACATCTTTCAAGTAGACCAATAGGGAGGGAAAACATACCAAATAAACATGGCATCCTAAAGCTTCCATTCTAATAAGGAAGGAAGACAGCGAATAAATTCCTACTGAAGCTAAAAGGTGCATTACTGGTGGTGGATATAGAGTGGGGGAATAAAAAGTATGAGTTCCTATTCACAAGCACTGGAGAACTTGTGAGGTTGAAGAATTGGATAAAGTTCTATACAGAACAACACTGATAGGCAGAGAACTGGGACCAAGAGAGGAAGTAAAACAAGCGAGGAATGGGCCACTGCAGCAATCCAGTGAGGCAGTGTGGGGTAGGTAGCACAAGAAGGGAATGTGAAAATTGGGGCACACCTTAAAAAGGGACCCATAAACATTTGTATGTAGAGAGACAGAAAGATGGCCATAATATAATTGTCATATCAATGAAAGAAAGCCAGTAGAGCAATCAGGCCTATGAGGGAAGGGGCCACGGACATACTTGAGAATCTGAGATGTCTCTTAAATAAATTTGAAGCCATGGGCACCAAATTATAAAGATAAGACTTACATGGAAGGACCAGGCTGGAGACAAAGACGTTTAGAAAGAAAGTGGCAGAAACCGAGATCATCAACACGATGAAGGAGGAGGCCCAGGCCCAGACCCAGGTAGAGAAGTCTGAGGAAATCTGAAGGACTCTCTAGAGAAGGGGGAAGAGCTATCAAGAAACTAATGAAAAGGGGACCTGAGCTAGGAGGAAAGTTTAAGAGCGTTGTCCAAGGAAAACCAAGTGGAGGAAGAGTTACAAAGAAGAAGTGCTGGCTTCATCGGGCCCAAAAGGCTAAAGCGGAAAAATTTGCAGATACTGTCAACTGTGTCTCATCTAGAAAACCTTAAACTACCACTTCTAGAAAGGTGGTGTTGGAGAGCTGTCCTATCCACATATCTAGCAGGATATACACCCACCCCCCAAATACACACTGTGCTATTAGAGGTCTTGTGTGTCAGACACCTCTGTTCACACACACATGAAGATTTTGCAACTCTGATAAACAATGGTGAGCCTCAGGGCCCAGGTCTTGATGACTCTATTTCCTTCTGTGGTCACCACTGGATGATCAATATGCACCAGATTAAAAAGAGATAGGAACACTTCATGAGTGTCAATAACAAATACAAGCAGGAAATTGAGACAATCCTTCTTCCACTAAAAAGAGATAGGAACACTTCATGAGTGTCAATAACAAATACAAGCAGGAAATTGAGACAATCCTTCTTCCACAAGGGTGGTTAATTAGGATCAAGAATTCCAATTAAGCATTTACGTCAGAAATAAGGGCCAACAAGCAATGCTGCCTGTTCACAGAGGATCAAATTAGTGCCTAGTAAGGTAACCACGTACCCACAATTTAGGAAATTGGATCAATGACTTAAATCTTAATCTAGCAACTAGGTGAACTCATCAGTTGTACCTATGTAAGAGGCAGGAAGGTCCTTATATATGCACTGGGGGAACCAGGAATGTTAAACACACACAGGGTTTTTATTACTTCAAAGGAAGGGATGCATAACCTGTTATCCACCTGAAAGTCTAGGAGTGGATGTGGTTACTAGCTTGGTGACCTTCTGCATTGTCTCTGTGGCCAAAACCACACTGGATCCTCTCCCAGACCCTTATCATAAGCTTGTCAATCTATAGAACCCATCTGTATGTAAGATGTCACATATACTTTAAAGAGTTTAGATGTAGCCCTGTTTTAAGCTTTACTGTACAAATTTGATTAAGTTAATTAAAACCAGGAAAGTTTTCCCCAAATTGTACTGTGCTTAACTATGCTTCAAATAAACTACTAGGGATCAGACTCCAGAGATTGAACCAGCACTGGCTACTTAGTAGTGTTGAACAGAACTACTACTTTCTTGCCTCCCATGGATCATTACTCTGCTAGCCATGGGGGTCACAGAGACCCTCCCTTACCTACATCTTGTACTTAACACAGTACCAAGACACAGTATTTAGCACTCAGTAAAGTTATGGAATAAAGAATAAGTATGCCCAGAGCTATTTCAAAGGGCCTTGAATCTGTGCCCTTTACCACTGCAGAGAGTGCTAGACACTGGTTCAGCAAGTCATGAAACCTGCTGTACAAACCTGCCCAAACACACAGGCAGCTCTGTGAACATTAACCTGTCTGACTTTTATCCTGACACTGGGAGCCAATCACAGTAATGATGCTTGTATGTTCAATATCCTTTGAGATCAGTATAAACCAGGACAAGAGTAAAGATAGGGTCACTAGTGCCTGCATAGTTATTTTACCACATGAATATGTTTTCAGTGTTTGAATTAACTGCTAACATGTTAGGGATTCAGCAAGTCAGCACCTTCTACAGTGCTGTCTCTCCTGCGTGATAAGCCTGCAACCTAACAGCCATCCACGATGATAGCCAAAGACTGGTTCAGAAATCATTTCAAGCCATGTTGGTGAGTGAATATTAAGCTTGGAAGTTTGGGAAATCTGTTGAATATGAAGAAAAATTTTACCCCACTTTACATTTAGTGGTATGTGATGAATAGCTGAATGGTCGGTAGATAATAGATGGCTGATAGATTATAGATAGACAGCAGCTAATAGGTAATAGAGATATAACGTGTGTGTGTGTGTGTGTGTGTGTGTTTTTTTGCTGGGTATCTAAGGCTGGCCTGGGACTCAGCATCTTTCTGCCTATTCTAGTCATGTGCTGAGGTTCGCTCTCCCTGTCCCTCCCCACCCTGACTAGTCCCCATGCAGTGTATTTGAATTGAGAAAGTGACAAAGATCATGTTGCTTGGATCACCAACAATTACAGAAATTCTCCAATTTCGATGACTTCTCCATGTGAAATTCAGCATTTACTAAATTTGCTAACCTTTTCTGATCAGCACCATCCTCAAGATTGTTCCCTTAAGAACTGTAATAAAGAACTTAGCAATGACTCTGAGTGGCCCTCAGACAACAATTCTGCATTGCCCGCTGAACCCATTACAGAGCGTGGACAACAAAACAAATCACACAAAACCTGTCATTTAGAGATCAGGACATTCTTTTCTCTATGATTTCATAAACTGCACACAACTGTGAAAGGAACGGCCTCCTGTTTCTTTCTGTAAGTCACCCACAGAGAGCCAAAATGACTAAATACCTGACAGGTTTGACTTTAGCCTTCACACCCTCTATGCTATGGCCCTTGTGACTGCTCCAGCTGACGACAATCAGATACAAAACAATTGCCAGGACTGAAAAACAGAAGCAATAAGCACTTGAGTTACTTAAGTAATTATACAGAGTTTAAGTCATAAACAGACTCCATTTGTGGGATATTTGCATACTGCATGAAGGTGTAAGGCTGTGATTGGCACAATGAAAAGCTGAACAGCCAATAGCTAGACAGGAGGTATAGGCGGGACTTCCAGGCAGAGAGAGGAAGTAGGAGGGGAAATATAGGCACACGAGAGAGAAGTAAGGAGACGTGAAGGAAGCAGGATGGGCAGTGTGATAGAACGTAGATTAATACAAATAAATTAATTTAAATTCTATGATTAAAAACAATTAAAAACAAGCCTAAGCTAAGGCCAAGATTTCATAATTAATAAGTTTTTGTGTGTTATTTATGAGCTGGTGGCTCAAAGAAAAATCTGACTACAGACTCCACCCCCAGTGCTCACAATTCAAAACATAGTGAAGGATCAGTGGGCTGTGGCGATGAAAGAGTGAGGAAAGCAAACAACAACAACAACAACAACAACAACAACACGAAAGGAAACCATTCTATCTGAAGCACCATGCGCTTCTCACAATAAACCCACCATACTCAGTAAACATATTGCCTTTACTTAAAGGCCCTTTTGTGGTTCTTAGGGGGTTCAGACCTATTTCTGTGAAATCACCTAGTTCACTCATGGAAGGGGGTGACACGCATTTGCAAATTCAATCTTTAAATCAGGACGGCAAATCACACTATACGTTCATTTGCCTTCTCATTCCCCAGAGACACATTCAAGAGAATTCTGTAAGTCCTCCTTTTGGAAAATCCTAGCAGTACTTTAATACATTTTATAATGACGCTATAAAACAAAGCTTATGCCATTTCAATTACTGCTTCGTGTCTACTGCTCAGACCAATGAGATCAATTCACCACATTCACAGAGCAGATTTCATTATTCTCATGACTAGTTGGCTAGGCCTTTTAAATCCAGAATTCTCAGATTTATGATAACCTATGAACATATTAAGCCCCAAAAACCTACCTCTTTCCTCAGGTGCCTTGCTAACACCTTTGTTTCTTCTTCTAGAGCCTGTCCTGGAACTCACTCCATAGACCAAGTTAGCTTCAAACTCACAAAGATCTGCTCGCCTCTACCTCCTGAGTGCTGGGATTAAAGGTGTGCATCACCACTGCCCAGCATACTTTTGCTTCTTATGTAAGAGCCGTCATTCGGGTAGTATACCAGTGCAGTGTGTGTGTGTGTGTGTGTGTGTGTGTGTGTGTGTGTGTGTGTGTTTGTGTGCGTGTGCACGCACACGCACGTGTGCATGCCTGTGCATATGTGTGTGCAAGTGCCCATGAATGTTCATGTGTTTGCATATGTGTGTGAACATGTGAATGCATCCTCATGTGTATGCGGTACAGAGGCATGAGTGTGTGTTTGCATGTTCATACGGAGCTCTGAGGGTAACCTTGGGTGTCATTCCTCAGGTGTCGTCCACGTCTTTGTTGAGATGGGTCTGAAATCTGCACAGGATACTAGGCTGGGGTGGCCAAGGAGACCCTCTGATTCTCTTGTCTCTGCCTCTCTGGGCTGGAATTACAAATACAGACCACCGTTCCCAGCCTCGTTTACTAGGGTGTGAGGATTCGGCTCAGTCCTCCTGAGTACAAAGGAAGCAAGTTACCGAATGGTGAGCAGATCTTCCTGGCTCCAGCCTTATCATTTATACCACACCCACATACCGCTCAAAACAGGACAGTGGTGTCAGGATGTGCTTAGACACTGACAGCAGCAGAGAAGCAAGCAGGGCTCAAAAGGTCTTCGTCTAAATAATAGCTGGGTGGCTTTCGGTATAAACAATTTTAAGTTTGTTAATCAAAATTTCTGTCTCATTAAGTAGTTAAATGACCAACTATGAAAATGAGACCATCAATGCCAATGATGTAATGTAACATCTACTGGCAAGATTGCAGGACAGAAGCCTATGGGAATATATTCTCATAGTGCCAGTCTTCTTTTAGAGGAAACCCTTATCAGAGAAACAGGGTGCAGCGATGGTACTCTGCTTAACTAACAACAGGGAAGATGCAGGACTTGAATCCAGACTAGCCTAACTACAAAGCAGCAGGTCCTCCTAGCATCCTTAAGTCTTCTGCATAACCAGAGCTAACTTGAACAATCCTTCTGAAGTACAAGAGTGGGCTGAAGCATGAAATCAATCACACTCATGAAGGAGATAATGGCAACTGGTTTTTAGCCCAACTAGTTAGATGCTAACTAGCCCAATGGCCTCGCAGAGCCAGGCAGTTCAGTTTCTCACAGTGGTGTGAACATGTTCCAAGTCTGTCTCTGGGTGGCCTTTGCTTACAGGAACAGGGGTCTTCTTCTGTTACTCAACTGTTCTTTACTTTATATTTGAAGCCTAATGCAGTATTTTGATTTTTTTTAAAAGGGACTTGGGCTTTTAATAACTACTTTAGAAATGATTTAACACAATGATCTTTATATTCTCAAGTATGCTGATCAAATGGCTCCCATCAATACATGATTTTATCATTAAGGTTGGCTTCTTCAATGTTGCTTGTTTAAGGCTAGCTGTTTTAAAAACACAGACCTAAGAGCTGCATTCTCAAGGGGGTGAAGCAATCAAGAGATCCAGTGAGATAAACTTCTCCACTAACATTTCACAAAACTAACAGCCACTGGGGAATATTTTACCACAGAGGAAGCACTGGAGGTCTGGCTTATGCTGTACGCTTTAAAGGGGAATATACACAATTATATATTCATGTGTTCATTTAATCTGACAGTGTTTCCTAAATCATTTTTAGTTTGGGTACATTTCTTGCCAACAATCTATTGAAGCCTTTTCAATGTATGAATATGAGTTCTAGACCAAGATGAATATAATATATGCATGGAAACCTTGACATGCGCACATGCACAGGTACATGTGTACTTCTTGATCTAAAAGAATACAAAAGAATATGAGTTCCAAGTATGGGTAAGAGGAGACTCACAGTTCAAAGAGAGCAGCAAGAAGGAGAAGGGAACAGAACTTACAGTAGTGGTGTAGAAGCCTGTTGTCACAAAGCACATATGCTGTGCTTCAAAAGCTACTTCTACCACGTTAACTCACTGAACCCTGACTACATGCTCTGTACACAGTCCCCACTGGGAGGTGGCAAAGTTGAGATTTGATCAAGGATCTGGGGCTCTGGGCCATGCAGCCAGGATGGGCTGTCCTTTGTGAAATGGGGAGAAAAGAATCAGAGGTCAAGGGTCGGTCAAGCCTTGAAAAGCATGCAAAGATCTGAGAGGATCTATTACAGCATGAAAAGAGGAGACATGTGTGCCTGAAAGAAAATAAAACAAAGAACGTGAGAAAGCCAGAATGACATCGTCTGTGTTTAAAGGGGTACAGATATCTGATGGGACCAAGATATCTGAGAAAGGAGAGACCATGAACAGACAGAGCATGAATTAGGGCAAGGACCCAACCTGTGCTAAGTGTCAGGGAACATTAATAACCAGTTTTTGATGACAAGAATCAACTAAAGAAAAGATGTGATAAGAAATCAATCATGGTAACTTGGTACCTTATTACTCTTCCTTCTTTGAGAAAATTGGGTTATGGCCAGGCAAAGTGGGTCACAATGAAGTTAATCCACCTGGTTAGTGGGAGGGTCAGAATTCCTTGCACTGTGCTACATGGGGTTTTTAAGTCCTTAATGCTTCTTCAGGATATAAAATAACAACAACAACAACAACAAGGAGGAGGAGGAGGAGGAGGAGGAGGAAGAGGAAGAAGAAGATGAAGAAGACGAAGAAGAAGAAGAAGAAGAAGACGAAGAAGAAGAAGAAGAAGAAGAAGAAGCAACTGTATTGTGAATTCTAATTGATTTTAATAGTAAAACTCCGAGTTAGACATGGGGTAAAAGCTGAAAGATCAGAAAAGCAGAGCAGCCAGCCACTAGTTCTTACCTCTACCCAATCCTCAGACCTAATGGGCAATCCTGTCTCTGGGAATCCTCAGACTGAATGCCCTGAGCTCCTGACTCTTCCCTCCTTATATTCCTTTCTCCTACCAGCTGTATTCCTTCCTGTCTCCAAATTCCTAGTGCTGGAATTAAAGGCACGTGGCTGGAGCAACCTCTTGTAGCCCAGTGTAGCCTTGAACTCACAGAGATCTGTCTGCCTATTCCTCCTGAGTGCTAGGATTAAAGATGTGTGCCACCACTGCCTGGCCTCTATGGATAACTAGGGGCTTAGTTCTGCACTCTGATCTTCAGGTAAGATTTATTTGTTAGATCACAAAATATCGCCACAACTCACAATAATAACTGCTGCTTATCTCTGTAAAGCAGCCAAGGTTAAAGAGACAAAGAGGTTGAAGGCCTGTCACACAGATACACACACACACACACACACACACACACACACACACACACACAGACACACACTGATTGATGGCTTTATGCAGTCCGTGGCAACTGAACACAGCATTTTAAAATGTTATCTGAATGTGTTCTAAATGCCCAATGAGAAGGCAGCAGCTAGATAAACACAAGACTCTTTGGCATACCTATTTTTAAGGTGAGAGGGAAGGCCGGCAAGAAGCTTAACAAGGAACAGGGCCAAATGGAATTTGCTCTTAAGATACAAACCCAGAGAGCACAGGCAAATCTCCCACACAGAAGGAAGTGTAAACCTGGGAAGCTAAGGCATTCTATTTCGCTCCATTTTCCACAGGAAAAGGGGAATGGTCATTTGTGGTAGACTCGCATGAGCATTATGTGGTCTGGCACACAACCTTACTTTCTCAAGGCTGAGACCATTTTAAGGTAATTACAGGGGAAGGTGAGGGAACCTTTCCCAGCAGCGAAACAGGGACAGCCGCAGCCTGGACAAACATCACGCCTCCTAGGTCATGAGCTCTGTCCTGCTGCCAAGTGTGATGTAAGAAGCAGGTCAAATGCAAAAGGAGAAGACCCTCAAGGGATTATTTTATTTAAAGATCACTGGAGCAGAGAGAGTTAATAATGCGCTCACGGGTGTGTGGCGTGTGCACACAAAAGTTGGATTGTATAGCCAATCGAAATAAGACGGGACAGGTAGCATTAACATGCGGCACAGGTGAGCCGTCGACGGGTCCCATTACTGTCAGAAGGACATGGCTGACACAAGCTGGGGCAGCTGGGTGCAGAGAGAGAACACTGGGCTCTGGACCCAGCTTAGCCCACCCAGCTGAGCCTAACACTGCTAGGCCACTCTTACTCTGCTCTGCCAAGCTTCTTGACTTGGGCAAGCACAGGGACCCCATGTCTCTTACAAAGGTAAAACGAACTGACCGTGCACAGCAGGAAGAGAACCATAGTGAAACTCACATGCGTAGATGCTAACCATTAGCCCTTAGGAACATCGGCAGGTAGTCATGGGTAGAGTCGTAGTGGAACTGTCTATTAAGTGGTTTTTTCCTACTTATCCATCACTGCTTTAACTCCCTGCACCCCAGCCCACACTGCAGTGTGGATAATATTTGGCAGAGCATCTGTCGCAATGAGACATATTAGCATATTCTACTTTAAATTAATAAATGTGTTTTCTTCTCACTGACTGTCTCTTTTCTATGTTCATAATAAAATAATTCCAATTAGAAAGCAGATGGATCACTTATTTATATGAGACTAATGTAAAACCATACTTATTTCAAAAAGAAAACTATTCTGGTGAAAGGGACCTATACTTTCCCCCCCCCCTTTTTTATTGAGCTCTACATTTTTCTCTGCACCTCTCCCTGCCTCTCCCCTCCCCTTCAACCCTCTCCCAAGGTCCCCATGCTCCCAATTTAATCAGGAGATCTTGTCTTTTTCTACTTCCCATGTAGATTAGATCTGTCTCTCTTGGGGTTCCACAAATCACAATCCCAGAAAACCTAGACATCAATGGGGACGTATAGTTTTTAAAGAAAAAATATGGAATAATGTTGGTGATGGAGAGATTAGAATAGCGATAGCGAAGAACTCACAGAAGTAGTGCTGGTGATTCTGGGAGGTTCTAGAGCCCAGGGCACAGTGGAAACCTTGATGTGACAGGGTCTGAGTCTATCTCAGTGGAGGTTATCTCTCACTTTGGTGGGAGGCTTAAATGGTGACAGGAGGAAGCCCTGACTAGCCTAACGGAGCATCCTATCAAGATCAAGATGGCACTTCAAAGTCAGTCCCTTGGTGGATGTTTAGAAAGACACTCAGCATCAAAGCTGAACTTGGATTTGCCCTCTCAAGGCTAATCTCCCTGTGAACTACGGGCAGGAAATGGCAGAGGGGGAAGACCTCTCAGGATTCCTGACTCACATGCTGGCCTCTGTGCATGTGAACACAATGAAGGGTGGTTTGCACAAACACTATTATTTTCATTTTCCCTTCCCGTAAAACTCGAAGAAACTCTCTCTTTCTGTCTTACACACTGGCAAAAAAAACCTGAAATAAAACAACTATACTTTATCTTGAAACCAAAACAAATGCCAAGCAACTCATAAAAGAATCAGATGGGTAGTATTTTGGCTCTCCCAGAGCAAACATAATAAATAAAGACTGTATCTTCCAGCCTAAGTTACCTGAATAGGTATGGTGTCACCCCGTGTACTTGCAGACTTCTGAAGGCTGACTTTTAGTATGAGCAGGAGGATTTGAATTTTGAGGTTAGGATGGGGTACAGAGTGAGTTCCAGACCAATACTCTGTGACTTGCTTGCTAGGGTTAATACTCTGTTTAAATCCAAAGTCACTGGTCTACCCCTTACAACAGTGTATAGATAGAAGAATACAGAATTGAACCTTAAAAATAAATAGAAACTAGAACTTGGTATTAAGTAGTTGCTTGGTTCAGAAGGACTTTCTGCACAGAGGTCCATGGTTTATTTGCCAGTAGTATGGTAAAGACTCACTAGCACTGGTTGACTGAGTAATTCAACACGAAATCAACTGCCTCTGTAAAAGCTCTCTCCACATTAAAGATACCTATTTAAATCATGGTGATTACTTACTGGTCCTTAAATTATTGTATTTTATCCAGCAATAGAGAGAGTATCTGTTAGTAACTTCTTCAAGTCAAGCTGTGTTTTATTTCCTGCAGGCAAATCTGGCTCCCCCAGTCCTCTGATCAACTGAAATGTTTGTTTAGTTTGCTCCAACCCTTCCTGTCTTTCTCTCCATCATTCCAACCTGGACTTTTACATATGAGTCACCCTCTAACCTTCTCAAGTCTACCCAAACAAAGACTGCATTTCCCACTGTGATTTTACCATTGGCTTCTTTCTAGGAAGGAGCATTTGCCATCATGTGGATCTAGTTATTATTAAATCCAACATAAAACCTGCTGGTCAGGTCCCCTGATTCTTGGTCACATGACCTGAAGTGTCCCCGTGTCGTTTATAGCACCGTCTTCAAATATAACCATAATAGGCCACTCTCACAGATCCATTCCTCTCTCTCTCTGAACCGGCACTCTGGTTACCCTTAGTCACTGGAGATACTTTTTTTTTTTGACCCCTGATTAGTTTCTAAGTGGTGTTACCTTGGAAAACTGAGAAATTTGGTCATCTATAATCTTATAAATGGCTTCATTATATTTGACCTCTGTGCCTCCATAATCTAACTATCTTCCCTTTCCTCAACAATCCCTGAAGTTGTTAGTCTCAAGGGTGGGACATCCCACATTCTCTTAAAAGGAATTTACTTCCCAGTGAAGGGTCTTTAGGAAAATCAAACAGAAACAAGTTTCAGAATCAAACTGAAATGCTGCTTGTGACCTCACCGTGTGTTTGAGAAAAGGCCGCTTACCCTCCCCACAATTCTACTGCTTGACTAGAGGAGCTCCATCAATATTAGAGTCACTTCCTGCTGAAGTCATTCCCCTTTCCTGGGCAGACCACAGAACCCTTGATATAGAAGGAGACGGTGCATAGAAGCTGGAATCCCTGCTTCCCCTATCCCTGGGGCGTGGCAAGGCACAGCGAGGCATTCTGCTGACCCCCAGTGGGTATGGAGAGCCACCGAACACCACTAAATGTGTGTGCACAGCATGGTGCCCGTTGCAGGGTAAATTACTCAAAACTGAAAATTAAGAAAAGGTTTTTTTTTCATCATTTTTGTGTGTCACAGTGTTTGTTTCATATGTTCCTACAGGTATACAAAAATATACACAACTAGCATTTTTGCTGTGCTCGAATCCTTGATATTTGACTGGCCCTATTCTAAATTTTAGATGTTTTCCCATATTCACTTATGGGAAAATCACTGATGACTATTCTTCAGAAATTATTGAAAAACCTACATGTATACACCATTTTTATGAATACAGGCTACAGCTAGTCACACTCCACTCTGGGGGCTCACCACCCTCTATCTGAAAATGATGACTAGAATACAATGCCCCCCAGTAATGTGTCGCTATTGGTCACACTAAGAACATGTGTTAATAACATGGAAAATAGATCATTTTTTCCAAATTTGAATGATTATATTTTGGATATTCATCAATGGCTGCTAAATATAAAGAATTACGTACCAGAGGAAATATCAAATTATCTGTCAAAAATTCTGAGTATACATTAAAAAAATCTCCAAAAAGTAATAAATAAGGTTTTATATATATATATATATATATATATATATATATATATATATACATGTGTGTGTATATATAGTGTATATATATATATAAATTCAGTGTGTGTGTTTCAAATAAGTACAAGTTTTCATGATTAACTTTGACTCAAAAGAAAAAATTTATTTTCCTAAAGATTTCATGTGTGTCCTTGTTTGAGGACTTACACATGCAAGAATCTGTGAAGGTCAGAAGAGGGGATCGGGTCCCTTCAAGCAGGAGTTATAGGTAGTTGTGAGTCATCTCATGTGGCTGTGGGGAACCCAACTCTAGTCCTCTGGAAAAACAGGAAGCCTTCTTAACCACCGAGAAACCTCTCTAAACACCAGGAAATAAAAGAAAATCTTAAAAATTACTTTAGAGAGATTAAAGTGGATGATCCTGCATTATGCAAATCACCTTCCAGGTGCCAGTTCTCAAGTCCCTGTAATCTGTGATCTCAGAGGATCTGGCCAGAATACGCAGAAAACAGCCCATCATCCTTTGCAGCCAAACTGCTTTAAAACAATTCGACAAATAAAATAGAAACACATTTGCTGCGCACTGCGCCCCCGTGTCTGCGCTCCGTGCACTTGAACCCAGTTACCGAGCTTTGGGCAAGGGGCAGGAAGGTTAAAATACACACACACACACACACAGACAGAGAGACAACGACACAGGTCATCCTTGAATTCCCCAAGAATGCCCCCTTTATTGTGTTCAGGGCAGATTATATAGAGATAGCCACACCCCAGCCAAACCCACCAGAAACCACTCTCCTGCCATCAGGAACTCCTGAAGGTCTCGTGCTCAGAGCAGCTGTAGGCACTCAGATCAGGGAATTACAAGAAATTCAGGATCTGGGGTCTCACTGCTCCCAACACACATTAACAATTTTTTTGACATAAAAGACAAATGCTGCAATGAAAAGCTTAGAGAAAATAAAGTCTTTTACAAGTCTATGAACATTTGGTAATTAGGACTGGGCTCGGGAGAGACCCACAAGCAAGATGCCAAGTCTTTACGTAAGAAATTATCAGAAGACGTATTCAGGTAAGACGATAATATGAACAACACAATAAGGATTCTATCAACTACAATCATTAGGCTGTCTGTCAAAATCAAAATAAAGGGTGATAATTAGAAGCAAGTGTCTCATGTGAAATAAAAACGTAAGATATACATTGACGTGTCACATGATAGGATTATTTACTCATCACAAGTTACCCCAACGGCTTTTCTGTACTTCTGGGGAAAAACGATCCTTCATCTTCCCTTACATAAAAAATAAGATGAGAATGCATACCCAAGACCTCTAAGTTTTCAAACCAATAGATAAACACATTGTTGACACAGAAGTGAAATCAAATCATGAAGTATTTCGCAGATGCGAGCATGGGGATAGTTCAGGAGGTTTTCTTTGTGAAGGTTTATTTGCATGGATTTTCCCTTAGGAACTTCTAGCCAGGTTAAGAGACAAAATATCATAAGATAAGTATTAAATAATTTGCGTATACATAGTAAAACGCTATGAGAACTGGGGCCGAGCAAAGACTGCTGTTTGAGGGTTTCAAGAAATCTCAGAGGACACAAGACTTAAGCCTGCTCTTGAAAATATATAGAGTTCATATGTGTGTGTAGAGGGGGGGATATTTACCAAGTAATGAAAATTCCCTGACATTCATTGTTCACGAAATGGACAATGGGGCATTTTCCCTCTGGAAACCAGTAGGGTTTGCAGCAGGAACTTGCTGTAGCTATTGCTGGGTAGGAATGTAACAGTTTGTAGTGGAGATAGCAGAGGTTTTATATTTGAGTTAGAATACTGGTTCTTGAATTTACAACAAAGACCCAGATATAACTGGGCTCAAATATGCATTAAAAAGATCATTTATTTGAATCAACAGTAATTTGGGTGATGTGGCTCTTAGTCTACTGGATGTATGAAATCTCACTCATGGCTAGAATGGTATCTTCAGCTCCTACCACTCCAAACATATTGGCAAAAAAAGGGAAAGAGAGATGGGAAAGGCATTTTAATTTGGCTTAGTTGCATATACTCAAAGTAATATATACCATTTTTACTTGAATTCTCTTGACTGAAATTTAGTCCATCTGCTAAGGACAGCTATAAAGTAGCCTGGGCCCACACTTAGCCTTCAATGAAGAAGCCCCGTGAATAGTTGAGAAAATAGAAGACCTGGAGAATTTATGTGGAGAGACAGCTACTGGTCTGTGAGTGTCTGGGTGATTCTCTGTCTCTAGCCCTAACCTCGTCATAGGAATGCCGGGTATGCAGATTTACTCCACCACATCTGGCTTCTTATGTGCTTTCCTAAGATCATCAGGCTTCTGCAGATAGCACCTTTACCCGCTTAACCAAATCCCCAAGCCTTACTTTACATTTTAAAAAAATAGGTAATTAATTAATTTATTTTTCAGGGAGAGGGAGGAGACAGCACACACAATGTAGTGCTTAGTGGATGTTTGGGGAAAGAAAAGAGGAAATCATCCAGTTTGGATTCCTCCTTTCGCTAGATGGCTGCACGGCATGAAGGGTTACTCAAAGAATTTCAGGTTTGCTTTCAAATGAGTCCCATATCTCTTACATGTTATTAATCTGAACCTTAAAAGTCAGGTCATGTGGGTCATGGACGAGGGGGGGGGGGTTGAATTTACCTTTAAAGTATTACTTGACTTTGTAAATATATGTCTGTCTTAAATTTCTCATGTATAAAAATGGACACCTAGTAGGTTAATATTGGGCTCACTTATTGTTTGAAATAAAACCTGAAATATCAGCTATTATCTGAAAGTGGTTCATACTGTTCCACAGCACAGAAAAGAATAAAAGCATATTAGAGGTCAATCAATACACATTATTTTGACACACAATCTCTTAACCTACAATTTATTTTCTCCAACTGTACTTCTGATATTTGTATAATACTATCTTATTCAAAGACTTACTGACATATCTTAAAACTAACAGAGATATTATTATAAAGACAGGCCAAGCTTTCTAGAAACTCTTGAAAGAGCTGACCCCTGGATCATGAGAGCTGAAGAGCTGGCCTGCCCCACACAGGCTGAGGCACTGGGGAGCGTGGGCCCTGAACCTCACTGGGCAGCACACTGGAGCTGACCCTGTTGGCAGGCGTGATGGTGAGCTGGCCCTGAGCTCATGACAACAGAGGAGTTGACCTCGCCCACCCCCTCAGTCTGCCATGGGGTGGCATGGGTGAGGGAAAGATGCCTAAAAATCTTTCTCTCACACTCTTGCATGTTCATTACTTGTGATTTAAAAATATTCAATACCTAATATTTCATAGTTTTATTTTTCATTTTGTTCCTTCAAACTAATATCCTGACATTATCATCAATGCTCATGATTTTTTTTTTTTTATTAAACTCAACTTACTTGGCAAGAAGACAGCCATGACAGCTGTGGCCCCGAGAACCCATCTACATCCTTTTTCACACCATACCCCTCTTGGTCTTCCCTTATATCTCAAAGGAATTCCAAAATTCATATTGTTCTGATTAATGTAATTAAATGGCCTATGCTGTAAAGCACTAAACAAGGAAACAGATCGACAGGTTGACATTTCAGCTACACGGCAATGACCAGAGGCAGAAGAGAAGAAGCACTCCTGGTAAGAAAGACGTTCCTGGTGGGGCATTTACTACATCTGTGCCACAGCTGTATCAACTCTAAACCCAAGCTGCTGGTGTGGATTAGCAAAAAGTGACGACTTACCCAGACACCGCATCAGTCAGGGGAAAAGACAGTTTCACACTGTCACAGCCAAGACACACAGGTGATCTGCACCACAGTGGTAGAATCTCACATCTCTGACCGCACCGTACTGTAGCTAACAACAATCATATACACATACGTGATGAGCTGGCTAGGCCAGTTTAATGTGTGAGTATCAGAACAGGCCACAGTAAGACAGGGGAAAAAAAACAGTAGATTAGGTTATGTCTATAGTAATAAGTTAACTGGCCACAAATTATTTTTCAAAAGCAAAAAAAGGGGGGGGGGACATTTTTACTGTTTGCTTAGTTGAGAGTCTCAACCTGAAGGGGTATTTTATATCAAAAATGCGGACAATTTGCTAACTTTCACTTAGCTTTGATCTATATTTAATAAATTAAGACTAAGCTAAGGCCCCTCCCATTATGAGGGCATTAATATTTAAAACATGCCCCTCCAGCTACTGTCAACCAATTGGAGCATTGGTTGTGATATTAAAAGACCGTTCTACCTTTCTATATAGCCAGCTGTTTCAGGATGGTGGCATGTTTGGTCAAACTGTGAACATGAGCCCTGGGCAACACTTCTTTGCCTGTGAAGTGAGTCCCTTGCTCAAGGAGATGACGTGTGGGTACCATGATGGTGGCTAAGGTCCAGCTTTGGTGTTTCTGTTAGCTTGTTTAACTTTGCCTTGATTATGACATTACAGAAGACCAAAGCAAATGTACCTATCCCTCTAAGAAAGGAGTTTGCAAAGGGAAATAACAGACTTTGTATGTCATTCCAACCACTACTTCCATAAGCAATAAGAGACATAGGCTTCTGATGACAAGGCCCAGCTAATTCTACCATGTGCCAGCCACAGATGGTATCTCAGATCAGATGGTACACTCAAGGTCAGCCTTAATAATGCCTTCTACAGTGGAATTAGGTTCATGTACTATAAATAGATTTGTGTATTTTTTATTAAATTACTTACTTATGCTTATGTGCGTGCGTGCGCGCGTGTGTGTGGTAGCAATATGGGAGGAGCACAGAAGACAATATTTGAGAGTTGGTTCTCTCCGTTCACCATGTGGGCCCCAGGAATCAGACTCAGGTGTTCATTCTTGGCAGAAAGAGTCCATACTTGCTGAGTCATCTCACGGGCCCCCAAATGGAGTTTTCAATATTATAATGTCTAATGGTGATCACAAAATCCAAAAGGAACCAACAGGAACACATTCGTTAAAAAAAAAAATACTATCTCAAATACAACAACAACAAAATGTACGATTCTGACAAGACAGGTAAACGATCCTAAAACATTCATTCTTATAAAGGAGCTCATTAAGTACAGTGGCCCAAATTCAGGATTCAGGAAGACCAAATCAGCATGTTTTCTCTTGTGCATGGAATCCTAGCCTATAAAGTTATATATGTGTGTGTGTGTGTGTGTGTGTGTGTATGTGTGTATATATATATATATGATAACCTATACCTACATATACTGAATTTATGCCTACATATACATATGCATACGTATATATGGGTATGTACATATGCATATACAATCACACATATCCACATATGTAAGTTTTGGTGAGACTTAAAATTATTGAAAATAAACCAAAAGAGTAAAAATAGGTGGTGAAGAAGGGCAGAATGATGGGGAAAAGGACACACATGTCATGAAAGAGGTAAGAAGACTGGGGAGAATATAAGAAGGTGTCAGGATAGTCAAGGCAATGAAGGGGAAAGAAAATCTTAGAACAGACACTTGTTTGAAAATGCCATGATAACATCTAATGTCTTGTATGTTAAATTGAAAAAAATTAAGTAGATAAAGAATTGATCACTAAGAAAAATTCATTTTACACTAGACTATATGTAATATTTCCCTTCCCGACAGGCCTCAGTTTACTCTATAGGTTTTATACAGTAAATATGAAAAATCGTTCCTTCAGAAGCTGAGAGTATTAAAAAACAACAAGAGCAACAAGAAATTTTCTGAAGGGAAGACAACAGGACAAAAGTCACAGAACCCTGGTGACCAAACTCCAGATCTGAAGGAGTCCAGTGCCATACCCTTGTCTCCTGGGCTGACATGTGCCCTGATGCCCAATGGGCAGAGAAGAACCACAGAGGAACTGATTTGACAGTAAGTCTGAGTCAAAGAGTTCCCATGTCAGCAATTTGGAGATCTCATTCAGAATACTAAAGAGTATGTTATAATTCTATGAAAAGGGCACGATTATTCCATGGGTGTGATCACCACCATCACAAAATCATCACACCCTTGCTTCTCCAAATATATTTCATGTAAATTCTTCATATGTTAAAAGTCACCAGCCTGGTCTACAGAAGGAATTCCAGGACAGGCTCCAAAGCTACTGAGAAGCCCTGTCTTGAAAAACAATAAACAAATCACAAAGTAATACTTTTTGTCTCTGTATATCTTCTCAGATAGAGATTTACACACACACACACACACACACACAATGAGAGAGAGAGAGAGAGAGAGAGAGAGATCCTTTAGGTTTCACATATAGAAGAGAATACAGGGCTTCTTTAAAGCTCTTATACCTTTTCTGACAGACGGATGAAGCTCTCACACTGCGCTCTGTGCCCTGATGCTGCATCACAGGGCAAAGGTCATTCAATGATGCTGTTACTAACAAAATACAGAAGAAGGGCCTCAACCCCCATGATGCAACAAGGGCCAGGACACACTAGCATACATGATTTCTCTCTGACAGTACATTTGCCATGTTAATGACACAGGCAGAAATACATGCTAATTTTCTTAAGTAACATATCCGATAAACCAAGTGTAAAGTATTAAAGCAATTGCTCCAAATTTTAATATTTATCTCTTTCCTACTAAGCCACTAATTAGTCTACAGATTCCTTTATTTTAGAAATGACCTCTGATGTTGGGGACATGGTTCATTGGTAAGGGCACTTGCTGTTCATCCACAGGACATCAATTTCATTCCTAGCACCCCAATGAGCTGGCCCTGGAAAACCAGCTCCAAGGGATCTGACACCTTTTCCTGGCCTCTGCAGGCACCTACAGAATGGTGGTACTCACACACAAACGCACACGCATGCACGCACAAACCTCCCCAAACCGTCTGCTCTATGAGGGCCAGCAGGTGATTCTGATCCACTCATATGCACATGCACACCCATGTGCGCTCACACGTGCACACATACGCACACACACACATACACACATGTATACACAGGCACACATACACACACTCATTCACATAACATGCACGTTCATACAGACATAAACTTAAAAAAGATCTTAGTATGTCAAACTTCCAAATTACTGCATTAAGACCAAGATTAATAAATTTGGGGGGGTGTCAGAAATAGGTTAGAGAATAAAAGGATTCCTGCTGTTTAAATTATTGATATTTAACTGCTGTCTAAATATTGAAATGACTGACATACACAGAAATACACACCCTGAGGTCCCCATATGGTTCCATTATGCTATTACTATAATTTATTATGTGCAAACCAGCCAAGTATTTACATTAGAGCTATTCTGAAATAGAACACTCACAATGCAGAGTAACTGTGAAGCTGAGGCCTACAGACAAGAGCCAGGGCAAAGCAAGATCTTCAGCTATGAGACCCCAGCCCATTATTTAAACCAAGTCCCACAATGTAGCTCCTTGTCCAGGGCATCATTATGACCGTGGCATACTCAAAGTCTCAGTTCCACATTTAGCCCTCCCCAAACCATATGCTCTATGAGGGCCAGTGGGTGATTCTGATCCACATTTTCCTTTGGAAATGCTGAGTTTCTTTCAGCACCTCTTTGTCCTTTGTTCAACAAAAGGTCAACAGTGTTAAAACCAAGAAATGAAAAAATGAGCATAATGGGCTTTACCATTATGTGTATGTGTATGTGTACATGCTCACTCGTGTGTGCGTGTGTGTGTGTGTGCATGCGTGCATGTGTGTATTGCCTCCAATAGGCCAGAGCAGAACTACACTGACTTGCCTGCACTGGGCCTGGTACCAAGAGTAGGCTTAGAGCTGCAGAGGGAGCCCTGAAAATCAGGCCACTGAATTTGCAAGTGGACAGAAAGCCCCAGAGGTAATATTCTGTCCCCATGTAAACTAAGGCCATGCTGCTTCACGGTGACAAATGATAGCAGGGGAAGAATAAACACTGATCTTTTAGGTCCTACTAGGAATGCGATCCCCACTTAGCTCTCCCCAGAGTCCCAGGCAAGGGGAATTCTAATTGACGTCAGCTGCTTCAAGGGAAGGGATACCGTGACCTTAAACTTGGCCCCAGGTCCACTCTCCCATCCAGGAACAGAGCCAGAGGGTTCTCCTGGCAACTGCCTGACGTGCTAAATGGCAGGCCTAGCCACTGAGGGAATCCTGACCTGCACCAGAGACAAGTCTCCCACTGCAGGAAGCACACAAACCAGAGAGATTAGCAGTTCGTCCAGACAACGCTGGCCTATCCCTTCCGCCCTAAGAGCAGAAACTGGGATCTAAATCCCCTAGGCAGAAGCTGAAGCTCCTCCATTGCCTCTGAGTACTCTAAGTCAAAAGGAAAATCAGACAGGAACGTATGACCCACCAGGAGAAATACAGTACGTTGGGTCTTTGTATGAACAATCTTACCTCAGTCAGGATTCCTTTTATGGATACTTGTTTGTAAAACGCAAATTAAATATTAATTTGAAAGTCAACATAAACATTCACTCTTTAAAAGGCTCTGTAATGAAAAAAAAATCAGAGCCATTCTCCTTCCTCTGGCAAAAGCAGGGCTCCTTGGTAGAGTAGAAAGGGTGGCTGACCACTCTTTCCCCCTAGCTCGTCCCCACACACCCTCCGTATCCCATTGGGATGCTAGCCTCCCTATGAACCCTGCTCCAACACGCCTCTTGCTGGCCTCTTCCTGCTGCTGATACAACACTGACCCAGATCACGCTACACCTCTGTCCCTTGCCCACCCAAACCACACTACGCGTTTCCACGAACATACCTTGCCACCACACAAAAAAGTCTGTGTCACTTTATGCTGATACTGGCTAGCCAGAAGTCTATCCCGCAGCCTTTTCGTATAGTAAAACGATTCGGGAACCGAGTCACACATCAGATAAGCTGCCACACTTTCTGAGTTCTTCCTACATTCTTTTTTTCTAGTGCCTATAACGTTATCAGACTCCTCTCCTATAGCTCTTAAAAATGACACCGTGACACCTGCAGTGTGCTTTGTTCACATCCTTGAGGGTCCCTGACGATCTGAACCTTCTCAAATGGTTCTAGTCCATATCTAGAACAAGTTGGCTCCCAGTTAGGTGTTGTATTTTTATTTTGTTTTGTCTTAGTTTAGCTCAATAGACAGTGTCTCGGAAACTACTGCTATTTAGAAGATGAGAAAGAGATGGGCGTGGAGTTAGCCATACTAACAAACGGAGGCCACAGGCTTTAGTGTGATCAGTGCTTTGATGTGTCTATCTTTGGGCAAACACTGTTTCCTGCTATAGCCTGTGTCCTTGGAGGGCAGAAATCAGCCCTTACAAGTGCACATTCCACATCATCTATGCTAGAAGTAGACGCCCAACCTGTTACGCTGAATGTCCAAACTGGGTAGTAACACTAATATCTGGCTACATTTTTAAAAAATGGTATCATGTATATATTTGCAAAGGAACAGCAACAGAACACAACGTAACTTTCAGAAGAAAGTCAAAAGAAAAATGATTTCCTTCTTCAAATGCCTCTACCAAGAAAACAGACTCTTCAAAGCTTATCTTCAGTATTGGAATTTTCATTCTAATCAGACAATTTAACTTAGGAAAAAGAGCAAGGCTTTTTTTTTTTTTTTTAAATACCCTACGACTCCTTTGTCTAGCTTGGGAAACCACAGAAGGGTTGCTTGTTTTCCTAAGTCTCTGGTCCAAATGGCACCCTTCAGGAAGACACAGCAGGATGCTTCCTGCCACTTCTGACTTCTCTAAAATAGAATATACAACATTTTAAAAGAAGAAATAACAAATAAGCACAAACTGTGGCATATTATATAGACGTGTGTGTGTGTGTGTGTGTGTGTGTGTGTGTGTGTGTATGTATGGATCAATATCCAGAGTGCTAATAGCCAGGACACCACTGGTTCTGGGATTCAACCCAAATAAGAAAACAATGAGTCAACTATGGCACATGTCAGGACCACTCTGCCCTATATAAAAAGTCCTTTTTGTTAATAAAAAGCAAAAGAGAGATGCAAGAAAGCTAAGGACCAGCAAACACTGTATACAATATTTACACATAAAATATTTGCCACTTGCTTTGTTTTGAGTTCTTATTGATCTTCTGTACTAAATGTGGAATTACACATATGCACATACATGTATCCATAAGCGTGAGATATACACATATCACACACAATCACATATAAATGAACATAAGAAAAATGAAAAAATAAACACCCTAGAAATCAGGTTTCAAGCCTTTGTCTCCCCAAAACTCATTTATCTTCCCTTCATCTTTCCTCACAGCTTCCCCTCACCTGCTCCTTGCATCCTTTTGTTCTCTCCTTTGTCTCTGAATTCTTTCACATGTGGTCTTTTAAAGCGGTAATCAGAATTATATAAAGAACACTTTATCATGAAATTTTCAAGTATAAACTAAATGTACTTTGCTGATTCAATTATGTAAACAAATAAACTCTTAGTTAAAATATAAACATCTGGCCAGCTCAGCTGTCCAAATAAAGTAAAATCTCAGAATACAACAACCGGATGTCATAAAACATTACCAGGGTCTTAAGTCAGGACTCAGGACCCCTCTTTTCAGAAGGCTTGCTGGGAAAGGCTATCTAGATTTCGGAGTATTTGCAGGGACTTGACTGGTTGAATAGCCTTAATCTAGAAATCTGAAAGCTGACATGTTCTGGTTTCTTGACTGTCTGGATGGTCCCCTGTTACTCAGAGGGCTTCATAATTGGGAGATTCTAGATGCCAAGTTATGGCTATTTCACTTTTATTCCAAAACACGAAGCAAAGCGTCACCATTTTCTTGACCAGCATGCCCTGCTTTCCTTTTTCAATTTCGCCCATGTTTAAGCTGCTATTCAGAAAGTCGTGTGTTGGAGTTTGTTCCTTACTGTAGCTGCTGTGGTCTGAACACTTAGGTCTCTCCCTGAATTCCTGGGTTGAAATCTAATACGCAATAGGAGAAATTCTGGGAGGGTGTGTAAAAGGCTCTCTACAGTCACTGGAAATGGAATCGGTGCCTATATACTGAGGCCACTTCCTTCTCCCATGTAAGGACACAGGCGAAGCCATTGTCTGTGAACCACGGAACAGGCCCTAGCCAGGGGACATTAAATCTGTCAATGCCATGATCTTGAACTTCTCAGGCATTTGTATTTTGAGAAATTGACTTCTGTTGCTTATAACAGAGTTGCCTTCGGAAATTGTTGTACAGCAGCTTAGGCAGACAAAGCCATTGGCTTTCTAGTGAATTAAATATAAAAATGTTTCTCCCCTTTACCTAAATGCTATAATAAATCCCTTTTGCCCACCCTCTTTGCCACTATTATTTTATCTTTACATTCAGAGCAAAAAGGAGTAGAGACTTCTCCAAGGATACCTACTAGAGGTTCTACAAGATCCTGCCTTCATCACAAAATACAAACACCCACCTAAGAAAAAACTTTATCCTGCCGCACTTCTGTACTGACTACACAGCTTTTTCTCCCTCATCTAAAGTTATAGGTAACTGATTCTTGATTTCCATACATCTTCATATCTGTGTTCTGGAAACTGCTACAATGTCACCTGGAACCTCCCTAGAGAGGCCAGGTGTGTTCTTCACAGAATCAAGGAGTGAAGGTCCTTAGACTATATACGGATAAAATCTCAGGAACCCAGTTTTTAGGCAATCTGTGCTTTCTTCCAGGCCAAGCTAATCAAACAAGGATGGCTGAGCCATTCCAGAAAACACATCCCCCTAAACATTTATTTTATGTTCCCTTCGAGCTGTAACTATCACCTCCATCAACACCTCCTGGGCTCACTAGTGAATTTAACACAAAATCTTCACTGGAAGCTGGACATTATCACGGGAAAGGAAGGAAAAGTAAACCTAATAAAATATCATGTCATTCATTCTTATTGTTGAAAATAAATGTAATGATAAAGATATTAGCTAATGCACACACATTGTCATTAATGTACAGGAGGCAATTATAGTCAGGCTCTAAGATGCTTCTGCTGGAAACTCTTAACCAGCCTTTAAATACTAATTTTATTTCATTTTATTTTTAGGGTCTCAGCACTGGAGAAAGCCCAGCACCATCATGTCTTTTGTATCATTAGGAGGAGATAACACAGGACTCTATCTGATAATAAGGAAACCGAGGTTTACTCTGATGTGCACACAGTAGGTTTATGGCTCGACTGAGTGACAATGGCCCAATACAGGGCAAATACCAATAGGACAAATGCTTTCTTCTGTCTAACTGTACAGGATCAACACGGAAACTGCTAACCAGAAACAAACTGTGGATAATATCCATTTCTTTGGACTAGAGGTCCTCAAAGAGACCTTTTCAATTGGCAAAGGTCTATTCTGATATGCAAGGAAGCACATCGCTCTAATAACAGTCACATGCAAATATGTTCTTCAGGAACAATAGCAAAAGCATATTAGTGTCCAGAACTTTCAATGTCTCCTTTCTTTCAAATATTCTTCATTGAAATGTTTTCCCTTGCCAAGTTAAAAATATATTTTTTAAAAAAAATAAACATTTTTAGCTTCACTGAAAATCAAGGCCTATCCTCTCAGCATATAAACAATAGATTAAATTATCTAGGTATTAGATGTTCTGTTTATAATAAGATTTAATTCTTATGACATAAGAGTAGCATACTTAGAGCAAAATACACGTCTTTCTAAGAAAAGCGACAGAACAGACACATTCAGAAAGTAAAGCCCAGGCACAAACACCATAGGAAGGAGACCAACTTGGCCTCCTTGGTCTAAACAGTGCTTCTCACACGCTAATGTGGGTCAGACCAACTCAGGGGACTTAAACCAAACATGGGATGCTTGGTCTGACCCCGGGGATGCTGATTCAACAGTTGTACGGCAGAGCCTGAGAACCTACATTCTAGCAAGTTCCCGGGTGCTGATGAGAGCACCTTTCACTCCGTTTCACTTGGACATGGCTGCCACCCCTGTGGGAAGCTGAGGACACTCTGTCTAACCTTCCCTTGTGGTAGGGTTTCTGCTGACAAAACACTGTCAATTACTTGTATTTACATCACTTTTGAGATCACAGTAACTCAATTTTGCAGACAATTGGTGAAAATAAAAATGTTTCAATACACAGACAAATCTTTAATCCCTTAAGGAAGCCCAGATGAAGCATAAGGCACCTGAAGGCTCACTGGTGGGTAGGACCTTTATTTACTGTTCTCTACAGGGCTTGGTGCAGAGTGGCTTCCACGCGAGGGCCTTACCTGTGACTGGGGCATCAATATCCAGCAAGTTCTTTTCCTGTCGAAGAATCGAAGCACCCTCTGTGATTATTCTCAAGGCGACACTTTCTTCCAGCCTGCCCTCCTTCATGAGATGTGCTTTTAAGATATCCACACGCGGCTTCCCATCATTATCAAACACTTCCTTCGCTGTCAGCCGGTGACTTGGCGGAAACGGAACAGCTGAAAGGGGCAAAGTTGAAAGGTTACATTAACCAAAGCACGCCCACAGCAGGCAGATGCCCACCGAATAACTACTCCATCACTAACCAGCTAATGCTATATTTCATGCATTCTCAAATTAAAACTCAAACAAGAATTAAAGAATGCCTTCTTCCTCTGATTCTAGAAATAATTAGTGGCCATTGAAAACGGCTTATGGTTCTTCTCTGTCAGTACTATTGTTTACATAGGAAAGATCCTGATTGATTTTATTTAATCTTTAAGAAGAAAACTTCCTGTTAAGCAATCACCGATTCCATAAATAAAGATGGATCCTAAACATCCGCTTGTAATCCACCCCAGCAAAGATGGTTCTCCTCTGCTGGGACCAATGGGAAGGATAAGACAACTCAGCAAGTTTGTCTATTGCCACTGGAGTGTCTTTGCTGAGCCCAACTCCTACTATTAACTGTTATCCCCCACTATTACAGAGCAGAACAGAAGCTTTAAAGCAAGAGACGCAAAATGCACTGAAGCTTGAACAGGAAGGTAAAAATTGCATTTGAAATTATGTCAACAACTCAGCCCATCACACATCTGCCTCACAAATTTGAAGACCTGAGTCAACTTCCAATACTCATTTCTAAGAGGCCATGAACAGTGGTGATGTGTGCTTGGAATTCCAGCACGGGGAGGCAGAGACAGGTAGGTAGATCCTAGGGTTCGGAGATGACTGGGCAGCCTAACCTGTGTGTCCCGGGTCCTGGTGAGAGACTAAGTCTCAACATGCTAGACTGAGAGCCTACTGAGGAACAACACCAGAGTCTGACCTCTGGTCTCATGCACATGTGTGCACATGCTCACACATGCACACACACAGACACACACACACACACAGGCATTAAATAAAGAATATTGAGGCGACACACAGATATAAATATGAACACACACACATAATACATAGACACATTTTTTTAAAGAGGGAGATAGTGTCAGAAAAAAACATAAAAACACCATGAAAGCAAATAATATGATTGCTCAGCTAAAAGAAACAAAAAACCCAGTCCCTCTTCCATCTATCATTGTGCATTTGTACAATGAGCATTTCTCTCACAGCTACTCCATTCTAACACCTGCCAGACACCTGCCCTAGAGCTAACATTTGCTGAATACCGTCCTAAAGCTAACATCTGCTGAACACCTGCCACAGGCTTCTTCTGCGACTGCGTGTTCACCAAGTCCTAGAGCTAACATCTGCTGAATACCTGTCCTAGAGCTAACACCTGCTGAACACCTGCCCCAGGCTCCCTCTGCCACCACGTGCTCACCGAGTCCTAGAATTAACACCTGCCAAAGGCTCACTCTGCCACCGCGTGTTCACCAAGTCCTAAAGCTAACATCTGCTGAACACCTGCCCTAGATATAACATCTGCTGAACACCTGCCCTAGAGCTAACATCTGCTGAACACCTGCCCCAGGCTCCCTTTGTCACTGTGTGTTCACCGAGTCCTAGAGGTGCCAGGATGTTCAAAGATCCACTGTCAGGGATGATGTCATGAATTCTAATAAACAGGCCATGAGCTGCTTTAAAAGCTCACTATTTGTTTTACATAAGAACTCATTCATTGAACAACTCAGAACCATTGACATCATCAGTAGAACTTGCCTGGGCCATAGCTACTATGCCAGGTTCCTAAGAGCATCTTCATCAAGACCATTCTCTCAGCAAAAACATCGATTTCAAGAAAAACAAACAAACAAGAAACCCATTCTCCTACTGTACAATATACTTCCTCAAAGAAGCATGACTTATGTAGACACATGCTAAGAAATGTGTCAATCTAACAGCCTAAGCTTGTTACAAGGATGAAATTATAAACACTTAAAAAAAAAACAGGAAATGAACTTTTTCCCTGTGGACAAAGCCATAGATTGCCACACAGACCAACCATTACACCCATCAGACAATGCTGAGGTAATGAAAAGTCAGACAGACTCCATGAGTGAGCAGGAAGGAGGCTTTTTGTCCCAGCCCAGTGAACATGGGTATAAGCCTTAGCTCTGAAATCTTAGCCCTCTGACCTTGGGAGAGTTAAATAACCTCCTCTGGCTTCAGTTCCCTCGCCTGTACAGTGGGATTATATGCATCTGCAGAGTGTTATAATAACTAAAGCAAACAGTAAGAATGGCACCTCACAGCCACAGTGCTATTATTTTACGCCAGGCATGGCATAGGTAATAAAATCAGACACAATGAGAAAACCGCGAGACTCGTAAAGCGTAAGTCCATGTGTTTATGTATAAACTCATTGGGTCCCCAGAACATTAATGTGTGGGAGAGACCTGAGCTTCAAGAGTATTAAGCACTTTGCCCGAGATAATCACCTTCTGATTTGTGTGTACACTCAGCTCCTTTAAACCTAGGCAGACTGATGCCACGATACTCAAGTTAATAATTAAACTACCCTGCTTCCCAAAAAGTACTGAAGACAGCACATACTCATTAAAAAACCATCAGGAGATCACGGTTTCAAAACTGAAATTCTGAGACAAGAGATGTTTCTTGAAGATAACCAGGTTTTCTGTGACAAAATAATGTTCTATATTCTAAGGGCTATATGGGGCTGTTCTACAACAAACAAATCTGAATGCTAAAGCATAATCATTCCTCCAGGAAGAAGAAAGGAGAATACTAGGTCATGGAGCTCAAAAGTTCTCTTGCCATTTGGTTCCTGGCCCTCGCCAGTACTTCTTGACTAGATGTTTGTTAGGAAAATGTAGAGGCCTAAGGAGATAGGTCAAGCATGGCCTGGAAGAAGCCTGAGCTAGCTCAGGAGCACCAACAGAAGGCAGGCGCTCCTTCATGGTGGGATCCATCAGATCCACTGAGCTGCCAGCCAGACAGGCAGTGAACTGAAATCAGTGAGGCCCCAGGTCCCAGTGAGAGAATACCTATCTGAAATGACAAGGTGGCCAGCTCCTAAGGAACGACACAGAGGCTGAACTCTGCGCTACGTGGGCACTCAAATATGTGCACACATCCAGGAATACAGATAGCACAGAGACATTTCAATGGCCACATTTTTTTTTTATGAGACAGCATCTCACTATGTAGCCATGCCAGTCTCGAACATACAGAGATCTGGCTGACTCTGTCTCCCGAATGTTAAAGAGATGTGGCATGACACACAGCAACAACTATCTTTTATAATCTGAGACTTTCTGCATGTTTTGAAGTTCACAGATATCTTACTGGCCGTTCCTCAATGTTGCCAAGTCATAAGTCAAGGGGATATCCGTTAAATAGAAGGGTGTAGAAGGGGAGACTTCAAAAAGGTCCTTGGCGTGAGAGCAAGAGCTGGCTTTTAAAATAAATATCATTCTCCAAGGTGCAAGTTAGGCAACTGTGAAGGTTGAAGTGGTTCTGCGAAGCTATCAGACAGACAGACAGACAGATACACAGGAAGGAAGGCGGGTGCCCGTCAGGCGGATGAAAGTGACGACCTCATTAAACTAATGTAGAGCAAAGGATTCAACAGAAAGCTGCAAACAACTAAGGTGCTGAGACACAAGGGAAGAAAACCTAGGGCAGAGTCCTCTTCGGAATCTGACATTCTCTCAGACCTGGGCTCTCTCCTCTCTCCATGGCCAAGATCAGTGTGACAACAGAGTTTTCCACACTTCATTGTAAACTTTTCCCATTTTATTTAGGTATGTGTATGTGTGTGCGTGTGCACGAAAGAGTGGGTGCTCACAAACTCATAGAGGTCAGAGGATGATAGCTTTGTGGAGTGGGATCTCTCCTTCCTCCTATAAGTGGGTTCCAGGGATTGAACTCAGGATACCCTGCTTGGGCACCATTAGCCACTCTTCTTGGCTGAAGTAAAGCCACCCCTTCTGAGAGTTAGCTGCTATGTCCAAACAAACAGTATCAATAGGAGGAGGGGAGAGGAACACAGCCAATAGTAGACCGTGTTTCCTATTGGCTGAGAGGAACACTAATGTGGCCTGGCCTCTCAGCAGGTCAGACAGATGACAAGGTCTGTGGGAGGCAAGCTGGGCTGCCATGATGCCAATCACGATACGCAGGGAGGCTGAGGGCCAGGCAGAAGTTTTCCAGCACAAAAATAAGAGTGGACTAATATTTGTGTATTTGTGCACCTTTTGGCTTCACAGAAAAAAAAATACCAGCCTCACAAAGGTCACAATTATTTGCTTTCTCTGTTCACCTAGAGCCCTACATGCAGACCTGTGCCAAATGCTGAGCAAAAGCTCTTTGGACCAGAGAATCCCATGTGCTTGGAAAATATTTTTTCCCATTAACTCATTGCTCATTGTGAAAACGGCTGTGTTTAGCATAATAAACTTGTTCTCCCTCCTTCCTTTACTTTGAGTATTGCAATCAATTGCTTTCTTTGATACGGGCAGGACCTGGTGAAGTGGAGTGTCTTGGCGCTACTAAAATGTATCAACAGCGGCTGTGATTTGAGCTTGTTCTTTCTGAGAAAATTTCCTAATAATTGCCTTAAATGTGGAATAATCTTATAATGCTTCTTAGAAACATCCTAGAGAGAAATAGGAACATCCAGCTTTCTTTAACTTCATCATATCTTCAGATTCGTAACATAAAAAACACTATGTACAACATGGGATAAAAGATGATGCAATTCTACCGTTACTAAGATAGAACTGCTTTAAGGTCATTTTGGTAGATTGGGTGGTGTTCTTGTATCACAGATGGAGCGGGCCTGGTAGGTTCATCTCCAATGGCCAAGGTCTAATAGTTTCCTTTTCATTTGTTGATTCCACCAGGGCTCAGCTGTATGATATGGAGAAAAGATTATGAAGTGGTGACAAGAGAAAATCATGGATTTCAGAGAAATATTCTGCCAAGTGACTTGTTTTTAACCCTTAAGTGGTATCACACCTGAAAACCCAAACACTACAAATCCAAAGAAGAAAGGGCCGAAACCCAGCAAGCTTGTTTGCTCTTCCACTTCCACAGCAAAATGCTGAGGACAAACGAGAGACCTGACTGACTCAGCAGCTGAGGATGAGCGGGAGACCCGACTGACTCAGCAGCTGAGGGCACATGCTGCTCTCCCAGAGCAGAGTTCAGTTCTCAGAATGCACATTGAGCAGCACACGACTGCAACTTCAGCTCCAGGGGATCCGACACCCTCCTCCTGTTGAAGGTGACGCATGACAATGACACACATAGAGACAAGCAGGCTCAACGCACACACGTAAATAACAACACAAAAACCTGGGGCTTCTGCTCTACTTTCTTTTTTTATGTATAGAACATTGGAAATCACTTATCTTTAGTTGATGTAGGTAGGTACTACTACACCCAGGACACTTTGTACGCTAAGCACAAGCTCTAGCTCCACAAGCTAACTGGTTACCTTTCATTAAGGGCTCTTTAAAGCAAACTACAAAGTGTTCATTCAACACTGACCCAGGAATATAGGACCAGAGTAGAGGAAAATACAAACATGGGATGAGGATACCGATCATCAAAAGGCTCTTCAGTGGTCAAACCAGTGCTGTCATCAAGGCATTCTGATTTCTACAATAGTCTCTTGACCTTGAGATGGGCACAGCTAAAATACATGCTCCCTATTTCTTCTTACTTTTTAAAAGTGTAGATACTAGAATATTTAAAATCACACATACAACTACCACATGCACACACACTGAACAGGCATTCATACACATTCCTCTCGCATACGTTTCTTCTTTCTCTGCCTCCTTTTCAGGATCATGAATCCCATGCAGAGCTCTCAGCCAATTGACAGCCAGGCAGAGGCACTATTTTTCATGAGAGAATCCCTAGCAACATCAGCGTGAAGACCAGCTTGAGACGCACTTGTCTCCACCATCAGCTAAAACATATAGAATGCCACCTCCCTTGGTCTCCCCACCCCTGCTGCCAACGAACACCACAGCAGTGGATCAAGGAGAGCAGGTGAAATGTCATTGCAAGTCCAGACACGTTTGTCTCATCCCTCTCTAAAACCAGAACACGCACACCAAGAGCCCTTGTCCCATAATTCATGTCGTGGTGACTCTGCAAAAGGGCTGTCAAAGACAATTAGGTCAGTGCACGTTAAGAAAACAGCTTAAGGATATCACATGTCCCACACAACTTAAAACACATCCTGGCCTGACCTCCTTAGATTGGCACTCGAGTCGTATGGGCATTTGTGTATGTCACCAACCTCTGTTCCAATCAAAGGCTGGCAGAATAGAAAGACGGGGCTCTCCAAGGGGACATGGGCAGGGCAGTTCACATTTCCTACTTGCTCAGTCATCAATCCAATGCAACTGACAAAGTCAAGTTGCTCTCAGAGCCAGCTTCCCCTTTTCCGAGAGCTAACTCGGACACAGACAGTAAGAAAACAACAGATGAACTACACTCGTGTGGGCAGAAAGGTTTGTGACCTTTGAGGCTAACCTTAATCAGCAACTCTTTTCACCCTATCCTGGGCCACGCATCCTGTAAACAACCTTACAATGTCCTTTGCAAACAGGACATTCTTAAGGAACCATGTAAACCAGACACTGTATTTGTACTTACTCTTTAAACTTTGTTTAATCTTTGAGCCTGGTTATAAATTACACCCTTGGGGCAACACAACTTCCAAAGTAAATATATATGTTGAGTTGGGTTCCCTTGCTTCTGATGACAAAATTAGATGAACGATCTAATCAGTCACAGGGATGTATGAAATAGGTAGGCATTACCTAAGAGGCCAGTCAGTGAGGAGGCTGGGGAAATGAGCAATAGACAACAAGCTGAACTGTCTGACACAGACTGTGGAGCTGACGCTGTGGCGTACAGGAGCTTTGAATGGAGGCATGGAAAACCTGTTAGGAAGCAGAACTAAGGAAGAAATGATGAGTCAAGGAGAAAGCAGGTAATGAGAATTCCAAAGGGCCTTCCTCTTGGTGAAAAGGTGTAATAAATAGTGACCTGGTTTTTAGACGAATCTAGACTAAAACAAACTATTTTAAGGTAATAATAGAGCGAGCTTTGGTAAGTTTCCCTATTTGAAAATACAAAGTGTCAGTTAGTGTACATAAAAGCAGCCCTGCTGTGGGCCACCACACACGATCAGGACGTGAAACCCAATCCTAATCAGAACAAAGAGGGAAGGGACACGGCAAGGAAGGTTCTTGGGACTTCCGGCTATGTTTTGGGTTCTCATGTTGAGTGATATGGCTTGACTTACATAGAGCTTTAAACAATTCTCAGTTTATCTGTGCACAGTGTTATGTGTTTACAAAGGTAAACAAACCGTGACCGGGGGAGAAAGCTAGACCCAAAGAGAACTATATGAACATACTTAACAGGGCTCTACTTGAATCTCATACTGACTCTGATTTCTTGGCTTGTTTAAAAGTGTCAGGCTTTCACTGGAGATACTAATGTCTGTCAAATCAAAGTATATCTGCCTAAACATTAAGTCTTCCTTAAGATTAGAAAGAAAAGGTTCTCCACAGACATTTAAATAAAAACTCCACTTACTACTAACACCCTGGAGTTTTCATCCCTGCTGCCACTAACCTTAACCATCCTCAACAAGACCCTCTTCACCCAGTTCCTCTAAGGACCACCCACACGTCCTGAGACTTAAAATATTGTCCATCAACACACATCTGTCCAGATCACTTCCCCAGCAATCTAAAGACCTCCTTCAGTTTTCCTGGTTGTTGGCATGCACATACAACACAATGGGGCTTTATGCAATAGCTCAAAAGCTTCATAAAAGGGTACAATGGTACTCAAAGCATTTACTGAAACAAGCAATTTTCCTTTTTCCTCTGGCTTACAAACTATACATTATACACAGTACATTTTGACCCCAACTCCAAAATGTTCACAAGCAGTTCTTTAATAGAGACATCTTGAAATAGAACAACTCTTTTGGGGTAGAAATGGGCCAGCAGAGAAGAAATGGAGGGGGGAAGCAAAGGACAAACAACATATTAACGGTAATAAATGTATAGAAATGTCACAAGGAAACCTATTACTTTGTATGTCAACCAAAACTTAATTTTTAAAAATCAGATAATAAATGAAAGAATTACAATTTCACCAAAAATGAATAGTTAAAGAAAATGAGCAAGAGAACTCCACAAAAATGATACTTCTATACCTTGGATTTTAAAGGAATTTTCATTAAAATATGACTATTTCTGTCTACTACTCATCCTTCAAACATATTTGTGTGTGCTCAACACCATGTCCCAACGACACAACAAGCAACAGTCCACGCTGACTCTATCTGCAGTTTAGAGAGGTTCTATCTCAAAAGAACTTTAACATTTGATTATTGCCCGGTTTACTACGTTACAACTGCAAATAACTTATACAATAACTATGTAATAATGACTCAACAGGATTATTTTATGAAAAAGGCCTATTGTAGCAGTTTCAAAAGATTTCGGTATTATTAAAAAGCTTAAAAGTGAACTTGAACTTTTTATTGTTACTAAAATCTATATACACAAGACCAATGACTTGACATGGTTAATTAATTGGTTACAAATGATTTCATATATGGCTATGAGTTTATCTGTTGATTTTGAAATATTGTATTAGTTTTCTTTCTTTCTTTCTTTCTTTCTTTCTTTCTTTCTTTCTTTCTTTCTTTCTTTCTTTTTATACAGAGTTTCTCTGTAAAGCCCTGGCTGTTCTGGAACTCACTCTGTAGACCAGGATGGCCTTGAACTCACAGAGCTCCGCCTGCCTCAGCCTCTCAAATGCTAGGATTAAAGGCATGTGCCACCACCACCCAGCTTTGATTTTCTAATTTAATAATTTTTGAAGAAATATTACAAGTTTTAGTAAGGACTAAAACCAAATTTATTTCTCTAAAAATAAAATATAGAACTGAAAAGTTGTTTTTATAAGCCTATGCTACAGTGTGATATGTGTATTCATTTATGTCAGGAAATAGCCCAGCTATACTGGATCTCAGTGCTAAGTGAAAAACATACAGAATATTCTAGCAAATGGTATTGATATTCATTCCTAAAGTAGCAAACTTAAAGTAATGCAAAAATTTCTCTGCACTGAGATTAATGTAAGGAGAGAAACTTTTAATTTAATTTATTTTGGGACCAGAGAGCAAGCTAAGAAATAAAGGCAATGCCACCAAGCCAGAAGACCCAAGTACAATCCCCAGGACACACATGGTAGAATGACAGAAGTAAGTCCTCCAAATTGTTCTCTGACCTGTATACATACACTGTGGCGCGCGCGCGCGCGCGCGCGCGCACACACACACACACACACACACACGTAAAAAAATATTTTTGCTTCAAACTTTCAAACTTTCCTCTCTATTTTCTTTAGACAAATATGTCAAAGGAGGAGATTAAAATCATGAAATAAACAAGAAAATATACTTGAAGACAAGGTGAATGTATTTCCCAAAGGAGTGACTCCTTTGAGCATAGTAATGACCCCTTAGAAATGAAGTTCACCTGGGATTCTGAAACTCAACTTAACCCAGTGCGTGCTTTACCATGCAGAAATCCTCAACTCAACAGCTCAAAACACGAAACAGGAGGAAAGACTACCTAAATTAATGTTGAAAATAAGAAAATAAGAAATTTTAATAGTAAATACCTAATAATATGAACTTTAGAAATCTTTGAAATAAAAATAGACATTTCTTGCAACATGATATGAAAATAAAAT
Organism: Arvicola amphibius; assembly: GCF_903992535.2. NCBI lineage: Eukaryota > Metazoa > Chordata > Mammalia > Rodentia > Cricetidae > Arvicola > Arvicola amphibius. The sequence goes on along the minus strand of NC_052060.1, from coordinate 43,379,797 downwards.
CTGTTACCACTCAGGATGCTCACATTTACTTAACTTCTAACACTACACATTTCCTGGACCAACATGCTTACCTATGTCCCAATACACTGAGATTAAAGCACCTACAAAACATCACAATTTTTAATGAGCAAATTTCTCTTGTTGGAAAAGCTCTTGAAAATGTCCCCAAATGATAACATCATTTCTAAGTAGATTTAAGGATGCCACAAATTTTGCATATGAAAAAAAAACACCTCATAGAACACTTTTTTTTTTAATGTATCACTGGGATGAAAGGACTGAAATAGTTTGCCTCATCATCAGGCATTCTCCAGAGAGCTGAGCACAGAGCTAAATCCCCCAAGTGAAACTGATTCCCTCCTAGCCCTTCTTGGCCAACCCTTCTCCCAGGAGGCTCTTGCAGCTTACAAGAAAACACAGGCCCTGGGGGCACCTCCCTGGGAGGACTGCTTACATTGCTTTCCTGGGGTGACTAGGTCTTTTCTCATCCACTGTATTTGGGCTATTTCTAAGAACCTCTCAACCATCTGAGAAACACGGAGCATGCAGGGGGCTTCAACGGGATCATTTTTCTGCATATACAGATTTAAACATGATATTTCAACAAGATCACTATACTGCATTCCGTTATTCCATTCATTCATACACATTCTTTTTTTTTGTTTTGTTTTGCTTTTTTATCCTAGAAGACAGAAAGTGAGAAATTTCTTGGTAAAATTGTAACTGTCTACATTCCCAGACATAATGCAGGTGTATCCTCTACATTAAAAAACAAACAAAAACACCTGGAAAGGTAAAAACGGATTGTTGGAATTACAATGTCATGTGAAAATTTATACATAAAACAAAGGAGTTAGCCAAGGAGTCGGTAGCTCATCACTGCTTAGCAAACAACAATAATCAAGCAGAAGGATTTACAATAAAATCTGTGTGTCTGGAGCAGAGCCTTGATGTCTGATCAATAGTCAACCAATGTGTTTTTGATCAATGAAACGCTGGATAGATTGTTCTCATTACTTCACCCACAATTTAGATGACATTCTTGAGGCACTACAAACAAGACGAGTAAATAGAAACAAAACGTGACTTGGCTCAAATCTGAAAGTAACTTTAAGAAATGATAGTCAAAAGTCAAAATAGCTCAGGAACGGGAACTCATTTGGTTCGTGTTTCTGAAAGAACTCATACCAAGGAAGAGACTGTCTGTACCATATAGGGAGATGGGTGCAGGGTCAGACTGCAGATGACGCAGTCTGTGAGTGACGGAGACAAAATCAAAAGGAGAGACGGGGCGAGGCACATGGATATGGAGTGCCTATGGAACGGTGTGGTAACAGGTAAAATCTAGCACCTACTATGCAGAATATAAAATAACTCTATTAACCATAACTGCAGTCCTGTGCCTTCAAAAATGCTCCCAAGATGCCACCTCCTAGAACTTCAAAAAGCATTTCAAATACTTCAGTAAGAAACATTTTGTAGTTAATAAATTTTTATTATTAATACGGTTTTATTACTGTTTTAAATTAACTAAAACTTAATGAACTAATTCTCTCTCAGCACCCCAATATATCAGAAGTAACTCAAGGACAAAAGCCTCCTGTCCCCCAGTTCTGCACCTGCAGGACAGGCTACCTGTGACAAATCAGAAAGAGCAGAGTCTACTGAAGAATTCACTGTGAAATGCAGAGTCACATTAACACACACAACGTGATGAGGAGAACAGTACAGCTCCCGTGACATTTGGGAGTGGAGAAATCATCACGATTGAGTGTAGACGTGAGTATGGTGAACGCTGAACCTCAGACACTAAATGTTTTCACTGTAAGGTACCCACAAACACAGCAGAAGACATCACAGTGTGTGCTTCTCCTGCCTGGGATTTTCCTAGAGTCCCCTCCAGCACACAGAAGCACTTTGGCTCTTTCTTCAGAGCTGTTCTTCTCAAGACCCCATTGGTCCACATGACTAGCCCATGCCTAGAGATGGGCAAAATCCATGCCCCTCAGTCTCCAGGAAAGGGAGAGGCCATTTCAGGATACGCAAATCCAAAGAAATGGTAGCCTGGAATTGGTTGAGTATACATGTATACATTTCTGTGTTCACCGTGCCCCTAAGGGACACCAAAGCACTCCTATGGTGTCCCTGATGGTAAACATGCCACATTCTGTGATGATTGCTTATTCTACATTAGTACATGGAGTATCCTGATGCAAAGACAGGCAAGCAGGTAACAGCACTTTAATACACTATCATTAAAAGGAACTCTAAATGACGTCCTGCAGCAAGATTGCTCAGTGGCTAAAGGATCTTGACATCGTGTCTGATAAATTGAGTTCAATCCCTGGGACACCCGTGGTAGAAAAAGACAAAAGACTCCTGCAAGTTGCCCTCTGAGTTCCACATGGATGCCCTGTACCATGGTATGCGTGGATGTACCACTTACATACATGCTAACTAAGTGCAAAACTTCGGTTAATATGAATATTTAAAAAGAGGTATGTCCTAGTTAAATAAAGCTTTTCACCTTTAGCTTGAGGAGGTCAGACAAGGGCATCAGATCTCTGGGAACTGGAGTTAATGATGGTTGTGAGCTGCCATGAAGGGGCTAGGAATCAAACCTGGGTCCTCTGTAAGAGCAGCAAGTGCTCTTAACTGCTGAGCCAACTCTATAGCTGCTCAGGTGTATGTATTTTAAATCTGTAGGGTACACTCATTCTCTAAATACTGGCAGAGGAAAAGTCTCGCAATCTGTCCAAACAAAACATATATAAGTGTGAAACAAAATACATGGGAGGGTGAAACTAAAAGATTTCCATGAGAAGACAAAATTGACAGAAAATACTGCTTCTTCCAACTAGATTGATGTGTTGATTTTTATGATATTCACTATAACATAGAAATAATTTAATTTATACTTTCATCATAGAGACACCAACTTCCAAAGTATAGTAAGCATTCTGGGGGCATTAAAATATAAAGAGAATTTCAATACTCCAATGTTTTTATGAAGTTTAGCTTATTGAGATGAGTGTGTGTGTGTGTGTGTGTGTGTGTGTTAAAGCAAAATCCTCCATAGCACGAGTTTTACTAGAACAATCAATCCCTCATAGGCATTGACTATAGTGACTCCCCATACAGCCAAGGGGGACCCAATTATTACTTTCACCAAATGATAAACAAAACAATAATCAGTCACCCAACATCTTCTGAACTCCCACACCACTAGACACTAATTACCCTGGGGTTTCTTGCCCAGGGGACAGAAAAAAGTGTGTCCCAGCAGCAGAAACAGAGAGCTGAAGATTTACAGGCCATGAAGATGCATTTTGAAAATACAGCTGCTGTCTTTCTCTTCTGGTAAATAACTTTCCCAATGAAGACAGAGCTATTAAATAAGCATTAATAAGGAAACACAGAATGAGCTGTTTGCTACGGACACCATCAATTAGCCATGAAGTCTCAGGCCCACTTTTGTTCACGAGCAACAAAAGCGGAAAGACGTAAACAATTTTACGGTCACAATTTATATTTATGTGGGAAAAGCTGGGCTAGAAAGGTCAGGAGCCAACACGAATCTGCTAAGATTGATTTTGTGAAAGTTACTGAGAACAGCTATCTACTACCATGAAATACCTAAAGCAGGATTACTACAGGATTGCAAACAAATACAAAGCAAAAACTGCACACTTTCTTTTTAAAAAGTAAGTATTCCAAAAGATAATAATTTGTTTGAAAAAAAAAATGATTGGGTAAAGCCTGGAGTAAATAAAGGGTTTAGAGGGTTTGGTTTCCATTGCGATTTCTTGTTCTGTACTGATTTCTAGAAGGAAGTCACTTAACAGACTCTAAAGACTCCATGCCCTACAGGACTTTAAGTTCGCTCCACCAGGCTTGCTTCATCATCACCATAGCAACCATCTGGCCTGCTTTCTCGGTTATACTGTAGTCCATATTATTTCAATAATGGCCGGACTACTGCTCCACACGGCAGCGTTACCTCTTCATAACTGCCCCTACTCTCACAGCGAAGGTCGGGCTGCCCCGGCTATCCAGTGCTCCAGTTAGTAACTCCATGAATTCATGCACATTGCTTCAAGCCTTTCAGAGATACTTCGGTGAAGGGCAAGGAGGACCACCTCAGAATCCAGACTACTTAGGGAAACTTTATTATCTCAAACAGTCTAACCATTCTGAACTACAGTTGCCTTCTTGTAAACAGAACGTTAAACAAATGGATATCTGTAAAATGCTTGTGCATGGTTTGCATAGTAATACTCCCTCTGTATTCTTCATGAGTAGCCAATGTCTTGCTTACCTCCCTCATCAAGCGACCTCAGAACCATTTCTAGTCAAATGCCACATCTAAAAATAAGCTGTCTTTCTCTATAAATGCTCCACAGGCTTAAATCATCAAATATTCAATAAAATAACCTTTGGTTACCAGTTTTCTTTAATTTGTGTTTGATCTGGCTATTTGCTTTTGTTTTAAAACAGAAAGCAATTGCTGCCTCCATTAACTTTCTTATTTTTCATATTCATAACATTCCACAAATGGCTGGAGCAGCCCTACACTGTTTTAATATGCAGAAAGTTCAACTGTACTCCTAAGGATCATTCAATTTCACCCCCAAGTTTCTAATTGAAAACAAAATTCAGAAACAAAGAGAACAAGAAGCAGTAATAATAGCAATAATGCAAAATAATCTAGCAGTAATCAATAACATCTTGGATAAAGTCTAGATATTCAGATGTGCTATTTCATTGGCACACCATGAGACTATGAAGCAGGTCATATTTTCCTATTTTTCTTACGTAAGAGATGAAGTTACCAAGTTCACATTGGCAGGAAGGAGAGGAAGCCAGGGCACCCAGCACAATCACTGTTAAGTGCTGTGTCCTTAACTCTGCCACATCTCTACATAAACTGTGACTTAAACTCAAGTCTACGGAAAACTAAGGGCAGCCTGAAGAAGGAACGCACTTGGCTTCCAGCTTTCCTGAAAAATGTCCTTTCCCTCTGCCGAGTTTACCATTCCTTCCCACCCTGGCAGACAGGGTGCTTCCCAAATCAGTTGTGCATTGATTAACCCACATATGCTTCCCACCTCATTGAGTAAGTCTTTAACACAGCGAGATCTATGCTGAATGCAACTGACTCCTTCCAGTTTAGTTGGCTCTTGTTTTCTTGAATATTAGAATGACACTGTTTTGCTTTCGCTTGGTCTCTGACGGGCTGATCCACAGGTAAGCACATCCTTCAGGATAATACCAACCGGCTTGGCTACGGAAGAAGATTCAGTATTTTCCGTCTGCTAGGTACAACCTCATCGACAGGCCTATAATTTTGTTAAAGTACACCTCTTCTAGACTTAGTCCTTAAAAGCTTTTTAGCCAACCTGTTGTTGACAATATCGAGCAATATGGAGCAGAATCCAAGCTCTAAATGCAGCGAGGTGTAGTGGCTATTAGTTCTGAATTATGTAATTGCTACGCTCACATTTGGGCTAGACAAGGCTATGTCCTTGAGAAAACCCTTATGAAACCAGTCCCCGCAACCTACACAGGGGAAATGGGACCGTTTCTCTGAAAAGACGGTGGACAGGCTGTCACGAAGGCAGACTTGCCTCAAGTGCTCAGCGCAAGTACTTGGTAGAAAGAATGAACTCAACTTTTCAAGTACGTACGCTTTCTGTTATTTATTTTTCTCAAGCTTCAGTGAATTCCCATTGGTTCTGTTTGCTCTGGATGCCAGCAGTTTGTTGTGTAATTGAAAATTCTCATTAACCTTGACGTATTTACAACTCAAAAAAAAAAATCTGACCGTTGTATAAACATTTGCACCATCAAACTAGCTTAAAGGCAAAGAACTTACCTTGAAAACAGGCACTCAAAATGAATGATCCCCAAAGTGTTGGCTAATCACTACTACTATCTATCTTCATTGGCAAATAAGAGAATTATGCTGTGTATATTGTGACTTCAGAGGAGTGTTTCAAGGCATAACATATACACATACACACAGAGAGAAAGACAGACAGACAGAAAGACAGAGAGACAGAAAGACAGACAGAAAGACAGACAGACAGAGACTGGCTGACTGGCTGACTATCAGGCTTTCCAAGAAAGCTAGATATTACATATAGACACATATTTCTGAACTATAATGTTTGGCTATAAATTGTAGAAAATATAAAGCCAAGACATAAAGATACAAAAATGTTCTAAAAAGAGAGATTCAACAACATGTGTTAAGCGTGTTCTGTAACATTTGTTAAACACAGCTAATGGGGCTTATTCACTGCAGCATCGTTTTTCAGATGATAGGCATCTTTGTGATTATGTTGGGGGGTGATAAATGAGATCAAATTTTTCAACTTTATTCTCATAAAACTCGGTCTACATGACATGTGTTTACAATGTGCTTCAAGAAAACCTACAGAAATTAACAGATTATACTAACAAAGATGTCAGTCCATGATATCATGAATTCTTAGTAACACAGTAAGAAAAACTGGTCAGAGAGTTTACTCAAAATCACAAAAGAATTAGTTTATATATTTGTCTATCAATTAGCAGCCATTTAAAAGGTCCGCTTATGTCTAATGTCTATGTATTCAGCCACACACTGTACTGTCATGCAACAAAGGATGATTTGGCCCATTGGTAGAGCACCTGCTTGGCATATATGAGGCCCTGGGCTTCACTCTCATACTACACACACTAAAAGCCTTAACATCCCTTACTAAACACAATGAACAATATCTATTTAGCGGTATACGGTGACAGCCATAGAGTATTCGTTTAAGTTGATATGATCTGAAAGCACCGAGGAATATGTGGTATCTTTAAAACCGAAATACCTTTAATATAACCCAACATAGGTTCTTGATCTTTGATTTCTCTTCAAACTACCTTAGCTGCCTTCGTAATGCTACAGATGGGCAGAATGAACCAAAAAAAAAACCCACCTATGACTGGACCATTTCCAACGTCGATAAAATTGACGTTTAGGAAAATGTTCATGTATGCTTCACACTCGTGAGATGTTTCCATGTGATGAGCTCAACATTCCATAGCTTAAGAAACGAATCTGTATTACATGTATCCTGTGAATCCAGGAGGTAACCTCCAGGCTTGAGCTGAAAATACCCACGCAATGCCTGCAAACGGAAGGCTCGAAGAGGCAGTTGCTTTCATCTTTCCAAGACTAGTTAAAAATGAAGAAAACCTTTGGCTTTTTTTTTTTTTTTTTTTGACCTTGATAAAACTACAGAAGCCACAGGCGCCTCCTGTTTTGCCAGCCTTCTCCATCTGTGCTCAGGGGGCCTGGCCAGCCTCCCACATCCTCACTAGAGAAAGTGATACTCATCAGTCATAAGTGCATCCCCTCAATTACAGCAGACGTCTCTCCAATAAGAGACTTGCTTCCTTTTGATTTTAGGGTCTTTTACTGTGCAGACTGGGCTACATAAGTATGCTTGTCCTCAGGCCCCAGACACCTAGCATCTGAGTTCAAATCTCCTTGCGGCTATACAGTTCATCTGAATGTAAAGCCTTTCCTTATCTGCAACATTGGGATTCTAACAGCATAAAGGTCTTGTCAGGACAGAGTAAGAATGCAGATCACATAACATCTTAGAGCAACACCCGTCATCCACTAAGTGCTGTGAAATATTTACTGCTAGCAACTGTGAGAGTCGATAAAATGAGACCAAACACAGACAAAAAAAAGTAGTATCTCCCTGTGCTGTGACTCAATAGGAAAAATATCAGGAATTATTGGGGGCCAACATCCAGCGATGCCCTGTGCCCAGCCAGAGACGCTGACAAGCAGAATTGAGAGGGAGATCTTGTCCTGCCTATTTAGGTACACAAAACTTGAGATCACACTGGGGAATTCTACTTTTTCATAGCAAGGTGATGCATGATAACTCCTCATCTCCAATGCTGCATTCTGAGATGTCATTTATAATACATTAACTGGCAGGACTAGCCACTAAAATCACCGGAGAGGTCTCCTGGAAAACTCAGACCAAACCAAACAAGAATGCACGCAAAGGGACAAATTTTGCTGCAACAGTCTCATTTGGCAAGCTCTGCCAGCTGACACAGACACCCTGACTGGACACTCACCCACACCGTCTTTCCTGGTGTTCAGTGAGGTGAGGGTGACTGTTGGAAAGTCATTTATTCAAGAGGGATACTGAAATAATAATGTCTGCAGCTGACAACATAAACAACCACACAGCCACACACTGCTACAGCCATCCAACAGGCACGTGTTCTCAAACCAGAGAGAGAGTATGCATCTTAAGAATTTCCATAAACAGAAAACAGTTTAGCCAAGAAAAAAATAATCAAACTATAGAAGAGTATTGACTTGTTTAAGCAATGTGAATGTTCAGAGCTAATGGCTGAGGAGGTGCCCCAGTTGCTGAAGGGTTTGTGAGTAACTGTGATGAATCCCCCAGCCGCCATGTAAATGTTGGCTGCAGTAACTTGCATCTGTTACCCCTGTGGTCCTGTGAGAAGATAGGAGAAGAAGACTGAAGAAGAGCAAGGTCACAAGCCAGCGTGTCTAGCCTGAGTACAAAGCAACAAACAAGTCACACCGCCTCAATGAAGATGGAAGAAAAAGGTGACACCTGAGGTTGTCCTCTGACATCCACCGTCACACGCTGCCTCAGGTTCTCCTGTACTCACAGATGCAAAGGCATATGAGCCTAAGTGTACACACACACACAAACACACATGCATGCATGCACACACACAGAGAAACACATATATGTAATTGTGCAGGGTACTAATAAAAGCATGTTATGATTTTTATGCATTATATTGATTTCTCTAAAATCCCTCATTGCTCTTCCTAGAAAATGAATCAATAAATGTTTTCTCCACTACTCTTAACCTCCAGCTTCCTACTAAGCAAAACAATGTTTTCTGAATTAGTTATGGTTCGAGTGTATTTTTCTTTTTCTTGGCATTTCCTCTATGAAAGGAAATGAAGGACCAGTTATGTGTGCTTCGGACTAAAGTTTAGTCATCGCTCCAACCCCAATGCTACTTTCTAACGAAAACAAACTCACTTTAGTTGGTTTTGTTTAATTATTTTGTAAAATCCTAATTAGAAGAAGATTACAACTTGCACTACAGCAAACCCTGCATATAGAATTTGTTCTATAATACTTAAAATCTATATTCAAGGTGTCATATACCTTAATAGGTTGTAACAAAAGATAAACACCATCTAACAAAAACTTAGAAATAAAACACGATTTGCTTGGTATAAGGCCACATCACTAAGCCTCCACAAGAGCAGTAAAGGGGCAGAGAGATGCAAGGCCTACCCAGGAGAGGACAGATTGTGCAGCACAGACTCAGAACATCTCGCATCCACAGACTCAGAACATCTCGCATCAAACCCGACTGACAGACCAAAAACAACAAACAAACAAACAAAAAACTAATGTCTTGAACTTTCCCATCAAAGAAGGGCATGGAAGAGAAGAATCTGAGGATGATGCAGCTTTACAAGCTGGATCCTTAGTTCACGTACGGATGCAAGGCATTTCACTCCATCACCTGCAGAGAGCCACCTGTGACTTCCCATTTGGAAACACCGCTTAGTCATGTGTCAGGCGAAGAAAGAACAGCTAAACACCTCTTACAATTTCACACTGCTACTAAGTGACAGAGTTTGGGTGTGCAGAAAGGTACAGCAGTTCAATCCCATCTAGCAGACCATGCTAAAGAGCCTAAGCCATTAAATAAACCAGTGCTCTGAATAGCTTTCCAAAAGTGTATTCAATTTTTAGACTATCAGGTATAATTCGGTTTACATCGCAAGCGAGAGGAACAGTATGGCATACTGTTTATACACACTGTCAAGTTAGCAGAGAAAGTGGCCAGAACCTACCACTTGACAAATTAGCTTAGCTTCACATATCCCTTCTCATCCCCTGTACAGTGAGGAAAGGAACAGACCCTTCTAACGTCTAAGAACTAGATGCACAGGTGTATCACAGGTGAATACACTTGGAGAGGACTGTCATGTCCACTGTTCAATATCTACATGGCTATCCCTAGCAACATGTTCGATATCAGTAGTGAGTATAGGCACAGCCTCCTGCATTGTGCACAAAGCAACGGGATGAGGTCAAAACATCACAATCCAAACCCTACTAAATAAGTTAAACCACACCTTGCCTACTTTCTGCACAGATGAACACTCAGCCAGAGGTCCTGAGTGATGCTCAAGGATCCAAGCATGAACAAAGATTCCACAATGGGCAACACAAGAGGAAATGCCATAGCTCATTACTCCCCTCTCCTTTCCGAGCTTTTGAGTTATAATTAAACTTAGAAAATCCAGCATAAGCAGCTCTGTCTGTCCTGGAACTTACTCTGTAGACCAGGCTGGCCTTGAACTCACAGAGATCCACCTGCCTCTGCATCCCTGAGTGCTGGGATTAAAGGCGTGCGCCACTGTTGCCTGGCTGAATAGAAATACACTCTGTACTCACACTCTGTGAAATACACTCATGTTTTTCTTTATCCTAAGGAACAGAGAAAAGATGAAGATCTCCAAAGACTTTACCCTCACAGATCCTGCGAACACAAAAATAGATCAAAAAGTAACTCAATTTTATTATCAAAGATTACTTAGTTTATATTAACTAAGGAAAAACCTGCGCTGTATTATCGAATTACTCTCTTTTTTTTTTCCGTTTGGAAAAATCATGTTTGGAATTAAACTGTGGAAAAGCTGAAGCATGCACCCCCTGTCATTGTTAAATTTCCCCCCTTAATTAAAAAAAAAGTCACACCCAAGTTTTGTCATAGTGTGTGATAGTGTAAGGTCAACTTCTCACCAACATCAGGAAGACTGAATACCAATTACTGTTTAAATATTTTTCTGGAAACAACTGATTTAGGAAAAGCATAGGAAAAACATCATGCATAACAGTGGAAAGTGCAGCTCAGCCATCATTCCAGCAGGACAGGGACAAAAATAACAGGAGACCAGTGGTGAAGACAGACTCCAAACCTGCCTTAGGGAGGCACGGGGGTCGGGGGGGGTCCAGTGGAGTCAGTAGAAATGGGGCGGAGGGGGTGGGGGAAACACTCATTCAAAGGTCCTGTGATTGAGGATTGATCCCTTTTTTTTTGTCAGAACTTGATGTTAGCTTTCAACTAATAAGTTCCAGGGCAACCAAAGCAATATGGCAAGACTCTGACTTTTCCTTCTATCAGATTTATTAAGAAGTTATAAATAAAATAAAATACAAAAATAAAATAATGAGATGGAAAACAAAGAGAAAAGAGAGTAACAGGAAGAGGAAGAAAATGAGTAAGTTTAAAAGATAGATTAGATAGATAAACAGATGGTATATAGATGATAGATAGGTAGATAGTAGATAGATATATAGATAGATGATAGATATTTGATAGATGATAGATAGATAGATAGATGATAGATAGATAGATAGATAGATAGATAGATAGATAGATAGATAGAGATGATAGATAGATAGATAGATAGATAGATAGATAGATAGATAGATAGATAGATAGATAGATAGATAGATAGATAGATAGATAGATGATAGGTAGATGACAGATACAGACATGTACATAGATAACAGGAAAAATAAGTATCATTCTGAGGCTGGATTTAAAAATAAAGAACTAAATCATACAATCTGAAACCAATAAATAAGGCTCTTTCTACCACTAATTTGTTCCCATCATTTTTCCTGGAAATCTAAAAGTTCCTTCTTGCCACAAATACACTCATGTTCCTTTTGCTTAGAGCTGATGATGATTTGATTTCGCTCATTCAAAAAGCATGGGTAAGTGACTGTGGTCTGTCAAGACAGTGTGCACAAGTCTTGGAGTCAATATGAAAAGTCCTACTTTCTCTAAGTCTGAAGAGTCTGAGGAGCAGTGGAGCGTGGGGCTGAGGACCTCAGCTACACTGTGAGCTCTGATAGGCGAGAATGGGTTGGATACAGAATTCAGTTGGCAAGGTGCTTACTTGGCAAGCTTAAGGACCTCAGTTACTCTCCAAAACATAGAAAAAAAAAAAAAAACAGACAGTACTGGTGGTCAGCTCCAAAAATTCCAAAACTCATAAAGACAAGTAGCTCTCCGAGGGTTGAAGAACCAGCTTAGACTATGTTATGAGCTCCAGATCATCAAGAGAGACCACAGTGTGGGGGGGGGGGGGGAATCAAGGTGAACAGGTGCCTGGGTAACAATGCTCAAAATTGTCTTCTGGTTTGCACAGTTACTGTGTGTGCGTGTCACATGCACACACATACACACATATACATGAGGGATATTTTATGGCATTATGCTGAAATTTTCTTAAATATCTGACCATGACATATGACAGAAACAACATTTATTTAGTGATTAAATAATGTGGAGGAGTCAGAACAGGAAGAAAAGTAAGGAAAAATTCCATACTATGTAATGTCACTTCTATACTCTCAGGGACAAGCACTAAGAGCTATTTTTAAGAGCAACCAAGGCTGAGCTTCTAATAGAAATACTCAAAGTCTTAACACCACACACACACACACACACACACACACACACACACAATATTTCAAAGGGGAAATTAAGTATCATACTGAACCAGCAATGCTGAACAACGAAATCTATTGGCCAAAGCTTGATTTTCCTTTGAATTAAAACAACCTTAAAAGTTAGCATAAAATGGATATCCAATACATACCATACAGCTCTCATCCAGATAGTTTGTTTAATAAATTACATAATGTGTCACAATACAGAGTGATTGTCTACGCATATTGTTGAAACTGCTAAGAGAATATGGGAACTCTACCTCACTATCAAGGATTTTCTAATTTCCTCAGCAAGATGCCCCATGGAATTCCCCCCCCCCCCCCCCCCCCCCCCATTAAAACCAGAGCTGGGTTTACATGCAAGAAAGCCAAGCAAACATTCCCAAGCACTCAGTGGCCATCTTCCAGAAGGAAATGCTCTTAAGGTGGGATTAACGTGCTCTAGGTCCCAGCACATCGTGTTACCGTGACCATCATAAAATGCAAAGACATTGGCTATAAGAACAAAAGTGACAATGGCACTTGGGAAGAAAACACGGTTCCCTGCCAGCTCAGCAGCTGTGTTCCAAAGACATATGAATATTTACATTCAACAGAAGCCAGAATATTTGTAACAGACCTCCATTTTCAAATCTTGCAAGACCATGTCAGAAGATAATTTCTTAAGATGGTATTATGTACACCCCATGATTTATGCTCACAATTAACATGTTTTGAGGCCTTAGATTTTGGTTGCCTACCTCCAATTTCTTTATTTTATAAAAGTAATAAGCAAATGAAAAGGGTAAAATTAACCCATCTGGAAACATTTCTCCTTCCATTTTGATCCATTAAATTATAAACTGAGAGATAGTCTGTGTGTTAGATAGATTTCCTAACAGTCAATATTCTTCAAGAAATTCCTGGGCTCAACCCATCCAGAGAGCAAGGCCTTTCATTAAAAACCATTTAGATTGTCTGATGCTCAAAGGAAAATATACTTATCTGATTAGGCAAAATCTTTTCTTAGATGAATTATTCATTTCATCTGTACATGCTGTGTGGAGGCTCCAATGAGAAATGTCCCCCAATCCCATATATTTCATCGAGTAGTTCCCATTGGTGGAGCTAACTGTGAGATTACAGAACCTTTGGGGGCGGAGCCTTGCTGAAGGAGATGCATCTCTGGGGAGGGCCTGGAGGTCTCACAGACTAGCCCCAGCTGTATTCATTCTCTCTTGCCCTACCCTCCCCGCCTTCCTTTATGGGGATGAAATAGGAGCTCTCTGCTTCCTGTGTCTGTCTGCATGCACTCTTGCATTTTCAGCCATGACAGATCTCTCCCTCTGGAACTGGCAGAGAAAATAAAACCTTTCTTTCCTACATTGTTTTGGCCACGGCATCTTATCAAAGCAACAGAAAAAGAAAATAACTAATTCACACGTGAATGGCCAGACCCACTTTGTTATTTTTCTCCCTCAGCTCACACAGGGAGGGTGTGTCACCCAGGGCTATCTTACACATTGACTCTCAGTTATTCTCATGTTCACACACAAACGTCACTCACTAAGTTACTGCAGGTATGCTTCCCACTAAAATGGGTTTCATTAATTTTTCATCTTTAAGGATCTATTATAAAAATTCGGGTAAAACCTAATGAGTACATTTTTCTTCAATTCCTACTGAAGCATTCATGAAGCAGATCACACTATCTGAATTAGGAGGAAGTCCCAGGTATTTGACTCCAAATCGTTATACATCAGTTTTGTACAGAAAAGGAAGAACGTGAATTTTTATTTTAAAAATGACAAAGAGAACTGAACAATTTCTAAGTGAAATCATTCACAGTATGTTTTGATAAGAGAAAGCCTTCTGACTTCTCCAATGAAATGGTTTGTATACATTGTCCATGAGTGACCAACTGGAAGCATTAACCCAGACTGTACATTGTATAAAATGTCAAGAGCCGAGAAGGATTGATTCTCTAATGATGAGCTGCTACAGTGCCTCTTTCAAGGAGCAAACAAAATTACTTGAAGATGCAGCAGGTCCATAATATGAATAAAAATATGAAACTAGCCTTTCTATTAATCTTATCAAAAAAAGCTGTATGTTCATCAACACGAAAGGCTTCTAATTCCATCCCATCAGACATTACAGGTTACAGAATTCAAAGTAGGTGTCTTGGTCATTGTTGTCAAAAGAAAAGTTGTATTTTTGAGAACTAAAAGGCCTTCTAACTAGTTTCCATGCGCACAATTAAAAAACAAACAAAACCCTTAAAGTTCAGGCTGGAACTGCAGGCTGGGACTGTAGATCTCATAGAGTCACTATGCTAGAACACTCCAGCAGCTGCTGTGAAACCACCTTTTTGTACCCTGTGTAGACGTGTTGCTCTCCCTGGTTTAATAAAGAGCTAAATGGCCAATAGCTAGGCAGAAAGGGGTTTTAGACTTTTAGACAGGGAAAAAGAAGGACAGGAAGAAGGGCAGAGTCACCAGAACGCACAGGGAGAAGCAAGATGAACTTGTCTTGTTGACAAAAGGTACTGAATCAGTGGTAGTATATAGATTAAAACACCATGGGTTAATTTATGCTGTAAGAGCTGTAATTAAATTGAATTAAGTTGGTAACAAGCCTAAGCTATTGGCTGAGCATTTATAATTAATAATAAGTGTCTGTGTATCTATTTGGGAGCTGGCTGGAGGGACAGAGAACTCAGCCTACAAAAGGCCTACTGTATTGAAGGTACATAAGAACAACAAAACAAGTCCAACATCAGTATGGGCTCAACACATTCTGTATCCTCCAACCAAGATCTGTAGGAACGACTGAAGAATAGCCCCTTCAGCTCTTAAACCGCCATATTCTACAAGCACGGTACAGAACACAACCAGCGACTCAGCTTTAAGGATGGAGCACAGCTTTTGGACGGCACTAAAACATGCCCTGTTCACCATGGCAAGTGGAAGATCACAGTCTATCTCTTCCAGACTGTTCTCTGAACACTCTGACAAACAACTTGCACGTGGCGAAACCCAACTAGGAGAAAACCTAACTTTCCTTAATTTGCTTCTGTTTGCTTTAAAGATCTGACCTGCTTATTTTTTTCTCATTTCTTTGTACCAATATACAGTACCCCAAACTTGGTGAAGGATTTACAATGGATTATCACTGAATCCTGAAAATACGTGAAATCGTCATGTCATTTACTAGAGTTTTTTTTTAAAGCCCTTGAGAAATTATTGATCTGTTCACTGCTGTTACTTGGGGAATTATGGAAAGGAGCACACTGCCACAGACTGTCCTTCTGAAATCAAACGTGATATGCTCCCTGTTTGGTTCAATAACACATAAACTGAGGAGCGCCTGCTGGGAGTCACACCTATTTGTGGAAGAGCTTTTTCTTCACTCCACTAAGCACGTGCCAAGAAAAACGGGTCCTTTTCAAGATCACTGCCTGTGCCTGTACTTCTGGGTCCAGCTCAGTCACCAAACCTACACTGAATCAAGCTGAGACCCCACCCCGTGGCTCACCAGGAGCTGCACGACACTCTGACTTTCTTCTGGGCCTTTTCTTACTACAGGAGAGGAGGTCTTCTGATTTCGAAAACGATCCAGGAGAAGCACATCCACACAGACAGACAGAATTAACTTCCAGGCCTGAACACAGAAGCCAGTTTCTAACCTTTAACTCCCTAGTTTCCCTCAAACACACCTAAAAACATACCCAGCGACAACACCGTGCTTTGTTTCTCCTCTCCTCAAAAAATAACATCACACGAGATGTTAGCTTCTTTTCCTCTTTCAGCCCTTTGGAAGAGGAACCGTGGAAGAGGAAGGGCACCCTTTCTGTCTTCCAACAGCACCAATGGAAACCTGATTATCTTTCCCAGTGTTATTTCAAACCCATCATACTGTTGACTGCAATTCCTGCACTCCCCCATTCAAACGATGAACCAAGCAGTCTCCCAGACTAATAGAAAGATTGGTTTAAATCTGACCCTGGCTCTCCCTTTATAATTAGCTAATTCATTCTCTCGGGGAAAGAAGTGATTAGCTTACTGGCTCAGAATTTCCTTAGGAAAGGAACGTAACTCACTTAAAAGGGCTTTCCTCATTTTCGTTTACTTAGTACTACCTTGGATTTAGATAAAATTATAATTTATTAAATTCTATCAAACTTATTAGCTCGTTGGGTCTGTACAACAGCCTGGTGACTTAATTTAGGACAGAGAGCCTCAAGGCCCAGACAGGGTAAATGTCATTTAACAGAGAAACAAGATTTCAAGTGAAGCCCTCTCCTGCACATCCATAACAACACTACAGCAGTGTTTATAGCATAGTTATGCTTCAAGTTAAGATGCTTGCTTAGCAAAGCAGAGTTAGAAAGCAACACTTACACAAAACTGTTTTAAATGAAACCATAGTTTCTAATCTCCAGCCACAAAAAGAGATGATGCTTCTAGTGTGAATTTGTGTGTGTGTGTGTGTGTGTGTGTGTGTCTGTGTGCACACACACATGTGCACCGAGGCCAGGGAAAGATCAGGTGTCCTACTCAGTCACTCTCTGCTTTAGTCCATCTTTATTCCATTGAGATAAAGTCATTTTTTAAGCTGGCAGCCAGCAAGTCCCGGGAATCCCCCATCTCCTCTATCCACGGCACTGAGCCTACGGGAGTGTGTGTGGTCACTCCCAGCTTTTTATGTGGGTCTTGGGACCCAAACTCAGGTGCTCATACTTGTTCAGCAAGTGTTCTTACCCACTGAACCATCTCCAAGGACCAAAATCACCAATGCTTTTATATAATATACAAAGATATAATTTTGAGGAAATATGTTCAACACAATATATACTTTATTAAAATATCCTTACATAGCACAACACCATTTATAATGATTACATAATAAAATTTAAAAGCATAAAATATATAGGATCTTGATGTATGGCTCTACAAAATGTTATCTGATACAAGTGTTATCTAAAATTGCCTCTTACTACACACACAGAATGTTGAGAAAAGAAAATGCAATATAAATGTTCCCTCCATAAAATGAAAAGTCATTGGAATCTGCTAGAGTGTAGACAATCTCCATTTCTTCATACTAAAGGAAGACGTATACAAACATCCAAGGGAGGAAAAATATTCTACAGCCGGATAAATGTGGATGCAAGTAACACAGACAGTAACTCACCAGACACAAATTACAAAGGTACCAAAGTCTGAAATGACTTAGAGGCGATATAAAAGACGCAAAGAGTGGACGGACTCAGGAGCTGGGTGACCACCAATGTACTGTCTAAAGCAGGCCAATCTGGAATGAAAGCCTACTGCTGATACTCATCCCATGACAAGCAGAAATCAGGTTGTCCTGGGGGGCGTGACTCAGACTCTGTGATCACTACTCTTAATTATAGGTCCCCAGCACCTGGGCTGTTTCCCCACCTAGGATCCTAGCACCTGCTTCTGATGTGTGAGGACCCTTTTCCTTTGCTGGATTAAAACAGGGATTGGATTTTCCTTTCTTCCTTCTTATCTTTCTTTCCCCCTCCAGGAAAATCTTAGTAATTCCCCTTAATGCCTTCTCTGCACGTCTATTTTTGCCACCTAAACAAGGCAGGGACATTTACTTGCCTCCAAACTTCCTTTCAAAGTGATAATTTCTACAATCTCATTTTGTGTTTCCATTGTGATAATGCCACTCCAGAGCTCCAAGGCAGTGGAAGTCATGTCTGCCCACACGGATGTACTGCTCAGTGTCTGAGCACCAGAGAGATGGCTTTGAAATGCCTGCTCTATCTAACTTGAGACACACGGAACACAAGCATCAAGTCGACAGAATCACAATATTCTGACTAAGTAGAATAACTTATGAGGAACAAAGAAGTCAATGCACAGGATAAATGAGAAACTCCATTTGACCCAATCATGGCTAGAGATTGTAAAGATATTTTCAATAAGTCTGGTTTCTCAAGCCCCCCCAAATGGCTTCACATCCATCACAAAAACAAAGCATTCACAGTGTGGTGAGTTCCTCATTTGCAAATATATTCTACTTCCCCTGACTTTATCTCCTGGAACTTCACCCTAAGCTATCTGCAACAGCCAACCCCACTCTGAACACTGGGAATTTAATGATCCTAAGGGCTGAGTCTTGCTGCAGCTGGAACTCCCCCTCCCCTCGTGAAGCTGCTCTCTCATCCCAGGTTCCTACAAACACTGCTCTCTTAGTTTCTTACCTACCAACTTATTGTATAAGGTACACACTTTCCGATCCATACTTCTACTGTTGCTGTATTCCAGAAATTCCCTGTGAGGCAAAATACATTTTGTTTGATGTTTTCCTGTCCTGTCCTCAACAAAATGCAAAACACACGAAGATGGAAATACGTCTCTTAAATATGCTTAGCGCAACATAACTAGTTATCACTCGACGCATAAACATGACTGTGGTTTTATTACTCAGTAGTTAGGGGCAAGCACAACTCTTACAGAGGACCAGAGTTCAATTTCCATTACATGTTAGCAACTCACAACTGCCTATAAGTCCAGCTCCAGAGGATCCACAGTCCTCTTCTGGCCTCTGAGGACACCTCAACTCATAAGAATATACCCGTACACAAACACACAAACAAACATACAGCATTTAAAAAGATAAATCTTCTAAAAGAGTGTGCTGAATAAATTAAGAAAATATCAGGGAGATGCCCTCAGCTAGTTCCTTGGGCAGCTGAGGAGAGGGAGCCCGAAAAGGACAGTTCCTATAGCCATACTGATGAATTTCTTGCATATCACCATAGAACCTCCACCTGGCGATAGATGAAGAAAATGACAGAGCCCCACATTGGAGCACTGAACTGAGCTCCCAAGGTCCTGATGAGGAGCAGAAAGAGGGAGAACATGAGAAAGAAAGTCAGGATCGTGAGGGGTGCGTTCACTCATGGAGACGGTGGGACAGAACTAACGGGAGATCACCAACTCCAGTTGGAATGGGACTGATGGACGATGCAACCAAACCGGACTCTCTGAATGTGGCCGACGGTGGGGGCTGACTGAGAAGCCAAGGACAATGGCGCTGGGCTTTGATTCTTCTGCATGGACGGGCTCTGTGGGAGCCTTCTCAGCTTGGTTGATCACCTTCCTGGAACTGGGGGGAGTTGGGTGGACCTTGGTCTTAACATAGAGTAGGGAACCCTGATGGTTCCTTGGCCTGGAGAGGGAGGGGGGTATGGATGGAGGAGAAGGGAGGGAAGGGGGAGAAGGAGGGGAGGAGATGGAAATTTTTAAATATAAAAAAAACACGGAAAAAAAAGAAACAAAAAAAGAAAATATCAAAGGAATGCAATTTTTAACAATTTCACGAACGATATGGCAAACTGATCACAAATACCTCTGCAAGCCACAGTCAATTCAATATAAAATCCAATCATTGAAATTCAGAACTCTATGTCTCAAAAAATTTACTGGCACTAGAATTTCTTTAATAGCATACACAGTAAATTTGACATTGGTTATTTATAAGCATATTTCAAGAAAAAATATAAAATACGTGCATTTGAACTGCTAAGAGAAATTTAAAATGGAATAACTGAAGATGCAGCTATGCACTGTGTGCATACGAAGCACAAGAGGATCTGGGAAGGCGGCTCAATGGTTACGAGCACTTCCTGCAATTCCAAAAGACCCACGTTCAGTTTCCAGAAGTCACATCTGGGAACAAACAACCAACCATCTGTAACTCCGGCTCCAGGGGCCCTGACACCCTTATCTGGCTTCTGTGAGCCCTCACAGACATGTGACATGCACATACTCTGGAACACATACACACATGGAGTGAAAAATTTAGAGAATCTTTAAATCATAATAAATTACAGCAAAGGGCAAATATGAAAACAATGGCCAGGCAGTAGTGTGCACCTTTAATCCCAGCACTCGAGAGGCAGCACCAGATGGATCTCTGCAAGTTCAAGACCAGCCTGGTCTACTGAGCAAGTTCCAGGACAAGATTCAAAGCTACACAGAGAAATCCTGTCTTGAAATACCAAAACGAGAGAGAGAGAGAGAGGATTTTCTTTTCTTCTCTAAAACATCTGTTATAAACATAGTTTGAATAAAGGCTCTTTTGTACCAAGTTGTATAAAAATGAAAATTTCAACACTTGAAGCAAAGCAATCAACTTTGATGCTTTACTGATTAAGCTAAAAGTTCAATCATGATACTAAGAAAAAATGGCGATGATAATTAGAAAATCCATGCTTCCTTTCAACAAAAAACATATGCGGAAATTAAACAATGCTGCATAATATGGCCATAATTTTTATTATGTTAAAATACCTGAAATTGTGAAACTATATTATTCTCTGTCTATGAAAAGTATATGGCTTTAGACTCTGAGCTTTGAAGGATTTGAATGTTTAAGTGGTAAAACAGAACTGGGCTCACCCTGCTCTGCCAAGTCTGGTATCCATTTGTGAATTTTCTGACATGCCAGGATTCTTGCAACATTTTCTAGTTCCTCATTGCACACACACACACACAGAGATAGAGAGAGAGAGAGAGAGAGAGAGAGAGAGAGAGAGAGAGAGACCTAGGAAACACATGTACACACATGCACACGCACGCACACAGACACCCAAGAGAGACCTAAGATACACATGTACACATACGAGCACACACACACACGAAAAACAGAGACCTAAGATACACATGTACACACACATGCGCGTGTGCACACACACATGAAAACATAGACCGAAGATACACATGTATACACACACACACACACACACACACACACACAAGCAAACGCCCTCACATTGTAGGCATAGGTGCACACAGTTCTTCATTTGCCCTAGTTATCTATCACATAGAATGTACAGTGTCTGGGCAAATACCAATTGACATGAAAAAAATAATAAATAAATTAGTACCTCCTGAAACGCTGATACTATAGCTGCAAGAGAGCATTGATGCAAAGAATGGCTTGAAACAGCCTGGGTAATGCTGGGTAATGCACAGTCGTGTGCACTACTAATATGAAGGACCAAAGCAGGAGATGTAGACTGCCAATACACGGACACACTGACTCCATGAATGAGCACCCATAGACTCCTCCCACCACTGTCGGAAGCAAAGCAATTTCTAGCAGTGAATGAAGCAGCTGGGAGAGCCACTGAGCTCAGGTTCCAACCCCACAGCTGTGTGTGCATGGAACTCCGGCTTCTCAGAACTTGGCATCTGCTGAAGCACGGCTTTCACACAGACATTATTAGAAGAAACCTTTTTCTGGAGAAAAACAAACACATTGTTGGAGGAGAATGCACTGTTCTCGTGTAAGGACTTCAAAACATATTCCTGCTTAGAGAAGTCACCCGAAGCTGTGTTTCTTGTACATGAGTCAGTCACCCGTGCGCTTAGGCTGTCTTCCATGAAAGTGTGACGAATGCTGATGCCACAAGGTATCACGGCAAGGAAGTGGTCAAACGACATCATTTCAGGCAATGGGCGGGGGAGGGGGGGGACACATAACTGAAGCCTGCCGCTGCTCAAGAGAGGTTTTCATTATTTTTACTTGTATGTGCACATGTATATCTGTATGTATATGCCCCATGTGTGTACATACCCTGGGAGGCCAGAACATACTGGATCCATCTCAAAGAATCTCACGCAGTTGTGGGCTACCTGACAATGGTGCTGGGAACCAAACCTGGGTCCTCTACAGGAACAGCAATTGCTGTTAAATTCTGGGTGATCCAGCCCACAAGAAGACACAGATGGATTTAATGTACAACTCTTACAGCTCTTTTTAAAATCAGGCAAGGGCTAATTTAAATAAGTACTTCAATAAAATAAATAGAATTTTATCAATAAGTTCTATGTTGAAAGCACAGGTGTCTAAGGGTAATGGAATACAAGTGTGTACATCAATGTATATGTGCGTGGGATAGATTATAGAATTTAATAAAGACAACATGCTTCTAGTGATAATGGAAAACACTATAATTAAATACATTTTAGAAAATGAATTCTAAAATTCATATTTAGAAATCATCGGTTTATTCTTAATTTATAACTGAATCTTCCTTCTGCCTGATGCCTGCTTTTCCCCTTATTGAACATGCAGAATTATGTAATATTAATATGGTGAAAAGCACACTGTGCACAACTATAGTTCTTTCTTTGCTGAACATGATAAGAAGATGAACTATTGTTCTGTGTGTGTCACTTAATACCTTGCAGACAGAAAATCATGCAAGAAGCTTTTGCTGGCTTAACTAAGGGGGCTACACTAAAGCGCAGAACAAAGCCATAATCCAACTTCCCGTGCCCAACTACACTCAGGGTCCTTAGAGCTCGGTGGCATCACTTCCTTCTCCACGCAGGATCTTTCCAAAGCAATTATCTTTGATGACTCAAACTAAGGCTGAGATACAACACAGGAAAAAAACTGATATGGTAAATAATTTTTAATGAATGTGAACTCTTCAGCATAGAAGACAAGTATCTAAAACACTTGGGGTTCAAGGACCTCAAAACAAAAGCAAGCTTTTCAGCCTCCGAAATAGGGGTTTTCCCTGCAGTCATCCTTCTTCATACGTAACTACAAGAGACGCAGAGCTGTGAACTCTTGCCACTTCTAAACGAGAATTATTGGAATGGTAATAGAAGGGAAGCAGCCTTGTGAGAACTGAATTATAACTCAAAATCATGAGCAAATGGCATCTGAAGCATTTATGATAGTTATTATATTGTAACCCAACTGAATTATATGCATATATTTATCCATTTCCACCTGAGATATGTAAACTCAGAAATAAACTAAGTGGTGGTTTACTTTAAAAATCTATGCAAAAAGGAATTTTACATTTTATCTTTCTAATGTGTCTTAAATTAGGGCTCCATTTAGCTCATGAAAAAGAACATGAAAACATAGTCTCACTATGCATATTTGAGAAAAGAAGAATCTTTGTGGTAGAGAGTTGATTTTGATTAAATTCTCCCAAAGACGGCTTTGTGGAAATGCAGCACTTACTTCAAAGTTATTCCAACTATCAAAGATTTCAACAGTGAAAAAGAGATGGGGCTGGCTGGCCCTAACAAGGAGAAATGTGTCCCAGGTAAAATGCCCCAGGGGCCACAGGGAGCAGCAGCCACACACACTACTGTGAACAGGGCCATTTAATTAGCAAGGCTCAGAAAATGTATAAACTCAGGGAAGATAACTTCCCCGTGTGGGCCCATTTGATGATGGGCTTGGTTTTCCAATTAACAAAATGTGAGTGGCTGGCTCTTTAGGGAATTTCTGAATGGATGCCCAGCATGTAATGCTTCAGCGTTCCATTTACCAGCACTGAACAAGTAAGTGCCTTCTACTGTAATATTAAACGGGCTTGATCAGACTGTTATGTACCAGAATGTGAAGTCTAGTAAACATCTCTATTACTTCAAACATGTGCTGCAGAGGGGCGAAGAATACATATTTTAAAGAACCAACTAAAGAAATATCTACAAGAGAGAACCAGCATCTTGGAACTCCAGAAGAATAATATCATTTTGTAAGTGAAGACATTAATTCAGGAGTTCAGATGTGCGAGTGTGCAATACGCTTCAGGAGAAAGTCTAGGGGCTTGGAATGGCCAACATTGGGGTTCCTAGGAAGCAACTTCCTACCCTGGAGCCTTGCTGCTTAACAGCACTTCTTTAGGAAAAGAAAGTATTCTTAGTAGGTTTAATTCCTGGGTATAGCAGGACCAGAACATCCTCAAAAACGGAGGCCATTCATATTAAAATGGGAACTGAGATGCTCTGTAGTGCAGCAGGAGTGGCTGGAAACAAGAGAAATGAAGACACACCTTTTCTTACCAAAAGGTGTCTGATTTCCTCTCATGGTCTGACAATTAGACACCAGGTTTAGACAACTGGACAGGGGAGAGATGGTGACAGAAAATAGAAAGATAGACAGACAGACAAACATATGATTTACTTTATCAATGAGAAGCCCTCCCAACCCCAAGTATTTCCTCCTACCTTAGACCGTCCGCTGCTATTCCCTATACTCTCTCAGTATTCCACACTGAAGCAATTCACTCAGCATATTTCACGTTCCTCCTCAGAGCAAAAGCTCCCAGGACCCTGGCGTTCACCAAGTTGACCTCAGCACCTACAGTAAACCCTAGATTGACTTATACACGAAAGTATGATTTTGAACAAAGGTGTCAGCATCCGTTCCTAGAAACCCTGACTCGGTCACAGCAGCCTGTCCTTTGACTAAGGAGGGTGAGGGTGATTCCTAAAAAGAAAATGGAGTTATCAGGACGCTACTACAATGCCTCTGACTCACCGTAGGCAGGCATGCTGAGGTACTGTTTCCAGTAACGAGAACAAACTAGGCTGACTAAGCCACTTACTTACAGGTACTCCTGGGAATAACGGTAGAGACTTCTTAAGTACTCTGCCAGGGTTTCAGACGTAATCACTGGACACAGAGCAAGAAATGACATTTTTTTTCTTTAAAGAAAAAATAAATAGCTCTTTGATTCTGACCATGCTAAGAGTAAAAATATGAGTACGCGTATGTGTGATAGACCTTATCTCCACAGCTGGAAAGCTTCAGATCCGTTCATCTTTTCCCTCATATTTGAGTCAGATCTTGGTCTCAGTATCACCAGATCAACCCCATAGAGGTCGATGCTGCGGCAATGAAATTCTCACAATTTCCTTCCAGGACGAACTCCATAAAGAAGAGGTTATCTCAGAGAGCGATCTCACTCAGGAAAGTATTTGCCACTCAGTCATGAGGGCTTGACAGTTCAGTGTCTAGGACTTGCACAAAAAGGCAACAAATGTACACACACACACATACATGCATGCACGCACACACGTACACGCATGCATGAACACACACATGCTTGCACACATACACATGCACACACGCGCACACACACGCATGCACGCAGATGCATATTCCCTTGTTTTTACAAGCACTGCACTCACACAGTAAATAAAACAAAGAAATTTTTTAAAAAAGGAGGTCTTGTTTCCTAAAGTTTTGTGTAACTTTAGTTTTAATTCAATCCCAAGACCTTGAACTAAAAACTACCGTTGTTCCTTCAGCCCATCCTAGTCTGAAAAAGCCAATTTTTAAAACTGACATTGTTTGTATTCAGTTGTTTGCATTTCTGGTCTCCCGTCCATCAAACAAGAAGCCATCTGGAACAAAGAAAGATCGCCGCCATACATTTGCCATATTTACAAGAAGGCAATTCCTAGATGGCAGCGTGTCTTGGAGATAAGCCTATACTACTTCCCTGATGCTGGCTTAACCGACTTCAGAATGCACTGACATTCTGCCTCTGAAACAAAACACAAGTCCACTCTCTCCGTTTGCTTTTATTTGTGTATTTAATTGCTGTTTCCAATTTTTCTCAAGATAAACGAGCTAACAATAATGTGTACTTTTACAAAACAAATAAAATGAGATTTGGGTAAAGGCATGGCTATTTTCCTAATCAGAGATTATTTTTAAGAAAGGCCAAACTAACCGGAAAACTAGAGGATGCTATACACAAGGGCCTGGATCCAAGTCTGATCCTTAGTGGGAAACTGTACCTAGTGCCAAGGCACACTTCCCAAGTCTCACAAACAGGACCTATCAGAATCTAGGCTTTCCTCCCCAGGGATTCATAGTTGTGTCACCCAAGCTTATGGGACTTCCCGTAGCCACAGACCAACTATCAAGGACCTCACCAACTTTAAGGTTCACCACATGACCACAGAATCCACTTTCAATTCTACTGCACCTGTGTCACATTTAATTGGTAATTTTCAAACCCATACTCCAGTCAGTACCAGGGGGGCTGATTCTCGAACTGCTCAGATCTGCACACAAAGATCATGCCCTATCTCCCAACACCCCACACACAGCATTTATTACATACTTATATAGCATAGATGAACAACCCACACAGCATATATGCATGACACACACAGAATTTATGAATGATACACACAGCATATATGAATGGCACAGAGCATTTATGAATAACACACACAGCATTTATGAATGACACACAAAGAATTTATGAATTATACATACAGCATAGATGAATGATATGACTATCATAGATATCCAAACCTTTCGAAAAGAAAACACATTTATTTTGTGTTGTTGGCTGGGCTTGTTGTTTGGTTGGTTGGTTTGGTTTGGTTTTTCCAAACAGTGTTTCTCCATATAGTTCTCCTGTCCTTGAAATCACTATGTAGACCAGGTATATGATTTGAACAGCAAAGAAAATAAATTTTCAAACTACCATTGCTTTACTTAATGTTAAAATATAAAAACAATTTAAAATTTTATCTAAATGGGTTCAATATCTTGCTCTTAACTCTGATACTACAAAGAAATAAAAATGCTGAAGGCATTATTTCTACGGCAATTTCATTAAAGAACTGCTTTATTTTATTAAGAAAACAATGTGTGGTTAAAAATTAGATGTATTG
The DNA here is from genome assembly GCF_903992535.2 of Arvicola amphibius. Classification (NCBI taxonomy): domain Eukaryota; kingdom Metazoa; phylum Chordata; class Mammalia; order Rodentia; family Cricetidae; genus Arvicola; species Arvicola amphibius. Next base: position 43,352,718 of record NC_052060.1, on the reverse strand, counting down.
ACACAGTCCATATCTTTTAAGCTTCTACACACAACTACTCTTTTATAGACATATATATGGGCTTTAACATATACTCAGAGGGAAAAAATGTGTCTGTGCAAGGGGAATATTTAAGCTTAATTAATCCATCTGTGTTTTAAAATAAATTTATAAATTATTTTATAAAACAGGCGATAAATGTTTAATATACAAATTCAAGAATAAAAAACATGGTCTATTGCTTAAAGATCAAACACTGAGAAAAACAATGAAAATTAAGGCAAGGGAAAGACACTTAAATTTATTTTGCTCTAAACTGGGTAGTGAATTTCTCTGACACAGGTTAGGATCTAAAAGTGCAGAGCTTAATGAGCTGGGATTCAAAAACTGGGTTTTTCAAAGATCAATATTTATCTCGGCCACAACTAGAATCTTAATTGTCATGATGGGAAGCCCTTGAATTTCCTTGGCTATAATTCACCGGAGACTAGAACTATGTTCTCAAATACACTCTACCACCTAGCACTCCCTCAGCCTTCTCGGAGACTTAATTTGTGTTCTGATCTAAGACGTTCTGAACGTCTTGCAGTTATTGCTTCACTGGCACGTCTATGACTCATAATTATTTTTAGGATCAAAAAATCTACCGTATCCATCCTCCTGTTTGCCGGTCCTCCAGAGCATTGGGACTGCTCACCAACCGCCCCCCCCCCATTGGCAATTCAATTAACTTCCTTTATCCACAAACACTGTGATTCAGATAAAGTTCACTGAAGGTCAGGGAACAGACTGAATTGCTGCAGGGTCCCATATGCAGAACTTCAGACAAAAGTCTACCCTGTCAATAGTACAGGGGCCACACAGGAGACTTCCTCTGCCCTTATGTTCCTCCTCAGGTGCAAGACAGCAAGGCACCCTATCAGAAGCACACCAATAAACCATCCTCTGGAAAAGCTGTATTGTCCCAGCATGGTGCTTTTCCACAAAATGGAAATGTTTTCTTTAAGCTCATTCCTCAAAGCACTTCAGTGCTTGGCCATCACTACTGACTGCACCCTTTCTCATTTGTAGTAAATGTAATCCCCAGATCTAATTGTCTTGTTTAATGCTAAACTACTCAACTAACAAAAACTCAAGCAAAGTAGATATTTTTTTTCAGTTCCGACTGTCACGAACAGAGGGACAAATCTAGAAGAACACGTGGCTCCAAGAGAGAACCGAGAATCACTTCTACAACCACGGAGAAACTAAGAGAAACCAGAGAATAGAAGCCAGTCAACGTGTGGAAGATGGCTAACTAGAAGCTGCTGGGCTGGGGAGAGAGAAAAATGCTGAAAACTGTCCCTTCAATAATCCATTTCTGCCGCCCCAACTGTTTTCTGGTTATTGTTCAGCGAAAGCTGGAATGGGGCCTGTATACTGAACCAGCAGCCATGAGAGCTGCCAGGCCGCCACCAACTGAACTAACTCACGGGAGCCATCACAGCTTCAGGTAATCAGCCCCATCAACGATTCCATACATGTGTCAAGGCAGCCAAGAATCTCAGTCCTAGGAAGCAATGATAATTAAAATGTAACTCCCCCATGGTCTATGACTCAAACGCGGCTAGATCTTAATTACATATAATCTAGAATAGTGGCATTAAAGATACTTAGGGTGACAGCGGGCTACAGCAACCGATTCTTGGGAACCACTGGAGCCCAGGAGCCACTGGTCTATACCACTTCATAAACTACTTTTCAGCCAACGCTGAGCTTCAGAGGGAATCTACAGAAGCGGCTGGAAGAGGGAGTTCATGGAGATTCTAACTCGCAGCTGAGCTAGTGAGCGCTCTGAAAACTGTTTGGCCCTTTGGAGTTTCTGTACATAATAGAGTTCTCGTCTCTCTGGAGACCAACATGACATGAAACCGAGGGGGATCTCACGCCGCAGCGGAAGCTACTGGGAATTACCAAATTACCTAAAATTAATGGGATGTGGCTCTTGGTAATGAATAAATTTATAGCTAAATGATGAGTACCTCACACTTTTTATTCCTCTGGGTGAGATGCTAGAAGAAACGGTCCCCCAGGCCTATTGGAAAGTGAGGCATGTCCATGTCTCTATCACAGGCAGCTCTCTTGTCTCTCTCCTCCTGACTCAAATTTCTGGTTGTCTTTGGCGGGGGGGGGGTGGCCTTTTAATTTAAAATTTGGGGTTGCTAGGCAATCAGATGCATAGCATCTGATAAGAAAGGGTGAAAAAGAGAAACATGGATTCAGATAATATGGGTGCAGAGAAGGTCAAAAAGACACATCAGAAATACTGATGTGTTCTGTGAGTAAAGTAAATATTTTTATTTTTAAAAACTAAAATAAAATGGTAAAAATTTAAAGATGTATCAAAAACTTTTAGAAAGCCAGACCTGCAGGCTAGAATTCCTATGATCCAGCTCTGTAAGAACCTAAACCAACATGGGTCCCTCTCCCAAGTCCCAGCCCTTCAGGTAAACCTGCAGAAGCAACAACCCATCCCCAGGACACCAGCACACCCTTCCTATGAGGAGACTGTGGAGAAGGGGATGGAAGCAGAAGCCTCACCTTAATTCCTGCAGTTAACACAGACCTGTGTTCCTCTGAGAGGTTACCATCTGCAAGCCCTCCACGAGAACTATCAAGAAAGCCATTGTCAATACACATGTGTTTACAAATACACACAACTGAATGAAAGAATAAAGGTTTGAAGATGGCTTGTAAAATCAAAGACCAAGTGATCTCAATCACTTTATATTAATGTTAAATCAGCATTATATTCTTGAATGCTCTAATTCTTAGTGTTACTTTCCAAGATGCTTTTATTTTTGTTTGTTTGTTTTTTAATGCAGAACTATTCACCTAACAACTCCATGAAGTGATGCATACTTTCAGAATCTATTCCATCTACAGCTGGGTGTGGGGGCAGAGAGACACAAGAAGGTAAAGGGTTCAAGGTCAGGCCAACAAAGATCGTGCAGCAGGCAACAGCACTGCTACCAAAGCCTTAGGACCTGGTTCTATCTCCAAGTCTATGTAGGAAGAGAGAACCAATTCCAACAAGTTGACCTGGTCCCTACATTAAAATAGTGGTACATGAGTAACACACACACACACACACACACACACACACACACACACACACGAGTGTAATAAAAAAAATTAAACTGTTCAGGGCCAACCTCAGCTACATAGCAAGTTGGGGTCTAGCCCAAGCTACATGAAAGCTTGTCCCAAAGGAAAAAAAATCTACTTCTATGCCATCTATAGGTGATTATATACAAATTAAGAACATAGCGATTCAACTCAAGTCTAAAAATCAAGCTCCGGTGACTGGACTTTTAACTAAAATGTACTCATTTATATATGTAACACTGTCAAATGCTACTGAGATAAATGTTGCATTAAAAGATCAAAATAATATTTTCATGTTAAAATCAATTCAAAATCACTGTTAACTTCACTGTGCTTTATAATCAACACTGATATATACAATAATATATATTAATGGTGATATTTTATATATATATATATACATACTATACACATATAGACTTGCTATCTTCAAATTCATGATCCTCATGTCTCTCAAATGACAGGCGGTGGGGCCCTGAGACTGTGATCATGCACCAGTACTCCCTGCATGAACAGTACTCCCTGTTCCAGAACAAGGAATCAGACATCAGTTACATGGCATCCTACCCACTGAACAACCCCCCTGGCTTTCTAGTCTACTGAAAACGGGTCCTGCTCTGACCCTCAGACACTCAGCAGGGTTGAGGCTGTAGATCAGCACGAGAGCTTTTGCTCTACATGGATGAAAGCAGTAGTTTGATCCCTAGGACATGTGCATGCACTAAGCACACGCAGAATTACACATGCATCAGATACACGTAAGAAATCTTGCTTTATACAGTAGCAATAGTGATTAATATTGAAATTCTTAAGGAAAAGACTAATAGGAGCACCTAGATTTTACAGATATTAAGAGGTGACTCATTAACAATTTATTTACTTCTCACTGCCAATTGAAGCTTTATGTTAGACACTAAATGAGATGGACTAGCAATTAAAGACATGACCTTAATCACTTACTCTTTTTCTTTTAACAGTTATTTTTAAAATCTAATTAAGACACAAACATACTTATATGGGATGACCTGGAAACTACTTTTTGAAAATTCACTTGAAAACACATAAGCTTTTAGTCTAATATAGAAGTTTTGAAAAAAAAAACAGGAAGGGTCAAATTCCAGACAGACAAGTTCCAGAGAACAGAAATCAAATATTTTTTATGTCAAAAAGTAGCCAAAATACTGCATCATAAAATTAGAAAATTTCCAGGTTGATAGTCTTTTTACATTATAATTATGACCCTTTTAACCAGGACCCATGATGCCACTAAACGTATGTGACATCACCTTCAGCAAAGAGGCAGCTGCCACAGTCAAGGCTGCTCAGTTAAGTGAGCACAGGGGTTGATCGTGGACACAGCAGTCATCCTAAACCAAGAACGCTTAAAATTCTGAAGAAATCCCTGCTACAAAGCCTTGTACCCACCCTCACAACATAAACTAGATGAAAGAGGGTCCTTCTGTTTTCCCAGCCTCCTCAACTTCCTCAAATAGCCAGATCCTACCCTCCTCACAAATCTGTCCCAAGCAACACCCTGAATTCTATATGCACCACATACAAGCCCACATACATACATACACATGCCTATCACATTGAGCACCACATGCAAGCCCACATATGTGCATACACATGTGCACACATCCTCACGGCTGTTCTTACTCATGCACCTAACGATACAAAAAGTCTGGGCCATCTATGTCCAATCCATAGTGAAAGGCAGCACACAGAATTATGTCGTGACCTGACATATCAGAAGACTGAGAATCCCTGAGCAGGAGGCCACACGTGCTGAGTCCAACTCCTGGTCCTTCCCAATCTCCCAGTGTGCATTGCGGTGAATCTTTCTGACCTGACTTTGGACATACATTAATTTCTAAGCAGAGGCGGCTTATCTATCTTAAGCTCAAAATTAATAATTCTAAAAAGAACAAAAGTGAATCCAAAGGGAACCAAAAGTTTTAGGTTATATGACAAAGGTGAGTATGCTTTGGGGGATAAACGTAAGTTCTCTCTGTGATCACAGTCCCTTATTGTCTACCTAGCAAGTTGGTGTTCCTGTGCCAACACGGGATCACAACTTTTTCACGTGTCACTAACAGGACAGGAGTCACATGAGAGGATCTAGCCATCACCTCATCTTTAAATAAATTCATTTTTTGTTCTAAAATGTTGTTTCAAAACACACTTTCCATATAAAAAGCTTGCTTCTTGACATGGAGTGTACAGAAACTCACACTAGACCCCTCATCCAATGGGATGCATATCTTTATTCTCTAGCAAGAGAAGCCTCCTCCTTACCACACACAGTAAGGCAGTCTACACACTTCTGTGAGATCCCCTTATTTTGTGGTTTAATCATTGCTGAAATGGTAAAGAAGAGTTTTTAAAGGTGGCTATAGAATGAACCTTTTCAGGCTACAAGCTGGACCTCAAAGCAACAACCAAAAGTATCAGCACTGAGAGTACACACCAGGACCTGGCATCAGGACCATGGGTTTCCTCCTGCAGGGCTAATGCAGACGCACTAGGACAATAGAGGTTCAGGCTCCACCAAACAGAAGAGCCAAGGCTCGCTCACAGAGAGCTGTACCAACGCTGCTGCAGATGAGGGGATAGAAGAGATCATGGGGTTTGACGTGCTCCGCACACTCCAGACTTTCAAAGTTCAAGATATCTTAATAGCTCTTCCCTGAAATGGTAATTACAGGGCGCCTAGAACTTGGTTAAAATAGCATTTAGACCAAGTTGGGCTGGTGCAGTCAGTGCCTGCGGTTCTGTTCTGCACTACAATGCCTGCCTCTGGAAAGTTTCTAGAGATGCTAAAGACAGGCTCTGGGAAAACGCTACTTGAAAAGGGAGAATTTAGAATCACTTCCACGCTGAGCCATGAGTTTGTGTCACCAACAGAAAGAGAAAGACTGATTGTGCCTATGAAATCGAGCAATCACATCCATCAGCCCACAGGTATCCAAAGTTCTGCAAGAATATAATGAGATCGGACTATAGTTTCTCCAAACTCACTGGGATGGTTTAGTTATTTTTTCATTTTTTCGTTTCATTAATGACTTCTCAGCAAGGGTTTTTTAAGGAGAGGCCACGTGATCACATAGAAGAGAAAGCTCCCAGACTATCCAGGACAGTCAGTAAAGGGGAACTTCCCAAGCTTTCCCAGCTCCATCACCCAAATGTGATTCTTGGTCACTTGATTATTTCACCGCCTCAGTCCCCACAACTTGACGCATCACCACCAGCCCAGTCCCATTACTGTAATGCAATTAGAACCCCCAGGGATCAGGTCTGCTGCATCTCTTCATCATTAACAAGTAAGGGCTGTCCTCAGTTACCGTGACACATCACACATATTGCCATCCACTTTGATGTGACGGTATTGCCACAACCTATATGTTTTTATTTGCTTGGCTTGGTGAAAATAGGAGTGTTCAATTTACCACTTATCCTCCAACATCCCTGGTATCTCTCTGGCCTAAGCAGCATCTATCATTCCCTACTTACCTAGTTTGTCTGCAGAAGACTTGTCTTTCTAAACAGTAGATTCCCAAGGTCTCTGAAATTACACTAACCCAGATGATTCTGTATTATATTATTACCCAAAGTTTATCTTCCTGTGAAAACCAAACAAAAGCAATAAAAACATTTTTTTTGAAAATCCACCAACGGCCAACTATGTTTGAGAATTAAATTTATTATTATACAGCCCCTTCTTAGGACTATACATTCATTGATTAAAAATCTCCGGAGTCTGGGGATGCAGAAATCTGTGTCTCTTTCTGTACCTGGCCTGTGCCATACTTTTCTGAATATAGAACAGCCTTTTCCCAACACATGGATAAGTGGAACAATTTAGGAATGTTGCAATCGTGTATAATTCCAAAAACATTTTTTCAGCTATCAATTCCCCTATCCTTCCTATAAATGTATTTCCCATCTCTTTCCCTATCCAGGTGTTCAGATTGTCTCTTGTGCCATTTCTACTTCTTTTTAATCTATGGGTAAATTCTGCTAGTGTGCAGAGACTGATAAAAACCATTCTTCGTTCATAAACTTTCCCTCTACCTCCTCTTCCTAGGCCTCTATCACCACCAGTGAGAGCACAAACTGCTTAATGGAAGACCAGGAACCTTCCTTAGGAGTGAGTGTTTTCGTCACTTCTAGTAATAAGCTCATGCAGAAGTGTCAGACCAAATGCAATGGAGCTACCTTAAGGAAAAGGTCAATGAGTCATTCCTTATTCCTGATCCTCTTCAACCAACAAAACCAAATAAAGAAATACAGCAAGTGAAAGTGACTGGAAAACACAGCTTTTGGCGACTTCCAGCTTTAAAAAAAAGAACAAGAAAAAATACAAAAAAAAAAAAAACTGGAAAGATTTAGAAAGAGAAAAAATGAAGACAAGTGTTTTCCAGTCCAAAGCCAATCAGGTTGGGTATGGTGGATGCTGCCTTTCATCAGGGCAGAGGCCAGAGGATCTCTGTGAGTTCCAGGCTAGCCTGAACAGGGCTACAAAGTGAGACTCTGCCTCTTATCTGTCTGTCTGTCTGTCTGTCTGTCTGTCTATCTATCTATCTATTTATTTATTTATTTATTTATTTGGGGAAGACAATCAAATCTTATATAATTAGAAATTACAAGATTTTTGGGGTGACTTAAGGTATGTAATCTTTTTAAAGAGAAAACAACTCTATGCAGTTCTAAATAACTGCACGGTAAATCAGTCACACAGACAATAGCAGATAATGATGGGTAACATAGTTCTTTAAGTTACATGGTAACTCGAAGATGAAAACAATGTTTTCTTCTGAGACAGACAGATAAACTTTAAATTCCTAGTTGTTCCCTCTCCTCACTCTGCTCCCCCCCCCAAAAAATAAGATTCACTGGCCTTGGAAGAGAAACATGTACAGGGAATACAGAGCAAGTACTTCCTTAGGAATGAAGAAAACTAGTTGGCAATCAAACCCAAGTTATACACAGATTAGCAATTAGAATAGGAAACTCCCCAGTCAGGCAGTTTTAGAATACTTGGTGATATGCCGGGGTGCAGTCATTCCCTATGCCAGGCTGGGAGAGCTGTATCAATCTGCGCCTGCCTCTGTGGCATCACTAAAGATTGTTCCCACCACGGGTTTCCATGTCACGTGACCATATTCTGCATGTCTACAAAGAACATTATCAGCATCATGTCTGTAGTTCTCTTGAACAAAGCCACACAAAATTTAAGTCACCCTTGTGCGAGCTCATTCCCTATGGCGGGAAGTCCATGCTCAGCCTTTGTGCAGGGGAGAGGGGCTTGGCTCTGCCCCAACTTAATGGGCCAGGCTTTTTTGACTCCTCATGGGAGCCCTTAACCTTTGGAAGAAGTGAATGGGGAGAGGGGGACTATGAGAGGGGCACGAAGGGAAGGTGAGGAGGGGTGGGAGGAAAAACTGTGGTTGGAATGTAAAATGAAATTTTAAAAAAATTTAAAATGATAAGAAAAATAAAAAATTAAATCACCCACTGCAAAGTTTTCCCCATGCTTATCTAGTATTTTTCATATTTCATATTCAGTGTTTTGTGATTTCTTTTGTACGTTTTAGAATTTTTTCAACAAAAGAAACTTGGTAATAGGGAACCCAATTGTTGGAGGTCTGAAGGAGCAGAATAGCAACATGGAAGTTATGAAGAAACAAAACGTTGCAACAATTTTTAGCACCCTTTGTGAACATACTATACATGCACCTCTTAACTGGGCATTGCTGAAGGACGGGAAACTCTTCTGTGTTTTACAAGACACTAAAATAAATGATGTGGAGAGAAACACACATCCACAGGAGGAAGGGGCTGGAGATGATAAGGCATGAAGAGTTCAATATCAAAATCAATGCCATAAGGGTGTGTACTTAGTTGACCATGAACCATACTAGAAAGAAGCCTGCAGACAGCAAACATAAAAACATAAGAAGGGCACAGCTAAAGTCTGCCCACTGTCTCACTTGCAGCTCCACTAGGTGTTTTTGCAATACAACCAGCGAGCTACCCTTGGGCTCTCATTCCCTGTATCCCTTTACAATTCAGAACGGCAGAGGCATCTTCTGAAGGCAGGATGATGTCAAAGGAGCTTCAGCTGTAGAGTCAGAGACACCTGGGTGTGCATTCAATTTCTAGATGAAAACTCCTTCCTTGTAGTGTGCTTGTTACAATTAGAGATGACACATTTAAGAGATGCAAACCTAATTGGTACAGGAGAAAAAGGCAATTATCTCCAGAGAGAGCTACAGCACAAATGTAGGATGACTCTCATCTCTCAAACATTGAAATGCACTGGCATATATCATCCCGTTTACCCAGAGGTCAGTGTGGAACGCGGTGATCCACCCAGCTACTGGGAAGGGATTCTTACCCTCACCAATCACAATAGCAGCTGATGGACACATAAGATCAAGTCAATCGAAGTACTGATGTTCACCTGATAAAGATGTTTGCTGTATGCTGGATTACCTTATGGTGATTCAAAGTAACAATATGTGTGTGTGTGTGTGTGTGTGTGTGTGTGTACACTAAGGCATTAATGACACAAATCAGAAAAGCCAAAGGCTACACAAAGGAGAAATTACGAGATTCTCCTTGTTTTGTTGGTTAGAGGCCAGGTTTCATTAAGTATTGTAGCATAGCCTGGAACTCACTGTCACCCTTCTTCCAAAGTCTTCTAGTGCTGGAATTATACCTATGAGCTGTTTGCCATGCTCAGATCAGACTTCAAACAAATAGGACTTTCTAACTTTCCTGTCTGCCCCTCATTGGTAGGTAGCTTTTTTGGCAACTCAAACCTTTATTGCAATATCATAATGACTTCTATCAGAGATGCCTAAAGGTAAAAGCCAACAGGTTACCATTGTGGGAGTTTTAGAATAAACTGAAGTAGAGAGAGACCACTACAAAGCTAGACAATATTAAAACGTTTTATGAACCAAGGCCATAACTTTAATGCACTGTTGGTTTAAGGCCAACCTGGTTTATATAGTGAGTTCCAGGAGGGCCTTATTAAAATAAGTTTTAAGAACATGACAGAAATGACAGCAGACTTTGGCCTTCGATTCTACTTAATGCAGACAGACCTTTAAAGTATTTTGTTTTCAAAGTATGACAACATCATGTCTTTGGCATTCTCTGTCAGTTCTATAACGGATATCATGCTTCCACATGGTAAAGTTCAACTAACACAAATCAATCCGGTATTTTCCATTATGCCACATGATAAAGAGCACTACACAAATAAATTTGTAACAGTGCAAAATCTGAAAAATTATTTTGAGCAAACTTCTAATAAATTACACAGAAAACAGTGATTTCTTTAATTTCCTTGCTGCTAAGGTACAACTGAATAGCTTTTGACTACAGTATTCTGGGTGACTGAAAACTGTGTTTCTGAAATGCAAAACTAGGAGTCAAGAGAAGAGTTTACTGAAAACCATATTTAATATGTATTTATTCTCTGGACACTTAAATGTGCTTAAAGAAAAAAAGAAAGGAAGGAAGGAAGGAAGGAAGGAAGGAAGGAAGGAAGGAAGGAAAAAAAGTGTGTTGGCATACACCCTTTATCCCAGTACTAAAGAGGCTGGGACAGCCTGATCTACAAAATGAGTTCAAGGTCAGCCAGGACTGTGATACAGATAAACTCTGTCCTGGGGAAGAAAAGAAAACAAAACAAAAAAAATCAAGAAATGCTGAGTTCTTAGAACAGGAGAGTCAGTGTGGAGTCTGGTATACATCAAACTGAGCCTCCCCTTAGCATGGTACTAGGTTGTTGGCCAAACAAGGTAAGTTCCTCAGCCATGGTAACAACTTAATGAGCTGCACGAGAATGACTGGGTTTCAGAGGCTGGCAAGAAAGAATACTGTCTCCTGTCACCAGGCAGGATGACACTGTGTTTGCCTGACTGCTGGTGACTTTTATTCAAAACACAGATTCCCTGTGCACTACAGAATCTCAGTCCAAATATTTAACTATGTAAATTCCAAACTGTACTTTTGGACACCTCAATATTGAATTAGTGTAATTAGCAAACGCAAAGTGACTTTTAAGCACCTTTCCAGTCTGCTCATTAGCCTCATGTTTTCCCCCAAGTGAGGTGAATTTTTTTCTTGACTGCAAAATATTTAATAGGGTTAATGAGCAAGAATATTCCCCTTTGTGAATGCCATGGATTGGTGACATTTCCATTAAGAGGAAACAAAACATATTAAAGGGAGGTAAAATGTCTCATCTGTGATGACCAACTGTTCTTTCCTTTGAACAATGACTTGGTCCTGATGCTGAAAGGAGGAGGACCGCTTCTTTAATCAAATAAAATTCCTTCATGGACTGTAAGAGAACAACGCTTTTCAATTTATTAAATGCCTCAACCCTCCCTTTCCTTCCTCCCTCTCTCCCTCGATCCCGTTCCTCTCCCCAACTCCTCCCAGTCTCTCTTTTTCGCAGTGACAGGGTCTCATGGTGTAGCCCTGGCTGGCCTGGAACTTTCTACATAGCTCAAGCTTTGAATACACGGAGATCACCAGCTTCTGCCTCCTGAGTACTGAGACTAAAGGTGTGTGCTATCATGCCCAGTTTAACCTAAAGCATATTTTGGTTTCTTGAATTTAATGTCTTCAGTGATCACTTAATATTATCTTACGAGGAGCTGGATATGACGTCACTGGTTCTCCAAGTATCACAGGATTATCTGTACATGGAAACATGTGAACAGGGAGAACGAAGTGACAGAGGAAAGAGCCACTCCTCAGAGCAGGATGTGAATATGTATGTACACGAACACACTGATGCATTTCTACCACTGTGCTATAACACATATAAACTAAGGGTCTTACACATTTGTATTGTGTTTAAGTAACTGCAAAATTTAACCCAAAGATCTTTCCACTATATAAATACAAGACTAACACAGAGTTAATAACTACTAACAGCGAACTGAAAAACGTATGAAAAATGCACACGGCATTTAAAAAAAAGGCAAACACTAGTTCCCTGGAATACAGCAGTAAGATATTTCACCTTTTTGAATGAACAACGATTCTTTTTTAAATGTCCTATCATGATTAACCAGGGACATTCTAAATTGTGCTTCTGAATAGTGGAGAACAAAATGCTGCAGCGATTAAAAGCAGCACCCAAGTCACAGATGAACAAAGGTACACCATAACAAATTGCCACTCGAATCAATGTAACTCTAACACCTGCTTCTTTGCTTGGTTGAGAAAGCAAGGCTGTATTAGTGTTAGCCATCTGGAGGAGACCCTGACCATCTCCCAAGCGTGAAGTGAATCAGGATCCCAAGTTCCACCTGTAAACAAGGATTTACGTAAAGATCAGAGGCTGTCAGGATGAGAGACAGTAGAGTAACAGGCCACAAGCTTGAACAAGTGTCCTCTTGTCCTCAGGTCCCAACCGCTGCGCTGCAAGGCTGCTGCCTCAGGTAGACAACCCATTGCTGAGATAAACATTCTCCCAGACCCCACTTCCAACACAGCTTTAAGACAAATATCCATCTAAACAGTACATTATGCCTGATGTCCAGGTGAGGACGCTGACATTCAAAATGTGCAGCAGAACCAGAGTCAAGCTCCTAATTCCATCTGATTCTTAAGTCTATGTTGCTACTCAAAACACAGTATCACCTCATAACCTATGTACTACCATTTAAAAGTGTTGCTTCTCACCTAAAAAAAAAAATCTGGCATGAACCTGATTTATTTCTTGATCTATCGTATCCTAAGTACAGACTTTGTAGACTTTGTATATAGACTTTGTGTAGAAACTAGGTAACTCCTACAGAACTGCAAGCATCCACTCAGTGAGATAGCGCTCTTTCTTATGTCTTAGGATATACGTATGGTTTTTGTTGTTGGTGCTGATTAAACAGCAAAAAAATAGACACAAACGTATAGAAGAGAGAAAAAAGAAGGATTGGGAACAAATCTCTGAACTCACATTTGTAATTCTGTAATAAATTCACATAATTTTGCATATATTTTAAAGACATGATAAAATTAATTTATTTATATATTAGTACTTGAGATAATATCTTGGTGAAATCAATAGAGAATTCAAAATCAAACTGAAAAATAGTTTGGCAATAAACAATAAAGGGAATAAATGATAAAGGACCATCCAAGTCAATAAGGAGAGGGCATATTAAAGATAGCTATATGATTAGAAAACAACCTTTCTCAAAATTAATCTAGTCTTCTTCAAAATTTAGATGGACATAAAACAAAGCAAAATAAAATGCCCTGCAATTGACCCAAAAATATATATTTTCTTTGTGATCCTTAAGTGGGGAAGGACCTTCTTAGGGCATTGAAAAGCTTAACCATTAAATTAAGATTGGTATGTTTTACTGCATGGCAGCTTAAAAGTGAATGATTGAATAAAGACCACATAGAAAATCTAGTTATCATATTAAAGGGCTTTGGAAAGTCAAGACTGAAAGAACTCTTCATTAGAAAAGATGGAAAAATGGGTTCAGGGAGAAGAGCGTTTGATTTGTAAGCGCACGGGGCCCCGGTTACATCCCCAGAGGATGCATGAGTAGTTCAGGCATGATGGCACACACTTGCCATCCCAGCGTTGCGGAGGCAGAAAACGGCAGCTCCCGAGGGCTCACTTGCCAGCCAATCTAGTCTACGTGGCCAGTTCCAAGCCAGTGAGTAGCAGGGATCATTTCTCATCTGCCTCCACAGGGCTGGGACCGCAAGCCTGCACCACACAGCTCCCTTAAATTTTAATGTGTTCTGGATACCGAACTGAGGTCTTCATGCTTTCAAGGCAGGCGCTGCATTGACTGACCCACTTTCCCCACCGGGTTTTCAGTCGCTTTTTATTTATTCTTTGTGTCTTTCACATCATGCATCTCAATACCATTCATTTCCCCATCCCTTCGTATCTACTGCCTGCCTTTGCAACCTCCCCTGAAAAATGAAATTTAAAAGGGGAGACCAATAAAGAAAAATCTCGCCGTGGAAGCTGTAGTGACGTAGGGGGTCACACCATTTGCCCTTTTCCATATATCTTTACTTACAAGTGTTCACTGCACAGGATGACTGGTCTGGTTCGAGGCCTCTGGTTTCTGCTACACTACTGGATACACTATTTTTGTCATGGAGATCCAGGAGCTTTGGGTCTGCAGGACTGGCCCCTTTATGTGCTCCAGCAGATCATCAATGGGGTAGACAGTGGGGTGCGCCAAATCGTAACCGTAGTCCTGGGCCTGAATAGCTGCAGGGTTGGTCAGCCTGGCACCTCTCCCCTGTCCTCAGGCCAGGGTGAGTGAGCTCTCTGGCATTGCTCCACCTAGTTAGCCCCTTACAATGATAAGCAAGGAGCTGGGACAGGTTTTCTTGCTTTCGTGCCCTCAGGGTTGGCTCTTCCACACCTATACTATCAGGGCCAGCTGTACTGTGTTGCCCAGGAAGGTACAGAGGACACTCTCCAGAGTGCTGCAGTTGGTGAGGGACAGGGACAGCTCTCCCAACTCCTAAGACCTTAGGGCCTGCTCTCCCACCTCAGCGATGGGTGGGGCATCTCTCCCCAGCTGCACACCACAGCATATGGCAGATGAAGTGCAGGGCCATATCTCCTATGCTCACTTTCTTGGGGTGGTTCACCCACCCACATGCCTACCAACAGGGTCAGCTCTAATGTGCTACCCAGGGGAGGATGTGATGTGTATACATCTAATATATATAAATATAATCTGCTCCATGGAGGTTGAAATGGCTAGATCCTCTGAAATCCATGTATTATATCCCTACAATCTAAGTTCATTTTCCTTTATACATACCTGGATGTCTAAAGCAAACTACTGCTATTATTAACATGGTGGGAGGCTGGCTCAGAGGCTTCACATGTCCTCAGCATGAAGAAAGAGAGAGGAAGCTTTACTCACTACCCAGGCCTCCCTCTGAGGGCTGGAAGCAATGCCGACACGGGATGGCCCTGACGGGTTCACCCCGTTCAATCCGAACACGTTTTGTTCAGAAATCAAGTAGGGCTCTTTCTGTCTCAGAAGGTGGTAATCGATTGTGGTGTTCATTTGTTTGTTTGTTTTCCCTTTGTTGGGTTTATTAAGTATGTAGCAAGCAAAAGTAAAAGGCCAAACAGCAAATAAATAGATAGAAGCAGCAGCTAGACAGCGAAACGTCTTCCGGTGGGGTGCTTCCAATATTCTGCAGAAATGAAATCAAGTGTTTTGGATCAAAATTCATTTTCCCTTTTTTTTCCTTCCCAGTTAAAATGAAGCCTGGGCTGGGGAGAACAGACTCACTTCCAGTTCAGCACGCAAACACTTCGCACTCCGCAACTGCAGTTGGTAAACTCAATTAGCTGTCAACACACTTTCTAAGATGCTTAGACACTGATCAAATTTTGACCAAGAACAGCAACAACAATGCTGTGTACATGGGAGTAAGAGACAAAAACCACACACTGAGGGTGCTCATGAAAGAAAGATGGTGATTTAACGAAGTTATTCATGTTGAAATATAATTATCCCAAAATGGCCCTGCTTCCCCATCAACTACAACAGAGAAGGTCGCTGCTACATTAGGGTTTTTTTTTTCTTTTTTTCAGACACATTCTTACAAATTATATAAATGGGAAGCAAATGGTGACTGTCAACGTGGCCCAATTCCACCATCTGCTCTTGGTGGAGCCGCTCAAATCCAAAGCGTTATGCAAAGATTACAGTCGCACAATGATACTGTTGAAAGCAAGAGGCCTTGTCTTGACTGTGCGCTCTCCACACGTCTTCATAATGAACGACATGTACGAGGAAATATGTTTTTACAGTGCACACACCAAGCACACATTGGAGCAGCAATTTATCTATGGTAAATAACTAAATAAATTTGCTTCGGTAAAATAGAACAGCTATTTTACAGAAAAACTTTTTAAGGTGATCTAAGAAAATATCTATATTTAGAAAGGACACAAAAGAGAAGTTGCATGCCAGGTGGTGGTGGCGCACGCCTTTAATCCCAACACTCAGGAGGCAGAGGCAGGCGGATCTCTGTGAGTTCGAGGCCAACCTGGGCTACAAGAGCTAGTTCCGGGACAGTCTCCAAAAAGCTACAGAAGAAACCCTATCTCGAAAAAACAAAAAAAAAAAAAAGTTGCATTTGCCAGAGAAGGGCACAGGGAAAAGCACAACAATGCATCTCCGCTTGCTCTGTTTGTTCCCCTTGGCAGCAGAGCATAGCAGCCGGAAAACGTGTTAACTAAGGAACGCCTCTGGGGTCTGGGGCCCAGGGTGAGCTGAGAACTGACTTGTATGCCATCAAGCCACTTTTAATTTTCATAACATGATAGTAGAAGACTCAATAAAATCACTTTACAACCATTCTAAGACTTCATCCTTAGTGACCAATTAGAGACGAGCTTTATTTCAAAAATTCCAACTTAGTGAGACAGACAGCACTCACAAGAATATGGACAAGGAAATGCTATTAGTTGCCTCTTTTCCATGTGAAATCACATGGCTGTATATAGATACTATAACATATAATGACATATGGGGCTTAACTAGATAAGAAGTTACATGTTTAAGCCCATTACAGAGGAACAACACCAATCTTTCTGTGATGCTATTGGATGCTGGGGATAGTCCTAGCCATTTTATACCTATCAGCTCTTAGGTGCTGAAAACACCCAAACATGGCCACATAACTCATAGGGCCTGATACAAAGCAAAACATCGAGTTGAAATGGAATCCAAGGGACAAGTATGGATATCCACAATGAAGTCCACTCACTCTATTCTACAATTAATATATTCTCTTTTTTCATTTTAAACTTTCTTAGGAAATAAAGCTGCAAATTAAATTTTTTTAAAAAAATAACAGAAAGAAATTAACCAGATTCAGAGACTATATTACTCAATAGCTTCATGTTGGATTTTATATTTTCACTATTTTTATGCACCAGAAAAAAATAACCCAAGATAGACTTAATATTTAAAAACAACTAGATTTATATCCTCTTTCATAATTCCTGTTCACTACCTGCATCCAGTAATATTTAGAACTGTTCATCCCCTAATATTGAGAATCTCTTGTTATCTTTTCTACATTTGTTTACATATAAACAGCTAGATTCTGCACGAGGCCTAACAAGCAGGGATTTTTTTTTTTATCTTTCTAAGTTTGTGTGACTTTTTTTGATATTATAACTCTAAATCCAACCATTTTTCTGCAAATTTAGTGATTTCATTTTTCTTCTAAGCCAAATGACACACACACATACACGCTCACACACACAAATATACCAAATTTTCATTATCTATTTCTCTGCTGATGAACAACCTGACTGATTCCAAGACTTTGCTATGGTGAATGAAGCAGAAATAAGTATAAGGCTACAAATAGCCCCATGTTGGGCACAGTGTTTATTGGGTGTACACCTAGTGGTAAAATAGCAGGGTCATATGGAACTGATAAACACAACCAACCAAATCAATGTCAAAAGATAAAATAAAAAAGAATGAAAATGTAGCTTTCACTTATGCCAACAGTGTACTCACAGAGAAAGAAAAATATATTCTAAAAAAAAAAAGAAAAAAGAAAGAAAAACATATCCTATTCAAACCCCAAACAAAGAAGTATTTCAGAATATATCTAACTAAAGAAGTAACGCACCTCTACAATGAAAACTTGGAGGTATTGGAAAAAGAACTCACAGAATAAACTATGGAAGAGAAAGATTGTCAATGTTGCTGGACTGGCAGAATTAATAATGTGAAAATGGTGATACTGTAAAAATTAATTTACATATTTAATGTAATGTGTATAAAAATTCCAGTATCAAGTCTCATATGTTTAGAAAAACAGTATAATATATATGGAGTCACAAATGACCATGAATAAGAACACTATTGGAGGTATTTAATATTGAACCTCAAATTATACTACAAATCTATTGTGATAAAAAAAAAATAGCCTAGTTCTGCCATAGGCAGGAAGACCAACTGGTGTAATAGAACTATTCCTGGAAACACAAGGGCAAAGCTATGCCTAGTTAATTTTTGACAAAAGAAGCAAAAACATACTTTGAGGGAAAAGCCTGCTCAACAAATAGTGCTGGCAAAACTGGATTTCCGCCTGCAGAAGAATGAAGTTAGATTCTTATCTTTCACTTTGTACACAAATCATTTCAAAGTGGATCAGAGACCTAAATTTAAAACCGGAAGCACTGCAGCTTTCAGAAGAAAGCCAAGAGATCACCTTCGAGACTTCAGGCACTAACAGCACCAGGAGCTAACCACGAGTATCAGCAGCTGGGACTACAGCAAAGGAAACAGTCAATAGAAAAAACAGACACTACAGAATGGGAGAAAATATCTATCAGCTACACTTTAGACGAGGGGCTGATATCCAGGGTTAACAAAACTACAGGAATCAAACACCCACCAAGGAAATAAAGCAGCCAATCAACACATGGGCAAAGAACCTGAAGAGGCACTTTTCAAAATAAATAAATAAATAAATAAATAAATAAATAAATAAATAGGCCGGTCACAGCCAGGTGTGGTGGTGCACACCTTTAATCCCAGCACTCAGAGGGAGAAGCAGGCAGATCTCTGTGTGTTTGAGGCCAGCCTGGTCTACAGAGTAGATTCCAGGACAGCCAGGGTTACATAGAAACCCTGTCTCAGAAAACCAACTGAACAATAACAACAAAAAAGCCAGAATCTATTTTTTAAAGTGTCCAATAGCCCTAGCCATTAAAGAAACGCAAATTAGAACTACTTTGAGAGACTGCCTCGCCCCAGTCAGAATGGCTGTCATCAAAATCTTGACAATAAATGTCGGAGAGGATGTACAGAAGCAGGAAACCTATTTCACTGTTGGTGGGGTGAAAGTTAATTCAGCCATTGTGGAAATCAATTTGGAAATTTCTCAAATAATTAAATACACTTTCTTTTCTTAAATCATGCCAAGGTTGCTTCTTTTTTTTCCACTTTCTCTCCCTTTCTCAACCTGTAGAGGCCAAAAGCAGATCTTTCCCAATGCTGGCTTCTCTCTTATCCCAGGCACTAACTTCAGTCACAAGTGCTCATCTGACTCTCCAACCCTACTGTCTGTCCTGCCCCCACCCAGGAGAAAGACTCACGATGCCAGCAGCATTTAAAAAGATCCAATAGACATAATTACATGAGTATATTTGTCCCAGAACCCTACAGCCGCATGTAAAGTATGATTCTCAGTTTTCCAAAGAAAACAATGTCTTACTCTTAAGGTTAGGGAAACACACCCAGGTGGCATTGTATATCTCTTTCCCACGCACCTCTCCTCCTTGGCCTTCATCTCCTCTGACCCCTAACACCTAGTACTACTGCCCGACCTCACTAAGCAAAAATAAGTTTCGTCTAAGTTTTCTGGAAAATGATGTCAGGACATGAACAGGGCTTCCTCCAACCCCTACCCCAGATTCATGCCATTCTAGAGACTACAATGAAGAACTCAGTCTATGAGATGTGTGAGCACATGGGATGGCCAGGAAGGAAGCAGTAGCTTTCTCTCAAGACTCACTAAGGAGTGGAGGGGCGGGGAGTCGGCTCTTATTTCCCTTAGGTGGACAGGGTGATGAGCACTCCCGAGAAAACTGCACAGCTTGGTGCCACGCGGTCTCTCACTTCCAATCTCTAACCACCAGAATCTCTAACCACCAGAATTCATCTCCACAACAACGTACTTCGGCTACTTTATATTCATAATATGAAAAAGAACAAGCAGATTCATTCTGTTACACAAGCCAAACAGGCCTCAGAACGAGTCAGGCCCCACCAATTCCCAATGGTCTATCCTTCCAAAGGCAGTTCAAAAGAGTGTGCTAGACATGGGTTTGGTCTACCTAGGGTACCAAAAGCGCAAGGCTACGTATGGGAGGAGTTCATCAGACATCCCTACATTCAGCAAGAGAACTTCATACATATTCAATATTTCATAAGCAATGAAAAGGCAAATTGAAAATAACTTGGGAGTTTGTTTCATATGCTAGATGCACGCATGGGAACAACAAATACACCACACAAGTTGTATAACCAGGAAAGAAATTTCCATTTATATACATATGTGTACTATATATTATATATATGCTTATATAATATATATACACATATCTCACATTTTAATTGCTTTGAAAAGCAAGAGTTATTGATATGATTACTTTGTCACTTTGCTTTAACTCCACGCTCACATTTTTGTCACATGTAATATTGATGTCTCAATATGGCCTTTGTATTTGAGGAGGTATGCATGTTCTCATACAGAACTGGAAGTGTACTCTGGGGCATCATAAAGAAATGGTCACAGAAACACTTTGTGCTAATAGGAGGACCAACTTCCGCTGGTAAGTCTTGCAAGCTGAACCCACGCTGGCTTGCTGTCCCCTCAAGTCCTCTCGATATTGAACTTTCAAACATGTCCCCATGAGCCATGCTGCTATAGAACACAGGCCCCCTTCTGTCACTTAGCCAGCATGGGACAATCTCAGTTTGACTCCCCGAAATGAAACACTGTTGAATGTAAACATTCATCCACACGTTTTTGTGTTTTACACTTTATGTAACATCCAACTATATGCTCCTTTCGCCCATTTCTTTGAGGAAGCAGACACCTTCAAATTTTAAATTTTGAAGTCACAACAAAAGAAAACCCTATTTCCTGTGACTTCCAACTTTCTTATTCCTCCTAGGGAAGCCCTTCCCTTCCTGCAAGCTATGATCAGAGGCCTAGCCTCTAAATCCAGTGGCAAGCCTCAGGAGACTTGCTTCTCTTTATCACTGATCAAAACCTTCTGTGTTCAATGCCACCTGTCACTCCTGAATAGGGAGAGCAACCTCACATCACATGGTAATATTCAAAATCCAGTAACCCCAAGAATCCATAAGTGTTCATTAATATCTGTAAATCTCTTAAACAAAATACTTGGCAAAGGAAGGTAAAGAGGGGGGAGACTACAGTTAAGTGTGACACTTTGGGGCAGGGGAATCAGCAGTCAGCATTGATATCAAATTCAAAATCTGCTCCTGTCCTCATTCCAAACTCAGCAATCCTGTTTCATTATTATTATTATTATTATTATTATTATTATTATTATTACAAATTTTCACCTCCTCCCATTTTCCTCCCCCCTCCCCCTCTCCAGTCCAAAGAGCAGTCAGGGTTCCCTGCCCTGTGGGAAGTCCAAGGTCCTCCCCCCTCTATCCAGGTCTAGGAAGGTGAGCATCCAAATGGACTAGGTTCCCACAAAGCCAGTACATGGAGTAGAGTCAAAACCCAGTGCCATTGTCCTTGGCTTCTCCATCAGCCCTCCTTGTCAGCCACGTTCAGAGAGTCTGGTTTGATCACATGTTCCATCAGTCCCAATCCAGCTGGCCTTGGTGAGCTCCCATTAGATCAGCCCTGTCGTCAACAGTGGATGGGCACACCCCTTGCAGGCCTGACTTCCTTGCTCATGTTCTCTCTCCTTCTGCTTCTCATTTGGACCTTGGGAGCTCAGTCCAGTGCAATCCCGTTTCTTATTTCAGTGACCAGAGACTCTTTTAGTCTCATTTTATGTAACAATAATGATAACAACAATAAAGCATCATGTTGCATCAGCTATGATTTTTCCGCTTACACTGTATCTTTCTTGAGTGCTGTATGATCAGTGTGCCTAGCACTTTCCAAATCAATGCTGTGCAGTGCTGTGCAGCAAAGGTTCTAGAAGGCACAGACTGTGCCTTCCTCACCAACATTTTATTACACTGATTACATTTACAATAAATTAAACTGTTGAACAACGACAACAAAATTCTAGGGTCTTCGTACCAACCAAAAAAAATAACTGAATCCAGCCAGGATAAGTAATAAAATGAGAAGGGGGGGGGGCGTACGCCTCTAATCTTAGCACTTGGAGGCAGAGGCAGGCAGATCGTGGTGAGTTTGAGGCCAACAAGGACTACAAATTGAGTTCCAGGATAGTCAAGGCTCTACGAAAGAAACCCTACCTCAAAAAGCAAAACAAAAATAAATAAATAAATAAAAACAAAAAAATAAAGAAAAGGTAAAGAAATAGTAGTATTATAATTTAGATGTTAATCCTAAGGAAATAAAAGTGAAGTTTCCACATTTTAAGCAATTAAAATTTATTTCGATGCTGTTTTCACATGCTTGTCTTCTCGACAGTGTTTCCATGCGAATGCTCTGCTCATAAGCACAATGGAAGCTCCTTTCGGGTGCTCACCTGTTTTATTACTGTTGTTTATATTGTGTCAATGCTATATTTTCTTAAGGAAATCAATAGAACTTTCCACCATGGCCCTTTCTCTTCTCATTCCGTCCCTCTTTTAAAGGAGGATAAGCGATTTTAAAACATTCTGTCTTTTTATCTACATCCTTGTCCTTGGCTATGTTTTCTTGCCATTGGTGTCTAAAATCACAGGGGAATTAGCAATAAAACCATCTAATGATTATTACTCTTAAACATAGTGCTGATCTTCAATTCAACACTCCTGCTTCAGTGAAGTTCTAACTAAAAACCAATATTATTATAAGAGGCTGCAAAGGTCCACGTGTGGATTCTTCTCCAAGACCAGTTTCTACCATAGCAGAGAGACTGCATCAGCATCCAGGAGAGGAGAAACAGACTCTATGAACTCTACTGTCTACAGTCATCAAACACCAGCCGAGGCACATACTAAAAAAGGAAAGGATGTTGTCTTTCAGGTTACATTACCGCCAGCAGAGTACAGTCTGAGCTACTGCTCCTTCTGGGCAATCAATGACGCATGCAGGTGTCTCATCATATGACAGAACTAAGAAACCGCAAATGCCCACCTGCTAAAAATGTAACTACACATGTTTTCAAAGCACAGTGGTCAAGATCACTAGCCAACAACAATGGCAAATATTTGGTGAGCCAAGCTGCCGGCTCACTTGGGTTAGAACCAGCCCCTATCAAATAAACCATATCTGTAGCAGAAAGTTCCACTTAAATGACCATTAGGAAGTCTGAGGCAGTTAGACTGAGTGATTCGGGTGAGCGCAGTATGTTAAGGATGAAAGGAATCAACAGGCCTGTTAGGAAACAGCTGTGTGTTTGGGGAGTGTTTGCCAGCCTGACTGTCTGCTCTCTGGAGTAGCAGCACAATCAGGACTGTTTATCTAGGGGAGCAGATAAAGTCAAGTCACTAGAGGAAACAATGAAGACAAAGGAGAATTGGCATTTTATTGTGTGTGTCAACTTTGGAGCAGAGCATAGAACTAGATATTTTCAAGTGTGTTATTCTGTTTAGTGTTCTCATTAATGCCATGAAGTTGGGTTGCTTGGTGCTATGGTTTTTTCCACTATTAAAGAAACAGAACTTGTGAAAGATTAATGTTGCCAGGATCACCTAAGAATCACGTAGTGAGATCTGAACGGGCCTACTAAGGATGAGAGAGTTCACCCTTGCCCTCCCAGGTGCCCTCGGAGAAGCCCTTAATTATCTGAGAGTCACAATTTCCACATCTTAAAAAGACCTCCAAAGACATGTTCCTGTTACAGTTGACTCGAGGTTCCTTTTGTTTTGTGGTCTTGCTTATTCCTTCATGAAGAGGGTCTGGGAGGCTGATTAAGGGAGGAAGGCATCCTTCCATTCCCAAGGGGAAGTGTTAGAGGAATACGCTGTTTCTTCCTGGGTTGAGAACCAGAAGTCTCCTTCTGGCATGTATGACATTTTTTTTATAACGTTCTGTATTCAGTAACAGAACCCTAAAGGCATACCATCCCATTTTACCACTTAGAAACCGTTATTAGTTTGCAAATAGGTTCACAGATATTTGCTATTTCTGAACTATACTAATCCTACCTAGAGTATGGAAACCACTAACAACTGATGAAATATTTTATCTGTATTTAAAAGACATTGATATTATGATAATTACAGGAATTGCTGTATATTGTATAAACTACCTGGAAGCATACCTGGAATGCAACCTCTTCTGTAAAGTGCCATTTGATTTTATTATGATGGGTGAGCCATCTATCTTTCCACCAATGCAACGTACAAAGCCTTTACACACAATACAAATACTAATTAATATAAATTATTGAGAATGCTGGTTAATAAGTAACCAAGAATCTTAATGACTGTGTAAAGGGATTTAAGTTTAGAGCATAGAACTATTTATTTTTAAATCTATAAATATTGGGTCCTGATAGTACATATTTGTGTTCAGAATGTAACAGAGAATATTTTTAATTTAGCTCTGTACATCTATTTAGAACATTCGAAATATATTGCCAGTTTCCAGTGAACGACCTCATCTTAAACACAGTAAAGAATAAATCCAGAGCCGGGCGGTGGTGGCGCACGCCTTTAATCCCAGCACTCAGGAGGCAGAGGCAGGCGGATCTCTGTGAGTTCGAGGCCAGCCTGGTCTACAAGAGCTAGTTCCAGGACAGGCTCTAAAAAAAAAGCTACAGAGAAACCCTGTCTCGAAAAACCAAAAAAAGAAAAAAAAAGAATAAATCCATATTCAAAACACACTGATTCATCTTGCACCCTACTGATCTGTGAGCAGAAAAGCACAAAACTGTCGCTAAGCAGTAGGTATTTAATACAATTTCCTACAAAAAGAAATGAATACATAAATAAATAAATATTTTCAAGGATTACATGGTTCAGTTGTTAATCAAGGAACAACTTTAAACAAAAACAAAAGCTAAAGTATACAAGTAAAAAAGCTCATGGATTGAGCAACTTAAGTAAAACTTGCAAGAGGGGTCACTGTAGAGGACACTTAAGAAACTCTGCAAATGGGTCATCACTAAGAGGAAGGATCTGCCATTGTCAGCTCTCACAAAGTTTCTGCTAAGTCAGTATCAGCTGGAAGAGGAAAGTAAAGAAGAAAGAAGGCCAGGAGGACCGTGTGTGCATGGCCACTGGACATAGCTCTTAGATATGAAACCAGGGACACCATCTTTAAATGTCCCTGGGCTTCCAACTCACTTCCTAGTAGGAGCAAAAAAATACCATCTAACTTAGCAGTTTCCTCAGCCAGACTTTGACAAGAAAGATACTACAACTTTAACAAAACAGCAACAAAGATAACTTAAGTACTTTTCTCTTTGAGGAATTTTTCCTTCTCACCTTATCTATTCCCACCCCTGCCCTGATCTCCTCATCTCTCTCCCAAAACCAAGGCAGAAACACCTTTGATCAAAGCCCCCAAGAGTGGTTCTGCTTGGCTGTGTTTGACTTTGGCAAGGAGGCCTTCAGCTTACTTGAAGCTCAGTACATCTCTGAGAAATGAAACCTCATTGCAAAGAGAACAGACAAACTGTCAGTTCTCGAAATTGAACCATTCACCCTAAATAGTAATTCTCACCAAAGCATCCCTAATCATAAAGGAATGCTTAGCACGCAAAGCCACACTGGTTTCTGGTTTTGAATCTTTAACTGCGTCCAGGCAACAGGTAGGCCCTCTTCGTCTCAGCCCTGGGATTCCCCATTTACCAAAAACAGGAACTGGAGGTGAACGTCAGTTTATGCTTCAACACGTTTATTACTGCAAACACTTCCTTAGTTCTCCACTGATGTTGCAACACTGCACACACCTCTCCCCTTCCACCCCTGCTCGCGACCACCCTACAAGAGAACTGTTTCCTCTCAGGTGACCTTGAGATAATCGCAGTTTTGGAAACTGGGAAGGTAAGACACAGGATGTGAAACTAAGGGCAGTGGATCCTGCCTCTTGCCGACAAGCAACTTTCTTTACATTTTCAGGATTCTTTCCTCCTCTCTGATTGAGAGGCCAACATTCATTCATTCAACAACTGTCTGCAATAAGGTGACCAGGGTAAATATCCTGATAATAATCATTCCTTAAAATAGCGTCTCTGATTACTCTGATTACTTGGAAAATCTTTCACTTTCCCAGGACCTCTAATGTGTCTGGGACCGCCTCAGATGATCTTCCGGATGATCTTCCGAGCATGATCACTGTGTCATCCAAATACACCTTCCTCTCAAATGGTCTGTTATCTTGAAAACAATTTCAGCCTCAGGCCCACTGAGCTGAGTTATTAACTGCAGACTAGAGGCACACCTCACACTGCTAGCCCTCCTTCCTTTGTGAAGCAGAAGCTTCCGGAAAGGGTCCCTGTGAAGATGCTTCAGGGAAGTGATTGATGCTGTCAACTGGCTCCTACAACTTTACACCTTTATCTCAATTGGTACCTTCACCTTATCTTTAAAAAGTGTTCTTTTCCATTTCTGCTTCTTGGCTATGCCTATCTGCAGCGACCACAAGGGCATATTCATTAAAGCTTAATTACTTCTATTGTCCTAGAGAATAAGTGAGAACTTGAGAAAAAAAAAAACTAACCAAGGGAGAGATTGAGAGATTGAGTGGAGGGAGGGGGATGGGGGATGGGGGAATGGTTAGTAGCTTCTTTTCCAGAAGCAACTCAAGGCAACTGTCAAAGAAGAAATATGTTTAATAAGTGCCAGAACGTCAACTTCTACTGAGAATAAGCTGTACTTTTGTCTCTAGCTAAGCACATGCTATGCGCTGCTTGGCTTAACATTCATCAAACTGGATAAGGTAAAGGCCGCTGGTTAACCTCCATCTTGGGAGACATTAAATCTGGCTTCAGGAACCCTAAGATAGAGTGCCCAGACCAAGCGGCAGTCCAGGCACCTACAGCACTTGGGGGATGGTCCTGACTCAACTCCTTCAATACTGCAGTCACTTGTGAGTCACAGTGAAGGGTATTAGGAAAATATCTACAGAGGATATAACAACATCCGTATCTAGCACTGAACACTTCAAAGTCAACCAAATATTTAAACCTGAAGCTACAGAAAAAATTAATTAGTTTACTCTTTAGCATCTAGAAGATATTCTACACGTTTTGATGCAGTATTGCTTTTCCACACCGTTACATTCTGATTCAGATTTTAAAAGCCATGCCCCAAGTAGCTTCATGCTTCCTAAGCATCTTCCGACACTGCAGAGTAATTGATGTTTAGTACATAAATCTATGGGACAAAGGAAAGAGTGGGCAAATGGCTCAGCAGGCAAAGGCTCTTGTCACCAAGCATGATGACGGAAGTTCACCCCTGGAACCCACACGTGAGAGGGCGCTGCTATCAGCATGCTATTCTGTGAATTCCACATGCACTCCCACAAGCAAAGGGCCGTCCACAAACAAAAGAAATATGAACAGAAGCATTTTAAATGTCATATGGATAATTTTATTTTTGCAAAAGTATCAGTGATACCAATGCAAATCATGGGGCCAGCGATTCACATATTAGACTATTCATTCAGAAATTCAGTTGTGTAAAAATCCAAATTAATTAAGAAATCACTTACCTCACACATTCTTACATCACTGGAAAAAATGCAACCATTCTATGTGCATTGTTAGCTGTCTCCATCTCCCACCTCAAAATTATCAAAACAAAAAGTTAAGCATATGGTCATTCTCTTCAGAATTGTTTAGCTTAATTTATTCTAACTACTTATACCTACCTATAGGAGTAAAAAGTATGAACTATTTAGGAAGGTGATTAACATTCCTATATAATAGCAAAAGATACCTCCAAATATAGTTTTCTAAGAATTATTCATTGACTTATTGAATTATTTTGCTGATATATTGACAAAAAACTAGAGCAAATGTAAAGACTGACTTTAAGCACAGCACTTCTCCTAGTCTACGCTTCAGTGAAAAAGAATTCCCCAGCCTCTTTCACGTTTACCAAGAGTAAATGTGAAAATAGGCAATAATAAGCAATGAACTACCATTTTCTACCAGCATTTTAAGTAAAATCAATAAAATGCACACAAACACTCATAGCCTTCGCCCTCACCAAGGATAGATAGCAGCAGGATCACAATTCATACCGTGAAGACACATTCCAGCTAACGTGAGGATTACATATGAGATCGTCTGAGCTGCTGACATTGCTACATCAGTGTTTGGGCTGCATTTCTCTTCAGGTAGGAAAATAGGATGTAGACGCGATGATGTATGTTGTGTCTTAGATGGCAAGAACTAAGACACCTCAGTCAGTGCCTAAATCAAACTTCTTGTTCTCCGGAACAGAAAATGAGCAGAAGACGGGGGGGAAGCCAGGCGACATCCACACATCTGAGAGTAGAAGGCATGTCTCCTGACTCACGGTTTTATTTCCTTGGGATGAGGGCATAGCCTGTCATTTTTCAGTGTACATATAGCCCTCCAAGAACAATGAGGAAAACGTGAATCAGGCTGGTGTTAGCTTTAACACCAATCTACTCAAGAACCCGACTCCCATGGTCAGGAAACAGAGGCCTTGGCTAAGAACGTAGTTTGCACTGAAATCAGTGCCCAAGGCTGACCCAGGGGCCTGTGAAGCAGTAGGTTCAGGGGAGCAGAGGGCGGGAGCAGAAAAAGTACATGAAGTGAAACAAGCTAAGAATATCCTTAGCAGATACTGAGATAATATGCACGGTGTGTGTGTGTGTGTGTGTGTGTGTGTGTATGCATGTTTCATACTCAGCTGAGAAAATACACCTGAGCTGATGAACTGAATCCCATGCTAGCTGAAACATTTTATTTTTTTTCTCCCCACACTCCCCACCAGTTTTCACTCTGACCCAGAAAACACCTGGGGCAAAGGCATGTACTCATTCCTACTGAAGAACACCTAGGAATCCCTACCATGTCCTCCATCCCAGAAATTCTTAGACTTACAAATACTTAAGAGTTTCATGGCCCTTGACCCTAGCTAAACACTCAAAATGCCCGAAGAGCGTACACTAGCAGTCTCAGATAAAAATTAAACCAGAATTTCTGGGTGTGAGCTCCAGGCTTCAGAGCCACTTGGGTCTTTGGTATTGCAAACGCCTATTACATCTTTTCTAGTACAAGATTCATGGAGAGCAATACAACAGAGACCTCAGGGGTTTATAAAGACAAGACATCCTGTTCTTCTCGAAGATGGATGCTATCTAACACTTCAGGGCATTTTGAACCATCAACTCTACATTTTTACTCTGATATCATCCGGGAATTTCTGGATTTTTGCTTTTACCATAATTAATGACATAGCATCACTATACAGCTCATCACACACACACACACACACACACACACACACACACACACACACACACACACACACACGGTCAGAGACACCCGCCCCCAGTTGCCACTAGAAACGTCTCCATTAGAGAAACTAGAAACAGGATCCATTAGCTGAAGTCTCCATGTCTTCGTTCAAAGGGAGGGGGGAGATTTAGGCCCATTATCTCCTAATTGGCATTACTATTTATTTCTTTATGTTGTATCCTTTAAGTACATGCAAAAGTTTCCTCCAAGTGCAGAGGAAATGCAGAAACGCTATTCAAACCCTTTCTTCCTATGAATGCTTCCCTTGCCACTAGACTACAGTGAGTTAGCTGGGGGGAACAGAAAAGACAGTTATAGGATAACCTCAGTTTACTGCTGTGCACAGTGACTGGCAACTGTGCCCTGATATCTGGACAGCAAAACAAGCAGGAAAATTAGTGCAATCCACGTAATCACATAAAATTTTTTCTTTATACAGTAAAAGAAATAAAACATGGCTCTTTTTCATGCTTTTTATCTGTAAGAATAGGTTCCTAGAGAGAATACCCCATACCCCACCCCAGGTCATCTGTCTGTCTGTCTCTGTCTACCTGGTTTCTCTCCTTCTCTCTCTCTCTCTCTCTCTCTCTCTCTCTCTCTCTCTCTCTCTCTCTCTCCATATATGTGTGTGTATGTGTGTAAACATATGTATATATGTACAGATGTGTGTAATATATATGTGTGTAGGTATGTGCATATATATAGTCATGACTTATTATTTGATTAGTAATGAAAAAGAACTTTAATTCTTTTGTTCTGAATTGTTGGCATTTATATTTGAAACAAGAACTGACGTGTGTGTGTGTGTGTGTGTGTGTGTGTGTACATACATTCAAAACAAAAACTGAAGGGATTTCTGGATCCTCTTGAACTTCCTTTGTGACCCAGAACATGCTGCAGCAAGCCAGTGAGCTGTCACTGTGCAGTACACAGAAAAACACCCAAAGCACAAATGCTGACCGTGCTGCCCTTTCCCCACCTTTGACCAAGATTCTGTAAGTGCAGGTACACAGGCGAGCAACATCACAGAGTCAACTCCCATGACAATCTGTCAGACTCGGTCACTGAACAGGCTTCCTGCTGAATCAGCAATGTGCTATGGGAGCCAGGCAGGCAAGGTGGCTGAGGTGTGTTAGGGGAGAAGAGGAGCAGAGGAGACACAGCGGATCACACAGCAAATGTCTTTATGGTAAGTTTTGAAAAGTCAAGTTTATGTAAAAATCCCATTCTTGTGCTAGAATCTAATACAAACTGTTTAAATTCCTATGTAGGCCAAATAATGATTCTTGAGCTAGAAGTACCTCCACTCCAGATGAGTTTATAAAGGGCAGTTCGGAAAAACTAAAGATCTCAATTACTACTCTTTGCCAAAAGCATTCGACTTCACTTATTTGGAAGTTACAAAGCATTAACCATATGCTTTATGGTTAAAAGTAGACATGTGTGTCTACTTTTTCTCAAACTATTAGAAGATAGCCACGTCTTGAGCTTCTCTGTTAATCCGGATGGCAGAGTAAGGAGCACAGCAATCATCATACAGAGAGGACACCCATTTAAAAAAAAAAAAATATGGACTCAGGAAGTGGGTAGGGAAACGTGAATCACTTAGAAACACAAACAATTATCAACCCTGAGCTTCTGCTCACTCGCCTCGGTTTTTGTCAACACTGAGGGAGAAGCTGAATGAAAGGTGTGGATAAATTCCACAGTCAAAGGACATGGCAAAGGAAAGCCACTGACTGACAAGATACAAACACCGCCTCAAACCAAATGGAACCCGCTGAGCCTGATCACAAAAGAGTAAAACGAAGGCAAACAGTGTGGGTAGCTTACCTGCAGACCAAAGACCTAGCAGTGTGCCAAGTGGCAGCCACGTGCAGATGGGGGCATTAAGGAGAAGGCACATCCCTGCCTTAGCCCTGTCACGTGATCTACTTAGAGCTAGAGAGGCTACGTTCTCAGTGACTGTTTTTCATTATTACTAACATATATTCAAAGTATAAAATAGGAGCTGGTGGGTGGATGAAGAAAATGTGTCATACACTAATAGAGTTTTGCCAGTCACAAAGAAAACACTGTCCTGCTGAAAGGATCTCTGTGGATCTGCAGAAGAGGAATGGGAATTTTACATCCTATCCATACCTCTTCCTGGGCTACCCTCAGGGACTCAAATAATTTTACTTTCAGGTTCATTTTCTTACCCAATGCCTTAAGTTTAGCTGCAGTCAATAATTTCTCCTCTTTTTTTTTTTTAGAAACTTCTTGCTGTCTCATTTAGTCTAGCTTTCTGACAAAACTCTTTTTCATAGTTCCACTGCAGTAT
Organism: Arvicola amphibius; assembly: GCF_903992535.2. Taxonomy (NCBI): domain Eukaryota; kingdom Metazoa; phylum Chordata; class Mammalia; order Rodentia; family Cricetidae; genus Arvicola; species Arvicola amphibius. The sequence continues at coordinate 43,321,084 of NC_052060.1, read as the reverse complement.
TTCTGTTGTTTTTGTTACACTATCACAATAGTGTCACTAATAACTTTTAAAAAGAAAAAAAAAACAAGAAAGAAACAGTTATGCACATCTCTCTGTCTTTATGATTTCCATGTGGCACCAAAATTATGAAAAGGTGAGCAGACGTAAAGTAAGCATATTCTCAATGAAGTTATTAAATTCTGATGCGGCCCTGGTTGCCTGTTACAAATGCATTATAAAAATTACTTTGATTATTAAGTGTGGAGTGACTAACCCTTCTCGTTTAAGGTTCCGATACTGCGGAGTCAGTTTACACCAACTTCAGTTTTAAGGATAAACCTGTAAACCTGCAACTAAGAATGACACAGGAAACCTCAAGGAAAAGTTATGGCGAGGAATAAAATGAGGAAATTGGAAGGCCAAACACGATTAAACATACTAACAACACATATGAAATAAAAGTATAGGAAGGTTTTAGACAGAACACCTCAGCCAACCTCATGATCCATAAGCAATCTTGCAAGTGCCAGCAAGAGTTCAGCAGCAGGGACTTTACTGGCTGACACGCTCGGTCAGCGAGACTCCTGGGTCTTCTAACAGATACTAATATCCAGAACTGAGAATGCATACACTGATACCATATTTTGAAATAAGTCACAAACTGTCTCCTGAGAGGAAACAAAATCATCTTTCTCATTTAGCACAACTTTGAAGAGTCACCTGCATGCCATGCTCCATTGTAGGAGTAGCCTGACAGGAACCAACATTCAAATGTCAGTGCAATTTTACTGAAGAGTCTTAGAGAGAGAGAGAGAGAGAGAGAGAGAGAGAGAGAGAGAGAGAGAGAGAGAGAGAGAGAGAGAGAGAGAGAGAGAGAGAGAGGCATTGAGGGTGGGGCTAGAAGTCAGTCCAACAAAGCCAGGAGGAAGGAATTAGCTGGAAGCCAGCCTCACAAAGCCAGGAGGAAGGAATTGTGAATGCCTGTCCCTCGGCCAAGGTTGCCTACCTTCTGGGTTGCAAAGTAACATCTTCCCACAGGCACACAGGCTAATGGCCTTCTCATAGCAACAGTAGAGTGTGCTGCATACAAATAACCGACGTGCCAAGGTGCCGTACTCTGACTCACATGTTTACCCTTAGAAACAGCAAACTCTACGAACTTTATCTCGTTATCGTCTCATTTGAAGAGTAAGGGGAGGGGTTGTAAACATTTTTATAGAGATAAATATTTACTAAGAAACATAATTTGGGTTTCTTATAGTTACAATGATTTACCAGAATGTAATTGCTTAAACAGCCAAAATATGATTCTAAATGAAAACAATACCTATAATAATATTAGTCTTCTTGGCTTTTTAAATTGTCTGAATTTTTTCTGAATTTTTATTTTAATATTAAGATGCACTGCCCCTGAAAACTGTTGCTTGCTGATAGTATTACAAAAAGTTAATTTCGGGCTAAGAAAATTATTCAAAATATTCAAAAATGGAAGCGAAGGCGACCAGGGAAACAGCAGTTAAGAGCACTCTCTGTTCTTGCTGAGGACCCATGTGTGGTTCCTAACAGCCACATCAGACAGCTCACAGTGGCCTTAATCCAGCTCCAGGGATTCAGCATCTTTGGTCCCTGAGGGCATCTGAACTCACTTGTAAATACCCACACAGAGACACATACCAAATACACATAATTAAAAATAAAGAAAGTCATTTATAAAACTTGGAGTCAAGAAGAGTTATTTATCAACTGTACAGGAATAATATAATCATAGGCCACTGACTAGGATTTTCCAATATTAATCCATGCAATTTATATTACTATTAACTTGTATGGGGCATTTTTTTACTTTACTTTTTAGCTGAAATAATTTGTTTTTTCCCTAAAATACACTCCCTATTCTGAATTAAAATCAATATCGAGAAAAACAAAAATTAGCCTATTTTCAATTCAGGCAAAGGAATGAGACATTGCTTTCCTTTTCGACCAAAAATTAAATAAAGTAAAATAAAACCTGCCCAGTGCATCATTGGCTCAGGAAAGCCAAGAACAGAAGTCAAAATTCCACCACATCTCCATGGTGACATTACCAAGGTGGTAGACAGTGATTCATTGGTCTTCTCCAACTGGGGGAGAATTCCGACCTTGTGCTAGTGGACTACAGGCTGTAACTAACTCTTGCAAACCCATTCCCTGCTAGGAGAGCACGCTCGTTTTGAGTACTAAGTACAAAGAGCTGCAAGTAAGACAGAAAAGTTAAACTACGCAGAAAGTCATCACGGAAAGTCATCAATAAAGTTAACAAAATCTCAACTTTTTGAGCCCCATAATAATCCTAACAGCACACTGTTACATTGACACACAGTCACTCACATAGTAGCCATGCAAATTCCACTATTTACAAACCAATAGTTGAGGACTCTTGTCTGTCTACCTTGACTGGCTATGGAGAAAAGCTAATGGGGGTACCATGATTCATTCCACTACTGTGTTCTTTGCATGAACCTGACCCTGGCAATGAGTGCTGTTCACTGAGTTGGCTCTCATGATTTCTTGCTACACACTAGCTGCCTAAATGCATAATCTGTTTGTTTAGCTCTGAAGAAAACGGCTGTGAACATGACAGAAGAGTGCTCACCTGAAAGTTGGTCTTTCACGTCTGCGTGGCCTGTCAGCAAAGCCCCTGTGTGCCTGCCTTTAAATACCGGCAGGGAAACCGAAGCCGTCTCCTGTACAGTTCCCGAGCTGCTTCCTCACACACTCAAATTCCCACTCACAGCCACTTCCCCATAAAAAAGAGGGGAAAAAGAAGAACCTTCTCCCGATCCAATTCCTCCACAGCACAGCAATTGATACGATTAGTTCTCCTCTCTAACCTGAGTCGATTCCTCAGCTCCTAGTTTACATGGTGAGCCATCTCTGCTTTGTAGAAACGTGTGTCCCAGGTCTTACCATACCCAGACCCAGGACTCTACCACGAGATATCCTGAGTCATTGAAGACCACCCTGTTCTGTCACCTTATGAATACAGTTTCTGTGTCTACTAAATCGTAGGCAGTGTAGGTATTCCACCTTTCCCAGGTCTATCTCTTGGTGTCACATGGACTGTAATTTACCCTGCACCCTGGAGAAGAGAAGAAGCTTCTAGATGTTTAGCAGCAATCACACTCCCATCGCACTAGCTCCACATTTACAGGTCACCTGAACGGCTTTGTTTGTTATTCACGGCTTTCCATAAGAGGAGCTCAAACTGCCTTCTAAAAATCAATCTGGCTCTGACTTTATTCTAGAATCCAAGTAGTATTATTTGCGTGCTCTCTCTCTCTCTCTCTCTCTCTCTCTCTCTCTCTCTCTCTCTCTCTCTCTCTCTCTCTCTCTTTCTCTCTCTCTCTCTCTCTCATTTTGCCTTCTATCATGCACACAAATGTAAAGATACAAAAAATTATTCAACAGTTATCACTCAATGGCCTTCCTAAAGAAAGAATGCATTGAGTCCAAAGAAAAAAAATCTAAGTGCATATCGACATATCAACAGGAGTGTATGTACCTATGAGCATGCATATGCATGTGTCTGTGTCTGTGTATACCACGGGCTAAAAACCGAAGAAAACTCACTTTTAAAGATAAAAATAAGGCCGGGCGGTGGTGGCGCACGCCTTTAATCCCAGCACTCAGGAGGCAGAGGCAGGCAGATCTCTGTGAGTTCGAGGCCAGCCTGGTCTACAAGAGCTAGTTCCAGGACAGGCTCTAAAAGGCTGGAGAGAAACCCTGTCTCGAAAAACCAAAAAAAAAAAAAAGATAAAAATAAGATCATTATTTCTCAGACTGCTGGAGACAAAGGCACAAGCAGACCTTGAACTTTTTCTTTCTGCCTCTTCCTTCCTAACAGACAGGTTAGTGGGCACAGCCTCAAGTCAGACTCTATAGTTTTGTCTGGAACATGTGAACATTTCATAAACATTCATGTTTCCCATGGCAAGTTCCATGGCATGGAGCAGATTGTGAGGGATTCATTCTTAGGAAGAGTGCCCACAATGGAGGAAGTGCACATAACATGCAAAGCAGCATTGACAGTGGACTCCACAGCACTGCAGTCAGAAATATTAAGAAATACTGTGTACAGGTGGCAGCTCACTGGAGGCCACAATGAGAACAAAGCTGCTCAGCCTTGCTATCTCACATATGCACCATCAAAGTGACTAGACTCTCATTACCAAAAGCGACCAAGGGATCCATTGATGGCCATACAAGACCCAGAGTGCTGACACACAACCAAAACCACCTTCATAAGGGAAAACCTCCATCAAATATCATAAAGATGCACCTCAATCTGCTACCACACGACACGGAGAATCTGCACATGTAGAAAGAAGACTCACCTTTCTCCCAGCTATGAGGTGCAAAAGAACAGTGCTCATTTAACTATGCCCAAGTCCCCAAAATTTGTCTAGGGACACCAAACAAGTGTCTATTAATTATTTGAGATGCATTATGCTATCAACAAAAAAATGATATATTAAAAGTTCTTTTCAAATAGAATCTCATGGTACATCCTCTAGTACCAGCAACAAGAACCTGTCCAACTTATGCTTACTTTAACTGGAGCTCGTATTTCCTCATTAACAGGTTGATGGAGCCAGTTCTGAATTCCCTTGTGTGTCTTTACAATTATAAGGATCGATGCATTTTTAAAATTACTGTACCACTACCAGTGATATTCCAATAAACCATGGTACAAAGGTCTTTTTTAAGGTTTTTATCCCAAAGTACTTGAAATAAATTATGACTACATGAAACTGTAAAAAAACAGTTCTATAGACTACATGTACAAATCACTTCTAATAATTTCTAGTTGGATCTCGCCATCGCAAGAACTGCCAAGCTCTGACTCCTTCCAAAACAGGAAAGATTTATGGTCCTATTGAGTCTGCCAAAGACCCTACTTATTTAACATGCCTCTACCCATTTTTCTTCCTTACAAAATTATAATATTGTTAAATTGATGTTATATGTTATAATGTATTACATATTATATAACAAACATCAGATCCTGTACTTGAATTGTGCAGATGAAGTGACTGTCATAATCAGGGACAGCAGTTGGCTCAGGTCAGGTCAGAAATGTGTTTGCCAAGGTCCTACAGCATGTTGAATCACACATACGCACATGCAGACACGCATGCACACACACACACACTGACTCTATCCTCCAAATATCAACAATCCCACCACCATCTCAAATCTTGACTTCCTGTTATAGAACTTTGTCACGAGAACTCAGTCATGAGAAGTTAGCATGTAATCACACATAAGCTCATGAGGAGTATCAGCAAGTCACACACTTTACTAGAAAGTTGTGTCCTTTGACCTGTGGAAACTTCTCAGTGGTGGCCCTGACCAGCAAGTGCCAGCTTTCCGTGTTCCCACATACACTTCACAAATCAACTGATTCTGCAACTGCAGAATTCAAGACTCACAATGTAAATAGGGCAGGCTGGTTTTGACTTGGTTGTCTTGACTTTGACTCTAATTGGAAGAGAACCACCACCAGCATCTCCCACCCCATCCCCCACTGCCCACCCCAGCCAGCGCCAGATATCTGTTGTCTTCCATGTAACAGGAGTCAGCACCCATGAAGCAGACCACTTCCTACTGCCTCTTTGTGTGTGCATGTATGTGTGTGTGAGTGTGTGTGTGTGTGCAAGTGTGTGTGTACAATCTTTTTTATTCAGGGAAAAAAAATTTTCAAACACACCCAGGAGTAGGTATGGGTTTGGGGAGTATCTGTCCACCCAGCCCCGGGTCCTGGCCCATGTGGTTTGGGCAGCAATAAGAAAATAGGGTAATGGCCCAAAAAACAATGGTGTGTGTGTGTGTGTGTGTGTGTGTGTAAAGAAGCATGCAAAAGGTGAAAGGAGTGGTGGGGGAGGGGACAGATGAGGTTAGTGCTGGCAACACTGCAGGTGGAGGCCATTTCCTAACATTTCTTGTTCATCAAACCACCAGGGACATTCTTAAGAGGAAAAGCCTTCTTTCAGAGGACTGGCTTAGCCAAGCTCAAGAAAGAACATGGGTAAAGACAGACAAAAGATATGGGAAAATTAAAATCAAACACAAACGGCACACATGCTACCAAACACCTGGGCTGCACCTGACATGAATCACCTCTTGAGTTTGAAAGACCTTCCTAGCATCTTAGTCATTCTTGATAAGCAGGGCATAATGAGAACATGACTGCCAATATAATTGATAACTGCTAATGATGCAATTTTCGTTATTATTGATAAGACCTAATTTATTCCAGTCTACCCGACATACTGTGCCCAGCTGCAAGTTAGGCAGGGACTCTGATTTCACCACCTCCCTGTGAAAACAGGACTTGCTCTCCTTGATAAAATGATACTGAAAATCAGATATTCCAGGTATTTCTCCTCTGTTGTGAGACTCCTAGCCTTGGCCTCTCTACAGTGATTGACACATCACTCCATCTACAGAATAGCTTCTTTTTGGCGTGGCCTGTTATATGCACCCTCCTTTCTCCCATAACTACTCACTCATGGTTCCACTGCCACAAATTACATGTAATTACAACAAAATGATAGAATATAAAACCAGATGTATTAAGCATTAAAATCTAGGTGACATTCAGAGAGGTAAAGCTTCATCTTTTAATAGACAAGGCGTAGGTAGCAATGTACAAGACAAGAGGTAAGTATTCCAAGTTCACGTGTCTATTCAGTTCCAGCCCCAAAGGGCATCACTGACCACTGCCATGATGCTCTTCAGTACCAATCCTTTCCTGAGCTCAGAAGTAGCATTGACCAGGGACAAGTCAGGCGAGCTGGGCTCCGCCCCCACCCCACCTCTTCTTATCTCACTTTTTTCATTTGCATAACGTGGAGTGAATAGCAACACTATTTAATGAGACTACAGGATTTAATGTTTGTAAAGCACTAGAAACTGTGCCAGGCACAGAGCAAGGGCTATGCAAATGTTTCCTAAACAAAAATACTTTTCCTGGATAGAGGGCATCAGAGCTGCTGGACTACAGCCTGCCCACAGCACATCTGCCTATTTACAGAAAAACACCTTGTAACTCAAATGCTTCTCAAACATTTCCTTAGGGTAAGGGAGTTGTTTGAAAGAGGCAGACAAGGAGCAGGCTGTTCTCAGGTAGGAATGAACTGAACAACTGAGTAGGAAGAAAACAGAGAGGACTCCAAAATAACATTTGCCAGGCTTTAAGGTATTATCAGATCTTGAGATCGCTCCCACTTCAAAGTGGGAGGAAGCCGCAAATAACTTTATTAGGTCTCTTCAGTTAATGCCTTATTTCACAAAGTGTGCTGCATATTAATGTTTTAAAAATAATTTTTTCTGTTACTTTCTAAGTCGAGAATTATTTTGTAACTTCCCTGCTACTAAATAAAGATCTGCATTACTCTTAATTTTAAAAATTTTGTATACTTTTCACATTCAGATTCTAATAAGGAAAAATAAAACTGTTTATTTTATAAGACATCTCACAGAAACCTCAAATGCAAAAAGTTTTATTCCACCCCTTCGAAGTTAAGGTATCTATCTATCTCTTATCTAACAACTATCTATCATCTATCTACCTCCTATCTAACATCTATCATTAATCTATCATCTATCTATTACTATCTATCAATCTCTCTATATAGTATCTAGCTATCATTTATCTCTATCTCTAAATTAAGGAGTAAATTGTAAGATTTATTTCAGAAAAATGCCTGAAGGTGATTAGATGCATTTTGATTTGAATCTGATCTTCCCTCCACTGGCTCATGACTTCAACACCACCAAGTCCCAAGCAAGGTGCACCATTTTAAAAGGTTGTAGAACTTGGATGGAGGACACAGTTCAACAGAGGGAGGACTTTGAAGGTGGCACCAAACTCTAGCTCTCACCAGGCTCTGTGCCAACCTTTCAGTTGTGATGGCAACTGATGTGCGATGCCACTCTGTACGCTGTGAATGTTTTATTACCATTGGTTAATAAATAAGCTGCTTTGGCCTATGGCAGGATAGAACATAGGTAGGTGGGAAATGCAAGCAGAGACATAGAAAGAAGGGCAGAGACTGAAAGATACCAGTAGCCACCAGGGAAGCAAGATGTGTGGTGACAAGTCACGAGCCTCATGGTAAAATACTTCAGAATAATAGGAATAGCTTCATTTAAGTTATAAGATCTAGTTAATAAAACATCTGAGCTAATAGGTCAGTTTTTAATTAATATTAAGCATCAGAGTGGTTATTTGGGAACTGGCAGGCTACAATTATTTTAAATTAGCAAAACCTTTTTTTATTTCAACTAACACTGTCAAAATCCACTTAATCATTTACTAATTTAGAAAATCATATTCTGCATGAAGACTACTAACCTATTTCACAATCTGATATCCCAGGGTCCTCTTTATGAGTAAGATACTTCCAGAGGTCACAAACATTTATTTTTCCATCCAATCTTCTCTTATTCCACTAATGTGTGCAAGTCTTGGATTCAATACATAATAAAATACATTTTGTCTATTTCACTAGAATATTGGAAAGTTTTTCTTTCTTTTAATAGTCAAGAAGGAAAGGTGTTATTCAGTGGTCCTGCGCTCACCTGTGTTCATCCGCGCCCACCTGAGCCCACCTGTGCTCACCTGTGCCTACCTGCACTCACCTGGCATGTGCAAGTGCCTGGTTTTCAATTCCTGTCCCAAGACAGGGTTTTTCTGTGTAGCCTGGCTGTCTTGAAACTAGCTAGCTATGCAGACCAGGCAGGCTTTGAACTCATAGAGATTCACCTGCCTCTACCTCCAGAGTGCTGGGAAATTAAGGCGTGCATTAACACCCATTTCAAAAATCTAATTCTTACTTCCTGCACACAGGCTGTTCAATGGTTCAGAATTTTAAAAACACTATTTTGGGTGACTGGGCTGTAAAGTTCAATGATTTAGCACAAATGCCCTGCGTCGGAAGCCATCTCCTCATCAGCTTCATTATTTCCTAGAATTCTCCCACTTACTGGCATATGCACCAACTCTGAGGAGTACCTTTCTGCCGCCCAATGGCTCCAAGCTGATGGGATGTTTCATGTTTTTGCTTCGAGCTTCCTTTATTTTCCTTGAATGCATCCTGTCTTACCACCGCCTCATTCTGCGGTTACCAACACCAGAGCTTTTACAGGGGTTACTTCTCCTATGATGGCCCTGCTGACCCCTTACTGATGTAGCTCTCTTCCTAATCTTTCACAGTTCCATTTTCTTGTTTTAGATAAGCTATTAGCATCATGTCTTCTTCCACTCCTATTTACTATAGAATTATGGTTGATGTGGTGGCCGGTGTTCCATTATTCTAATAAATGACTGAGACAAATCAGCTTACAAAGACAAAAGGCTTCTGTTGGTTCACAGTTTCAGAGGCTTCAGCCCATGGAGAAACAACCGCTTCGTGGGAAACTATCTCAAAATATCACATTATAATAGTGTAAAACCAATCATCCATGACAAGGAAACAAGAGAGAAAAGAAGTGGCTAGACTCTCTCTACCTCCTTCAAGGGAATTCTCCAATGACTTAAAACCCTGCCACCGAGTCTCTTAAAAATCCCACAATTCCCTAACAGTGCCAGGCTGGGCCCCCACACGGACGTTTTCTGGAATGCTAGCTGGAAACAAAGCTCACAGCAACATTCTGCCTCCCACACTCCTGTAGAGCACTACAAAAAAGACAAGACATACGAGGGGAATGAGGAAATATACTTCTACCGAAGACAAATCATTCGAAAACTCCATCCACAGTTATGGTCGACGCAAGAGTACAAGATGCCCGTGTGAGAAAAGCAGACACTTATCTCAACCTATTTGCACTTAACATTATTGAAATACGACTTTTAAAAAAACCTTCATTCCAAATCTATTCAGAGTCTGACAGAGCGAGTTACTTTAGACAAAGACATCTAATTGTTGAGACACGATATGCAAGGACAATATCCTCCATCTTCTGCGGCCTTAAATGTCAAGTCAGCTTTCTCTGCTGAAACCTTAAGACTCCTTCCTCCAAGCTTACACTTCCACCTTCCCCAGCTTCTGCAGAAAGGTAATGAAGCCTTCTATTTTAAATGAAAGAACACTGTCTTCGGGAAAGGTCCCCTCTGACCTTTGCCACCTGAAATGTCAAGAGCACAGCCAAATGAAAGGGGGCAATAACATGTTACGCAATTTCTAATTGGTCTTTAAAATCCCAGAGTCAGATATTAAGGAGGGAAAGCTGAAAGATCAGAGAAGCAGAGCAGCCAGCCACGAGTTCTGACCTCTATAAAACCCTCAGAACAGATGGGCCATCCTGTCTCCAGAAGTCCTCAGACTGAATGCCATCTCCAGGAAACCTCAGACTGAATCCTGAGCTCCTATCTCCTCTCCCCTTATATTCCTCTCTCCGCCCAGCCATATCACTTCTGTCTTTACCTCCCTAGTGCTGGGATTAAAGGCCTGCACCACCACTGCCTGGCCCCTATAGCTAACTGGTGTGGCTAGCTCTGCACTTTGATCTCCAGGCAAGCTTATTTGCTAAGTTGCAAACAAAATATCACCACATTAATGACTGTCACGACAGGTCTTAGGGCTCCACGGACTAGAAGAGGAGGGATCTGTTCCCATCTCCTGGGAGCCACTAATCTATTCACTATCACTGTGTTCCTTCTGCAGAATGCCATCCAGCTGGCATGACAAGGTGGCCAGCCTCTGCATCTCTGTGGCTTCTCTCACCTTGTATCGGGCAGCGCAGATTTTTAAAACTCTTTCTAAAGCTTAAGTGCTCATTATGTTTTCCTCTGAATAATACGTGTTTGTATAAATGCACTGTCTTGGCCACTTCAGAAGGCAGACAATTACAAATGAAGCTGCAATGATGTTCCTTGCTGTGTAATTCCTGCGTGGGTTTTCTTTTTGGGGTTTTTTGTTTGTTTGTTTTTGCAAGTATCTAAGTTTTTAACTCATTTTGGCAAACTTTAAGCAAAGGGGGCCTTTTGTTTCTTTTTTTTCTCACTGACAAAGCTAGCTTAATTTGTTTGTGAAATGGCTTTCTCTTTCATTTGCACTTAGCTATGGATATTTAAGTAACTGAGGATGTAAAAGTTTCTAGAGGTTCTCTTCTCCTCAGGGGGCCTTCTAGTATCTAGGGTACAGTGGGGTGCAATTTCAATCACACAGGCATTCAATGCCTGCTCAGTCAAGGAAGGGTTCCAGAGAAGGCCAGTGAGTAGAACTCTTGGGACACAATGCTATGAACCCTAATTAAATCCCAGAATCCACAGAACAACTGGGCACAGTTGGCATCGATCTGTAATTGCAGGGTTCCTGTAGGGGGAGATGAGGCTGAGACAGGAGAACCTCAGAAGCTGGCAGGCCCACTCGCTGGTCATAAGTCACATGACCTAAGTGGTAAACAACAAAGAAGCCCTGGATCTTACAAGGTGGAGGGCAAGGGTAGGACCTGAGGTTTTTCTCTGACTGCCACATGGACACCTTGATATGTGTGCATCTTAAAATACACATCCCGTACAAAGAGAGGAGGAGGAGGAAGATAGGAGAGGGCAGGGGAAGTGGAGGGCTTGGAAATGGTGGGGTAACTAGTATTTAATAGGGAGGATGTAGAAAGTCTTGGATATTAAGTCCGCTCACGTGCAATGACATGAATGGTAAATATGCGCTCGGTGGTCTCGTTGTGCTCTTGTGAAAACTCTCCACCAAATCAAATTAACAAGATTCGCTCAAAACTTGCCATGCGGAAGTCGCCAGGGTGACTCCGAACAGGGGCTCCCATTTCTACTCAGCGGGCTATAAGGGTGTCCAGAATTCTGTCTGTATTAATCAGTGACACACAGCATTCTCCTTAACCAGAAATTCCAGTGAACGCCAAAGGAATAAATCCCAGCCTCAGAGAGTGACTGCAGTGTCCCCTGGCAGGGGGTCCTCCCGATCTTCCCAGGGTCATCTTGGCTTTTCTTAACCCTGTGTAACTCCAGATATTAATCTCCAAGTTTCAACGTTGAACTAGTAACATATAGAAGTCCCTTTATGTTATATAGGGGGCAATTCACTTCTCAATTATAGCAGCAAACATATAAATATATAATAAGTAAGAGTCTTCATGTTTGGGAAATACATTTAATGCATTCACGTAATGTCAAATAAGCTTTTAATGTAACAAATTTAAATTTAAAACATTTTAATTTGTGTTATTTAAAGACTATTTTGCAACTTCCCCAATTTGATATCTGAATATTGTATGCATGGACTGGGCTGCCATATGATCCACATAAATATTTACAGCTATAAAAACTACATTTAGCCAGAAAGCCATTTTCGGCAGGTCTCTGCCATGTGGGCCTACTACTAGTCTCTGGTCTGCATTGTGCTCTCTCTAGCCCGCAGAATGTGGGTGGCTTTCACCCTCCACAGCACACCCTGCACTGCACTGCCCATCGCTGTGGTTTAGTACATCACCCACTAAAAAGCAGGGGAACAGACCTTCTGTTTACTGAGACCCTCATATAGGAACTGTGGTAATCAACAGGTAGACCAAAAGTACCATCCAAGAGGAACAGCACTTCCTTGTGTTCTCAACATGAACTACAAGTATATATATATGTATATATATATATATGTGTGTGTGTGTGTATGTATATGTATACACATATACACACACATGTATAAATAGGCAAGCAAGCAAAAAAAAAAAAAAAAAACCCTGAAACTAATGGGGGCCTACCATAATTCTAATAGGAGTTGGCAATGTCCCAGGTTGAATGCACATGGGCAGGTCCACTTTAGGCCTGTCATATTCCATCTGCAGATAAATTAGTCATCCTGGTCATAAGCACCTTATAGCCTTCTACCCATCCCCCCCCCCCCCGCCCGTGTACAAATCCCCTTAGGCATCCCCTGTGAACAAGCTACTCCTTCAGAGCCTTCAGAGCCTAGTCTCCATGGATCCCACAGCACAGAGTTTTCAAGCTCACTCTACTCCAGGCTGCAATGTTTCCACACATAGCATAGACAATTTATAAAAATTTAAGTTTCCCAATGAAGTCTTCTTCCCATCTAAAATATGCTCTGAAGACATAAAGTCAAATGAAATATGTCATCAACAGATCTTACAAGTCTCAGATCTACATACAGACGGGAGAGCAGAGTGTTCCTGGAAGTGAATCACACCAATCACATTCTCACTAAGACAGATTTAGCATTTTACCATCAAAAACACAAATGCTGTGGAATCCAAGATTAATAGATAAGACCCAGAATTCAAGTTTAGTAGGGGAAAGTTATAAAGGAAGAGAACAATGTTTGGGCATTTAAAAAAAATCCTAATTCAATTTCATTTTAGAAGCAGACAAGAAGGAAGGGAAGGAAGGGAAGGAAGGAAGGAAGGAAGGAAGGAAGGAAGGAAGGAAGGAAGGAAGTGGGGAGAGGGAGAAAAAAAGAAGTTCCAAGAAGGAGATGAGCTGAGCTGCAGGTAGCTTAACTAAGCATCTGGGATGGGCTTTTAGAAAGCAGAAGTGGCAGGCAGCTGTGGGAATGCGGCAGCAGGGCAGGGACAGGCGGGAGGCCAGCAGCAGACACCTGCTGATGCTGCTAACTAGGGGCACCTCCATTTCCAAACATTCCCGGGAGTGAAGAAATGCAATGGCCGCTCAAGAGTTAATGCCGTAAATTACACATTATTTGGGGTCAGAGCGTGTCTGGCCGGGCAAAGGATAACTTGCAGAGTCATTCGCAGGCTTCCACTGAGCAGGCTGATTGAAACCAGCTGAGCCGGTGACGTCACCACGCGCTCTTTACTATAAAAAGGGCTAGCTCTGTGAGGTCAGGAAACAGCACTAAGCTGGGTGAACAGAAGCCAAGCTGGAGAGGGGAGAGCCAAGGGAAGCTCAGAGGAGGAGAGAAGTGGGGATGAACAATTTGCTCAGAGGCAGCTGAAGAACTAAAAGGCACTGGGTGTACTTTTCTCTTTGAAGAGCTAGGACTATCGTTCCCACCAACACCACTACCTACAAAGAGAAAGAGAAAACCTAGGGGAGAAAATGAACAAAGCCCTTTCTAATTCTCAGTTTCTAGAATTCAAGTGTAAAGCCATCCCAGGAATGACACTCACACAGTCTTTCTCTCGTGTGTATTAACTGAGCTCCTGCCAGACCTAAGGTCACTACTGGAGGAACTGAAATTAACATTGGTGACAAAAATGGACAGAAGCCACGGCCGCCTCAGCGCATGTATTCCTGAGTGTAAGATGGGCAATGGTAAGTACAACACCCAGGTTTACCACAAACGTTTCGCATTATCAATTTATTCAAAGCCAAATGTTTAGAACACCCAAATTTCAAAAGGATTTTTTTTCAAATTTTTTATTTTCATAATATAAATTCACACCACATAAAGCAGAATTACGTTACGCTTGCAATAGGAAAAGAAGTTAAGCTGGGTATATTAGGAGGAAATTAACAGACAGAGGATTTTGAAATCCAGAAAAATCAATGCTTTCAGGGAAAGAAAAATATTTGCTTTAAGTAACGTAGGAGACAACAGCTGAGACTACTGCCTGGTTCACATATTCTCATTCCTTGGGAAAAAAAAACCCACTGTATGTACTCCAATAAGTGCAGAGAAACTCCGGAACGGAACTCAATCAGGAGTTCGTGGAGTGAAGTGTAGACGCTAGGCATGGTCAAAAGCAAAGACAGGCCATGTCTCTGCAAAGTGATCTGGCAAACAGGCTCTTGCTGTCCCTGACCATCTTACGTCGGGAGGCACGAAGGCAAATTTCTGAAAACCCTGGATGGTATTTCTGGGCATGCTCACAGATAAGTTTTGGTGTGAGGGACGTCAAAACTTCAAAATACATTCACATTACTTCTGGACTCCTCTTAGGTCCCAAAATCATGGTTTAAAAAAAATTGAAAAGACCCTAGAAAATATCTAAATTTAATTTTCTTTTTTTTGTTGTTTTTAGAGAACATAATTGTAGGAAGAGCCAGGTTGTAGGGAGCTGTTGTTGCTCAGTAGCAATTAAATTTGTTCTAATAGTCATTTAACATAAGATAAATTAGATACCAACAAAACTGTAATATATATATATATATATATATATATATATATATATATATACAGTAACTGCAATCCCAGTTACACAACTGACAAAGCTGTGAGCACACAGCCTCCTCCCTCCCACCTTCCTCTTTCCACTCATCTTCTAAGGTGCATTTGTTATGGTTACCATCGTTCCCAACATCATAGCTCCCGTATCTAAAAGGTCCAGAAACACTCTGCACATTTCAATCAAGGAACTGGCAAATACATTTTTGTTCCCTAGAACTTCTATGTCCAAGCCTTCTACATGATTAGTCATCAGTAGAGATTGGGATCTGGAGAGCTAGGGTGGGTGAGTAGGTGGCTGGGTGGGTTTTTCAAAGTGAGGGTACGAAGGTATGTTTGTATCCAGTAGCTTTTAAACAAACAGTAATCAACCGCCATTTAAAATATGTGTATGAAAACGTCATGCTGATTCAACAGTAGATCGAACCTTGCTACAACATGGTACTTCAGCAACTTCATGAAGCAACAAGTTATTCTTAATCACAAAAAGAAAGAAAACGAAGAAAAGGAGCCATGTATACAAACCTCAAACATTACTAGCAGACCAGGGCTCTAAGACTACCTACACTCATGCTGTGTCTCAAACACAGTCTGTAATCATCCATCAGGCACAGGTTTCACACGTGTTTCTTCAGGTAAAACACATAATTCAAGATCCACACAATGTTAATTTGACATAAAGGATTCTTTCAAGGTAGTCTTATATTTTACTGCCTTACATAAAGTCACAAGAATGAAGAAAGAGGACCTCCTCAAAGCTCCTTCCATTAAAGGTCAACCATTTATACTGCCCCTGCCCCTTACAGATTTGCTTCTAATATGATTAGTTGATGACCAGAGCACAATAGTTCAAAGTGCACATGCTACCTCGTTGTGTACAGTTATTCTTTCTTACTTCTAAACAAGCAAAGATTTCCCCATTCTATCATGTCATTCAAACCATTTTTCTACAGCTCCAGAAACAAAACTCCACAGGAAACCAGATGCCAGCCTTCCCTGTCAAGGAAATACCTCTCCAGGATGGTCAGAAGCTGTGGGATAATACTCTTGTACCCTGTAAAGACTTGTCAATCTTACTGGTTTAATAAAACGCTGATTGGCTAGGAGCCAAACAGGAAGTATAGGTGGGGCAACCAGACTAAGAGAATTCTGGGAAGAAGAAAGGCAGAGATGCAGTCACAAGCCAAATGCAGGGAAAGCAAGATGAGAATGTCTTACTGAGAAAAGGTACCAAGCTACAGGGGTAAACATAAATAAGTTGTAGGAGCTAGTTAGTAATCAGCCAAACAGTTTATAATTAATATGTCTCTGTGTGTTTCTTTGGGACTGAACAGCTGTGGGATCCAGGCAGGACAGAAACATCACAGTCAGACTCGATCATGGGCTCAGCAAGGGGAGGTGCTGAGCTCCCTCTATGGCTGCAGCTCTGACTCATGGCATCAGGCAGTGAGGGCTGAGTCATCACAGGGCAGGGCCAAGGAGCACAGACCAAGAACCTCCAGGCATGCCATAAAGGTTCTGGCCACAGCCAAAGCAGAAAGAAAAAGAGCATCATTTCCAATACCTATCTTGCATCATGAGAGCATGTGATCCTTAGAGGAAACATGTTAGAAGCAATCTCCAGGCCAGTGGCTACAGATGGCAGCCGCCATCTTGGAAGAGGTTTTACTCAGACACCTGGCTCCTTTAAAATATTTGCATACTCCAGGGACAGAATCACCAATTATTTAGGTCATAAAACTTGCAACTCAATATATTTACTCTATTGAAAAGTTACCAAGAGCCAGGCGGTGGTGGCGCACGCCTTTAATCCCAGCACTCGGGAGGCAGAGGCAGGCGGATCTCTGTGAGGTCGAGGCCAGCCTGGTCTACAAGAGCTAGTTCCAGGACAGGCTCTAAAAGAGCTACAGAGAAACCCTGTCTCGAAAAACCAAAAAAAAAAAAAAAAAAGTTACCAAGAAGGTAGGGAAATCATGCCATCTAATGAATGGAAGTTATGGATTTTACAATGTTTTACTAAAATGTAGGACATTGCACAGAAAACAAAAGCTTGTTGTGTCATTGAAGGGACTACGACATCAGTTCTGAGGATGTGCTCAATACCCGTGTCTCCACTTCAGCATGGAACTTTAAATACTGCTACTGGCTACTGTGTGTGTGTTCAAATTTTGCCAGGGCTTATCTCAATCATTACACCAAAACTGATTAGTTAAACCAAAGCCATAAAACACCAGGTCTAAGAGCTTCAGCAGCTGGGGGGTGGGGGACTGAGAGGAGCCAGGTCCTCTGACAAGGTCTGGGAAAGTGGGTCAGCTGTCACCTGTGACAGGATTCAGCCTCTCACAGGAGGCTGGAGGAACAGCAGGGAGGAATCAGTTTTCAACAGCTGGGACTTGAAACCTCAGACTTTCAAAAAGACAACTTTTCTCCTCGGAGAAAACACATGCAGAACAGAGGGTCTGTGTGCGACTCTCTGCATGTCATCTTGGTCTTTTCTCTAGAGAGGAAAAACTGTATTTTTAGGAAAATATTTACAAAATGTTGAATACTTAAGAATCAAAACAAAAGGCTGATCTCAATTCTATATTTCATTTCGCCAACAAGCCAATTTAGATAGCTTAGCAAAGTCAGAAATCTTTGAAATAGTCATCAGCTGAGTCTCTGGCTACCTTCACCATGCTTTAGAACATTAGAGACACAATTGAAAAGTCGCGCTCATTTTTATGCATGCTTATAACCTCTTTACAGACACCTGTAGTGCTGCAGCTCACGGGAAAACCAGGAGTTAAGAAGGGTCTGAGGAAGGAAGTGGTCCTGTTTTCACAGAGCTCCTGCTTTGAAAACTTTCAGCACTCTGGCAAAGCCTTCCATTGACCTTTCTTAAAAACAACCCAACTCCATGAACTGCTAAGCCAGGTTCAGCCCCAAGGAGCTATTATCTAGTGCACCAACAGCAAGGGAGACGCCCACCATTGCTATTTAGGACATGTAGAGAATTATTTTTCTGCATTCTAAAACATATGGGGTCTGGGGCACACCAAGAAAAAGACAAATAGGGGCTAGTTTTTTACTAGCTAACCTTTTTTGAAATTGATGTGGGGGAAATACCTCAGCGCGTCTTCAGTAAGGCTATCCAAAAGCAAACACGATAGTCTCATTGTTTGCCAAAGGCTGCTAACTTCATGTCCAAGCAGTTTCGAGAGCTTCAGATGAAAATTCTTGGCCCATTTCCTGCTGCTTACAGTCCTTCCTTTCTCCCCTAACCCCAAGAGTGGAAGATAGCAGGTGGAGGAGACCTTCCAAGATCAGAAGCCCTTCATCCTCCCTACTGTAAACTATGCCAGGAACCTAAGGTCAACCACATGGTCTAGCCATGGTAAAGTCCACTCTTACCTCTGACGGCTAAAGTGCATAGATACAGACCACGGGGGCTACTGCATTATCATGTTCTGATAAATCAAATAGACAAATCCCTAAGCCAACCCAAAGCCAAAGTGAGCACAGGGAAGGGCATTCGTCTGCTTTGTTATAGGTTTTAACTTATACAAGAAAGACATTCAGCTCACAGAGACAAAAGAAATACCAGTTACAGCACTGCCAGCAGGAATATAAAGGGAAATAATGAAATCACTGCTTTCAGATGTTTTAAAGTTTTAGTTTTAAACAAGTTCATAAATAATAGTTATTGCAAGGTGGGGAGAGGCTTGAAATCAAAACAGCGCTACCAAGAGCAGCAGCGGCAAGCATGCTAACAGAAGAGCATGACCATATCTCTGCAACAGTAAAAATACTATCTGTACATGTTTTAAAAAGTAAAGGAAGCAGCTGTCTAAATATTTTAGCTTTTTCAAAAAAAAAAAAAAAGTGTTTATACATTGTTCTGAGGATAGAAATAAGCCAAGCTCAGGGAGTGTTTAAATCCAGCGCTTGCACGTGTACACACACACACACACACACACACACACTCTGCAGTGCCTCCTGAGTCTCCATCCTCCCCCACTGCATGTGAGGCATTTCCTCCATGTGCATGTAGGCTGGAAATCCTGAAGGGAAGGCATCTCCAGCTATACCTGTCACTCGGCGGGTCTCACCTTCCAGAGTCAACTGGAAACATTGACCTGCATGAGGCATCTATGCGTCCACTGGGTACACAATGCCAGGCCAACTTCACGTAAGGCCATAGTTTCAGCACAACGTAAAACAAAATTTACAGCCAGATAGCTTCAAATCTAAGAACGTATCCCGTGTTCGCCGCTTCCTTCTGCTTCCTTTAAAACACAAGGGGGCTGCGCGGCCACAGTCGGTTTGCTGACACAGGTTCTGTTCCTTCGGCCGTCTGACATTTCGCCATCGCCATCACCGCTTGAACCCTATTTCACAATCATTTCAATCACTGAATTCCATAACATTCCCCAGTTTCAAGAGCTCCTTCTTCACCCACGTTCTTGTTTCCAGTCGGCCTTTTGACAGACTTCAGGTGGCCTCCCGGAGCCTCCGCTGGAGGCGCAGGGCTGGAGGGATACCGCCATGATGTTCAGTATACTATTCTTGGCTAGGGAGAGTATTTCCTTTCTCCCCGCTCCTTTTGTAGCTTAATGTGCAGTCATTAACTTCCTGTAATACAGTTCCTTTTTCTGAATTGAACTGTTTCTTCATGATTAATGCCCAGGTGCGCCAATGACTCAAAATTACGAACATTTTTAGCAACTAGACAGTGGCATTTGTAGTCCTGAGGTGGCCAAGCAAGAGTATCTGGTAGTTATTTCAGTACCACAGCAAGGACGGAGTTTGTGTTTTAAGTTCTTTTTTTTTTTTTTAATGTATTTTTAGAGAGGAGGGAAGACGCCAGGATATGTCCGTGGATGCGAGGACACCCTACAGGAGATGGCTGTCTTGCTCCACCACACGAGTTCCAGGAATCACACTTAGGCCATTATGGTGGGCAGCAAGCACCTTCACCTGCTTATTCATCTCCCCAGCCCAAGTCAACTTTCTAAATTTTTTTAACTTTTCAGAATCCAAATAAATAAATAAAAAGAGCCCTTAGTTTAATTTCATGTATTTCTATTCCAAAAAAATGAGAAAAAGTCAACATTCTCCTGGCTGCTTAGGCCAGTCTCTCTGTGGACACTTCACCTCCGTGGGCACACACCTCTTCTTTCAGATGGGCATGCTTCTGTGCATAGATATGAATCTTCAAAACTTCTCTCTTTTTGTGGGAGAGGCCTCAAGACAGGGTTTCATCTGTGTGTCTCTGGCTGTCCTGGAACATGCTCTGCCGACCAGGCTGGCCTTCAACTCCCAGAGATCCACCTGCCTCTGCCTCTGCCTCCCTGAGTGCTGGGATTAAAGGCATGTGCCACCACTGCCTGGCTAAACTTCTCGTTTTTTAAAAACTTTTTATAAAAGCCTAATCTTTCCGGGTCAACAGCTATATGCTCATAATACAAGTCCTGGGAATCTTTCCTTCAGTCTCCACGTGCTTCCTATATAAATTCAATTTAGCAGGGTCACTAAGTATCATGTCAACTGCCAGGGACAAATAACCAGAATCAAAAGTAAAGCCCAAATGACTGTGTATAGGTGTACAGACTGGGAAATACCTTCCTAGTTATGTTTAAGATTAACAATGGAATAGGCTCACATACCCCAAGACTGTGTTGCTGGGCTGGTGTACAAAAACACCAGGAAGGAAACCATCCTAATGCCAGCAATGTACCAGCCATTCATCGATAGTCCAGAATGTATGGTGCCAACACTGCATGGCATGCTGATGACCTGCAGCTTTAAGAAATGGATGGCAGAAGTCAACAGAAGTCTATGATACTGGTCAGAAGAAGAAAAGAGGGAGGGAGGGAAGGAGGGGGGGGAGGTAGAGATGGAGGGAGAGAGGGACGGAGGGAGGGAGGAAAAAATCTTGGAAATACTGATTTCTCTAATACATAGCCATGTTTCTACTGTGGTAAGTCTTCCCTGGTAGGAAGCTCCTATTTGTTATCTCCTAACTCATTTTTGTCACCCACCCTTGGTGCAGTCCCAAGCATGTTCTTTGGAGACCTCTGCTGTTGGTGGCCTTACCTCTGAGATGGAACTGCCACCCCTCCCAGTTTCTGTCCCCACGGCCATGTCTTAGTTTTACGGCTTATTAAAATACCATTTTCTTGTTCGTGTATTGAATATGTGTGCCCTCCCATGAGTGTAAGCATGAGACAAGCATGAGTCAAGAATATTATCTTCATTCTTTCTTCATGGCAAGAGACATTTTCTGAATATCTACATTTACTAGGGATGGGGAAATAATAAAAAGGGGCAGAAATAAGGTTCTCACCCATGCGGCTTTCTTCCAACAAAGCCAGACTGTCCACCACTAAAGTACATGGCCTGGCAGCAGGTTTTAAGGGTTACAGAAGAAAGCAAAAGAGAAGACCTAACGACAGGGCTGGCACGGTGATGAGAGACGTATGAGGGCAGCTTGTGTCCCATCCACAGTGCGCACGAGAGGAAACCAGAAAACTGTGGCTCGTGGGATGAGGCCAGATCAGCAGAATCCAAGTCCCCAGTGCGGACACAGACAAAATCAGTCCTCCAGATGCCATGCAGGCAGGCTTGCTCCAGCATACAGAGTTGTGAATGGAAAGGCCATGGAGCTCCCAAGGCCATTCAGCCATGAGAGCAAAGCTATGGTCAGAAGGAAGGTGTCGCCCAAGGGAGCTGGACTGCCTGCATCACTGGGCTGACTCAAACCACATCCCCTATCTGTGCACTTTGAGCTACTTGGGGACTTATGAGCCTCTAAATCAACTAAGTCCCACACCAGGTGAGGCAATGTTCTGCTCTGCGTCCATTAATGTGAGTTTTCCTGGGGGCTGCTTCTTCAGAATGGTGAGATAGTTCTGCGTAAATTACCATTTAATCAACTGTACCTTATAACATGATGGGCCTGTATTTCTGCATTTCTCATTTTTTGAATTTTTAAAACCTAATCTTTCCCTGTCACCAGCTATGTGCTCATAATGCAATTTGTTATATAAATTTAACTCTGATCATCTACCTAACATGTCATACGCATAGTAATATTTTCCTATTGTGCAGACTCTAGACCAGTGGTTCTCAACCTGTGGGTCAGGACCTCTTTAGGGATTATTAACAGGCCTTTCACGTGGATCTTGTATCAGATATCATGCATATCAGATATTTATACTGCAATTCATAACAGCAGTGAAATCAGAGTTAAGATGTAGCAACAAAAATAATTCTATGGTTGGAAGTCACTACAACCTTGGGAACTGTACTGAAGAGTCAAAGCGTTAGGAAGGTTGAGAACCACTGCTATAGACTATTTTCCCCACTACCCACTATAGTTTCCATTAAGAGAGGCCCTTGTCCTCTGTCGTCAATCCACTGGCATTCCTCTATCTGGTTTACACAGCGTTCACCTGGTAATTCATGCAGTCATTAGCACAGCCAATGCTCAGCAGGCATTAAGAAATACTAATTAATTCTCAAGGACATTCAAAAAGCAAGGGAAACACTAGAAGACATCCCAGCAATAGAAAATGCAGGATAATGGTCACTGAACATGGTAATGTGTAGACTGTGCTGATTTAACGGGCAGGAATGGTCTATGAGTTATTTAACTTACCTCCGCTGGCCTCACAGATGGGATAAAGTTATTATCCTACGGCATAAAGTGAGTTTTCTCTCCCTTAAAAGAGCCTGAGATCCGTAAAGGTAGAAATGTGCTGAGTAATCCTTTAGCACTTCCAAGAGTGCTAGGCTATTTCTCCTATAAATGTATACTAAATTCATTTATGAGTGTTTTGTATTCAAATTTTGGGAATAGATAATACATGCTACTTATTTGTGCCCCCTGTTAGGATTTGCTGTGTTCTGACAGACTCTCTATTTTGCTTATCTGACAACTTAAAGCTCAGCCAGGAGCAAATCCAGATATCCATTAGTATCTACATCTCCTGTAGCATGGAGATACATGGCCTCTAAGCCAGCTCTCCTCTCTCAGTCTCTGCTTCGCTTTCACTAACGGAAGTTCTCAGAGAGTAGCACATTAAAGCACGATATACAGGCACCACTACCCTGCAGCAATGGAGCAGAGGGACAGAATTCCTATGGACACCATCTACCACAAGACTGTTGTCAATTGATCTAAAAAGAAAAGAATGAACCCAGTAGAACTAAGCATAGCTTTGAATTTTAGGATGGGTCAACACGTAGCAGACGTCAAAGCTAGCAAACAAAGACAACCCGTGAGGTCAGGGAGAAGCATGTTTTCTTGATGGAAGATTTTATCTTGAGAACAGATGCCCATCAGCTTAAAGGGAAGAAAAATGGTTTTTTCCCAGGATGAATGAGTTTAATTTGTACTAAAGTGTTTTTTTTTCAAAAGATAATCTCATACATAATATCACATGCTATAAATTTTTAAAACATTTTTACAAAATCTGTATTTATAGGCTTTTGATTACGTTTGAAAAAAAATCAGCCCACTGGCCATCCTGTTCAAATCTCATCCATTGTTTCCAAATGTTAGGTTAAATTTTTGGTACTATCACACTGCCAGTGCTATTTTGAAAATACATGACTGGTGATGTTGGCACAGAAGCCGACCTAGAACCAACCCACACTTACCAGGTGGCCTCTGGGCAAGAGCATCCTGAGGCTCAGAGAGGAGAGGGTGGGTAGCGCAGCCTTCTGTTGCCTTGACTGCAATCCACTACACCCATTTTCTCCCTTACCTCCTAGCCCCGGAAACAGTAAGTGCAACCCCCTGAACCTTCTTGTACCTCCCTTTCCAGTAACAGCCACTACTGACTTCTAGAGCCCAGCATAGGAAAGAAGGCAAGCTCTACAGTTGATTCTGCAAGCTATCAGGGAATACTAAGCCCAGGCATGCCTTTTGCCCTCCTAAATCATGCGCATGGTCACTGACTCTTGCCTTTTTCCTACACTAGTAAATTCCTGCGTGTTGCCAGCACTGCTGAGATGCAGCTGTCCCTACCTGTGCAGAAACTCACACTGAGTGGGACACAAAGACTCCATTCACAGGTCGACAACCCTCCCTCCATCTCTGCTGTCTTGTGCAGCTCACTCCTCTCTACAGAACCAAAGGATTCTGCTGTCTTTCCATCTTTCAACCCCATTTGTTTTAGGTATCCCTACAGTTTTGCTATCATTGTGTTTGCTGACTTGTCTTTTGTCTCTCCTCTGTTCCACCAGGGCAAGACAATGCCTGAATTCTCAGTGGATATATATAAAACCCTCTCATACTGCTATAGCCTCAGAGTATATTCTGTGAATTTTTTTTGCTGAAAAAAAAATACATGAAACATAGCAAAGGGGAAAAGAGGGAGCTACTTCACCCAGTGAGGGGCTTCTCGGTCCCCACACTATGGCATGGGCCTGGTGAATGTCCTGTTGTGTCATTTTCCTGCATGTCGGGGGGTACTTAGCAGTGTCTCTGGTCTCTACTCATTAACCTCTGGCAGCAACTGAAAATGCTGGCAGCTACTGCCTAAGCCACCCCAAATCCTGCCTTAAAAAAACCACCGAGCATTAGAAACTTGCCACGGGGTTTCATAACACAAAATATACTTGAGGGTAATCATTATACACACATGGACAAGGATCTCAAATAGGCAGCTGCTGTCTGAATGAATATCCCTTCTGTGAGTGTTAAACATCTGTATGAGTAATAAAGCTATGGTTTTCTCGAGTAAGTATCGGCTTTGTAAGTTTTACAACATAAAGCTTACTGTTGAAGTCAGGCCATGGCCTGTAATAAGTGACTCCATGATGTGGGAAACAATGGCTTTTCAAAATGTGCCTTGCCTTGAGAGACTTCATTTTCCAACAGGCGTTTGCTGATCTAAGGGGATGCAGGATGTCTGCATCTGGGTGGATTCATGAACGGCACCATCTGCCCAGCGCCACCCATACGGAAAAGACTGGCAAATTATTTATTCCTGGGAGTGGGAAGGGGACCACTTTATAAATTCACTGTAGGGAACTGGGACCAGAGAGGCATATGGGTGTATTAAAATCAGAGAGTTACAAGAACTTTTCCCACACAACGGATCAAGAAAATTATATGATTATCGCATCTGGACCCCATAAAGTGAACACTTAGTACTGCAATGGTGATGGCCCCCCCAACAACATGTCATTTGCTCATCCAACATATGCATCAAGGACCAATAAGCAAAGAACTCAATGACTGTCTGGGGGCTTCACCTTGGCTCTGTCTTACTGATGACATGCCTACTCAAATTGCAGTCATCTGTCCATCATTCTGTTTACCCATATGGACTAGCTGTCCAGCCCTTCACTTGTCTGGACACAGTCCTGACTTTCTGCAGCACACTTGGACTTGAGTCTGCGGCTCTGTTCCAAGCTGTGACTACCATGGCAGCAGCCACAGCAGGGCTTCTCCAAAGACCTCCAGTTGGTTGGTTATCTTTCAGCAACAGACTGGGTGGTTTTACTTGCTTCTTTGGTTTCTCATGCCTCTGTAATCACGCTGTAACCTCATATATAAGTATATAGTAGGTAGGAAGGTAAGTAGAGATATATTTACTATGTTATGTGTAATGTGTGACCCTAGAGTTAGCGGCAAGTAATATTAGAATAATGATAAGGAGGATAATAGTGATAATAATAAGAAAGTTGTACCTGTTTCTGCCTATCAAGGAAAAGAGAGCTAACAAAGAGCTATCAATGAAAGCAGTGATATTTGGCAAACCAATGCCAGCAAAATAAAATAGCAAACTTGTGATTTTATTGTTATTCAGTAAATTCACAAACTTTAAAAAGACACTTTTGTGTTCCCTGTGTTGCTGACAGCTTACAAAGAGGAAACTCTCTAAAACAGAGGCATACCTATCTTAAGACATTGGGAATTCTAAGTAATAGTTCCTGAAGTTTTCTTTTGGAAAATCAGAGACCCTTGTTCAGAATCTCAAGACAGAGCTCATGATTTAAGAGCATCTAGACAGAAGGAAAGAAGGCGGGTCCTTTGCTGTGGTTCCTTCTCTTCTAACTTTCTTCCTTGGGATCTGAATTACAGTGCGCTGCTGTCGACACTAATAAATTTAACCAGATAATTAACAGATCGACAAGTAACTTTTTCAGTGTAAGCACTTATTACTGTAATGAATTAAAGATGTTTCTACCCCTTCTGGCTTTGAATCCCAGAACTGTGAAGGGGAATTCATGTCCCCACCAAGTCTAACAGTAGAAAGACATCTTTCTACTGTTTCAGTGGAGCAGACACAACAACTTCTTTGATACTATAAGGCCCAGACTGCATCCTTCGCCTTAAGCTTTCTTTTCTAAATGACTTAAAAACAAGCAAAAATTTTGTTTTATTTACATTTCTGAATAAATAACTGCCTTTTAAGAGAAGGGAAACACACTGTTAACCTTTAAAAAGACGTGTACATACATTTAAACACGGTAGAATAAGAACTACATATAAACCTTGGTGACAATGAGCAACGTGTAGAGGTAATTGTTTCTTCAAATAAACTTCAATTGCAGAAATCCTTCAATCACTTTCAGCTTTTCTTTATATCTCATTCACAGTGGAAGGTTTGCCACTCCTTAAAAGATACTCTTTACTTAAATAATTAAATACAGGCACTCTGCCTTTGCAAAGCGTTTAGGCTCCTGATCCACATAGAGTCCGAGATAGTTCACATCTCTCCAAACTTCTATCTTGGGCTCATTTTACTGTTCAACAGTTCTATGAGGAGACTAAAGATGAAAGAAAATAATATTTTCGCTGTAACACGTGATCTCCTAAAGCAAATTCATCATTTTTGTTTTAGGATAACAACTTCACAACACATCAATCAAACCATAATCTCAAGAACAAGTAAATGCATACCTCTTTAAAGATACAAATCTTAGATGTTCTGTAAACAGCGTTAGCCATGTACTTTATTTAAGAGTTTGGACACGGGTTTATTTTCCTGGAGATTGCAATAAAATTATTCTTTCTATTTCTCAATTATACATTAAAAATCTAGTGTATTTTGAAAGATAATAACTATAGTTGTGTAAACATTTATATTTGCATACATACATACATCTGAGTCCAAGTGACTGGGTAAAGAGGTCACGCATGAAGAAGACAGGAGACTTAATTCTAGTGAAGGTTGATCAACGGCTCCTAGTACACAATACAAACCTTCAAAGCATATAGCTGCAGAAAAAAATAACAAAAAAGCTTTGAATTTAAATAAAAATGTGTTACAGCAAAAAAAATTTAAATGAAATTTCTAAAAATTGTTGATATATGTTCAGTTAGTATAACATCATTCTAGGAAGTCAAAAACTTCAAATTGTGATTAAATCAATGACAGTAGTAAATGAAATATTTTCTTGCTAATGGCTATTTTAGCAATTTTTAAGTTTATTTATTGTTATGTGTATGGGAGGGCTCTCTGAAAGTATGTCTATGAGCCATGTATGTGCCTGGTTATGTCTGTGCTCCATATGTATGCCCAGTTATGTCTGTGCACCAGGTATGTGCCTGGTTATGACTGTGCTCCATATGTATGCCCAGTTATGTCTGTGCACCAGGCATGTGCCTGGTGCCTGTAGAAACCAGAAAGGAGCGAGATCCCCCAGACTTGAAGTTAGGGTGCTTGGAGTCAAACATGGATCCTCTGTAAAATTCGTTAAATGATCTTAACCACTCAGCCAAGTGACATGCCTTCTATGCCTCATCTCCTTAAACTTAAAATGTAGGATCCAATCCCATATAGGATCACAAACATGAATCTGAGGGACAAGAGAATTAGGGTAACAGCAAAAAGTTTCTAAATGCACAATATGCAAAAGTTAACCTAAAAATTCAGGTTTAATTCCTCTAAGGAGTTGTAGAAACACGGGCCTGTGGTGTATCATTAAGAATTCCCTGTAGCCTTGAGTCTGAACACACTCCTCATGGTGCAGGCTTGCACACCACAGAGAAACACCTGAGTTCCAATTTGAGACTACAGCATTCCACAAGCTTTAGTGTTTCTACTGCAGACACAGGGTTTTCAGTCCTTATAGAAACATATTGGTTTAACTATGGAAAACAAAGACTTAATATTTTCCTATTATTTTACAGCATGTAGGTGCCAAATTTGTGTATATTTGGGTTGTACTGTATTAGAATGATTGACTTTAAGAACCACTGTTTAACTTGATGACTTGAATTTCTCTCTCTCTCTCTCTCTCTCTCTCTCTCTCTCTCTCTCTCTCTCTCTCTCTCTCCCTCCCCCACACACACACACACACACACACACAAATCATAAATTTTGGTTAGGGATTAGTACAATTTTCATAAATTTCTGCCATATTCTATTATGCTTTTAAACAGAGTGGTCTTCTTTTAAAAATCAAAATCAGTCAACTGTGAAAAAATTGTCCTCCAGTATCAAATACTGTAAGAGAAAGTACATCTATTTTATTAGTATGCAAATCTGTGTTTGTTCTTAATACACAGTAAGATAACAGGCATACGAAAAAGATTATTTTAAAATAAATCTTTATGATTTATTATCACTAAATGCTTGCTTTATAGACATATTTTGTGGACTTCTATGCCAAAGTCATATTAAAATTCATCAGGAAGAAGGGATCCCAAAAGGAAAATGTTGGAGAAGCCATGTTCTAAGATTAACTACTCATATGGATTTCTCTACAGTTACAGTGCAATTCACCACTCATTATAAAAATCTCCCCTTTTAGTTTTGTGCCTAATGCATAGTAAGGCAAAAATAATCATGTATTTCCAATGAAGAAACCAAGGCATGGGGCAAAGTTAATCATGACCACAATCACTGACCTGGTCCTAAGCCATTGCTCTGTGAGCATCAATGTCTGGGAAGCATCTGTAGAGGTCCAAGTTCAGCAACATGACAAGGACAGATCTGGAAAGTGACAGAACTCAGGCCACGATCTCTCCAAAACCAGTTGTTGCTATTCAAGGATGGACTGGCCATACCCCAGATTTCTAAGAGCCCAATGGGTGGCCAGTCTAGGAAAAGGGTTCAATCAGCAAGTTTCACACATAAACAAGATGGTGGCAGAGAATTCTGAAATACCCTTAGGTAACAGGAACGTGTGTTGCCTTTCCTCTCACCCCTCTGTGCAGGAATGTGAGTCTGGGCATTGAAGACACATTGCATTTGTATTAGGAACTGAAAGCTGGCAGCCTGGCATACCAAATATGTTGAAACAGAACCAGGAAGGTTGTTTTGCTTTTCAAGCCTTTTAATAATGATTTTTCTTTGTTGCAGCCTTGGTTTGATTAGTTTAGCTGCTTGAACTCTTCTCTCTACTGTTTCAGAAGAGAGAACACACGGCTGGTGGACAGCTCAGGGACCAGGAATCCAGAGCTGGTTTTTAAGCTCTGTTCCAATTTAATTGTGTGGCCTGTGGCAAATGCCTCCCCGACCTTGCTCTGTTGAGATCTAGGTGTGTCCAAACCACAACCGGGGCTGAACACACCTAACTACCAAAAGGAACATAGTGCAATATAAAATCATAAACTCACTTAAAACATTATGAGGTTTGAGGAAATTGGAGGGGGCAGGGGTTGTAATGCGATTACACAGTTCTTGAAAAATAAAACTCCTTACCTGCCAACCTCTTACTGTACAGTCAAAAGGCTGGGCACGCCTGCCAGTTCCAAAAGTCTAGATTCTAGCATTCCCCTGTAGATCCTAGGGTCAGCACAAGCCATTTCAGGCACACCACGGTTCCATCGATGCCAGTGTTAGAGGAAAGTGTGCTCCCTGACTGGCGCTAGGGAACAGCCAGAGTTATTAAAAAACTGAAGCCTCAGGCTTCTCTTAAAGTAGACTAGAGCAAGTCAACCTTTACTTTGAGTGACCCATAAGTCGTTGTCAAATGCATATACTGCACAACATTGTTTAGATGGATGAATGCATTGATGGGATAGGCAGCTAATAGACAGATCATATATTTATGGCTAAATTTTACATTTCAGCATTTAGTACTTGCAACCATTACTTTGAAATAGTGCACTAGGCACTTGTGTCTTTTAATACCACACTATACTAAACATGTAGTAAATACTGACACAACTATGATCACAAAATGTCTCCTTTTCATCCCATCATGAGCAGCCAGAGTCGCACGAGCTTCCCTAGTACCAACAAGAACTGGGAGGTGGGGCAGGGCTTGGTGGTAGAGCACCTGCCTAGCATGCATGAGATCCTATATCCAGCTCACAGTAGAATAAAGTAATATAAATCTACAGTTGACAATTTTAAAAGAATCCTTGCAATCACTTTCATGCGAAGACTTACTTGTGCCCAGATTTATGATTGACACTGAGTTTGCAAACCTGATAAAGATAATGGTTTTCTGCCTTGCAAAAACTGGAGAAAAAAAAAGGAGAGCCAATAAATAAAACAAGCTAACTCACTGAATATATTCTACACACATATATCACTTAGGTCATAAAAAACAAATAAGGTAGACTATCACCCACTTAATTTAGCAATGCAACTAAAAAGATCAGAGATTAAAATCGTCAAACTATCAAGTCAACCCATAAAAGTATAGTGCATTCTCTGTATCCCATAACTGGGAACCAGAGTGGCATTATCGAAGATGAGAAACATTATAAAAGATTAGTCAGAAAACATGTTTGGATCAGAGACTGGCAAGGCCATACATCTTGACGGGCAATTTCCTGATAAGGGGCAAAACCAGCTCAAAACATAAACTGTGGTGACGTCACTAGAGAAGAGACCAGCCGCATGATGGAGCAGCTGTCGCCTTCTCACTTCCTTTTGAAATCAGATAACTTCACATAGGGTTCTTAAATGTTACTCTGGATTACACGGTCTGTGGACTTCCCCCCAAAGCAATGCATCTCCAGATAACTTAATGTCTATACCCAGATCACCACTGTTTCCACCACTATTTATAGAAGAAAAGAAAAAAGCATTGTTTAAGCATATCATTTTAAGGAAATGATCTAAGGCATAAGATTTTGCTTTTAAAATTTTCAAACGCTCCTAAGTCACCATCATTCAAAAACATTATTATCTCAGATGCCAACATGAGGAATGTTTTGCAAACTTTCAGACATTTATATGGCTTTACATAGAATGTGTCTTGCATAAACACACATTACCTCTAATCTCATCTAAAGCAACATTATTAGAGCTTGCAAATGTCCAGGACTGAAACCTCAAAAACTCACTGATCTAACATCCAAGAACAACATGATATTCACCACTTCTTATTGAGCTATTCATATTCATATATTTCCAGTTAAGCTCTGAGTCAAGTGATCAAGGAAAAACCAAGTAACATTGTTAAGGTCATTGCGGAATGGCTTCCACATTTTAAAGGGTTTTATTGTGCACATTTTATATGGTTCTTTCTCCAAATGGCTAGCTGTTCTGTGAAAAGCAGTATTTATGTTTTAAAGTCATATATGAACCCAAAGGCAAACATCCAAAAAATTATCAACTTAAAACAAAACAATGCAAATTATTATAAATGTTTGCTGTAACAAGACATCCATTCAATTTAGCTTGTGCAACATCTTCAATTTCAGTTGGAAAGACGAAAATTTACAAGACTATTTTTTTTGAAAGAGCAATTTCACTTGTTAATGCTCCCCAGACCTATGAATATCTGTTACCTGAGAATGAGGAACTAAGTAAAGTCTAGAAATGCCTGAGTGCAGAGCAAGGATACAGATTTACTCATTTTGTTTATGCCAGAAATATTCCCTGACATGTTGCTTAAATAAAGTAACATCTCTGCCATTAACCATCTGTATGGCCACAGACAGGTCAGTCACTCAGTTTTATCATCTTTAAGTGCAAAGTTATCCTCAGTTTGAGGGTCTTGATTCACATTAACACTAAAAGAAAAATCAAACTGCAATGATATTATAAGCATTTTAGTAACAGATAAAGCAAAAAAAAATCGAGAGGTAACTTTCCTAATTATCATAAATAAAACATGATAAAAAGAACTAGTCTTATAACAATGGCTATAGCATCCTCTAATATGAAGACAGTAAACAGAACGCCACATCTCAGACTGTCATGACAATGTGCTTACATGCAGAACACCAAATCTAAAATACCAGCCAGGCAAATCAGTGTAGTCATTCCCATTAGAGAAATTAGGTCCCACTGCTCAATCGGCAAGCAGCTCAACAGACCAAGACAAGAGTCCCTGGTTCTCAGCCACTCCCTTTTGAGAATTAAGGTCTCCAGCCTCCTGATCAACAGGAATAGAAAGCACAAGAAACAAGCTGAACACTTAAGGGCCAAACAGAGTTCATACAAAATCTCTTTTCAAGTGAGTATCTACCTAGATATGTTCATACAGCTGTAAAATACTAGTTTTTTAATCAAAAAAGGTACATTTCTTGAAAAAAAGTTAACCTACAGTTTAAGTTATATCTTTATTCTTTATCTTTATATATTAACATTCCTTTTTAAAAGATTTATATATTACACAGAGAGTATTCTGCATGCACTCATGCTTGCAGGCCAGAAGAGGATAACAAGATCTCATTACAGATGGTTGTGAGCCACCATGTGGTTGCCTGGGAATTGAACTCAGAACCTTTGGAAGAGTAGGCAGTGCTCTTAACCCCTGAGCCAATCTCTCGAGCCCCTATATTGGCATTCCAAACAAGAGGACAGGATCTCTGAGACAAAGACTGCTTTCGCTAACATTCCTGTTAATCCTACAGAAAAAAATGGCAACTATTCAATATCCTCGCTAGCATTTGCTATCATAAGTGCTTTCAAAGTTACCAATCTAGTAAAATAAAGACAACATGCTGTTGCTGACATTATCCTGGCCACACGGGATATTGTACCTTGGAAGGCAATTTAATGCAATGTCCACTTGGAAGAATAATAATAATAGAATCTCCCCTAGGGCCTATTACCTAGCCAGTCACAAGTTCTTAGCCCAGTGAAAATATCAGGCATGAGATGAGTTTGGTCTTGTGGAACGGCCTTAAATCCAGGAAGTGTTTGGTTGGTCCACGACATTCTTATCACTATTACAGAGTAGGAACGTGTTCTCAGGCCAGCTGTTACCATAGGTCTCAAGGTTCACAGCTCAAAAGACTATGATTACTTTTCTCCCCCAGAGCATGTGCAAAACCTTCCAGCAGTATGAAATCTAGCTAATCGAGATGAAGCTTCTAGGTCAGTCCCAGCTAGAGTTCTCCATAATCTATGTCTCAAGTATGTGTTACTTTCAGTAACAGGATCTCACCATCAAGTTCTGGAGAACAGCTAAGAGCAATGGCTAAAATGTTTGGAGAAGTCTCAACGACTCCACTCACTGAACAACAACTCAAACAGAGGAAACTCATATTGTAACTTCTTCATTCAACATTTTTGTTGATATCCTACAGTATCTGGGAACCTACTGTTCTCAGCCACCCCCATTACACCATTATAGCATAGTTCCAATTATACTCCTTTTATATATGTGAATGAGTGTATATATAATATATAGTACATATTTAATATTAATATTTTATATATATATATTGAAGATAGCATCTTCAGTGGTAGATTTCCATATGGCTTTTTCAGAGGCCTTTATGGTTAGTTATCCCACCTCAAATTCTCTCCTCTTCCCTGCCTCCTATCCCTACTCCATTTATCCCTTCCAGTTCCATCACTCCCTTCTCCCAGTTCACACCACCTGGAGTCCACATCACAGCCCTAGGAATTCACCCATGGCTCTGTGATAGCTTCCTGACCTCTGCAGGTGATCCAACTGAAACCCACATTTCTAAAGATTCAAAGCTAACATCCACATATGAGAGAGATCAAATACCCAATGTCTGTTTGACTTTCTGGGTCTGGGTTACCTCATTCAGTGTGATTATTTCTAGCTCTATCCATTCACTTTTTAAAATCATATGTATGTTATGTGTGTGTGTGTGCGCGCACCTAAAAACACAGGCATGCACACATGTCACACATGTGTAAGAGGAAAATTTTCTGGAAGTAGTCCTCTCCTTCAACTATGTGGATCCAGGGATCAAGGGGCTGACAAGCTTTGTAGTAAATCTCTTCATTTAATGAGCAATCTCACAGTCTGGCTTACTGTACTTCCTGTGGGTGCCCTGAAGCCCTTTACCTTCCTTTACTGTCTGTGTCTAAGTAAAAAGAATTTTGTGACTAAATCTGACGCATTTTAGGGTCTAAAGTTTCTCAACAGGTTTACAGACACCTTTCTGGGGATATTTTAGTAATCATTTCCTAAGCCGGGCGGTGGTGACGCACACCTTTAATCCCAGCACTCTAGAGGCAGAGGCAGGTGGATCTCTGTGAGTTCGAGGCCAGCCTGGTCCACAAGAGCTAGTTCCAGAACAGGCTCCAAAGCTACAGAGAAACTCTGTCTCGAAAACCCAAAACAAGACAAAACAAAACAAAACAATCAAAAAAATTTACTAGGCTTTTCTCCTTGGACTACATTTAATTTTAGTTAGGCTGTTAATGACACTTGAGACTGCTCAGATACAGTGCTGTTACTGCAGCAGTGGCTGTCCTCTTGCTATGGTGTTTTTGCTATGCTGTTTTCTCACTTTGGTGCTGGGACATGTTTCCCCAATTCTGCCTGTTTCCCTGCACACACTGGCCTTGGTGTGCAAACTTTAATTCCCGGTAAGAAGTCAACATTCCACTTTAATTGCAGTTTTAGTTTTCTTTCCACTAATGAAGACTCTTTTCTTTTCTTACTTATGGCTTTAAAAATTAATACAATAAAAATCTGAAAGTAAAACATTGCATTAAGTACAGGTTTGTCCATCTAAACACTTCACGCTATAACCCTAGACAGAATTACATTCAAAAATAAAATATGCCCACATATCTAGCAAGTTTTAACTAAAAACTTATAACTACTAAGTTATAACGTAGGCCCTACAATCTGCATTCAATTACTTAATTTTACTAGCATGAGAAAGAATATAAAAGCAATGCTTCTATCGCGACCTTACATTTTTGTATCGAGGAAAACAAATTTTAAAACGCCTAATAAATGTCCCTTATTTTTTATAGGCCACAATTATAGGAGGCTGCCTAACTTTTAAACAAGCCAGTCAGTCTGGCCCAATTTACAGGAAAACATTGAGGCCATTGACAGTTAACTGAGATGTCAAGCCACTTTAGAAGAAAGCCATTAGTAAAGCAAGGGTGAAAAGCACAATAAATAAACAATGGGACCCATTCAAAGACCAGAGGAGGCTTACAAGAGGTGGCAGAAACCCGGTCCCACTTGGGCAAGAGTCTGTTTATTTTATCTGCTTATCTGAAATCAGAGCAAATGATCCCCTTGGCTAGGGATGGCTGAAAAACATCTCTGGGCATCCAAAGAGGAACTCTTGTAGGGTTGCCAACAGAGGAGGCTGCTGCTCAATGCATTGCGAGCGAAAACCACAATTATCTGAGACCACGAAAGGCGTTGTTCGTTCTCACACTCATCTCTAACATTTTTAGCCGTGGTTCCAAGAACAGAGCAAGAAGTAAGGCTTTCCGAAGGAATTCTGGGAGCACTAGACTGGAGATAGCGTTAGTCCTTACCTCAGGGACAGATAGGAAAGGAAACTTGTGGGCACTTCCAGTCTTAACTGAAGATGTCTAGAAAACCAACAGGCAATAAAGCCCTGAACTGCAAATAGCTCTTTCAATGATGTGACAATCTGGGATTAGGCTAATTGATAAAAGCAGTCTCTGTTTCTTTTAGAGCATAAGCATGCAGAGAAAGTAATAAATTGCCCTTTTTATATAAAAATAACAGTAATGATGCTGTGTGAACAAGATGAAAGACTTGGAATATCCCTTGAACTCCCTAGTCAAAGGCTATTTATGAAAGAAAACACTGTCCATAACCATTACCTTCCTGCTTCAAAAATGGGAAACAGCAGGTCACCAAAGAAAAGGCAAGGGCTAACAAGTCAATAATGAAGGTTTTAATACACACAGTTTCCAGCATCTAACAATGTAGCAAGTCTTAATAGCACGTGCACAGCACAGCATTAGAAAACAAGCACCCTCGGAGTTTTCCAGGTGCTTCTCATGATCCTCAAGCATGATCCCTTCTCCGAAAGATGGTGGCATACTGTCCTTCAGCACTTCTGGGCGTCACTGCTGATTATATCAGATCATTTCTGGTCTTTGCAAGATGCTCTGAGGAGGGGAGATGCTGGAGTGGTCCACTTAACTCATGGGTGTTTTGTGGAGACATACATCCATGGAAGCAGTACTTCTCGGCCATCCTAATGTCCTTATACAGAGCGTGTTGTGGCGACCCCCAATCATAAAATCATTTCGTTGCTACTTCAAAGCTGTAATTTTGCTACTGTTATGGATCATAATGTAAATATCTGATACGTAGGATATCGGATATTCAACCCCCAAAGAGGTCAAGACCCACAGGTAGAGAACCATTACATTAAAAGAAAAAGGTTTTCATTTTAGCTATCAGAAAGCTGTAAGGTATCCATCATAGGTAGAAAAGGCAAGGTTACAGATACTGGAGTGCAAGAAAATGAGCATTTTGGCCTATACGTGGAACATTCTATTGTTTTGTCAGCTTAGGAAGGATGAGGTTTCTGGAGGTGTTGGCTACCATTAATTTAATGGCATACTGGGGCAGCTAATTACCGAAAGGCCCTTTTCAATTTAAGAAGTACTGCCTCAAGTGAGGCTTGAGACAGTAGCCAACTTTCTCCCCACACCACGAGGCACGTCTAAATCGGAGCCCTGTTCTAAACACCTACAGCTCCTCTGTTGGAATGTGCCTGCCTCCTCCGCTGACCACCGAGGACCCTCAGGAAACACCACCACAGTGCTCCACTGCAGGGGGCCATGGCTTGCCTGAGAATGCAGGAAAAGTCCTGTCTACAGTAACAGTGACAGGAACAATGCCCACGTGAGCTTCAGAAAAAGCATCTGGCTGATGTCCACCTACCCCTGGCCTCACTTTCGAGGGGAATGAAAGACGAAGGGAGTACACAGAGACTCCTTCCAACCTGATTCCCACCTGGAAGAAAAGCTGGCAGCAGGAGCAAAACCGAAGAGCAAGCCCTCTGAGCTACCGTTCCTTCCCTTGGCAGTTTCCTGGACTTCGAAGTTGACTAGCCCAGCACTATAGAACTGGTACTCCCTTCCCCTTTACTCTCTGCTTTGTTTAGCTATTTGTATCCCCTTTGTTAGAATAATACTAAGATAAGCAAGACAAAAGTCCAGAGCTAGTGCAGAAAGAAGAAAAAGTGCAAACTGTCCCATTACTTATCCAGAGTCGATCGTGGCAGGATTGGAGGCGCTTGAGAAGACCCAATGCCACCTAGCAAAGTTCACCAGTTGAACCTCACGGGGTACACGCAGGAACTGCAGCTACAAAGAACCAGCTGTTCTGCTTTCATTGTAAATCAAAAAGCAAACTTCATCCTATTGATACATCCAACCCACCATTGATGGGAAACGAAACAGGCAATGGCAAAGCTTCCCCACGCCAAACATCCGCCCTGTGCCAGGAGTTGAGACTGCGGCTTCGCTCTCCCTGGTACACAGAGGCTTAAACACAGAGGACAGTGCAGTGGAGATGATTAATGGAGGGTCGTCAGCGAAGACGAATCTTTGCATCCACAGATCCAGAGGCCAGTGCTGGAAAACGGCCCACAGCGCTTGCCTTGAGCTTGTGATCTTAATTTCCAGAGGCTGTGAAAGGCCACCTGTCCAGGGTTTAAAGCCATAACACGAGGTCAACTACAGAACACTGTCCCTGGTGGCCATGTTCTCTGATACTTGTAGCCACAGATGTGCTTGGACACGGGCCACCTGCTTCAAGAACCTTCTGAGCAAACACTGCCTAGGCTTTTCCTCAGACCAAAGAACGCGAGAAGGCTGAAACCGAAGTGTTGACCTTTTTAAAGACAAACTACTCATTTTTAAAGATTCCAGTCACTCTCTGACTCTCCGGAGAGAGTTTCAAGCAAGGGCTATCTCATAGAAATCCTTCCCCGCTGTTGATTCTGTTATCTAAAAATAATTAACGATAAAGAAAATACAATGGTCACTGAGTAATCAAGGGAGAATTTCCTAATTGCATCTTAGAGTTTTGAGCCTTTTCATCTGCTGGGTGTGTCCCCTAAACACTTCAACAATGCACCTCGAATGACTCACGTCTCTGTGGTCCAGGAACTCCTGTGTGTGCTATTATAAAGATCCATACACCAAAAGTTTGGCCTGGAATGTGACGTTAAAAGTAATTCATCAAGTCTATCCATATTTTTCACATTAAAATGTCTCAGCATTATGCGAATGGAATTTTTTAACATTATTTTCTTCCAAGATAAATAAACCTGCACCAAAACAGTCCTAGATTTTAAGATCAGGAACAAAAGAAATGTTGAGTAACAGGCTAATATTTGTGTTATACGCCTGTAATGCCTACAACATGCTTGGCTACAGTTTCACCCCAATACTACAATATAAAAATGTCCCCCAAAATCCCTTTTCATGTGGTAATTACAAATTGTTTGGATTTATAAAATTAGCCAAAGTTAATCTGAAGCCATAAAGAACGTCATCATTCTACTAAAGCATGCCTTCTGAAAGGTAAATGCTGGAGATTAAAACTTTGACATCAGGGAAATTAACCAGAAAAAAAAAGCCAGAGTCCAAGGAGGTCACCCAATACCAATTGGCTTCCTGTCACTCCTCTTCTGGGCTTCAGATTAAGGGTTTTGCCAGCCATGATTTATTCAAGCAGAAGAAGCAGAAACAGAAGTTGTTTTCGGTGCTACCCTGGCCCTTCCTGTGGCTGCAGTTGTAAAGGGGCTTTATTCCTGGGGCTCTTATGAAATGACAACTCTTCCTTCTTGACAATCTCCCATAAATAATAGAATATAAGGAACACAATCCTTCCACAGTGGAGGCCAGCAGGCTTCTGAAGCCATTGTGCTGTGATGTATATTTCATACAAACACTTGAACCTTAAAAAGTCAAATAGGGGAGGGACTTCACAGTTCTATACACCCACAGTGTTCTAGGGTTGGGGAAAGTGTTCCAAAGTATGGTCACCTCAGGCAGTAATTGCCAAACAAAAATAATAAATACAAAAAATGAGGAAGGGCCCTGTCTGGCAATCAGCAGCTGAAGCAGTCTGCGAGGACGGTCCGGATGATTCTAACTATACATCTTTCCTAAAGAAAGACAGGCCTTCTCTCCTTAACAATGGACAATGGAAATACAGATTTCTGGAATGTTCACTCTCTTTGTAGTTTACATAAAGATGTTTAGCAGCCAGAACAACCTAGGCATCCTCTACTGTTTAACTGAATCCTGGGTTTACATACAGATACATACACACACACACACACACACACACTCACTCACACACACACACACACACACACGAGAGAGAGAGAGAGAATGATATATATAAAGCTTATTTTTTCTAAAAGTCCGTAGTATTATCAGTTTAAGCCTAATGATTCAGTATCCCACATGAAAAGCTACTGTGTAATTGAATTCTTGGTTTACACACAGAGAGGGGGCGGAGGGGGAGACAGACAGACAGAGTGAGACAGAGACAGAGAGAATTTTGATATAGAAATATATATAAAAGCTCATTTTTTTTCTAAAAAGCCCATGTCATCAATTTAAGCCTAATGATTCAATATTTCACATGAAAAGATCAGTACATAAGGATGTGTTAGGACACATACAATTAGGAAGAGTCAACCACTTAACATGCTACCTAACACTTACTTCAGCTGACATGAACCACGGATGTAGTGTTAACTCTAACAATCCCTACTGCTCTGTTTACACTAGCAAGAAGAAAAGTGTCCCCTGATTAACTTCCTGTTTTTCTGCATAAAAGTTTACTTCCTGCTGCCATGATTTTTTTTTAATTTTTAATTATTAACACAATTCTACAAAAATAAAAGAAGGCTTATAAGTTTAAAAAATGATTTCTCGGTAGCCAGTAATTAATATACCATATCTTAACATAAAATATCTTACTGCAAAGAACAAAATAACTTGTATAAAATCATTTTGAAAAACAAGAATTTGTCTAATTTGAGAATTAAAGTATGTACTTCAGTAAAAAAAATCTGCTTTGGAAGAATTAATAAAAAAAATTTGTAGAGTGAAAGTAGACATCAACTCATGATCTTGTAGAAAGAAAGACAGATATTCATGGCAAGAGAAAATTTAAATGTATTTTTAAAAGAAGTAGATTAACTCAAAACAAGCTAAAACTATGAAAAATATTAGAAACCATGACTAAAATATTTTAAAAACACATAGTGAAAGGAGATTAATTTTAAAATCAAGGATTCCTAGTCATTTTTCATTTATCTTAATTAGTCACAGCAATAAAATAAATACCTCATCAGGTCATGCTTTCCTATCTGGCTCTTAGTCCAAATACAGGTAAAATTCCAATAGAACACTGTATGGTTTTTGTATCTTCTAAAACCAAAGTGCCACACACTACTCAGATTTGTGCTTT
Source organism: Arvicola amphibius (assembly GCF_903992535.2). NCBI lineage: Eukaryota > Metazoa > Chordata > Mammalia > Rodentia > Cricetidae > Arvicola > Arvicola amphibius. Next base: position 43,280,375 of record NC_052060.1, on the reverse strand, counting down.
TAGAATATTCCCACCATGCTTTCTCTTCTTGTCCCAGAGGAAGAGGATTGGATTTTGTTGAGTGCCCGTATATGACAAGCCACTAGGTTTTGTTATTATCCGCCGTGATCTTTAGAACCAAGCCTATCTGCTTCAGAGCTTAGCCACATCCACTTAATGAAGTATGTAATCATTCTTGGAACGGAAATTACCTGCCGTCAAGGAGCTATTTATTAGATGTCTGATCCCCAGTCCGCGCTATGTTTCTGCATTTCGAGGCAACAGCAACTAGGGGAATGCCAAGTGCCTCAGGACGGTGGTTTAGTATTGATGCTTCTGAATACACTCAAACCTCACCCAAACCAGCCAGGCATTGTGAACCCCTAAGAGGCCCCCTTCCATTCCAGGTAGCCATGGAAACACACTAGGCGTCCTCTACGGCTATTCAGTTCTAAACCAGTTATTTTCTATTGCATACATCATCAGGCACTGAAAGAGCAATAAGGGCTTCAATGATCTACCTTTTGTTCAGTATTTTTCTACTTAGATTCCATTTAATATAGGCCGTTTGGAAAAACATTAGGGAATTAATGCTGTAAAATAGCACATACATTCTTCATTCGGTTATTTGGAGAGTCTCATTCTAGAGCCCGGTCTGGTCTTAATGTACTATAGCGCTCATGCTGGTCTGGAACTCCTAGTGATCCTCCTGCCTCAGTTTCCTGAGTACTGGATTAAAGGTATGAGTCACCACATCTGACTGAGATTTGACATTTTTTTTTATTTGAGGTACACAAATAATCAATGAAATACACATTCATAAAACGGATCTTTACCATAAACCCAATCTCATTTTAATTGTAACTATTTAATTTGGAACTTGAATTGCACGACATAAGACATACATAGAAAGTCAGAGCTTCTCAAACATTGTTTTGTAATTAAACAGTTAATGTAAAGCAATTCATCTGGGAGAAGAAATGTTCTTAAGGATAAAAAAAAACCAAATTGTGAACAATAAATACTTAATGACATATTTTACACTGTCCACGGTTTTCACTGTCAGATGAGTCATCTTTCGATGTACACAGTTGTGTGAAAAGTGAAGGAGAGACACTAAACACCCCTGAAGTAAAAACGTCATTAGAAAAATGTATCTCATCATATGCAAAAGAAATTCTTAATGAGCCTTAATTACTAATTTTAAAAAGAAGCCATCTGGCTTCAGGACTATAGAAGACAGTCAAAGGATGGAACAGACAGAAGAATCAGGATGGACCTGAGAGAGCTTAGGCACGTTCAGTCAAGCTCTGTGTATGTCCAGAGACATCAGAAACCGGGCGGAGGAGGAGCCTGAGTGACACAGGAACCATCTGACTACACGAGATCCAAGGAATAAACAAACAGCACTTACAACGGACACCAAAGGTAGAGGGCTGATCCCGTTACTAGGAAGAGTTTGAGGACAAAGCTTCCAGTTCGTCTACAGCCCTCCCTTCTTCCAGTCTAACCCTAGCCTTCACCTTAGATCTCTGCAAGTCTTCCATTTCCCGGCCTCGGCCAACTTCTATAACAAAGAGCCCGTGGACAGAATGGACCGACTACACACGTCTCTCTTTCAATCCCAAGATAGCCTATGTTTTCAAAGGTCTAATACTGATCTCCGAGGAATACCAAGGACCTCTGACTAAGAGACAAAGGAGAGACGATTTCATTCCAAGGCACTTGTTGTTTTAAAAGCCTCATTTTCTTGAGGGCCAAAGTGAATATCCCTCTTTGTAGAGGTGACAATCCCAAAATGGCAGACATGGGGATTTAATGTGATTTCTAGTCATTTTATTGACATGTCATGCTAAGTTTGCAAGCAAATACCCTGCCTGTGTCATTCCCAGACTGTCCTCAGCAGCACATGAGACAAGGCTCTATGATGGTGGCACCTAGAACCTCATGTTTTGAGTCTAAGATGAGTGAATATCCTCCTCAGAAGCCACTAAATAAAATCCCTAGAAGAAGTGTTTTCTTCCTTCCTTCCTTTTTTCCTTCCTTCCT